>NC_135391.1:5572500-6185000 GCF_051989625.1 Stigmatopora argus
ACAGAGCGTTCTTTCTCTTTGTTAGGGTGATCTCGGTGGGAGCCGGACGTTGCAGAAAAAATGGACAACTTTCCAAAAAGCACGTCTGGATTGTTCCCTCCCCGAGCGTCACGTCTCCTTCAACAACCTCCGGGCTGTCTTTACACTGCCGGGGCAAGATTGGAAGGGGACTACTTTCTTTGGCATCTTTCACGCTCAGTGGTACGTTGAATGCATAACATATTAGCTGTGAAAATAATGGGAGAGAGATGACATTAGTTTTTTCGGTTACATACATTTACATCTGATAAAGGCCAAGACAATACACTGCTTTGTTAAACATGGTTGATCTGAGTGGCTTTTGATAAAATGTTAGCTGAAAACAACTGGAACAGAAAAGTCGAATTTTGATATCCAAATTTGGGCATCTTATAAACAATGTCATTAAATATATTACTCTTTTTTATGTATTAAGATGGCAACATCTTATCAAAAATTTGATATCCAAAATTGAGCATCTTTTAAACATTGTCATTAAATCTATTACTTTTTTATGTATAAAGTGTTAAGATGGCAACATCTTATAAAAAAAAAAATGATATCCAAATTTGGGTATCTTATAAACAATGTCATTACATCTATTACTCGTTTTTTATGTATAAAGTGTTAAGCTGGCAACATCTTATACAAATTTTGATATCCTAATTTGGGCATCTTATAAACAATGTCATTAGGAGATATAGATGTATATTAAATTTCCTGATTTTCCCCCTTTTAAATCAATAATTGTAATTTTTTAATCATTTTTTTCTGTTTTTAGTTCAAACATCATTTAGTAAAATCTAAAAATATATTTTAAAAAAGCTAAAATAAAAATAGTTTTAGATCTATAAAAACTGAATATACAGGGCTTTTAATCCAGTTCTTTTAAGCCATTTATATTTAAAAAAAATCTAAATATTATATCTAAAATGGTCCGGCCCACATGAAATCAAGTTGACGTTAAAGCGGCCCGCAAACCAACCCAAGTCTGACACCCTTGGTATAAAGGATTAAGATGGCAACATTTTATCATAAACCATAGCACTCCGTATTTGTTTTATACTTCTAAAATGAATTTAAAGACCAATAATCTTGGGATCTAACGCATTAAAATCTTCATTTTAATGGATGGTTGGATAGACGAACAGACAGATAAGATTATCATATTAATAAAGAGGTGTCAGTGTCATTTATGGACCACAAATGAAGAGTTGGGGGGTGTTTCTTCCAAATTGAGACAGCTCTTGTCTTGAGTGAGCCGTGTTCTATGGAGACGTTTGCGTTTCATTCATTCTAAGAAATGACTTAATCCTTTTTTTCTCTCCGTGTAATATTCTGCGCATTCCTCCAAGCCCCCTCAAGCTTAACAAAAAAAGAACATTAAGCTAATTTGATTTGATTGAAATAATGACTCAGAGTTTAAGCCATTATCTAAACGAATCTGCTACCTTTTTAACACAACTTTATGCTTTGCTTTCTAAATAGACAGACAATTTGACAAATGAGGTTTCTGCTAAAACATGTCTGACTGCAATCAACTGTGTATGACACCAGATTGGTGGAAGGTTGTTGTCCTGTTGGTTTGAAATGAAATCTTGCACCCTGTGCGCTCTCGGGGAAAGAGATGAGAGACCCCTGCTTCCTTGTATGCTTTCTTCGGTGTTTTCCATCTTCTTCAGGCCGCTTGCAAGCGAAATGTCACATTTCTCACAGCAGGATGACAGCTAATCCGTCTCTCCTTTTCCACCAGCGCACATCGCTAACTTATTGCCTTGCCTGCAATGTTTCAGGGGTGATGTGGACGTGTCGGCGGTATGTCAGTACCAGATCACTGATGTGAAAAAGGTGTTTGAAGGCTCATACAAGGAATACAGAGAGGCTTCTCAAAGGTGGGGGCGCTACACTGGACCCGTCCCCAACCCGCGGCCAGGATCGGTAAGAAATTGATATATACAGTGGTACCTCGAAATACGATCGTAATCCGTTCCGAGACTGAGAGCGTATGTCGAGCTTTTCGTAACTCGAGCCAACATTTCCCATTGAAATGAACTAAAACAAATTAATTTGTTCCAACCCTCTAAAAAAACACCAAAAACAGGATATTGGATTGGAAAAAATGTTTTATTTCTTCTAATTCGCCATATATTGACAAAGGAATAAATAACGAGTGGTTTAATAGTAATAAAATGTGTTTAATAGAAGTAAAATTAGACGCATTTCGCGGAGGGTAGAGACAGCGCCATACACGGAGGCGGAGGGGGGGGTGTTCGTGGGGTCTTTATCCACGGCACTCGTAAACGAACAAATAAATTTAAATTAACTTGGATTAATATATACAGACACACTCAAACATACGTTTAATGTAACTTTACACAAAACTGAATTCTAGTTTTGTCTTAATCTTTTGTTACCTTCGTTTTCCGGGTTAGCGGTTTGCCACGCCTCCACCCTCACGTTCGCTATCGATGGATGGGCTGTTTGCTGTTGTATTGCCTTCAAAATATTCCGAAAATGATGCACACAAATGTCCTCACAATAGGATAACGCACGGCCACTTGCCAACAATAAATAGTCTTTAAAGAACGATCGCGGGACCTTCTTTCCTTAGAAAGAATAACAGGAAATGCAATAGCTGAGCTTCCCACGTCTGATTGTGGGTAATGAAGTTTTACTCTGAGAAAGGGTGCCATTGGCTATAGGTGTTGTGTGCACGAGTATACTTCATTACCCCAAAAAGCCCTCTTTTTGCCCGCGCATGCGCGTTGCGCGTTTCCTGGTCGAAACTCGCCTGAATAAATCGTTCAGTCCTCGTAGATATAGTAGTTATACACGAAAGAGATGTGGCAAAAAAAGACAGTGCGCTACAATGAAATTTTAATTGTATCGCGAGCGAATTATTCGATCGAAATTTTCGTCATAACACGAGCATGTTGTATCACAAGGTACCACTCTATAGTGAAAAACAGAAATATGGATTCACTGTTGTGACGTGACAATGCCAGAAAAAAAGATGGAAGAGCTTTTACTGTAATGATCCAGGATAGCAGCTAAAATACACACAAAGGAGTGTAATGGCTGAGTATTGGAAAAAAGTAAAAAATGATATTTTTTAAAGGTGGTAAAGGTTTTTTTTTTCCATTTTCCTCCTCGTCTCTTTCACTGTGGCCTCCGCCGACATCTTTCTTTCTCTTCACCACTTCAATTTATCCTCGCTCCTGCCTCTATTCTTCCTCTCCTCGTGGCTTTTTTTCTGTCTATGCTGCAGTGTATAACAAATACGGACCGGGAAAGCGGCTTCAACAGCTCTCTGCAGCTACCTGATGCTACGCTCAACTTTGCCAAAAAGCACCCGTTGATGGAGGACAAAGCACTCGCTCGCCCCCTGCTTCTCGCCAAGGGTGTGAACTTTACAAACCTGGTGGTGGATCGGGTCACCGGGCTAGACCAAAGAGCCTACAACGTACTCTTCCTCGGCACAGGTATAAACTACTCCATGTTAGGTTCTTTTGTTTTTTTATGCTAATGATGATATATATATATACATACATATATGTATGTATGTATATATATATATACATATATATACATACATATATACATACATATACATATATACATAGATATGTGTGTATATATATATACATATCTATATCTATATATATACACACATCTATATCTATATATACACATATATACACACATCTATATATATACACGTATATATATATATACACACATCTATATATATATATATATACACATCTATATCTATATATACACACACATATATATATATATATATACACATCTATATATATATATATACACACACATATATATATATATATATATATATATATATATTTATATACAAATACACAAAATAATAAAACACAATAACAATGTGCAATATCTTAAATTGTGCAATAGTTTAGAATTACCTAGCCCGTGACTTTTTAAATTACTTATTTATGGTTTTTTTTATTGGGAAACATGGACTTTGTGGAGTAGGACCACTAATTTCATTATACACAGCTGTTGTATAATGACAATAAAGGCTTTTGACTTTTGACTTGAAAAATATATAATTCTGCTTCAAAAAATAAACTAAAAACCAGCTTTAGGATGCAACAAATGCAGTGAACCATTCTGATGTGAGTTTATTTATAATCATTTGAGGAACTTTTTTTCTAAATGAGATACTACACACTTTTTACTATCAAATTTGAAATGTGTAGTTTTGTCCAGGCACCACAAACCTCTACCTTCTCAAGTTGTTTCATTCTGAAGTGAGTCATGGTAAATCTAATTGGCCTATACAGCTGGGTGAAAATGTATTTTTAAATGCATTGTTTGACCGCATATTTATGGTATCATAGTTGTAAATTTACACTAAGTACAAAGAATCATGGTAGGAAGCATGCATGTACTTTGAATGAGCAGTGCGTGATAATTTTCCTTGAAAAGATGAGCATTTATTTTTAAATGTGTTTTTTAACCGCATATTTATGGTGTCATAGTTGTAAATTTACACTAAGTACAAAGAATCATGGTAGGAAGCATGCATGTACTCTGAATGAGCAGTGCGTGATAATTTTCCTTGAAAAGAAGAGCATTTTCCGCCTGTGGCAGTTTATTTGGATAGGTACTTGCACCAGGCAAGGTGGCAGAAAACAACACACCATCTGGCCACTTTTCAGCTGGGTTTCAATTAAGTGCTTGATTTGCATGCCGAGATTCATCTTCACGCATCAAAGCAAATGTCAGCGTATGTGCGACTTAATTAATATCTCTCTTGAGTGGCCATCGGGCCCGTGTGCTGATTTGGTTGAAATCAAAAGTAATGAACAGGTATCACGCGCAGTACAACTCATCCAAAAAGGCGGCCAACTGCGATTGGTACATTGACGGACGGCGTGCCACGTGACTGTTTCGGAGCAGCAGACACTGTGTTTCTGTGGTCGACCCACGGGTCCAACTTGCACACACATTGGCACACGCACACTCGCGCATGCATGCAGGCGGGCGCTGTAATACATAGTAGCTTTTTCAGAGCCAAGTGGCGAGCCCCGCTCGCCGCGCTTCGCAGCACAAACTCAACGGGGCCCTTGGCAGACGTGTGCTCATTGTGCCAATTGGGCTGCTGGCTTGATTAGCTATTAGCTGCGACAAAGCAACAGCTGATGAGAAGAAGAAATGAGAGAGGCAATACTCGACAGGCGTTTTTTTTTTCTTAAACAACGCCAGACGTGGAATTTAGCGCTGGTCCCTCTATTGCAATAATAGTGTGATTATTTGCATGCTGTGTGTATGCATTGTGTCTATTAAGTAGTTGTGTTGTTTAGTCACCACAGTGAGTCAGACACGAGAGTTATGTGGAACATTTTTTAGATGATATTTATCATAACAAAGTATATTTTTTTGAAAAATGTACTGATGAAATACAATTTTTGGTATTTACATTGATACCTCAAACAGTACAATATAGCCTATGCGTGACCGGACGTTTTGTCGCCGGACTTTTGGTTGCCGGACTTTTGGTCGCCGGACGTTTGGTCGCCGGACTTTTGGTCGCCGGACTTTTGGTCGCCGGACTTTTGGTCGCCGGACGTTTGGTCGCCGGACATTTGGTCTCCGGACGTTTGGTTGCCCGGACCCAAACAACCGGCGACCAAACGTCCGGCGACCAAACGTCCGGCGACCAAACGTCCAGCGACCAAAAGTCCGGCGATCAAAAGTCCGGCGACCAAAAGTCCGGCGACAAAACAAGGTAAAACAACACAGTCTATGCATCAATCAAAGCCAACAATGGCCATGAGCAGTTTCACTGAGCCGACGTATGAGTGTATAAGAGTTTGTATGTACATGCGTTGTCCCTTTAAGAAGCTACGTCACTCAGGGTCTTAAGTTCTCC
The DNA here is from genome assembly GCF_051989625.1 of Stigmatopora argus. Taxonomy (NCBI): domain Eukaryota; kingdom Metazoa; phylum Chordata; class Actinopteri; order Syngnathiformes; family Syngnathidae; genus Stigmatopora; species Stigmatopora argus. The sequence goes on from NC_135391.1 coordinate 5,578,436, forward strand.
AACAAAACACAATAAAAGTAATAGGGCATTAAGTATGACAAAATAATAATTCGCAGTTTGTATTTAGGGAATTTGAGCAACAATTTTAAATGGTAATTATCAATAACCTTCCGGGCGACCAAACATCCGGCGAGCAAAAGTCCAGTGACCAAAAGTCCGGCGACCAAACGTCCGAGTACCTAGTCTATGTACACTACTAGTATTTATAGTTCAGTCATTGACTAATTACTGTATATACATCGCCATTAATTGTGTACTACAAAGACAAGATGTTAAATTTATTATTTTTAGCAAATGAACATTAATTTGAGATTTGAATTAGCACAAACCTAATTGATCTGCGCACACTTCATTGAGTTGTATGAACTGAATGTTACATCATGCCTTAATGCTTGCTAAGTTGTTGCGTTGGTAAAATAATAAAGGTAGTTAATCTAATCCACTTTGCTTTTCCTCCTCCGCTTTTGCATTATAGCTGAAGGCTGGCTTCAGCGGGTGGTTATCCTGGGCTCTGAAGCCCACGTGATCGAAGAAATCCAACTGTTTGACATCGCCCAGCCAGTAGACAGCCTGACCATTTCCCACTCCAAGGTAAATAAATACATTTTTGGCCCTTTCCCAGAAGCTACTGCATATATGATGATGTACTAGCGAAGCTACTGAATGTCTAAGAATGTTCCCAGAAGAATGCCACTGCGGCTATATGGCCGCGGTTCACCCAGTCTGTCACTCAAAAACAGCTTTTTTCCCCCTCTCTCTCTCTTTTTCTAAACAAATGATTGAACATCCAAATAGAAGAAAATCAGATAAAAGATTTAAATGCGCTCTACGTTTTTCACGTGGAAATCTATCTGGATTTCTAGATGCTACGACAGAAAAACAATTTTCAATTTGTGACAATGATATCAACAGAAAAGCTCCCATTGAGATTTTCGCAGTTGTATCAACAAATACAATCTACCAACTTATAGATACGTCTTTCAAAAATGTCTGAAACACAATACCTGAGCCCTATCAAGATCCTTGAACGTGTGTTTGCCTTATCGAGCCATTTTTCCCAACTTTATCAAGCTGCCCTTTGTTCTTCCATGAATCTAAACACCCGCTTGACAATAACTGTAATTACAAGCCTCGCCCGCTGTGCTAAATTGAAGCCACGCCACAGCTCGGCTGTTTTCTCAGTCTGCCTTCCCCCGGCCGGGTTGACACAACGTGTCCCGAAGGCTCCCCGTTGGCTTGTCCCCTCGCTCCGATGCATTTTTTTGTAGCTCTTGTATTTTTGTGGACAGCCCTTTTGAAAGCCAGTGTTCATCTCATTGATGTTGACTTATCCACACCAAACATTTTACAGCGGCTTTCGCGAAAAGAGTGCAACCCCGATTTCAGTGAAAGGAGGCTTGTTGACTAAATGTTATTGTAATTGAGAGTGATTATCCCATTATCTGTTCCAACCACCCCCCAAATGAGGCTCTCTCATTGTCTCTGTCTGTTTATCTTTCTTCTTCCTTTTCAACCGTCTCTGATCTGCTTTGCTCTTGGTTCTCATTGTCCCACATCAGAAGTACGTCTACATCGGCTCTCGTTCGGAGGTTCTCCAGTTGCCCCTAGCCAACTGCAGCCGCTATCAGTCTCTGCCAGACTGTCTGCTCGCCCGAGACCCCTACTGCGCTTGGGACAGCGAGGGTCGAGCGTGTGTTCGAGTTGACCTCCACCGCGGGTAAGAATATTCGTTTGCGAAGTTATTCATTCAAATTCGGGATCACGACTCGAATGGTTGATTCGTACATTCGACAAAGTCTGCAAAAGACCAAGTGATGATGGTCAGTTGTAGGCAACTAGTGGTTTGACCAGTCAAACATACACAGGAGATGCTTATGGAACTGGCAAAATGAGATATGCTTCCCCCTTGTGGCTCCTTTAAGCTTTCTCGTCAGCTGCTAAATCTAATACCGTCGTGTTACTGTCATTTTTCGCTAAGTGGAAGTATAAAGTTCCTTTTTTTTTTACCCCAAATCAAGAGTTGAAACCCAAAGATGGCTTCCAATTATATGTAACCGAGCCATTATATTGAATTTTCTACAAAAAAAAATTGAGGGAAATGTGATTACTCGGCTGTTCTAATAGAATTTAACATGTGGCCGATTTAGAAAGCTTTTGAAAACCAAGATAGTCCCTAAATTTTTATTGAATCTCACATTCCAAAAACATGTTGGACACTCTAAATTGCTAAATTAAAGTGAAATATCAAACAGTAGAAAACCTGGTGGGTTGCCTGATAAAAAATGAAATTTTGTCAGTGATTGAATTATTCAAGGAAACAAGCTGACTTGAAGCCAAATTTGAACGTTACCACACGAAACCTTATTTACCAATTTTTCCAAACGGGAAAAAAAAGATGTTTCTAGAAAACAAGCGTGATCGCTTGCGTGTTTTGATCACACCCGTCCGTCTCCAATTTTCAGATCCACATCTTCTCTGTCACAAGACCTCATGCTGGAACGGTTCAATCGAGGAAAAGCCAAGTTTGATAAACCCGTCTCCATCCCGAGTCCTGGTGAGTGAAGAGGCGTGCCTCATTTGTGGCCCCCTGCAGGCCTTGGATATTACTTCATGAACAAGTTGATTTTAGATTGCAGGGGGGCAGTGGGGGAATTTTAATTGGAAGCGGCTAAATTGTTTGCTCATTTGAATAATCCCCTGCGCTCCTCTCTCCCGTAGACCACTCTCGTCTCCGGAACGTCACGGTGGTGGTGGGCTCCGACATGGTGCTCCCCTGCCACTTGATCTCCAACCTGGCGCAACCGTTCTGGGTGGTCAACGACCGCGAGCTCCTCCTGGGCGACCCCGAGGCCGGCGGGCCCCGCTTCGACCGCACCCTCAAGGCCCTGGTGGTCCCCGAGGCGGGTCAGATCCAAGCGGGACGCTACATCTGCTACTCGGAGGAGCAGAGCGTGAAATTCCAAACGGAGCGCTACCAAGTGGCCGTGGTGGCCAGCGCTCCCGTCTTCATGGAAGCTCGCGCTCCGGACAGCAGCATGGGACTCTTCTGGGTGCTGGTCATCACGCTGGGCGCGGCGTGCCTCCTCCTCCTGGTGGCCGCTCTCTACCTGCGCCGGCGACTGAAGCTAGCTCTGGGAAAGGGAGCCGACATGAAACCCCTGGAGAGCACCTTGGTGTACCCCATCACTCTCCCCAAGGAGCCGCCCACGTTCGTGCCCAGCAAGATGCCCAGCGACGAAGACCGTTTCTGGGAGACGGGCGCCAATTATTACTACTCGGACGGCTCTCTGAAAATCGTTCCCGGCCACGCCCTGGGCCCCAACGGCGTGAGCGGCGCGCCGTCACCCAGCGCCATTCCGGGCCAGCCCATCCACTCCCCCAGCCGTCTCAGTCTCACCAACATCCGAGGCTCCGGTAGCAACGGCTACATTCGCCTCAACCTGAGCACAGCCGGGGAGGAGAGGGCTAGCGGGGCTTGCGCTGGTGGCGGCGGGCTGGCCGGCCTGGGCGTGGGCGTGGGGGGCAACGACTACTCCAGCCCCTTCAAAGAAGAGCTCCGCCGCACCCTGCAACAGAGGAGCGTCCTCCCCGACGCCAACCCGGAGGAGTCGTCCGTCTGAGGTCTTTCCTCCTGCCTGTTGGAAGAAAGAAAAAGAGAAGAAGAAAAAAGCAAAACAACCGACCTACCTCCCTCATTTCGAGGACGCCTGCTCTCTTTCAGCGACACGTCGTCACATAAAAATGCTCTTTCCCTCGCCCTCGCCAATGCCTGTTTGGATCACTGTAGACATTTATAGCATGTTAAATACGGAGACTCGCACCCACTCGGATAATTATTGCGTGGCATCCAGTCTCGGACGGTTTCTGCTTCCACCTACGAGAACGTGTATTGACACACGGTGGATGTGGTCAAGGAGCCGATGGCGTTTTAAAGCGGGTTAAGGGCACATTGAAATCGTGTTGAGTGGACCAAGCCAGTCAATTGTTGGATATTCCTTCGAGACTTGTTTCAAGTTGTACTGCACTCCAAAGTGGAAGCTAGTCTTCCCGTATTTGTAATAGTCAAGAGGAAGGAAAACAACAATCATATTCCGTCAAGTGGTTAAAACACAATGAAAGGGCCGATGAGGGGAAATTTTATGAAAGAAGACGACAAAAAAGCGCTTCGCAATGAAGGACAATCTCTTGAAATGTTTTGGGCCAATTTCGTTTTTTTTGTACTTTATCACCCCCTGTTTTTTTTTGCAATATTTGATTTGAATCCAGATTTTTTTGGTTGTCCTCCTTTTAGGGAACACTTCAAGTGACTTCAATCTAAAGTACCTTTTTTTAAACAAGTGCTTACATTCCAGGCCGCATCCTGCTCGGTGACCTTCAAAGTCCTAAAAAAGAAAAAGAAAAGTGCATGTCAATGTTTCAGTTGAACACTTGTGGATATTTGCTCATTCCCCTTGGAAAAGAAAATGCTCTCGGCATTCAGCAATAAGACAAAGACGGCACACTTTTAAACAACGTTAAGACAACAAGAAGCATGGAGAATGTAGTTGAACCCTCACTGTTGCGACTGCTGTGGATGTTTCAAAAAGTGCTTTATGTTTTTATACGGCTGAAGTTTTTGACTTGCACTGTAATGAAGGAAACGACCACGTTCGATACGATGAATGTCAACAAACGTGTGACGGGATGCCGTCAATCTCCTTCCTTGTCGAGGATTGCTCAGAAAACATTTGTCCAAGTTGACTGGGAATCTCTTTAAAGGTATAATTTCCCCTCTTTTATCATAACAGTTGAACTTTTTGGGGTGGAACTGTTATTCATTTTCTTTCTTTCATCCAAACAGGGTTGATTTTTGGGGACACGTCTCGATGGCCCAGGAAATCGAAGCAAGAAATTCCTATTTTGTTATAAAAAAAAGAAAGAAAGAAAAAAAACTGGAAAGGGGTTTAAAATGTTGCGTATCACAATGACCCCAAAGGTCAAAGAGGTACTCGGCTGTGAGACCAACGTGTTGCATGATCAACTGCAAAATGACTGTACATTTTGTTCAGCCTTGTACAAAAGCATTTTTTTGGATTTTTTTGCAATTTTGAATATGATAAAGTATTGTGTAAAAGATTCTTGCGCTCCTTTTGAAAGGAAAATGGCCTTGATTTTAAGGTTAAGTAGAAGGATTTTGTCTCATGGCTGTGTTACGTGCGTCACTTTGGTTAAGCCAAAGTAGATTGCTGATGTTTTCCCGTTGACTTTATTTCCCCTAAATTATTCTTCTGAAACAGATCAATATTCACTTGTCCGTCCAATTTGCAACGGTGAGCTGAAGTGTGCAAGCTTTCTGAATATTTGAACTGCCGAGAATGTTCCCTCAAGAAAGAAACCGGTTTAAGGTTAATAGATTTCCTGTTTTGTTTCTTGTTTACATGTTGAACTCCTGGACCTTTACTTATTCTTGTAACTTTATATGAAGGCTCACCAACATACCAAAATCCTTTTTTATAATTTGTTAGCTGCCAAAAACCAAATATGGAGCTTTTGATTTTTAAGCAGATCAGTTCAAGAGCGTGTGCACTTGCTAGTATTCATTATGTTGACAAAGTTAAAACATCTTTTTTTTTAATACACTGGTACTTTGTCGTGTTGAGTTGTTTTTCTGTTATCAGACTTTGCTTTACTTGCATTAACAAAAAAAAACGATTTAACAGTTTGCAGCCTTTTGCTGCATAAAAATTGCATGCTACAAGTTTTCAAACTTAATACATTTATTAGCCATAACCACTCTAGAGCAGTATTTTAATTTGTGTTCATTCCCATTTTCATTTGAACCAGTTTTACTTGTATCTTATTGATGTTTTATGTTTGTTCTTAAAGTAATGTTAAGTAACTTATTTCTTGTACAAACATGTTGGTATTTATTATCATTGTACATATGCCCTTATTTTTTATATGTGTGTATATACATACTATATACACAAATAAAAAAGAGATCTACTTGATATCTGTGAGTTTTTTGTTCGAGGCAGTCAGACGAGTTTATATGCGGAGCATCTGTTTTTTCTTTTAATAAACAATAGCAGATAGCGAAAAATGTGTTTATGGCCGCACCCATTTGATGTTTCCTGACAAACTAAACATAAAACAACTGAGAAATACACGTGCATGACAAATAAACATGTCTTTTCCTTGATAAGGACCATTTAACTGAGATAAGATACTTTGCAAAACATTAATCGGCTGATGCAAGGGTCTACAATATTTTTTTATTGTATTAGTATAGTAAGGCTTTTTTCTTAAAAAACGACATAGTATAGTAAGGTTTTTTTCCTAAAAAACGACATAGTGTATATAGTAAGGCTTTTTTTCTTTAAAAAAAACGACATAGTATAGTAAGGCTTTTTTTCTTAAAATACGACATAGTATATAGTAAGGCTTTTTAATTTGTAAAAAATGACCATGTATAGTAAGGCTTTTTATTTTTTTAAAATGACCATGCAAAGTAAGGCTTTTTATATTTAAAAAAAAAACGAACACACTCTTTTACAGCATCAAGACTACAAAAATGGCGACTATAGTACGTCATCTTCCAAACATGGTCATTGAGTCGGGAGGACAAATCACCTCCTATGGGCGTGGTTACGCCCATTGGTGACGCAGGTGCTTAAATTATGCACCTGCGCAGCATCTCGCCCTTTGGCGCAGCCATTTTCATGCCGTCGGTCGAACGACTAGCACCCAAACGAGGTAAGCCCTAGACTAGAGCAATTTACTGGCCTATGTGCATTTTTAACACCCTACCGGGAGATTTTTTTAGGAATCAATTGAGCCAAAACGCCAACAAATCTGTTAGTTTATTGCCAGGTCGAACACACCGTCGACATTTGAAGTATGGGTTCCTTGGCATGTTACTAGCTAGCTTAGCATTCGCCTCACGACATTTGACTTCAAAAGTATTTTGTCCGTATTCTCTCCATTATTGAGTCGTGGGGGAAGACTTCATTTTATCAAACAAAGCCGAGATATCAACGGTCAGTTTGCCAGGTGAAGGTGTGTTGAATGTAATGATAGTTTTCACTGCGATTGCTAAACGCCCTTTTCCAATTTGTAATTCTGTTTTAAACAAAAATCATTGATACCAAAATGGTTAAGCCGACTTTCTCCTAGTTTTTAAACATCAGTCTGTATATTGAATCGCTTTGTCTGGAAAGGGGAAATTAGCACCGAGCACTCACTAACTTATTTTCATTCTTTATCTTGATCATTTACTTTAAGATTTCTCTTTCCTGTAATAATTGTTTGCACTTCCCAAATAGCTTGGTTAAATCAAGATGAAGCTGTTCCCGTGTGTCCAGAACCATGCACACCCTTGAGGGGAGAGGAGACTGGGCCAAGGTATCAAGGTAATACTAAAGACCAAAAAAAAAACACCTAAACACATCTGTTGAATCTCCAGTCTCTGTATATGATAACTTTTGCTCTATTTTTTTGCATGCACCAGGTCCATGGTGATGTCCAGACCCTGGAGGACCAGGTGATCTTCCCAGGTTGCCCACTTGAAGATGATGCATCGTCTCTGAATTCTGCTCTGAGGTTAATACCGTATTTTCACGCCTATTTGGCGCATCGTTTCTTACGCCGCAGTGTCAGTAACGAGTGCTATTTCTGTATTTTAGACACACAAAGCACGCACTATTTCATATGGATCAAGATCGAAATGCGATAGCAGCTTATTTCCGGGTTATATGGTAATGTATCCAAGTCAGAACATTCCAATCTCACATTATTTTATTGACTAAAGTTGCAATTTACTAACCCCCTCTTATTTTATAGGTGATGTCCCGATCCCTAAGGTGAGGAGGATTTCTGTTTTTTTTTTCAATCAGAAATTTCAATAAAAGAGATTTGAGTGTCATTTGTCTTTGTTAAAACACTTGGAGAAAAAAGACCCAAGACCCTCAATGGTCTTTTTTTTTTCCTTGGTGTTTATTCTAAGTGTTGCTTTTCTCTACAGGTGGAGAACGCCAGCTACACCAATCAACGTGATCCTAAGTGTGCAAATGTATTTCTTCAAATAAAAATCATAAAATGTCATGTTGCTTGTATTCATTTGCATGTTCTATGAAGAAAAATACATGAGTATATTTCAAAGGTTTTATTTTCCCACAAAAATGGGGTAATTGAGAAGTTCACATAGGTCTTCCTGCATTTAAAGGTGGTGTTTCCATTGATGAATCTCTTCTTGGCACTGGATGGAATTCTGGGGAGAAAAAAAAAGAGGGTCAATGCACAATAGACTAAGTCCAACATTAAAAAAAATAGACTGGGGGCCAGTTAGGTCAAAAGATTTGACCAAAAAACAATAACACTAAGTTAGGTTTTACCAACATCAGAAGGCCCCATCTCTCTTTTCAGATGTGGTGGGATATGGAAAACATACTGGATAGGGGCCCTCAAGATGTTGGTGTCAAAGGCTGTGCCACGCTCCAAAGTCACCTTTCTTTAGCGTTGATTGGGTGGACCTTGAAGAGAAGCAAAATAGAGTATTTTTAGTACACATGACATGAAAATAATAAATCAAATAACCTGAAAAACAGGTCTTACGTCATACACGACTTCTTTGGTCTTGTAGATTTGGACAGCTTCCACCATCTCCGTGGCTTTAAACCTCTGCAAAACACCACAGCATGATTATGTCATTGCGTATTTAACAATTTTGATGCACAAATGACTCCCATTCAATCAAAAAAATAAAATACGTCTCACAAAGCTCTTAGACGGAGGAAAAATGGTTGTTTAAACGAGTCAAAAATGACCCCTGCGCTACGGTTGAATGAATGTCTCACTTAGGTTTTGTCAAAACCACAATTAAAAATCAAAAGGTCCAAGCCCTGAAGTCTTCCTTTAGGAAAGGGAAGGGCAAAGGTATATACGTATTCTAGAAGTGTACTGTTTATTCCTTACACCTCCACTTGATGGCACTAGTGTGTGTTACCCACACAGGATCTTGCTATTAAAAAAAAAAAATCAACGCCAACCCAGTTAAAGTGTCTTCATTCAAAATTGGAGTGTATCATGATGCTAAACAAGCTAATTTAGGAAAACCGTGAACACTGGTCGCTGATATCTAAACATTACTGTGACAACAAAATTTCCCGAATACGGGATGAATAAAGTTATCCAATCCAATTACACGGGTAGAGGAATTGGAAGTTATTAAAGACTCACTTTGCCGACAAACTGCTCCTTTTTGGCCGTTATAGCCACATTCTTGATGTTTCCCAGGAGTCTGTCCTCGTTGAGGGACTGAAACACACAATGGAAGGGTTTCTTTTTAAACATTAAGAGCAATAGGTGACGCAATGTAGCCAACTTGCTAGCAAACATTTGTGTTTGCATCCACGTCGGGGCTACATCACGCCAATGAAGCACGTTCCCGTCAACAAGCACTCTTGAAATGAGAACTGGGGCTACGAAATCCCCAAAAGACAAAGTACCGAACGCGCTGCATTGTCCTGGAAGAAGTTTGTCGGGTCTTTCTTCGGGAAATCGTCAATTCTGAGCAGCTCAGCAGTCCAACGCGCCCAGCCTCCGGCTCATCCGCCATTTTGAAAAATGGCGGCGATGGGGGCGGGCTTTTGAACTCTGACCACAGCCACGCCTATTACACATAGACACAAAAAAAGAGATCGTTTTCATCATAGAGTGCATTAGTCAAGGGGCTGGGGCTGCAAATACTTTTAGGTTGGGCATTAATACTTCAAAACAAATACATTGTTTTCATAATAACGTACTGTAAATACTTTTTGGTTGGGCTTTAATACTTTAAGATACAATATTGCACATTATGAACATTGCGGTGACATGGAAAAGGAATAGTTCATTAAATTTCAATATTTTCCTAATGTTCTTGTGCTTCTTTACACCAAAACAAAAGAAAGACATGATATTTGGGTTATTTATAGCAGAGCATGGTATAATTTTAATGGTCCGGCCCACTTGACATCTCCCTAGGCCGTATGTGGCCCACGATGCGAAATGAGTTTGACACCCCTGCTATACATGGACATTTGAAGTTTTTTTAAGAAAAAAAGAAAAAAAACTTTAATGTACATGGTCAATTTTTAAAGAAAAAAAGCCTTGCTGTATATGTTCTTTTTTTTTTTAAATAACTACTATACATGGTCACTTTTTTATCCATTTGGTGAGAGCGTTCTTTGTAATCACGCTGTTGTGCCATATTATTTTTTCAACGTGATGGTAGCTGTCTATCATTTCAAAATGATTATTGACTCCTCAATGTTTTCTTAATGCAGTGTTGTTTTCGTATGTCCAAATACTAAGCTCAAAATGGTCTCTGTTAGTTTTTGTGAAATGAGTTTTGCCCACCTGCAGAGTCTGATGGATGAGCGTGAAGTCTGTGATCCAAAGCCAACGCTGCATCTAGAGTAGAGATTATATGTCATCCAAATTAGAAAACCTTTAATCCCGTAGGAAAAGGTCAAATGCGAGGCTTCCATATAACTGGGGGCACAAAAGAAAAACAGTGTATTAGTTAACAGTATTAAATAGTTTTAAAAACATGTAATGTTTCAAATTGACATTTTAGGGCCAATTAAAAGGGCCTGGGTCAGAACATTGTGTTTTAGTTTTAAATGTTAAAAATCCTAATAATTATACAAGTACACACTCATCCATTAACACATGATTTTAAATAGCGGAGGATTTTTCTCTCCTGTATTGTTTTTTCAGTTAAAATAAAAAGGACTGTTGCTTTCATGTTTTTTTTATTTTTTTTTTTATGAACACCCATATTCTCGCTGAGACTAATTTTTGCAGGCCACACTTCCCCTGTTTTGTTTGTTTGTTGTTAAGCATTTTATTGCTACTCAAATTAACTGCTTTGATTTCTTATGGTCAATTTATTCAGTCTACTCAACATTATATTGTGTTTTCCTCTATTCTTTATCCACAGTAGATTTTATACGAGTGGTGTTTTTAAGGAGAAAAGCCAACGACGTAAGGAAAACCGGCGTTTTTGCAACAGCCCCGCCTGTTGTACAAATTAATTACAGCGGAATGAACGTTACTAGGTAAGTTTCTTAATTTAAAATATATTATTGATTTTGTTCTAGAATGCGAAAATGTATTATATATCGTGACGTTTAAGAACGTAATCCAGAAAATGATTAAAAAAAATAACTTTGAAAAGGAAACCGGAACCGAATGCTGTCACGTGACACATCCTTGTCGTCCTATTGGGCAATTCATATCAAACTACATCCTGTGTTGCTTTTTCTTACTAAACTTAGTGCCGGCAAAATATGAACGATTCACACTAGTTATTTTTGGAAACGAAGTTATTTTTGTTCCGATCAACCAATTTAACATCTTAGAGCTAAACGAGCCTGCCTTTTTTAAAACAATTTTACTTTTACATTGTTTTGCATGTTTACGATGAAATTTTTTGCGGGATCCGAATGCAACGGTCGATGATGCAAATATTATTGTGGAGCGTCATTTTAAATTCTAATTTGGCTTTGGTGCGATCATAAATTTGTTTAAACATTTATATTTTTTAGAACAGGTACCCCTGGCATTGTGAGGTAGGTGCTTGCTAACAGTTAGCAACCCAAGTACTACTAATGTCGTCCCCTGCCATTAAACCCAGCCTATGCTGGCTTCTGTACCAGCAAGACCAGTATAAAACCAACAGAACCTTACTGGATTTGTATTGTTTAAGTAATGGATTTGACCGTGCTGGAACTAGCATATGATGGATTTTTATTTTTTGGCTGGGAAGGTAACACTGACCAACAAATTAGTCTGATTTGTCAATTAAAATAAATCTGTGATTTTCTGGAATATCTTTAGCTATGAATGAAATTATTCCTGATAGCCCTACTATTTTGAATTATGCTCCACTATATTCCCAAATGGTTGGGATGCTATTCAAATTGTATATAAAAACTGAATACAATGATGTAAAAGTCCTATTTTTCAATATATTATTCAAATAATATCTGCTTTTTTTAATCCAAGCGGCCAATATGAAAAACTCAATTTAAAACTGGGTTATTTTATGAATGAAATAGAGAAATTGGGCACTTCAAGTCATTGCATTCACTTTTTATTCAGTTTTAATTATTGTTCCAACCTTTTTCCGAGTTTATTTTTAATATCTGCACTGTAAACACCCATGGTTACAATCATTTATTTTCACCGATGACTACTATATTCTCTGGAAAATTGAAAAATGATGCACGTATTTTTGACCTAGATGGGCACTGAAGATTTGGCTGTTGTGGACGAGGAGATGGAACAGAGGGACACAATGTTTCCCTCGTTAGAAAAGGAGTCTGGAGCGGTTTTAGGGAGCCCAATTGATTTTCTCAGGGCCACACCTTCTCAGTTTGGCATTTCTGTCAAAACTTTCAACCCATCGTCAGCCGAACGTAAAGGTGAGCTCACTAAAATGTTACAGTTCTGCGTTTTATATAGCTGGACCAATAACATGTTTGACTCCTGCTCCAGAAAAGTCCCGTTTGGCACAATTAAGGGAGCGGAGAAAGTCGAATATCGGCGTGAGGGGTTCACCAGAAATGAACTCGCTCATCCGCTTCATGGCCCGACAAAAAATGAAGAATTCCCCCAACTGTCCAACTCCAGAGGTGAGGAGCAACAACAACTAGGCACTTTTTGTTTTTTTCGCCATGCTACTTTGTGAACAGATTTTATCATTAAACATTGATGAATCAATGCACTGCCGATAGCTATAATAAGGTTTTTTTATGAATGTAGTTGGGTAGTAATGATTTGCTTTTGTATAACACCAGATTGCTTAATTAAATTCTTCCATATGCATTTGCATTTCACTAAAACGTGTATTCAATGAGTAAATACGAAAGGAAAAACATAAGAGGTTAGCTTTTGGCAATTTGTTTATGCTGAATGAATGTGTGCACTAGTCAAAGTTTTTTTTTGTTTTTTTTTAACCATTTGTGTTATACAAGGACATTTTTTGTTATGGAAATCTTGACTTGCACCACTGACTACACTTTTTTTTTGGTGTCTGCTATCTGAACCCTCAGCTTGTCAGCGGTAGCACCACCTTCCTTCCTCGGGTAGCGTCAACCCTGAAGCAAAAGATAGCTTCCTTCCACAAAGTAATGGGTGTGGAAGAGAGCGAGGCCTGTGATCTGATGCCCATGCGGGCCAACAACACTGGCAAATCCATCAACACAAGAGATTTTCTGTCTGGTAAATCGGGATTTGAAATTTCAGCACTCAACAATTGTCAAGTCGCTTGAATTTCTACATTTCTGGATGACTATACAAAAGAAGTCGTAAAGTATATAGTGCAAGCCCAGCCAGCTCTGACAATATCAAAACGGGTTAATTGTTCCTCAAGGCCGTTTTAATTTTGCTAAATTTCATGAGTACAAGTCGTATATTTTTGTATTCAGAACAAAAGGTCACTTTCTAAATTAAAATATTCCAAACTCTTTTTGGCCACACTTTTGTGAAGCTGTTTATTAAAGGCATAAGTATGCCTGGATTAACCATTTCTAATGGGAACAGAAAAAATGTAATATTCTGATTACGACATGCATTGAATCAGTAAAGCTTTTTTTTTCAAATGTATTTTGAAAGCAGAAAGTCAAGGAATTAAATACACTTTTGGCAAGTGCTTTGTTAATAACATTTGTTTGTATTTCCCGACAGGCACCAAAAGTCGTATTTTAATGACGCAACGCTGTAATACAATTATCAGAACGGCGCTTTTATATAATTGAATATTGATTTCTTTTTATGATAATGATGCATCTTAACTAACCGTTTTAACATTTGGACACGATCTGCCTGGCTTGAAGCAGACGAGGAAAACAAGTTCCTTTTTGCTACTTCTGCTGTTTATTTATTTATCTTAATGCAATTATAGTGCATTGTGGCAGATAAAAGAGCCAAGGAGAATTTTTAATTGCTTCTGCGAAGGTGTTCATATGTGGTTTTAATTGATTAACTGGATCCCTCCCCCATCAAACTGGATTTTAAAGTTGGGAAAATAAAAGAACACAAACACTAACCTTAAGAGTAAGATACTCATACCTGCCCTTAATCATTTTGTAAAAAAAATAAAGACCTTCCAAGGCTTTTTGCTTGTCTCCATAACATTTCCATTGTGTTTACTTTTGATTATAGATGAATACAACGAGAAAGAAGAAGAGAAAGAGAACCAGCCGCAAGTGATGTCACCCGCACCCAACAAAAGGCGGCGTGTGGGCCCCTTCGACGGCTGCCAAGTGCAGATTAGAGAAGCGAATACTTCACACATTCACTTCAATGAGAGTTACAAGGTGATATTTTATCTTGCTGGCCATAGTTATTCTCTGACTGGTTTCTACTTCTCACAAGTCAATGCAACCAAAAAAATCTATCTATTGCATTGAAACCTTGGTCTATTTAGATGGGTTGTTTTTTGTTAAAGCACAACCTTGGTGATGTTCTTTTGAGAAGACATTTTTAAAGTAATTTTGTCATGTCTGCAGCGAGATGATGAAAAAGTGGTAGAAGGCTACGATATGGTCAGCAAAGAACTGCTACGGTCAAAAAAGACTGAAGAAGAAACCTCAGGTCATCGCTTTACTCCTCGCCTTGGTCATCTTGAGGCATCCATGTCCACGGAAAATGACTTTTCATCGCAGAACAACCAACAGGTTTGATTTTTTTTTCCTCGAGACTTGCAGTATTTTGGACGTTAGCAACAAACGGTGTTCATTTCCAAGGAAGGGTCTTCTCCAATGTCCCCTCTAAGCTGTGCGCAATTGCGCACTATTCTCGTCTTCTCCGCGCACAGCAAATCATATGGAGCGCACAAAATTAAATCCCTTTTTTTTTTTTTTTTTTATTAGCTGTGAGGCTGACGCATGAACCACTCATCTGCCGGGCCGTCCATTCATAGATATTACTCATTACATTTTATTATTACTAAATCATTTATGTGTAGTAGACATGCACCTGCTTATGGCAGGTGTGATACTGGTGTGTGCCCATAGCGAGCAATGATGATGTTGCTCACACCGGTACTCAGTGTGCTCAGGGAGGTTGTCTTTCTGCCCAGACAAACCAAAAATTAGAGGGAACATTGGTCTTCTCCCATTTTTAAATCTATTTATCGATCAACAAGAAAGCTAGTGACTGCAGCACCTGTACGTGTGTTAAGTGGAGACATGTGGTCTGCAGTCCAATAGAATTGCAAAGTTCTTCTTTCTCAACAGGACAACGAGATTGAACCCGAACGCCCCAGCCCAGCGCAGCGCCGTGACCTTACATCAGCTTGGCCAGTCAAGTCGCTCTCTGTTTTTCAATTCTCAAATCAACCAGCAATGGAACCAGCAGGTAAGACACACACACACTACTCTGTCGTGCAAGAATAACCAGAGGGGCTTTTTTCTGGTCTCCCACGGACACTCAACTGCGAAATATATGCAATGTATTCCTATTAAACTTAAATGGCCATGCATATATTAAGTGTGCCCAGATCATTCACAATGTGGAAGGCTGTCAGTCTGAATCATGATTGTTCATACAGAAGAACGGCGCCCTTCCGGGTCATCTCCAACGGCAACAAAGAAGAAGCGGGTGCATTTTGGATGTCCGCTTTCCCCAGAGTTGTTTGATAATCAACTGCCTCCCAGCACTCCGCTGAGGAAAGGGGGAACACCGGCTCGGAGCCTCACGCCGGGAGGGATTTTAAAGATGCACTCTGTGTTGAAGACACCCCAGGGGGATGGATATTGCACGCCGCCAGCACAGCCCGAGCCCATCAGTGATTTGGGGGCCTCGCCGCTGCTCAAGATTTCTCACGGACACAGAATGTCACTCCGGGTAGAAGAAGATGCAAGGGAGCAGTTAGAAAAGGTACGTTATTATTTTTGGTTTCAAAAAAAGAAGGAGAAATGGGTTGAGATTCTGAGTTGACGGAAGAAAATCACAGTTTGTCAGCCCCCCAATTCTGGATTTAATTGTACAATCTGTACTATCCAAAAATATTTAAAGACATACTTTACATAGCTTGTTGAGTATAAACTATGTATTATAATAGGTTGGAGTGTGACAATGTATCAAGGAGGATTTTTTGTATCAACATCATTATCGATTGACTCCAGTATGTATTTTGTGTTCTAGCTGACGGACCAAACACATTATTCGTAAACAGTATTACATTCAGGCAACGTGAGCAATTATTGCAAAAGAAATCCATAAATGTCTTCATTCATCAAATAGAGACGTTGACACCGAGCGGCAAAAGAAAATTAATCATGTCTGAGACAAATATGATGCAACGACTGAATAAATTCATTATTGATGAACATTATTTTAAGAAAGAATTCCTTCATTATTGCGTATTAATCCGAGAAAACAGGTTGTGAATGCTCATGTTTCACTGTTAGTTCATTTGCCACTCACCATTATAATGAATTGGACGTCCATCGCCGTCAATGGGTTAAAAAAGTGACCTGTCAGGGTTAAAATAAATCAAATGAGTGCATCAAAAGTTTACGTAAACATCACTTACTGAGCAGTTTATTCATAATGACTTTTCTCTGCCCAGATTATGTCTCCTCCGACAGAAGACAATGACTCTGAAGTTATGACTGATACAGGTTTGACATTTTTGGATTTTTAGAGTGAGGTCAGCAGAATGTCAGCCTGTCATTCGCGATGAGCAACATACACGGCAAGTCAGTCTGCTCTTTGTTTTTGAAGAAGGAACCAATGCTAAACGTCAGTTCAAAAGACTTACAGAGTTAGGGCTGCCATTGACTTGGTTTGTTAGGTGCAAACTTTAGTGTTTTCTCACCTTCCAAACTAACTTTAAAAAAAAAGTAAATGACAGTCCTCTACAGCAGTGGTCCCCAACCACCGAAAAGTTGTTATAATAATAATAAATAATTGCTATTATGCTTGGGATGTGAAAATCCAATTGAAAACATAGAACATACTAACTTGCCATATCGTATGTTGTGCATGGTGATAGTCAGGCTCGCTTACCAGGCTAGCAGAATGCAAAACTGTTTTTTTTTTTTTTTTCTTTGTCCCCCAGAGTCAATAAATTATGCTCAGGTGAATTTAAATGAAGCTTTCCACAAGGCGCCTCTATCTCCTGAGGAAACAGCAGGTAAAACCTCATCTTTATTTTATCGATGTAATGCCTTGAGAAGTAATTAAGAGCTGCGTAAAAATATTTCTGTTCACTTATGCTAAAAAAAAAATGTACATCTTTTTAACGTTCCATGAGTTACTTTATCTTCAAAAGTCCCCGTTATTATTCCTAAATCAGATTACAGTAATACCTTGACATACGAGTGCCCCGACATACGAGGAATTTGAGAGGAGTAAAATTCAGAGCAAATATTTACCTTGAGATAAGAGACAAATTTTGTGATAAGAGCATATGAGACAGCCAGGTGGCTGCTTATGTCTTTCTCGCCGCATCTTCCTCGTGCAAAGATCTCTACGAGCACTGGGCGGAGCGTTGCATTTTTTCCGTGTTTTTTTTGCGTTAGTCAGTGCATAATTACGGGAAACACAGTGGGTCTAAAGCAAGCCGGTGCAATGAAGGGTATTGCGAAGAAAAGGCGTATGATGACAATCGATATTAAGTACGAAATAATGGAAAAACATGAGAAATGTACACGTGACTGAGCTGGTTCGCCAATATGTAGCAGGAAGTTCGAAAGCAGCGGTGGAATACATTAACCTCTTTGCCTTGGTTATTGCAAGAGAAGGTTTAAATTTAGTGTAACGTAAGATTACATTTTTTTAAGTATGTCTGTGTATAGGAATCTAATTTTATTTAAGTTAAATTTAAAGTTTATGTTATGTTCCGAGCATATCCGTCAAGTCTCTCTTCCCTCCATGCACTCTGCATTGTAGTGAATTTTAGTATCAAACATCATAACAAAGATAAATTACAACCAATAAAAATGTTTTTCCATTGTAATATCCTGTTTTTTGGTGTGTGTTTTTACAGAGGGTGGGAACGAATTTAGTTGTATTTAGTTCATTTCTATGGGAAAAGTTCATTTGAGATACGAGTAAATCGACATACGAGCTCAGTCCCAGAACGCATTAAGCTCTTATCTCAAGGTAAGACTGTAGTTCCGAAAATCAATTTAATGGTTTTTTTCCCCTCCTTAGAAATGAAGTCTGAGACAAGTCAAACCTCCCAACGGAATTCCCCAAATGAGTTTTTGCCCTCGTCTGAGGAAAAACAACCTGAGGCTGTCAGCGGTGCTACGGCTAGATTACGGAAGAGAGGGAAAAAGGTCTGTTGTACATTCTTATTTACGTCAATATGTCATTTTCATTCCAAAGTAAAACCTTCAAAAGTGAACATCTCAAAAGTTGTACAATTTAGAGGCAGTCGACCGCAGCCTATCCCAGTTGACATTTGACCTGTCGACAGTTGGAATGCCCAGCAGTCATTTTTGTACATATTGTACATTGACACATGCCCACACACACACACACAAGTTTCACTATTTAGCAGACATGATTTTCTTTATATCAGTCAGCTTTATCTAGCAGCTGCCAACAGGCCCACTGTTTAATTCCACTGAATATAAAAGTAATCACATTTCACTGTATCCACCTTATGCGCACGCATTGGTGAAATGGCCCATATCTTGTTCATCATCTTTCTGGCAATTTCCTCTTCCCTTTAGCTACCTGAAGAGCGCAAACCCGTGAGGAGGTCGACACGCTCTGCTGCTAAGCCTCCTGAGACGATTAAAGTGAGTTTACTGAGGCATGGATTTCACCCGTTTTTCTCCCAAAGAGCGCTATGACGCGGGAATATGTTTTTTTTTTTGCCATGCTCTAATTAAATGTAATTGCGCGCCCAGTACATAAGATGCTGACGGCGCTCGCATTTTCAAAACGTGCATGGGGAGTATTTCGTCTGTGTGCAGGGTTTTTATTTACCAGGCCCGCACGCACACAGAACTGAGTGAGATAGAAAGTGCGGTGAACAAATATTGAACTGGGATGAAAAGAAAGGCAGGGATAATCAGACAAAGGAAAGGCACATAAAAACAAAGAGCAAGAAATATGAGGAAGCGTATGTAGCGCTTAGCTTCACGGTGACTAAAAATTGTGCTGCTGAGCTTTACAGGTGGATACTTTGCAACTCTAAATTTTTTCATTTGTCAACCAGTAGGTTTTGGGTTTGTTAGTTACCGTATTTTCATGACGATAAGGCGCACATAAAAGTCTTAAATTTTC
The DNA here is from genome assembly GCF_051989625.1 of Stigmatopora argus. Classification (NCBI taxonomy): domain Eukaryota; kingdom Metazoa; phylum Chordata; class Actinopteri; order Syngnathiformes; family Syngnathidae; genus Stigmatopora; species Stigmatopora argus. Next base: position 5,597,714 of record NC_135391.1, read on the forward strand.
TCCAAAATAGACAGGGCGCCTTATAATCTAGTGTGCTTTATATATGGACCAATACTAAAATTGTTATCACGATAAAATAAAATGAATCAGTCGATAGGGTAGCCAGCGCTATTGCGGTTAGATATTCATATATAATATATAATGTATATGCGTCTAAAAAAAACGGTGCGTCCTTTGTGTGTTTAAAATACAGAAATAGCACTCGTTACTGACATTGAGGCTAAAATTACGATGCGCCATATAGTCGTGAAAATACGGTAGTTTTTTATTTATTCTGCATTTATATTCATGGGGCATATTCTGTTTCCGCAGTTTACCTCAAAAGCAGCAAATCGGTGGAAAAAGGAAGTGAACCACTCCCTTTACGGTTCTCGGGAATACGCATCCAAGAAGCCAGTCCTTAGTCCAATTACAGAGTTGTTTAATTTCGACTCTGCAGCAGCACAGCACACTTCCCCTATGACCTGCACAGGTAAAGGATATAATGCATAATTAATAGGATTGAACCAGTCAGTATACGTATACTTGTAAAAAGCCTTTTAGATGTACAGTGCTTAGGCATTTTATAGAAGCCCATTGTGCATTGTCACATTTTCCCCCTCACAATTTATTGAAAGAATTTTGAGTTTCAAGTCAGAGTAAAAAAAATAGCTTCTGTGACTGTAACAAAAAGCAACACCAAGCTGACATTTTCATTCGGCAATTTATGAAGCCAGAATTAGTGACTTATTCCTCTCAATATTGCCAGATATAAAGAATGAACCGGGCGAATCTACAAGCGGTGGTCCCAAAGCAGCCGTTTCGAAGGAACATAGTCCGACAAGACCGCCGTTGATGCCTAAGAAAGGAGGCGTGGGTAAAAAAAGGAGGTCGTCAAGATACGAGGTGACAAGGTGGGGATTTAAGAAAGTCAGTGCTTCAGTGGGCGACGTCTGTGAGGAGCCTCAGCTCGCCGAGTGCGAGAGTCGGGAAGAGCAGATCGCGACAATCTCCGCTTTGTCAGAGGAAGCCCCGCCAGAAAAAGCCCCTGCTGGCGAAGAACAACATTCACACACTCTTACAGTTGATAGCGCACACACGGATACAAATGCAGAATATCATCATGTAGAAGATGCCTCCACACCAGTGTGCCCATTAGTCGAGGAACAGACCAGTGAAGTGTCCACGCCAAGCTCCAGGACACGAAACCAGCCGAGCCAAAACGTGTCACGACGCAAGAGGCGTTTTGCGAACCCGCCAGACGAGGAACCCAAACAGGAAGAAAACATGGTCTCAACGTCCGACTCCGCTGAAGAGTCCACACAAGTCAACAGTTGCCCGCCTTTCTGTGAGGCTGACTTTAATTTTGAAGATGTTTTCAAACGTGTTCCCAGTAGGGGGCGCCGCTCAGTGCGCCGCAGCCTTAGGAACCAGATCAACTCCAGTGATGACACGGGTCTGGCCTGGGTGCCTCAGACCTCCCCAGAGTACAAAAACGGAACCGGGAAGACCCGTGGTCGAAGATCCAGCTCCGCGCCGTCGGAAGACGCGCCGCATGTCACTTTGTGATACTTCCACCTTTTCGCCTGTAATTCTTTACATGAGTATTTGCAGTCATTATTAAATTTGTATGGAATGAGAGTGCTGATGCTTTTGTACTTCAAACCCATTATTTACCTTGCCTCTTTATTCCAGCCACTCAATACGCAGAGAGCCCAATCATTTATGCTGACCACCTCTCAATCAATATCCAAGCACACATTCCTTCCTCGCTCACTAAAGTCACTCGATCGAGCCTCAATGAGTCAATGCTCCTTTAGTGGATAGATGAAGACAGCCTTGGTGTAGTAACGATCTGTCAGACCAGGTTAGAAGATAGTACCTGATTCATGTGAAAGCAAAATAGTTGTTAGGGGGGAAAAAAAATTAGCCTTTGGGCCATTTTGTGCTGTTGGATCAACTTAAATTCCTGGTGGAAAATCACAAGAAAGGAGGAATTAAGACTAGAATGCGTGAAACCAAATGCTTGTTTTATTTTCCTCTGCGCAACCGACGACTGCCACAAAATGTTCTCAAAGAAATGCAAAGATAAAATTAGTCTTTTAAAACGAGTGCACAATTGAATTACGTAATAAATGTAAAAAGAAATAGATTAGACCAGGGGTGTCAAACTCATTTCGCATCGTGGGCCACATACGGCCTAGGGAGATGTCAAGTGGGCCGGACCATTAAAATTATACCATGCTCTGCTATAAATAACCCAAATATCATGTCTTTCCTTTGTTTTGGTGTAAAGAAGCACAAGAACATTTGGTCGCCGGACGTTTGACAACATGACAGAGAGTTTACTGTTGAAACCAGCTCTCAAAATTATATTTGCACACATTCCGGCATCCATTCCAACTTAAAAAAGATGCACAATTCTATTTAACGCTGGTTTGGGGAGTCGAGGTATCACATTAACGTTTGGTGAGTTAACTCTAGCCATATGCGCAGGTGCGGTCAATGCCATGATTGGCTGCGCAGCGTCATTGCATCCTATTCAATGATTGGCTGGAAACCTGCGCTGGATTGTTTTTCTTGTGCGCCGAGAGTGTGCGACTGGTGCGCAGTTAGAGGGAACGTTGCAGTCTCCACTCTTCCATCGAGCCAGAGTCACTTGTTTGAAGGACACCAAGGTTCCAGTTTTGCTCGACAAATGGCTTTTCTTGTCCCCTTCTCGAGTAACGCCGCAGAACTTTAGTGCCATCGTGTGGTCCCCATCAGGTATTGCTTGCTGCTGAGGATTCCAACACATTTGCCATGTGAAAGAAATCCAGAGACGAATACGTTTTTTTTTACATGTACATTCCTTTTTCCATGAGTCATTTTCTAAAAGGAGAATTTAGTTTTTAGTTTGTTTTTTGTTTTGACTGAATCTGTTGGTAGTCAAACTTTGCATGACTGAAAAGGCAGCCCTGCTGTTTAAGTCTTTATAAGTCAAGTAATTTTTAGTCATTAAAAAAAATCAATAAAATAAAAAAAACCTGACACTTTAGTACCTCTTGTGCACATATGTGGGTCATTTAGGCCATAATATTACTTTTGTTATACTAAATGTAATATCAGGTCTAGTATAGTATCTAAGTATATATTTATTTATCATTTTATATATAGTTATTGATGATTCATTCAATACCCTGGTGAAAGAGTGGTTGACACGTAGGCCTCACAGTTCTGGTGTCAATGGTTCGATCCCAGGCCGGTCCTCACTGTGTGGAGTTTGCATGTTCTTCCCGGGTTTGCATGGGTTTTCTCCGGGTAATTTGGTTTCCTCCCACATCCCAAAAACATGCAGGGTAGGCTGTTTCAACATCCTAAAGGGTTAAGTGTGCAGGAGAGAAGAAGGGTGTGATGCTGCAGCCATCGTCCCTGGCAGACAGGCATAGTGAAGACGGCTTAGCCCAAGAACAATGGGGTTCTTTGACCAAGACGACGCCCCCCAAGACATGTGGCCTCCTGTCACCGTGGCAACCCCCCATGGGACATGGAGAGGGTCTGACAGCTGGAGAGAAGCAAAAATCGAGATCCTTTCTCTCTACTGCTTCCCGTCCCAGGCCCACGTTGTTGAAGTGGGCCTGGTCTTTTCTAAGTACTTTTGAGGTGAGGAGGGGATAACACTCGCTATCTGCATCTTTTCTTTCCTATTTTCATCAAAATGTAGAGTAGTGAAGTAAAAGCTAAATAGAAACATATGCTTAAGTAGTGTACATGTTTGTAGTTGTTATAGCCCGCCATCTTTCCTCATAAAATTTGTTGAAAATACGAATCACCTGATTTCACACGCACTGAACACTTAATTTTTATACCTCACTTGGCTCAAACAAAAATGTTTAATCAGAGATAAGATGGCAAAAGTACTGGATCTTGAAACTATTGCAAGTTAAATGAACAACTAAATGTGATGTTACATTTAAATACTCCACTTCCTTGTAGTACTTTTTTTTGCAGCCCACCACCTTCTCTTATAAAATTAATAACCTTGAAAATACTGTCTTACGAACCACCCGATTTCACGCCCACTAAACACTTTATTTTACAGCCCATTTTAAATAGGTTGGGTGGCGTCTACTTGAATTGAAGTGATTTAACAGAGTTAACGTGGCAAAACGACTGGCTGTCTGTACTAGTTTCAAACTATTACAGTGAAATTAAACCCTAAATATAGAAACATAGAGTACTTCAGTACTATATAAAAGTTTGGACTACTTTGCGACAGCCCACCACCTTCCCTCATAAAAGTAGTGATCTTGAAAATACTGTCCTACGGACCACAGGATTTCACACATGCTGAACACTTGATTTTATTTGCCGTCTGCTCGGACTCAAGGACGTTTAATCGGCTATTTGCACGAGCAGGTTTACAGACCCCTGTCTTTCAATTAGTTAATGAGTCTCTAAATGGTATTAAATTGTCCTGCTGCCCGGGTGCTAGTCCTCCAAGATGGATACTCTGGGCAGGAGCCGTAAGTTGCGGGAGGAGGGAAACAAAACAAACAAAGGCGAGATGGCAACAAGCGCATCTAGATTCTAGACGCGATACTCTGTTTGCTCTGCAGGCCCAGTGTGTCTGCAGCTGTCTGAAGTCTGCCACGAACAGCTGCAGCAGTACACTTCCACAAGGTGCATGGGTGTATGTGTGTGTGTGTGTGTGTATACTCTGAGTGGGAAGGGAAATTGGCTTAAACATCAATGTGATTTGAAATATCAGAGGAATTATCATAGAAGTTGGGCTTTTTAAAGGATGGCCCGCTGCATCATTTTGTGTGGCCCGGGAAAGTAAATCATGAGTGCCAACTTTCTGTTTTAGGATCAAATTAAAATGAAGAGTATAGATGTATATTACATTTCCTGATTTTCCCCCTTTTAAATCAATAATTGTAATTTTTTAATCTTTTTTCTGTTTTTAGTTCAAAAATCATTTTGTAAAATCTAAAAATATATTTAAAAAAAGCTAAAATAAACATTGTTTTAGATCTATAAAAAATGAATATTCAGGGCTTTTAATCCAGTTCTTTTAATCCATTTATATAAAAAAAAATCTAAATATTATATCTAAAATGGTCCGGCCCGCATGAAACCGAGTTGACGTTAACGCGGCCCGCGAACCAACCCGAGTCTGACACCCTTGCCATAGACAGTGACTTACTAAATTACAATTTTCCAAAACTTTTTTACTTTTAATCTAAGCATTAAGTGTTTACACCAGAAAACACCTTTTTCCGTCTTTTTTTAAAGTTCTCCTTGCGTCACTCCATGGCCACCCTCAGTTTCTTTCCCTCTACGGATCTACAGTGCCATCTGTAGTGCCTGTGGGTATGGATATATGCTGTCTCCTGTATGAGCAGCATACTTTCCCTCCCTTCAGCCTGTTGCATCATCACACACACACCACAGGAACGCTCCCTCTTGGTGTTTAAATAAGCTTTTAATTGGCTCAAACTCTTGGGACAAGTTTCCGCACTGCGAGTCGATGCACAAAGATATCAAAATCCATCCGCGTGAAACTAAATCTTTGTGAAGTCAACAATATGTTGCCTTGAGACAGCTGGCAGCCAAGCAAAGAAACTAAAAGAGCTCAACAACCTTATAATTAACTCTGCCAACTTCCTGATGAATAAACCTGAAGGCACAAGTGCTCCAAATTAACAATATATTTTCACTCATTATGGATATGTTGATCATTTAAGTGATGGCGCTGATGGCAAAAAAAAAATGATTGTTTCATTCTCAATTGCTAATAAATTTAACATTATGCCCGAATCAGGACAAAATGTACTTTCCTATTTGCCTGATTCTATAACAGCAGATTTCACAGTTGTTTGGGGGTTGGTGAGGAGTGTTATGATCTGTAACTTCACTAACTTTTGTGATATGCCCTTAGAGAATATTCACATTTTCCCACCTACGCTTGCATGTAAATCGTGGTTGCTTCCGCCCATGCAATTCTTGATATGCTGTTGTTACGTTTTGGGTTCATCATTCAGACCAATGTTTATATTTAGTCAGGTCAGGTTGCCTATGAACAGAGATAACTGCAAATCTTACTCGTAGGAAGCGCTAATACAAGATTTCAACCCAGAACACATAATGGAGAAATGGAAATCACCTCTCAATTGTACAAAAAATGGATGGATAGGATTTTAATAGTCTAGAGATGACCTGGGGATGTCAAAAAATAAATATATAATAAATGATCAGGTGTATAGGTCAGTGTTAAGTAAATGGTATCATTAATTTTGACTGCAGTGATCAGTGTGTTGTTACTGTGTGATGGCTTGTACGAACTCGTGGATGCAGTAACTTCACTCATTGGTGGATACGTTTGTGATGTCACAACCAGAATTGTGCGGTAAACCCTAGAGCAGGGGTGTCAGACTCGGGTTGGTTCGTGGGCCGCTTTAACGTCAAGTTGATTTCAAGTGGGCCGGACCATTTTAGATATATTTCGATTTTTTTTAATTTTATAAATGGATTAAAAGAATTGGATTAAAATCCCTGAATATTCAGTTTTTTTAGATCTAAAACAATGTTTATTTTAGCTTTTTTAAAATATTTTTTTTATATTTTACATAATGATTTTTGAACTAAAAACACAGAAAACAATGGATTAAAAATTTACAATTATTGATTTAAAAGGGGGAAAATTAGGAAATTTAATATGCATCTATACTCTTCATTTTAATTTGATCCTAAAACAGAAAGTCGGCACTCATGATTTACTTTCCCGGGCCACACAAAATGATGCGGCGGGCCAGATTTGGCCCCTGGGCCACCACTTTTACACATGTGTCCTAGAGCATTGTTTTGAATGGAATAATGAGGAAATAGTGCAGGGAAAATTGGAAATAAGAAGGGTTTTTACTCCTGAAGTTGTGATATATTGGAGGGGAAAAGTATTTTTTTCAAGAAATCTAAATGTTAGACATAGACTCATACAACCGTACCTTACACATTATTGATCTTGATAAGGTTAAAACTAGAATCTGACATCTTAAAAATAATTGACAAACGTGCTGCTCCGAACACCTTTGCCAACATGCATGAGCAACTTCTAGAGTTATTGTGGCCCATAAAATTTTAAAAAATGTAAACACCAAACCATCTTTTCAATCTTGCTCTGCACGAGAATGACACTTGTTTATGTACGAGTATCTGTTGTCCATCTTCAAATGGAAAAACAAACTCTGTCATGCTCATCCATGTTTAAATAAAGCTATTTTTCACCATCACTATGCTTTTCTCCATGACAGCCACGTTACATACCATCTCTCGGGAGCATCTGAACGTACATATTTTCACTATGATTACATAACCACGCTTGCTTGGGAGGCAGACAAACAAGAATATCTTTACGCAGAGAGGAATCTAATTATTCAATTAGCCAGGGTATTGAATTAAATAATGATTCGCCGCAGTTGACATTAGAGCGGTACAGATCGTTACTCGCTCTGTAATTTGATCGAGGACTGTGTCGGCCTCATCATTCATGTGAACAACTTATGCCCCCATTAGTCCGCCGTGATTTAAGAGCGTGTTATTTGGCCACTCATTTAAACGCAACTATATTGGCTCAAGGTGATCAAATTAAGGATTCGTATTATTTGCATTCACTATAAACGGATTAACTGCGTGCTTTTTAACCATAACTGTTCTCATTCCTCTTAATAGGGTTGCTTAAGCAGGTCTTGTATTAATTTGTGCTTGGTTAAAAAAAATAGATATATAAAAGGGAGGGGATATAACTGCAAGGAGCCGGGAGGGGGCTTATGGTGGTGGCCGGAGGCAAAGAAACAGACAAAGCCTGTCGAGTCCACGAGGTTAAGTTCGCCTAAGCAGCAGGCAGACAAGAATGTGTGAAAGAATCCAAGAGGCTGCATTGTTATCAATGAGGCGTCCTGCTCTGCAAACATAGAGAGCTGCTGCTCTTGGACCTGGGAGGTCTACGGACCAAACAGTCATATAAAACAATCTTTGTTTGTTGTGTGTACCTTTAAAAATGCCTCTGTGCTTCACGCCGGGAAAATCTGTGTACATATGTATACTATATGTATATATACACTGTATTTTCTCGCATATAAGCCATATTTGTAACTAAAAAAAAATTAGGACTGAATCAAGGGTACGACTTATATGTGCACAAATTAGACTTGATATTCACGGAACTGTGAGGTGACAAAGACGAAACGCCCTAACGCACATGTGTCAAAGTGGCGGCCCGTGGGCCAAATCTGGCCCGCCGCATCATTTTGTGTGGCCCGGGAAAGTAAATCATGAGTGCTGCCTTTCTGTTTTAGGATCAAATTAAAATTAATAGTATAGTAACATTTTCAGCACTAAATCGAATAAAAACGTATGCCAGAAATACGACAGGACAGGCTCGACTTTCAGCATCAGCTTCGATGGCGATAGAAAAGGAGGTAAGAAAGGAGGATGGATATTGTGTACAGTTAAAAAGGATTTTCGGTGAGTAAAATATGGCTATATTCCTAAATAATATTTCAATTGTATGAGGTCATTATTGATTATTTTTTGTGTCGCAGCTCTAGCTGCAGTAGAGGTTTTATAGCCATAAAATAGTTTTTGCTGAAGGCGTCACTAGGAAATGCACGGACCGCCACTGCTATATACACAGTTTTAGCCGTGTTTACTATATTAGCCATTCCGTCCTCCCTTGTTCTTTATGCTGTTAAAGTCTTACCTATTAGTTCTTTATAATGGCCTTGTCAGAGGCCCCTGTTGGAAGTGCACACCCTACTTAAACGAGCGTTAAACCACAGCAGCACCATTGATTTGTCAAGCCAAGAAATTCTCTGGTGCTTGCTGAGCAAGTGTAATCTGTAGAGGTCTGAAGCACCACCGCACAAGTGAAGGAGGTGCTGTTTTGAAAAAGGAGAAACGAGTCCAGAGGTGTTTCGCTTTGAATTGGAGCTCAGTATACGTACCAACAAGCGTCACTACGCCTTCCAGCTGCTGTCTCTCTTTAGATTTCGGACAGGGCGAGGAGGGTGGGGTAAGGGTTGGTGCTGTTACGCTATGGGTGGGGGCATGCTCTTTGGGCGGATTTGCCTTGGAAATTTCCGTTGCATGTTTCAGCTCTTTTCAGAAAAGGCTTCACTTGGTTAGAGAGTTTGGACTTGGCAATGAGCCATGCCCAGCAGGAAGCTTGCTAGTTTCACACGGACAAAAAAAGCAGTCATGGACATTGCCTCAGACTAATCAAAGAGCAGTACCCCCCCAAAAAAACAAAAACAAAAACCAGGAACTTACAAATGTGGTCAGCACAAGCTTCTCTACTGCTTAGGCTCACATTCTGTAGCTGCAGGCTGTTTAGACTAATGGAGATTGCATAGTTTAAACGGATTAGCCATATCTTCAACTCAAGTGACAGGTTTTCCAGTGTTCATGTTATTTTAAATCAATATTCATTACCATAGGATTCGGAGCCTAAGCTGGTTAAAGCTAAAATTCGTAGAATAGCGCAATCACGGTTTATTATACTGTAATTGGACTGCGTGTGTTGTGCCTCCACGTTAATGGGTATTCATCCCCTGAGAACTTCACAGTTGGACTCAATCCAAAGACTCTTAACAGGCAAAAATTCAGATTCTATTTTAAAGCCATTAGTCAATGAGGGATTTCACAGACGCCAGCAAAAAGCAGCACATAATCATGCTGGGAGAAGAAGCAATGCTTCTGACCAACCATTCCATCATGGGATAAGATGGAAGAGCTGTCGGCGCTTACCAGCAACGGAGTCGAGGGGCTCTACTCTGCTACTGTTGTCTTCAGCTCCAGACTACTGAGGAACTGTGCTGATAAGCTTGGGAGAGTGACTCTGCATATTCTCTACCTCGGTCCCAGTCTGCAGAAGTTCCCCATCTTGTGGAAGACTTCCTGTGTGTGGTTCCAGTTTTTGTCCAACTTTACAATGTCTTTTTGAGTCTGTATCTGTCTTAGCTACCGCAACCAAGATAGCGCTGTTCAAGTGGCAGCCGGCGGCGGTAGCTCCGTCCACTCTTGCTCGTTTTGTGTTTTTGCTGCTTTTCTGTCTTAATGATTTGATTTGGTGATTCTTAATGATCCCATTTACTTTGATTTGCTTTGTACTTTGTGCTTTTGCTTTGTTGTTCTGTCTAATCACCTTCTTGCTACTGCCACAATGAAATTTCCCGAATACGGGATGAATAAAGTTATCCAATCCAATCCAATCATTCACAAACTTCATGGAAACAGACCATGCCAAAACATGTAGATGTTCTGCAGGACACACATACATTTCCGCAGGGCCACCTTCAACACCACCCTAGGCCACTTCGAATGTCTAGTGATGCCATTTGGAATATTCAACACCCCTTCCAGGCCCTTGTCGTTGACGTTCATAAGGTTTCCGAACTTCTATCAGGATTCACCCTCGCATACATTCAGCTTGAGGCGCCCCCTCCCGGCTTTCGCGTCCACCAACTGTCCGTTCCGCTGGTTTGACACCGCCGAGACTGCCTTGTGTGACCTCAAGGCCTGCTTGCTCCCCTTGTTGTCGCTCATGAAGCATTTTCCTTCTGCCCCATGACGGAAAATAAATAAACAAATAAATCCTTTCCAGCTAACGAGGAAGAAACTACTCGACCATGCTGCCCACGCACTCCACTCTGCGTGGTCTTTCCCCACTTATAAATTGTTAGACACAGTTTATACTGCGGGTCACGGTCTACATGCCATTAATAATGTATAGCATGATAGAGATGGTCTAAGCTTCTCCTTAGTAATGTCCATCTGTTAGCTGACCCCCCTTGGGCACCCTAATGTAATATGTCAGTCATCAAGAGATGTTGTAGGAGCTGTCAATGTTATTTATCTGGATAATATCACAAGCATTATGGATAATAAGGGCTGTAGCCTTTCTAAAAGGATTGAACTGTCCCTCTGGAGATAATGCAGTAGAAGATAAACAGCGATTAAATCGTAGCCATGACACTTTAATTTGATGATCTCTTTGTCAACACGTAGCAGCTCACGTCCATGCAACATACCTTCAACAAGGGAAAACCCGTGTCTAATTGCTCCCCATAAGAGACACTATGTATAGGATACCTCTCTGAGGAGTGCCTTACACACGGTTTTACTCAAAAGATTCAGCTGATTTAATTTTCACCAGGGGAATTTTTAGCATGAGTTGGTAAAAGAGCAAGATTCCTGTCAGTTTCCAAACACACTTGCTGTTGTTTGCCATTTTAAGAAAAAAAATGGTAGCTTCAAATTAGAGAGCAACATGAAATTGTAGTAGAATGCGTGTGGTATTTTTAGTCTTGATTACCAGAGCACTGTCGCTTTTAATTATGCATTTTTACACACGCGAATTAGGTCAGAATTTCTGAGGATGCCATTACGAAATTAAGTGTTATACTAGTGACTATATGCAAATGTGACATTAATACTAATGCGTGTTTCCACAAGGTCACGGGGGTGCTGGAGCCTGTCCCAGCTGACTATGGGCAGTTTATTCATTGTAAAATATTCAACAATTTGACTGTATCAAGCCCGAATGTCATTCAATAAATATTTTTCTTAGAAAAGGCAATATTATGTAAATAACAACGGATATTGTGCATCTGTGCACTGGAGTAGTCATCGTCATGATGCCATGTTTCATGTCATGTAAGTGTTTATGGACTGAACCCATGTATCGACCTTCCTCTTCATAAAAGCGATTCCACAATAGCCCGCAAAATTAAAAGCTCTTGGATCTTTAGATACCCTCTCCCGTTTAAACGCGTGCTCATTGGCTTTGCCTTGATTTTCTCCCTTGCAGAAGAAAAAAAATGCAGACGATCCCTTGAATCATCTCCTGTGCGGCTATGGCACAACAGAGACTGTGAGATTACCTCAACTGTTTTTTTTTTACTTCCTCCCTCCCTCCACCACCACCATCTGTCCCTTTCTTCCATTTCACGTGCCCAGGCATTATCCGTAGCCCTCTCATAGCAACAGCGCGCCGCCGCCGCCCCCACCGCAGCCCACCCTTAGCCCACCCCAACCTTCTTGCTGCGAGCGCTGCTTCTTCCCCTGGATGTTCGCTTCGCACCATGCAGACGGTCCCTTGGCCCAGCCTGACGGTTCAGCGTTACCCCTCCCCCACCGCCGTGCTCCGTTTCACTCAAAGATGGCGTCGGCTCGAGAGCCTCTGGTCTCTGGCTGCATTTTCAGGCTTGTTGTTGTCTCTGTTTTGCGCGCTTTCGGAACCTTTCCTCCGGCGGATCGACACCCAATTCCGGTGAGTAATGGGATTTGAAGGACGCGGTGGCATCGCGGTTTCTTGTTAACGGGGTATCTCGAAACGGGGCTCGCCCCCCCACCCCCCTCCCAGCAAAGCAGAACCGGAGCTCGGGCTTTTGGGGGGACTTCGAGAGGAAGAGGGAGAGAGGGGTACGGTGGTCTGCTGAGCACTGGGAAGGAAGGGTGGGGGGAGGTACGGAGAGGGGAACCGAGGCCTAGCTAATCGGCTCCAGCGGCCTTGTCTTCACCGCACCGCAGGCTGCTTCGAGTCTTACGTGGGAGGGAGACTGGTGGTGGAGGGCGATCGGCAGCTAGGTGGGGATCGCTAGCCGGGGCTCGTCGCAGCGGTTGGCGGCGGAACATGCGACCCGCGGGGCCCCTCCGGGGGTATGTAGTTCCCCGATATTTGCCTAAGATGCCTCAATTCCTGCACTTGGCGATATGGCTCTAAGCAACTTGCATTGTGCCCAATACAAGGCCGCGATCTTACCTTAATAAGAGAATGACATTCGAATTGAGATCGTTTTGTCGTGCTGGTTTTGATTGGGTTGTTGTGGCTGGCAAAGACCCGAGTTGGGGGATTTTGTGCGGGTGTTTTGCCGGCTGTGTCTTTCTCGTTGTTTACGTTTTGGCTCTGCAAGGAACCTTAGCAACACAATCGTAACGTTAGCATAGTGGCTAGCTGTTCGCGCTAGCTTGCTAAACAACAGCATTTAGCGGGAATGCTTGTTGTTACACACGGGGCTGCTTATGGTGCTAGGGAGTGTAAACAAAACAAAAGGTAACGCTATGGATAAAGGGGGGTTAACTGTTTAAGCTTTGATTTCAAAAAAATCTTAGCCATGCGGCTTGTGTTTGCTAACTATGTTTTGACTACATTGTGTTTGCTTTCTCAGAATGAAATAGTCGGATGCTCATCTTAACACATGCTAGACTTGTTGACACTACATATTTATTTTGCAATCTACAAGAGGAAATTGCATGCTTGTTTGTAGTTACTCATGTTCATTTTCAGCAGTGCAATTAGATTTTTGTTTATATACCTGTGTGGTTTGGTGTTTGTCAATTTAGATCAATTTCTAACTATGTTTCCTCTCTCTCTGCGTCTTCTATACAGGTTGGTGCTACTGAAGTGCAGTAGACATGACGGTGATCAACTTGGTCTGCTCCATCCTTTTGTTGAGAAGCCCTGGCTGCTGGAGTTGAAATTCACTGTGAAAGGATAAGCGAGGGCAAACGACTGTGACGACTGAAACATCGAACCTACCTAAAACTACAATACAACCCGGACACTCGTGCAGATCTTCTTCACTAACATGAAACCCATCTTTTGGAGGACATGGTCATCTTTTGCAACTCACATTGAGATGAGAATTTGCTGGTGTTACCAGTGACCGTAAACACACTGGTTTGCTGTCGAGACACCCTTATTCTATTTGACATATTTAGTTATTTCAAGAGCCGTCTCTGTCCTGTGACGAAAGTGGGTGGGCCTGTGTTTACTGGGTGGGGGAGTGGGTTTTAGGGGGTTGTGCTATGATCAGCTGCTCACTACCGTGTTGTTCATTCTCTGCTTCAGAGAGAGTCTCTGTGCGGCCACAAGACAAGGGATAGTAAGCGGAGGAGAAGCAGTAGACGGCGACGCCGAGGAGGGGTCGGCGCTTCGGCGCAGGCCAGGTGTCTGTTATTTGGCTCTGTAGTTCGCTTTTTTCTATTTTCTCTTCTGGTGATTGTGGGAACCCCCCGGGCCAGCGCGCCCTGAGAGACTGCAGCCATGGTGAAACTGGCCAACCCCACATACACCCAATGGATCCTCGAGGCCATCAAGAAGGTCAAGAAACAGAAGCAGCGTCCATCTGAGGAACGTATTTGCAATGCTGTTTCCATGTCCCACACTCTGGATCGCAAAATTATTCTGGAGCAGTTAGAGCTTAGTGTCAAAGATGGAACTATCCTTAAGGTGACCAACAAAGGTCTCAACTCATACAAAGACCCGGACAACCCTGGGCGTTTTGTTCTCCCAAAACAAAAAGGAAGTGGCAGCTCTGGAGGAGGCGGCAGCCACAGTGGTGGTGGCGGCGGCAGCAGCGGTAGCGGCGTTAGCTTCCAAAGCCATCCGGGGAAAAGACCTGGACTTGACTGGAACAAGTTAATCAAGCGGGCATTGGAGGGCCTCCACGAGCCAGGCGGTTCCTGCTTGAAAAACATTGAGCGCTTTCTCAAGTGCCAGGCTGATGTGGCAGCTTACTTGTCAGGCAGCGGCTCCATGGGGCCTGGCATCTTCCACCAACAGCTGAGGGTTGCCCTCAAAAGGGCCGTGGCCCACGGACGCGTGGCAAAGCACGGGCCACTTTTTCAGTTCATCAGCCGCAGCAGCTCCCATCACGACGGCACCGGGACGGTATCCTTGGAATCGCTGCCCCCGGTTCGTCGGCTGCCTCATGAAAAGGACAAGGTGAGATTTTAACTGTTCAGTATATACACAAAACACACACACACGCACGCTAACAAAAGATGATGCCGAGTTTTAGTAGTCATCCCTCAGCAGGGTGCAGAATATTCATTTGTAGTTCTGATTAGCAACTGCACGCTGTGTTGCTTTGCTTTTGTTGGCGGAGTTTAACTACACGGACTTAAACAGTTATTTGGGTGACAGTTTGACAAGTATGCCATTTGCGATTCTGTTGCTTATGGTCCGTGTAAACTGTGCAAGTGTGTCGCTATTTTATTAGATGTCTGGTGGGTCAGTTGAGAGGGAGAGGTCAACAAGGGGAGGAAGTCTTCCAGTCAGTTTGGACTGTCTGCTGCTCCTGCAGGAAGGACGAATGCGGGAACTCTGTTGAGCTAAAAGAAGCGCGAGAGCATGTAGTGGTGGCGTATGAGGCTGGATGATGCAAGCCACAAAGCTCTGAACGAAAGGGGCAGAGACGTGGAGTTAGAAGAAAGCAAAAGAGGCAGAATGAGCTGTAGAGCGCGGGAGAGGCAGACATGCAGGCGACAGAGGAGAGCGGGAACACACCCACTTTTGTAACCTGATCAGAGAGACGCAGAGCGGCCGGTTGCTAACCTCTGCTTCTAAGGACCATGAAAGTGTACACACAAATGTCCCGACTGGAAAAAAATACAAGCTCAAGGAGGGTTCTGATTTATGTCCCTGTACAAACTTTGGTAGACTTTTTCACTCCCTCCCTTGTCAACTAGCTTTAGGTCTGGTCACCCGCTGACCCGTTCAGACATTTGATCCTGGAAGACTTGCACGACTTCACGCTACTGTTTTGACTGGCTCCTGACTTTATCTGTGCCCTTTGTGGGTGGGTGCGTGCCGGTTCAAGCCCCCCCGGAAGGCTGCAAGCAGACGCGGAGATTAGCCAAGAGAGCAGGATGCCGATCATATGGGGTCTGTGTAACACGGTGACCCGCTTGGATCACAACAATCCACGTCCAAAGATGACCAGATATCAACCTTGTCTCTGACTCGGCTTCTTATTACCTTCTAAAAACAAAAGTCTCCCATATCAAGTAGTTTTCGTGAATTTATTTTAAATCCTTTAACACTGGCCGCCATTAATGTCGCTAGTTATCCAATCCAAAGTGGATTGGACGTCTAGTGCCATCAAAAGGACAGAAATATGAATAGAGTAGGGTCATAAGCGCAGTATTTCTATTTTTGTTCATTTGATTTTCCCTTTATTCTTCTTCTTAAATGTTATCACCAATAACGTTCCATTAGAAATGTGTAAATATATCATTCTAATGCAGAGCTGGTGTCCAGATATGTGTACATCACATTTTGGGTTATATGAGCACCATTTATATAAGGATTAACAGTTAAGGAATGTCAATACTGTGGCCCACATGTCCCAAAATGTGATCTAGATATATGTGAACACCATGTGTTATCAAGGCTACACTTCTTTTTAAACTCCCCCTAAAAGGGTTAAAATAGCACCCGATAATAGATTACCCAGTAGATATTCTGTGAAGAATATTGGGCTTTGTATGGTGGAAAACCTGAGAAAATGTTGGCATGAAAGAATGAATAGATTCTTTTTTCCTTCCTGTTATTGATTGCTATCTGTGCTGGACTGTATTCTATGCCAAATTTGTTTGCTCTGTACATTCCTTGCAAGGCAGCCTGGGCTAACAAGCCTTTTTAAACAGTGCGTGTAACAGTCACAGGCCACTGCGTGCGTGATGGCCTTACAGTTTTCGGAGCCTTCCAGTTTTCGGAGCCTTCCAGTGGCGCATCATTGCCACATTGCTTTGCTTGATTGCCGCAGTTATGATTTCGCTCAGAGAAGAGGGGCGAATATGTCCAGAAAGGGAAAAAAAATCATAACAAATAGCCTAGCATCAGCGCTGACCTCATCTGTGAGCTTTCCGTACTTAATTCTCTGACGTTTGCGTCAGATTGTACCATTCGACCGTCCCCCCCCTCATCCTTAATAGGGTGCCATTGCCAGGTCATGAAGGGGGAGGTGACCAGGGATCGAAGTCAACCAGGGGTCATGGATATATAGACTCCAAACCTCATTGCCTCCCTGAGCACCCGTTAGCAGTATGAAGCGTTGGCCATTAGTTGGGATGGGCTTTGACGCCGAGCCTTTGTGCACCGGGCGCTGTGATTACATAGTTGTGTGCATGATGGTCGTCCCGTCATAATAGGAAAGAGCGATCTCCCTGCCCTGCGATTGCCCTCTTCCCAACAGCTGGAGCGGGGTGAACCAGAGTTCTCGATGTCGACGTGCAGTGTCACGCTGAGGACGTGTGAAAAAGCCACTTGCGCACACACACACACGCGCATGCAGTGATTTCCCTCCGAAACTGGCCACTGACCATGTAACTGGATTGGGAATTTCACACGCTCTGCAGTTTTTGTATGCTTTGGCCACTTGAGGTTACAATATTTACTATGAATGCTAATTGATATACTTTTCTTTGCTAGTCATCGCCACTTATGGGCTCAATCCCTGTGTGTTTTTACTGTAATGCGATACACACACAAGCACTTCTTGGACATCCTGCTACGTTTCTTGTTGTTTTTATTTCTTTTTGTCATGTGTTCAACATCTTTCAAAATTGTCATTATTGTTATATTTATTCGTTTATTGTTTTATTTGTAGGTTTGACGAGTCATTCACACATACGGCATTGAATTATAGTGCACTGTCAATTTGGGAGGGAAATTATTTATTTATATATTTATTCATGTATTTATTTATTAACTTACTTATTACCTATCTATTTATGTCAAAAATGCCTTTTCTATTTCTGCATCCTCACCCTCTTGCTACTGTGACAACGAAATTTCCCGAATACGAGATGAATAAAGTTATCCAATCCAAAATAAAGGATTTGAAACATACCTTCTACTTTGAAAAATATTTTAGATTAGATTAGAAATTTATGTCATGCCGTATTTGGGAAATTTCTTGGTTGCAGTAGCAAGACAGACACAAGACATTGTAGACCTACATTGACTGCGCAGTCCGGATAAATCATAAAGAAAGAAACATTTGCCCTTCAGTGGATCGTTGTGTAAAACGATACTGAATTATTTTTGATGCAGATTTTAAAATGGCTTGGATGGTACCATGAACTAGTAAATCTGCTGCTCTGGTGTGAGCATGTCAGACCTCACAGACAGAATCAGCGGGCTAAAACTCCACAAAACTAACATTATTTTGCTGCCAGGGCGAACAGTTGCCTTTTGCTCTCCAATCGCCGCGACGTCAATGGCATTTTGGCTTCATAAGGCCTTCCATATGGGATAACCTCACCTCCCCACAAATGTAGGCAATGTGCCACGCAGCTGTGGAAGTGATGCTGGAGAGCAGCCAGCCCTCCAATCCACGTCGTCATTTCACTCTGCCTGTGGTTTGCGTGCATTTGTAAGGAAAGTTGAACACATTGACGTGTCTTAAACCTTCAAATAGAATCATAAGGTATTTTAATGGTCTTAACTCGCAAAGCATGTCCCGTCAATAGTGGTCAATGCGCCTGTGTTCAGGATGCAGGCGGCAATAAGAGAGGCGTGTGTTGGGTCCCCATTTTAATGAGATCCTTGACTTGAGACAAGACAAGGACAATAGTAATGTTTTTTTCTTGTTCTTGTTTTGCTCGTTATTCCTCACTTCTACCTGTCCATTGTTCTCTCTCTTCGCCGTCTCAATATCATGTCCTCTCTTTTGGATAACAACAGCCAGTTGCATAAAAAGAAAACCAGGCCACTTCTGTTTTGTATTCTCTGCACTACGATAATGTGAAGTGGAGTCTCAAGAAGCTATTGGTGAGCATTTGAAAGTGTTGAGCTAATCCTAAAAGCTTTTGTGCATGGCTGCTCAGACCTGACCGCCCATGTGTGTTTATACATGTGCGCGCTACTCGTAGCAACTCTCAAGTGGCATTTCAAGTCCACCCTGTTAATATAACTAACTGATAACAGTTGTGGGGTGTGTCTTTCTGGCTCGGGATCACAGTTTGTCACCGGATAGTGCTGGGATTGAATAAAGGGCCGCATGCCGAACATGAATAGACACCTGATTTTAGACTTATAAAACAGCGTAAATGTGGAATGTCAAATGGTAGCCATGGCAATTGATTCTACCGACCTGCTGATTTGTAGAAATGAAGGGATATCCTGAGCGAAAGCAACGCTGCTGCGGTGATGAATGAAATGCCGAAGCAGAGTGCAAAATTGTTCCCAGGCGGAATGTGTAGATCGCATTTCATTGCTATGAATTCCCTGTCACACCGAAAGCGGATTAGCTTTTCATTTTGGAGTATCTGCTGGGGATTCTTTTAGAGTGGCAACTGGTAACAGAAATCATCCTGCAGTGTGCGTGTCTCTGTACAAGATGTCTGGAAAAGGCTTGCCGCTGCTGTCCGAGTTTGTTTACCTACCTGCATTCGGCCTACTTGGCAGAGAAAGACGTTACGTGTCAGGTGGGGATTGAGGTCTCTCTTCTGTATAACCTCCTGGGAGAATTCTGGATCCTTTTGATTTACCCACGCTTGCATAATATTTAATAGGGATGGCCCCGATCAGAAATCGGATCGGAATTTATCGGAAATTGGGCCTATACGTGTCCTTTCAGAGGATAGTAATCGGGTAAAAAATGATTTTTAAATATGTTTTGCAGTACTGTGCTCGATTCCTACCCTGTGTTGTCTGTGTAAGAAAATTACAAATGGAACACTTTGTTCAATTTATGCCATTTTTTGCCGCTTATTCTTTACAGCATTACTTTAATTGTTGACCTCTTTTCCTGACACCTACTCGCCATGCCTCTCGCGCCATCCCAGCGCTCGGGTGGCAGGGTTAGGGGAGGCTGTATGAAGGTGGCTGGGTATAAAGAAAATTAACCCAATAAATCAAGCTGCTGCCTCTGTCTCCTCCCTGTCAGGACCCATTGGCCTCCCATACTTCAACAGGCATGCACACACAGATACACAGTGGTACTTAAGCAGCATTGGTAGAGTTAAACCTGTTGTCATAACTTACATGAACTGTTTTATTTTTTTTTTTATGGACAATTTGATGATTGATTTTTTTTTTGTTAGATATTTGTCAGGAAAGGGATATGGATGCCAGTTTTTTTTTAGATAGACTTTAAATATAAACACTTACTTTGGAGTACACTCGCTGTAATGGGTACCAACATTTAAAAGTGCCTTTGTCTTGCAATTGTGATGTTTTGTTACGATGAAATATTTTGTATGAGAAAACCTTTCTTAATTTTAGATTCTCGCAAAGAAGGCTTGAGAGAAATGTTAATCAAAATAAACATGACACTTGTATGGTATGGTCTTTGACAGGTGTTTGTTGTGGTGTCTGTAGCTTAAAGGTAGAGTTGTCCGTTTTAAAAGCAAGCATATGTCTTGATGGTGTTGACAAATGCTTCACAGTATTAGATGTAAAATGTTAATATCTAATAGATTGAAATGACTAAAACAGGGTTTTAACAAAATGCTCAATCGTTTCGGAGTTTCCAACATCCCAGTGGAGGCAATCAGTCCACTCACTCTTTGAGCTGCCCACTCTCTTCGCTCCCAACTATCGTAAAACCAAAAGTGGATTGAAACACTGACAGGTGTCAGTGTGGACATAATGTCTCCCATGTTGGTCATCCCAATCATTTACTCCTACAGAGTCCATCACTATTGCTTTACTACTTTCACAACAAGGTCAGTTCTGCAAATTAGTAGGCAATGTGAGCCATCCAAGCTCTTTAGTGATAGAATATTTGTTCAACACCACATAAAGGTTTGTCAGATAACAAACTCCTCCCAGGGCACGGATGATACGCTTTGTTTTGACCTTCAAATTGACCGTGTAATGTTTTCCTCTAGCCGGTGGCGGAGCCAATCCCCATCTGCAGCTTCTGTTTGGGGACCAAGGAACAAAATCGCGATAAGAACCCTGAGGAGCTCATCTCCTGCGCAGACTGTGGCAATAGTGGTGAGTATCTTAAAATTCTTCATATGCTTCATGGTGTCGCCCCTAACCTGACATTTTGGAGGTGGAAATAAATACATTTCGAGTTGCACAATGTGGATTCAATCATTGTATAATGCTTGCCATTTCTACAGATTTGCGCAATATTACTGTAACACCACATTTGTGCTTCTTCGTGTTTGCGAATGGGTTTCTACCTGTCTGCAGGCCATCCGTCCTGTCTCAAGTTCTCTCCAGAGCTCACGGTGAGAGTCAAGGCACTCTGGTGGCAGTGCATCGAATGCAAAACCTGCAGCAGCTGTCAAGATCAAGGAAAGAATGCGGTGAGCAGATGAGCGAATATAGCAGAGTGGCAGCGAAGCCTCTGTTCTTTGCTTAAGAGACAGATATGCATGTAGCCATATTGTATCTGTACTTCTGACATGTGCTATTTTAGTCCGCCTGCCTTGTTCATTGTTATTTAGATTATCAGACATCATTGAGATTCAAAAGATACAACCAGGCACCTATGTTTTTTTAATGAGTTGCACAATTTGTCATTCCAGACTTTTAATCATGATGTCGATACATCACGAAGAAAATTAGGTGTTCCGTTAAAACAAGGGTGTCAGACGCGGGTTGATTTGCGGGCCGCTTTAACGTCAACCTGATTTCACTTGGGCCCGACCATTTTAGATATAATATTTAGAATTTTTTTTAATAAATGGATTAAAAGAACTGGATTAAAAGCCCTGAATATTCAGTTTTTTATAGATCTAAAACGATGTTTATTTTAACTCTTTTGAATATATTTTTAGATTTTACAAAACGATTTTTGAACTAAAAACACAGAAAAAAATAGATTAAAAATTACAATTATTGATTTAAAAGGGGGAAAATCAGGAAATTTAATATACATATATACTCTTCATTTTAATTTGATCCTAAAACAGAAAGTCAGCACTCATGATTTACTTTCCCGGGCCACACAAAATGATGCGGCGGGCCAGATTTGGCCCCCGGGCCGCCACTTTGACACATGTCCGTTAAAAGATGACACATGTCCGTTAAAAGATGACACTTTAAACAGTTATTTATGAATTCAACACACCCAGTGCAATTATATAGCGAGCCGGAGGTGCAGATTTATTACTATTACCAATACAGTAATTTGTAATCATCTGTTTGTTTGTGTTTTTATGTTTAGGACAATATGTTATTTTGTGATTCATGTGATCGGGGTTTCCACATGGAATGCTGTGATCCACCCCTCACGCGGATGCCCAAAGGTAAATAAACACGAGCCTCCCTAACTTTGTACCCATGTCTCTATTACATCTTAACAGCCTCTCATAAAGTCAATCATTTATCTAATCTACCTCAAAGAGTGAGATTTATATTTCTAGATAATGTACACATTAAATCTACAACAGTCATGTGAAATCACATGTTTAGTGTTTCTGTGCTTTTCTCATTGTAAGACAAAACGCATATTTTTTTTTTATTTTTTTTTAGGAATGTGGATTTGTCAAATCTGCCAGCCCAGGAGGAAGGGAAAGAATCTTTTACATGAAAAGGCAGCACAAATCAAACGACGCTATAACGCACCGCTTGGCCGGCCCAAAAACCGGTAAAGAAATATCCTATCAGCATATACGTCATCGTGTGTTTGGTGTTGACAACACAATTCATTGCTTTGGAACTTAGCAAACATGATTTTATGAAGATTAGTAAGTAACTTGACACTTCATTGTCTACTCAGGCCCGGGCGGCCCTTCAAGAAACTGGTTGGCCGCGCTCGGCGGAAGCGTTCGGCCTCCCCGAACTCGTCGTCCAGCTCCTCTTGTGAAGGTTACCCCGGCGATGACCGACTACTTTTCTCAATGCGGGATACTGACGACCTGACACAAAGCAGTCTTCGCTTTAACAACAAGACCAAGGGATTAATCGATGCCCTCACCAAATTTTTTACACCTTCACCTGAGGGTCGCAAGGCACGCCAGGAAGTGGTGGACTACTCGGAACAGTGTCGCATCAGAAAGAAAGCCAATCGCAAGGGAGAGGGAGATGATAGGACAGGTATGTTATTGTTATTTGCTTTTTTTTGCTGCTTTTTTTTCTAGAGCGCTTTAAGAATATTCTTATTATTATTGAGTGTTTGACTTTGCATATGATTTATTCTTTTTTCTTTATTTTTTTTACCATTGTTAGACAATCAGGAAGGCAGCGATTGGCGAGATGAGGACGACAGACTGCCTGGTCATGAAAATCTAACTGAAAAAGATATTGAGCTCTTTAGACACATCCAGGATCTGGCATTACAGGTATATAATTTATTGCCTCCCACCCACACACCCCCCCCCCCCAAATAAAATAAAATAAACAATGAAGAATGATTGATAAGAGGAGACAAAAAAGCATATGACATATTTTATTACTGTCATTAAATGTGTTTTCTTTACACAGTGTTTTCTCTAGCGGTAGTGTATGATATAAGCTTCCTATTTTTTTTTTTTTTTTTAAATCCTTTCTTTTATTTGCTCACACCAACAGAAAGTCGGCGTAACAGGTCCACCAGACCCACAGATGCGATGTCCAGCAGTCATTGAATTTGGAAAGTTTGACATCCAGACGTGGTATTCTTCTCCCTACCCGCAGGAATACAGCAGGTGCACAGAATACTCAACATAGTTTATTTGTATTATTTTGGCATCTCCAGTTTTTGCTTGTTGTTGGCATGCTCCTGGACAGAAATATAATTATATCTGGAATGAAAGTAGGAACAGAGGGATGCGTTAAATAGACAGAAATTGTTATTCAATTTGCAAATGTCTGTTGTATTGAATTGGTGTTCTTTTCAGTTGTTTAAGCAGAAAATATCTAACATTATTTGTCGTAGCAGTGAATTTGTTTTGTGCTTGACGTTCACTGTCAGTATTAAAAAAAGTGCACTAATCTTTGTCATGTTACACCTTTCTTTTGTTTTTTTTAGACTACCCAAGCTATACCTTTGTGAGTTTTGTTTGCGCTACATGAAGAGCCGTAGCATCCTTTATCAGCACATGAAGAAATGCAGCTGGTTCCATCCTCCAGCTAATGAGATTTACAGGAAAGATGACGTGTCTGTGTTTGAGGTAAACACTGATACTGAAAGATGGTCAAAATAATGCCATTGGAAATAATGGACAAACCTCATCATACAATGAGGAATTATCCTGCTATAGAGAAATGCATGACTATCACTGCGGTTCGTTGTAAAGGAACAACAATGAACTCTTGACTGATTAGTCAATCTTTTGAACATCTCGGTTACATCACTTGCACCAAGACAAAGGCATTAGTGCAAGTGATATTGCCATGGCTACTTTCATGTTTACGTAATTGAATCCAAATTCACATATACGACATTCTTCCAATTACAGCACAATAATGTACATTCACTTACAGTTGATTAACATTGATTAAACGCTCAGCTGGGCTGATTGACTGGTGTTTTTTCAGCATGAAGTAAATTATCAAATGTCAACTAATATTCAATATACAATATATAATCCAATTTCACAATGTAATGATTACAACCAATATTGATCTTCTCATTATGTTGTAACGCTCCTCTATAGGTGAATTCAGGCCTAATGATACTAAGGACTCAATCTTATCTGTCTCTATGGCTCCCTAAACTTATTTCATTTATTTTTTTAAACTGCGTTTGACCTCTTCTCAGATTAGCATTGGCTGAATGGGTAGCTTCCATTTAGCACTCATGTCTGTTCTCTCAATAATCCATTTGAAAGGTCGATGGAAATGTGAGCACAATCTACTGCCAGAACCTGTGCCTGTTGGCCAAGCTTTTTCTCGATCACAAGACCCTCTACTACGATGTGGAACCCTTCCTTTTCTATGTCCTCACGCAAAATGACAGCAAAGGTTGCCACCTTGTCGGCTACTTTTCTAAGGTAAGAGCATTATTCCTATGGCACCTAATGTAGTCCTGAGTTGGTTTCATTTTGTGAGATTTTCTTGTTACATCTCTTTAAATGCTTGTACTCTGCCAAAACATCGTCAAAACCCAGCTGTCCCAACTCATCTGAACCATAAAGTGGTCGTTATTATTCTCTAATGGTGTACTATATATATGTGTCTTTTCAGGAGAAACACTGCCAACAGAAATACAACGTATCATGCATCATGATTCTTCCGCAGTACCAGCGAAAGGGCTACGGGCGCTTTCTCATTGATTTCAGTAATAATCTCTCCTTGTCAAACACAATTTTGATTTCCTATATTGACATAAACTTAGAAAATTATAAAGTAAACTTAGTAGCACACTTTTTTTTCATTTTGTAAGTAATACTCTTAATAATTATTTTGCAATGTGTGTTTTCTTCTTGCAGGTTACTTGCTGTCAAAGCGTGAGGGCCAGCCCGGATCACCGGAGAAGCCTCTCTCAGATCTCGGCCGGCTTTCTTACATGGCCTATTGGCGGAGTGAGGTCCTAGAGTGCCTCCATAGGGTTCATGACCGGCAGATCACAATTCGACAGCTCAGCAAACTTACTGGGATTTGCCCGCAGGATATCACCACAACGCTATACAGCCTCAACATGCTTGAGCAACGGGGAGAGAGGTCAGAGCACAAAATATATCTTATCATCAGAGCTAACATTCCCTTTAGCTTGGCAGTGATGACTGGGCTACCTGGAAAAAAATACAGCAATTCAGATTTAAAAAAAAAAATACTTTTTTAGTCAAGTTGGGCTCGATTTTAGGCTATCACTATGTGACACTATAAACTTTTTGAAATAATGGAATTCTGCATCACTTGCTATTGTAAGGTTCTGGAAAATAGTGGCGAATTGCATTGTCATTTACATTTCGATGAAGATACATGTGGGATTATAATGATCGATTTCCCCTTTGTCAGATTGGTCCTCGTGCGACGAGATACGCTAATAGATAGCCACATGGCTCGTCTCAAGGCTCGACCTCGACAGCTCGAAGTTGACCCAGAGTGTCTTCGCTGGACTCCCGTCATTGTTACTAATACTGTGGTTTCGGATGCTGATGAGGACGAAGATGAAGAGGATCAAGAACCAACGGCGGAAGACCGGAAGGAGGTAAACATTTTACTGGTTATCTTAAAGTGAGATACATCCCAACTGGACTTAAACCAATGTATGGCAGCATTTGAAGAAGCAGCCATTATAATTGTAACTATTTGTTTTTGAATAGATCAAACCAAGCATCAAGCTACCATCATTGTCCTGGCACATGCGTCAAGCAAAGAAAAGAGAAGAGGAAGATGAGGAGGAGGACGAGGAGGAGGAGGAAGAGTTGGAGGAGGAAGAAGAGAGAAAGGGGTTTCTAGGATTTCCAGTCAGCCAAAGTACTCCATCGTCACCTCCAGTCCGTTGTCTGCCTGCCCCAAAGCCACCACGCCCACCCCCGCCAGCAAATGGTGAACGCAGACCCCGGGGTCGCCCACCCAAAAATTGGCCATGGGGTAAAGGGGTTAGGGATAGCCATCGAGTTGGACGGCCGCCCAAGGTCTGCCAAATGGAAGATGAGGGCGAGGACAATGAAAGGACAGAGGGAGGAAAAATGGGGTCCGCAGCCATTCCATCTTCCGTATTCTCACCGGAGCGAAAAGTAGAGTTGACTAGCTTTCGGACAGTAGACACGGCTCGGCACCCCACCATCACTCCTACCCGAAGAGGACGGCCTCCAAGAAAAAAGAGAGGCCCCAAACCCAGACACATGGAGGAACCGGGTGAGGGGCTCTCACAACTTCCCGGGGTATCCAGGCTGAATGATTCTCCTCCCGTCCGTAAAACTGGCTTCAGTGATAGTAGCGAAGAAGATGAGGAAGAGGAAGAGGAGGAGGAGGATGACGACGAGGACGAGGATGAGGATGATGAAGACGATGAAGATGAGGAAAGCAGGGCAAGCTCTCCACCTATCTTGACGAAGCCCGTTATGGGACTCAAATGCAAGGTACAAAGAACTGCTCGTATCCGTTTGAACTGTTAATTGTTAGAATGATAGCAAGTTAGTTTGAAATACTTTCAAGACAGAATGGAGCAAAGCTAAATTTCCTTTTGTCTTTTGCCCAGAAGCCGTTGAGAAAGCGTCGTTTTCGTCAGCGCAGCCACCCACACAGCAGCGTGGTGACGGAGACCATTTCTGAGACCACAGAGGTTTTGGATGAACCCTTTGTTGACTCTGACTCCGAGAGGCCCATGCCTCGGCTGGAAGAAGAGACGGTCATGGGTCACCACCCCTTGCGTCGCTACCCTCCTGCCCGCTCCGCACTTGGGTTGTCAGACCCTGCTCCGAAACGAGGACGGCACTGCAACCTCTCTGATTCAGAGGAAGATGGTGGGTGACTGCAATCTTGTTGACTCCCAGATTAAAGTATGTTTTGAATGTCTCACCTGTTTTTTTCCCTTCCAAATATCCGTTTTTAGAGCTAACTGCCATCCTGAACCCCATAGCTGCATTACCATGTCCTTCGGGGAATCAAGCTGTCGATCCCGAGGCCCCAGTCAAGAAGAAAAAAGGCTGGCCCAAAGGAAAGAGTCGGAAACCACTGCACTGGAAGAAACGGGGACCTGGAAGACCACCTGGAAGCGGAGCCAACCAGAGAGCTGCTGCAGAAAGCCAAGCAAGCGGGGCTCCCACACCGCCCAAAATCAAAATGAAGCCTGGGCGGAAGCCTCGGACGTGGTATCTCCAGCGTGCCCAAGAGGAAGCGGAGAGGCAGGAGCAGGAGAAGCAAAGACTGCGAGAGCAGCCGTTGGACAAAAACCCTCTGCTGCTTTCCACCGATCGAAACAGCAAGCGTGTTTCGAGAGCCATCACGGAAAATAAGGAAAAATACTCTGACGAAGACGATTACCTCCCTATGCCTTTAGAGCAAAAAGTACCAAAAAGGAGAGGCAGACCACCTAGAAACCCTATGCTCCGTCACCCACCACCACCTGTTCCAAGGCCGCCTCTTAACTCTGAACCAGAGGAGGCAGAAGAAGAAGACGAGGAAGCAGAGAGATCTTGGGAGGACAACAAATCTAGCCGTCCATTTTCACGCCCGATGTTGTCCGCTTCGTCCTCCTCGTCCAACCCGGGGCCCAGGGTCCCGCAGTTCCGCCCCCCGAGTGTTGATATCGGCGAAAGAGAAGACAACGACGAAGAGGAGGAAAAGGAAGAAGAGTTTGAGCACCAGGGCTGTGCCAACCTCACGTCGAGACGAGCGCCAGCCGCACCGGGTTCAGGAAGCCGGCGTAGCGAGGACCACGACGCAGATGACGAGGGTGACGGACACTTGGAAGAGAAGAGTAACAGCAGCAGCAACATCAGTAAAAAACGAAAAAGTCAGCAGTCTGACGATGACGAGGATGAAGATGAGGATGAAGAACCGGATTCACATCCAAGCTCCCCTCCGGTCAAAGAAGAACCACAGGCAGGAGAGGCTTTTTTAGACACGGAGAACAGCGTGGCCCGGGACTACGTCAGCAAGCAGGAGGAGGACGAGGAGGAAGAGGAGGAGGAAGAGGAGGAGGACCCTGAAGAGCAGGTGCAAGAGGTCAAGTGTCAGCCCTCCTCTGCTGACCCACAGCAGGAAGACAGGCGGCGGCGAGAGCAGGAGGAATCTGCCGCGGCCGCCGCCGCTGTGGAAACCGTTACGGCCATGTCTGTTCCCCCAGAACCTATGGAGCTTCAACCTTTGCAGACGGAGGACAAAGACGTTGCACTTTTAATAGAACCCCAGCATACACACTCCCACCCGCATCCTCACCAGCACTCAGACTTCAAAGAGGACCTGAGTCACCATCACACGCATCACGCCCACCACCACTCCAATGAACTGGACTTGGAGACAGTGCAGGCCGTACAGTCTTTGACACAGGGGGAAGCTCAGGATGAAGAAACTGAGCCGCACCACGGGGCTTACCAAGACTGCGAAGAGACGCTCGCAGCATGTCGGACACTACAGAGTTACAGCCACTCAGGGGATGCTGAGGAGGAGGCCCTGGCTTTAGTAGAGGACTGTGGGGCTTCCCAACATAGCAGCCCTCTGCCTAATCCTCAAATGCCCCCGCTGTCCGGTCAGTCCGTGCGCTCGGTGAACAGCCCAGGGTTGCCCTCGGCCATCATGGAGACGACGACAGCGGGGCAGAGGGGTGGGACCCCTGGCCCCACTGGGGCGGGTGGTGGAGGCGGAGGTGGTTACACGCAGATCACCCCAGAACATCCCAGTTCTTTATCTGCGCCCTCCCAGCAGAACATGGAGACGTCTCCCATGATGGACGTGCCGTCTGTGTCGGACCACTCGCAGCAAGTGGTCGACAGTGGCTTCAGCGATTTGGGGAGCATCGAAAGCACGACAGAGAACTACGACAACCCCAGTAGCTACGACTCCACCATGGGTGGAGGAAGCAACGGAACGGGGAACGGGGGAAGCGGAGCTGGGATTTCTGTGGCAGGAAACTCTTCGGCGTCCTCATCTGTCGCGTCTTCTTCCAGCTCGGCCACTCCGTCCACCTCGCAGTCCAACAGCTGCCCCTTCGTACCAACCCCCAGTCTAACATCTTCCGCGGGGAATGGCGGAACTCCGCACGGGTTAGGGAGCTGTAGCCTCATCCAGCAAAGTGGACCTGGCCCTAACAGTGGTCCCGGAGCCAGTAATGTAGGCGGTTCCGTCCCCCAAGCCCCACCTCCTCCCCACCGATCCACCACCCCTAGTTGTGGCATCAAATCCCCCCAAAGCTGCGGTGTGATCGAGAGACCTCCAAGTACTAATCAGCAAGCGCCGCAATCGTCGCAAAAGAAAGTTTCACAGCAGCCGCCTCAGCAGCAGCAGCAGCAAACCCCTAATTCCCAGCCTCAACCCTCGGCTCCACCTCCTCCACAGCAACAGCAGCAGCCCCTCTCCCAGTGCAGCATGGGAAATGGCTTCGGCTCCACCCCCATGATAATGGAGATTCCCGAAAGCGGAGGCGGGGGTGGCGGCCGCACGCTGTACGAGCGTATGGGTCAGGACTTCGGGACGGGGGGTTACCCCCAACCCTCCGCGACCTTCAGTCTGGCCAAACTCCAGCAGCTCACAAACACCATCATGGATCCGCACGCCATGCCCTACTCCCACTCGGCCTCCGTCACCTCCTACGCCACCAGCGTTTCGCTCTCGAACCCGGCGGGGCTGGCGCCCTCTGCCCACGTGACTCTTTCCCAGGGCCAGCCCACAATGACTCCACCCCCTAACCTCAGCTCTGGCTCCATGAACTTGGGCTCCCTGCAGCTGCAACGCAACATGCCCACTACCAACATCAGTCTGGGCCCGCCACCCCACACGCAACGACTGCAGGGCCAAATGGCAAGCGTCAAAGGCCACATTTCCATTCGGTCCAAAGCCACTCAGCAGCTGGCCCCGGCCCCGCACCAGCAGCAGCTCTACGGACGCAGCTCTGGGGCGGTGACCATGCAGGGCACCCCTCGCACCTTGGCCGTTCAACGCGGCATGATGCCAAACCTCATGGCGACGCCGGCGCCGTACAATTCCATGAACATGACGCCGCTCAATCCCATGTCAGCTGGCTATCGAATGCCCCAGCCCATGATGAACAGTGGTTACCACGGTAATTCTCCTTATATGAATCAGCCAGCTCAGTACCCCATGCAAATGCAAATGGGAATGATGGGTGGGCAGGGTTACCCCCAGCAGCCTATGCAGCCAAATCACCACGGCAACATGATGTACACAGGCCCCACCCATCACAGCTATGCCGGTGTCCCGAAACAGTCGCCCTACATGAGCAGATGAAGACGGGGGTCCAAGGCTGATATTTGCTGTACTTTAAATCAGTCTCGTTCACACTCTGCGGCGCCGTGGAAGGCGCCACCAGAGCAAGTGAATGGAAACCGAGGGTTTCCCCGTTTTTCTGTGTCATCTTTTTGCCCATTCCTCAGAAGATAAGGTATAGATAGATATACGTGGACCCGGTCAGGCCGACACGGTCCATGCCAAGTGGCCCAATTGTCTTCTTTTGCCTCTCGAGGAGGAGATGGAGGGTGGCGAGAAAGATACACAGAAACGGACAAGGATTCATTCTGATCTCGCATTGTCGGATTGCAAATGCAAAACGACAGTTATCGGATTATATTCAACCATGCACACAATCTTTTGACATAGGAGCCTTACCTTAAAAAAAGAGACATCGTAGGTGGATACTTGTTTTGTTAATCATGATGTTGGAACTTTTATTTTTGTTTTTGTTTTGGAATATCTCTGTGCAGTCTGGCCTCTTGTATGCTTAAGTCTTTATATTTGTGGCATTCTAAAATGGTGGCACACCCTAAGGGGTTCTCACAAAGACCCCCAAAATCTCCAAGGCATGCCCAGCCAGCGGGAACTTCTGTGATCAAGGTGTTTTATTCATGTTTCTGTCTTCCTTGATGGCGGACATCATACCAAAACACTGAGAAGACACAGGAGACAAGTGTCTTTTTTTGTATCCAATAGTAGCATTCTGTTTTCCAGTTTTCTGTCACTTCAGCAAGTTAATATGTAAATATTATGGTACCTCCCATTATGAAGCAACACACAAATGACTACATGCATACTGGCTAGTGCTTGCATTAACTGACTAGCACCAGAATGTACCATCTTCAGCTATTCTTGTCCACACTCCACAGAACAGTCAGTGTGCAATGTCCATTTGGGGAGGGGGCTGTTGGGGGTGGGATGAAGTATTCCGAACAAAAATCAAGAGTTCAATTTAGCTGCTTTAAGGAAATTTGGTCAACAATTAGCTCACTTCCCTGGAAGCAAGTGTTAAAGACACCCCCAAAAAAGGTCAAGGTGTCCGCTTATGAAATGTGTATTCTGTTTAACTTTTGTTTTTTTTTTGTTTTTATACATGCATTTTATTTTTCTCTTGACCTCTGTGTTTGCTAGAGACACTGCAGTAGACAGTTAGCCTTTATAAAAGGTGTACCTAAAGCCCTGGTGTAGTGCATGGCTTGGCCCACACATAGAGGCGCACACGTATGAAAGCAGGGTCAGAGCTTTGTTGGTGATGGTGTTTAAATGGCGCAGGTGGAATGGTTCACCTGGTTGCCCATGTACCAGTATTCAAAGTCAAAAGAGGCGTTTTAGTTTTCTTACAGACCTGACATTGCATACTTTTTTGTGTCTATTGTTCTGTTCTGAACTTTGTTTTCTTTCTGAATTTTATCAGACTGGGCAGCTTTCTATTATGACCTAAGCTGACTCTTTTTGACTAAAAGAACCTGTGTAGAGAACACATTTTTTTCTATAATATAAAAGGAAATTCTGACATTGATATTGGTACTGTCATTTTTTCCCTTCACTTCTGTTTCAGGACAAAAAAAAACAACAACACTGCATATTTTTAGCTCACTTCTTGGGTAATAATTACTATAAAATTCAAAATAGATAATAAAAAAAAAAGTTCTACTCACTTTTAGTGATTATAAGATGCCTTTAACCTTTCCATTCCATCTCATCTCTAGAGTTTTTCTATCTTTGTGTAGTATATTAATGCTATTTTAAACAAAAGGACTACAAATATCTAAAGGTCACTTGGCATTTTTTTACGTGTGTGCGAGTGTGCGCGCGTGTGTGTGAGTGTGTGTATAGGATGACTTCCTTACATTAAAGAGGCATGTAAAAATAAGCTCCGTATATTTCTGTCTGTTTATATCGCTTCCCTTTTTGTATTCTTTGGAATTGTACATGTTTCGTTGTATGCTAAGGGAGTGCAAAATAGAGTGTTTGGCTGAGTGCAGAATGCTGTACTCAGCGGCCCTCAACTCTCTTCTCTGTCCCTGTATGTATTTCCATTTATCCGGCCGCAGCCCGTTTCTTAGCAAGTACTTTCAAAGAACTCTGTACATTTTAAAATAAAATGAAAATAAATTATGTTGAGCCATTCATGTTTCTCCTGATGTTATTAGATGGATGTTTTTTTTTCCTTTCTATAATTACGCTTCTGCCACTCAGATCTATTGTTTCACACCACATCGTACTTTCCTAATATTTATACATTCAAATATTTATCAATGCTATTTTATTTCTTATCAACTTCAGAGTATTGTTTTCATAAACACTGCATTCACATTTATAGTCCCTGATTTTGAAATCACACTGTCATTTTTGTACTAAAAGTGACAATATATCTATAATGTTCTACGAGAATGAGCCTCCAAACACAAACAAATGAAATATATTATTTTTAAAAGCGTATTTATTAATTATTATTGAATGAAGAGGACTGTACTGACAAAAGCCACAAGATGAAATCTAACACTGACTAGAAACAAAATGTCACCTCTGCTTTGCTCTGAGCCAATCAAGAAAGCGTATTTACACGCGCTGCTTACCTGCTGTCCAATTGCTGAAAAGCGCATGTGACTTAGTTTCCGTACTCACGCCCAATGGGTGCGTTGAGGGCGGGCTTTGGAATATTTTGACGAATTGTGATTGGCTGATTTTATTCGGCTTCCTGACACCAGACTGATCCTACTAACGGAAGCAACAACGGCTTCATATTTCAATGAGAAAATAGTGAAATACGAGACTGAGACGTAGAATTGGTCTCTGGTAAGTAATTTTTATATCCATAGCATTGAAAATGTGTCGCCCTAAAGGCTTGGAATTATTTCTGCTTGTTGTATTTTTCTTCTTATGCTGGATGACGTTTTGCCTCACTGTCATGAGACACTGAGGAGGAGGGTGATACGGCTGAATATTACAATGGATGGAGCTGGAGGCCTTTTAACAGTATTTTTATATTTAGGAAAGATCGTTTTGCTACAATTCGTTTAACATGGAAAACATTTAGTTTTGCCTAGGTTGGGTTCCTGAGTAGACATTGTGTATGTTGTAGTTTCTCTCGTCGTTTTCACCAAACAAGTTGCGGATGTGCCAGCATTGTGTATTTTTAACAATAATAATCACGTTATTGCAGCTTAATGGCCATTATCAACTCAACAGCTACCAATTACGGTGATAGATAATGTTGACTGAGAAAAATCGCTGCCACCCTCTCCATGTCGAAATTGTTTGGACGTATATTATCGTCATTGGTGAAAGATTGTGTCTAGATTGTGCAGACATACTTTTTGTCTGAATCAGTTTTTACTCCATTATGTCAGTTGTTACTAGGTATATACTTTTTGGTCTTAACACATTTTGGTGATGACCCCCAAATAATAATAATAACAATAAAAAAAACAACTTGTGTCATGTTCTTTTTGGTTAAGGCTGTGCACAAAAGAGTACGAACAGCCGTTTCCGCTAAGAATGTCATGTGAGTTGGTTGAATAGAGATTTACTTGTGTTGTAAGCAGAAGAATGTCTGTCCAGGCTGTTGGAGTAATGTAGTAGTTCCTTTTGTAGAATTATAATCTTCATGCACGAGATGCCTCTGATTAACGACAATTAATCGCATTGTCATACTCAGTAAACAATGACAAATTTAACATTTGTATACACAGTAGTCACATCCAAATCTGACCCAACTTCCCTTTTCCCGTCTTTTTAGTTAATAAGTATATCCCCATTTTTTTATATACTGCCCTAAATAATTAAGTCAGCGTTGACTAGTTATCATGCCTATCTTAATACTGTTTTTGATTGTGTCCATACCATGAATTGAAGTTAAATCATGATAAGAATAACTTTTCATGCTATTTCATGTTGATGTTTAATACGAGTAAATGTGTCAAGAAGTAGCATGGGCAACATTTTGTACTTAAACCTTCCTGCTTTTTTCCTCTTCCATTTTAGCAATCAGTCAAGATGATTCACAGTCTCTTCCTAGTCAACTCCTCCGGAGACATTTTCCTGGAGAAGCACTGGAAGAGTGTGGTGAGCCGCTCCGTATGCGACTACTTCTTTGAGGCTCAGGAGCGTGCAAGTGAACCAGAAAACGTCCCACCTGTGATCCCCACCCCGCACCACTATCTTATCAATGTCCTCAGACATCGCATATACTTTGTGGCGGTCATACAGAGTGAGGTGCCGCCGCTCTTTGTCATCGAGTTTCTGCACAGAGTCGTCGATACATTCCAGGTTTACTTCAAGTTGTGGTCTTAATGGATTCATTTGATGTTACACTTTTACAAAAGATTTAACCAATTGTTTATTGTTCTTCACAGGACTATTTTGGTGTGTGCACTGAGGCTGCCATCAAGGACAATGTAGTCGTAGTTTATGAATTATTGGAGGAAATGTTGGACAACGGCTTCCCCCTAGCTACAGAGTCCAATATTCTCAAAGAGCTTATCAAGCCCCCCACCATTCTCCGCACGATGGTTAACACTATCACAGGTATAATAAGTGTAAATATCCAAAACATTGGCGACTCATGGGCTCTAAGGATGGAACCATATACAGTAGTACCTCAAGATACGAGCTTAATTCGTTCCGGGACTGAGCTCGTATGTCGATCATCCCGTAACTCGAACGAACGTTTCCCATTGAAATGAACTAAAAACAAATTAATTCGTTCCAACCCTCTGAAAAAACACCAAAAACAGGATACTGGATTGGAAAAAATGTTTTATTTCTTCTAATTTGCCATCTATTAACAAAGTAACACATAACTAGTGGTTTAATAGTAATAAAATGTGTTTAGTAGAACAAAAATTAGATGGCTTTCGCGGAGGGTACAGAGAGGGACATGGGGGGGGGGGGGGGGGGACTTTCCACGGCAACGCACTCGTAACAGAACAAACAAATTTAAATTAACTTGGATTAATATATACAGATACCTTGTATCTCGAGCTGCTCGTATGTAGAGGTACCACTGTACGTCTTTAGAATATACACACCAAATTCCATTCCAATCCATTCACAAATAATCAATTCCCAGGCAGCACCAATGTGGGCGAACAGCTCCCGACTGGCCAGCTGTCCGTGGTACCATGGAGACGAACTGGTGTCAAATATACCAACAACGAAGCCTATTTTGACGTTGTGGAGGAAATAGACGCCATCATTGATAAGTCAGGTAATGAATACTTCATGGACACTCATTCGTTTCCATTGAAGGCTATAGATGACAAATCTATGTTATGTTATCAGGAATGCCAGCCAATGTGCTCATGTTAAATAGGATTTTTTTTGCCTCCGATCAGGTTCCACCATAACGGCTGAAATCCAAGGAGTCATTGATGCCTGCGTCAAACTGACAGGCATGCCTGACCTGACTCTATCGTTTATGGTAAGTGCTTCCAAACGAATTCATTCAAGTGTCGAGACTTAACCCAACATTTTCTAAAGAATGCTATAACTACACTAAAACAGCTGCAACATTAACGTTGGGCAAGTTTGGAGGCTTTTGTCGAAATGATGCCTAGTTTTTGTTTCTTTTTTATTCCTTTGGAACTGCACAATTACAATATATTTTTTCAAATCTTATTCAGACCTCATTTGGCCTTTTTTATTCTATTGTAATTAGCCACCTAAGCACTTCTAACAAACTTAACATCTCTCTCTGTCCCAGAATCCTCGGCTGTTGGATGACGTCAGCTTTCACCCGTGCGTTCGATTTAAGCGTTGGGAAGCTGAGCGGATCCTTTCCTTCATCCCTCCCGATGGAAACTTCCGCCTGCTTTCGTATCACGTCAGCTCTCAGAAGTTGGTCTTTTTACACACACCATTGATTTGAGTAGTCACCACTGAATTATCATCATAAACTGATGTTCTCTTGCAAAGACAATATGACATCCTATTCTTGCCCTTTTAGCCTGGTGGCCATTCCCGTGTACGTGAAGCACAACATCACTTTCCGCGAAGGAAGCTCCCAGGGGCGATTCGACTTGACCTTGGGCCCCAAGCAGACTATGGGCAAGGCCGTGGAGTCAGTGCTGGTCAACAGTCAGCTCCCGAGGGGGGTTCTCAACGCCAATCTCAACTCCTCCCAGGGAACGTACACCTTTGACCCAGTCACAAAGGTATACTTAGAGTTCAAATATGTGACCAACGCATTTTGTAAAGTATGATAGTAACGTGGATGTGTGTTCTGATCAGTTATTGACTTGGGATGTGGGCAAGATCAACCCCCAGAAGCTTCCCAGTTTGAAAGGCACCATGAGTTTGCAGGCGGGGGCCTCCAAACCTGACGAGAACCCCACCATCAACATTCAGCTCAAAATCCAGCAGATGGCCATCTCAGGTTCACACAAACACGCACCATGCATATTGTTCACAAGGGTCAAACTGACTCCAGAAAAAAAAAACAAGTGGGTGCAGGTTTTCCTCCCAACTGAAACAGCGCATTTAGTTAGGCCAATGAAGGGGTCTGCTGGAAGA
Source organism: Stigmatopora argus (assembly GCF_051989625.1). NCBI lineage: Eukaryota > Metazoa > Chordata > Actinopteri > Syngnathiformes > Syngnathidae > Stigmatopora > Stigmatopora argus. Next base: position 5,634,780 of record NC_135391.1, read on the forward strand.
AGCAGCATCTGACTGAAATCAACTTGTAAGAGAACAGATTTGTGAAAAGGTGTCGTCTTGGTGGGTTGGAATGAAATGGCTCCACCCACTTGGCCCTTTCTGGAATGAGTTTGACCCCTATGTTATAGTTCAACACTGCAATAAACACCATTTTAGCCTCCTCCATCATGAAGAATCTACTAACCTCGCCCAATTGTGGTTGCACTGCTGCTTTTTATCCACTAGATGGAAATAAAATCTTTGTGCATTCTAAATCAGATTTGTGGGGTTACCAAATGTACAGCATTATCTATCTTTTATTGAATGGGGAGGGACTTTCATTTAAGGGAATACCATAAAAGATCTTCACGAGGTGAAGTTGCGATGTCCGATAATTATATTATTATTTTTATGAAAAATATTAAGAATTAGGTCAAATTAATTGAGGTTTCAATGTGGCTGCATGGAATCAACTCATTTAAATGTATGCTATCCTTTTAAACAGGGCTGAAGGTGAACCGTTTGGACATGTATGGGGAGAAGTACAAACCTTTCAAAGGTATCAAGTACATGACCAAAGCTGGGAAGTTCCAAGTGCGGACATGAGAACATCATTTCTGCTCAAATTGGACCAAATCTCCATGGAACTGGCGAGGCGAGGATGGCTGTGATGTGTTGTGTTCCGGGTGGACATTTCAGGTATAAGCTCCATAGTTAGGTAGCCCACTGTAGCCCCAAAAAGGACTAGCTTCCATTAAATTCTTGAAACCGGTGGAACGACGTAACCTTCCTAATTTTAATGCAAGCTGATCCGTAAAATCCTTCAAAATAATAGTAATATATACTCTTATAAATCAGTGGTTATTGATCTTTCAACCCAATCTTAGCAGAGATGGAAATTGATTTTTCAAATTTCAGATGATTCCCACAATATATTCTTTCCCCTTCCAACAAATATGGTCAATATTTTGTTTTATCACAATCATAAGCGATATTGTCCATGATAATAAATATGGATTATTTAGCGATCATTAATAAGTACATTTTCACATGATTTGTTTGGAAAGGAAATGTGATTACTGCATTGATAGCATATTTATTTTATGTAAAAGCCTGCTTGCTACTGCATATACTGTTTTTCCCCCATATTTATTTATCTTACACCCGTTTTACAATTTGTGTTTTGCTTTGCAAGGTTTTTTAACTTGTTTGTTGCTTCCGAAATACCGACTACGCAGATGTGTATGGAACAGTCCGTCCTCCGCTAGGTTCTTCAACTTATGGTGTAACTAAATATTTCATGCAAATGGAGTCGGGGGTGACGTGACCAACGTCTCTTGGGGCTGTTTTATTTCCATGGTGTTTTAGTGAAAACTGCAAAATTTACATTAGCTTCTTTTATTCTCTGAGAGTGTATTTTTACTGAATTCACATCCCCCATATTTCCAAAGTCATGGAAAGAACATGGCCTTAAACATAAATGGGATATTAAATTTACCTTTGCAAAGGTATTTCCACACTAAATAAATTTTAGCATAACTAAAAATTAGAATGAAAAAATAACTTCAATTATTTAGTAAGTCTATGCAAGAAGCTTTCTAATTCCCATTGGAATCAACAAGAAACAAAGTTTATTTTGAAATGCCGCGACTCATTTAGTATGTTGAGTTTACTGTAATGAGGCCTCATTGTCACCATGGTAACTGAAACCAGTTCATCGTCATACTCTGTTCCAGTGCTAGAGCAGCTTGTGTCAACAACTGTTATTTGGTGAACGGCCTGCTCATTTAGAAGAGGAATGAAGGCTCCTATTTTTTTGTCTGCCTTTTGTTGGTGTTACAAAAGTGTCGTAATAAATATTTCATGTGATGAAGTCACAATGCTTGTCCTACTTTGCATCATACTTGATCACAGGTCGATCCTCACTGTCTGGTTGGTGTCCTTCGATTGGCTGGCCACCGATTCAGTTGGCTGGGATAGGCTCCAGCACCCCCGCATTCCTGAGAGGATAAGAACTTTAGATAATGAATGAATGAAAAAAAGGCAGTTGAACTACCTGATATCTGCCAACTGCAGGAGTTGCTACTTCCCCTATGCTGAGTCATAGAACAAGATAATTCGCAACCCTTGTGAAGATAAGTGATCGGAAAATGAATGAGTTTTGTAATTGGACATCTCTTATGATCTGAACCGCTTTATCCTCTTTAGGGTCGCAGGGGGTGGGGGGTGTCTCTGCAGCCTATCCCAGCTGACTCCGGGCCAGAGGCGGGGGACACCCTGAATCTGTGGCCAGCCAATCACAGGGCACACGCAGACAAACAACAATTATTATACCTAGGGGCAATTTAGAGTGTCCAATCAGCGTACCATGCATGCTTTTGGAATGTGGGAGGAAACTGGAGTACCCGGAGGAAAACCCTCGCAGAACATGCAAACTCAACACAGGTGGACGTGAACTAGATTTGAACCCAGGACCCCAGAGCTGCGAGGCCGACGCGCTAACCACTTGCTCCACCAGGCCGCCCTGTAATTGAAATCCCTGTTTTAAATATTTGCATTGGAAATACTGACCATCCCTGATTTCAGTTGCACAAAATAGTATCTTGTAGGAATAGAAATGCATTATTGTCTTAATATTTGTCATAGCAGTGGCATTTCGAGAGCTTTTTTAATCAATGAGGCTACTTGAAAATCTTTGAGAGAAAATGTGGTTCTTATTGATTGCAATTTGATCAAGCTGATGCAGATTGGGATTTTTTTCCCCTGGTATTTTATTTTGAAAAAAAAAAAAAAACAAGCAAAATCCCTGATGACTGCCATTGTAGTGATCCCTTCGCATCCTCATCTGGTGATGCTCCACCCCATAATTTACTAATGACTTCGAGCCTCCTAAAGATGACCTCTCTCTCCTCCTCCTCCTCCTCCTCCCCGTGGTTTACTACCACTAGCCCCCCCCTTAGACCCCCTCACCCCCGCCCCCCCTCGTTTGTCACCTCGGTGTCGACTATTTTCAACTTTTGCACGAGCGTCTGCACGCTTGTTTTGACCTGGAAAATATGTGAACTCCTCCTCATCCATTTTGGCTCCACTTCTCCCATTTTGACATTTGATTTTAACGACGCGACAGTAGCGTGAAATTTCTCCCCACGCAATGACGCCGTAGTTCAAAACCAGGTAAATTTTTCCTCATTTTTCTGTCATTTTGTGTAATAGGCCCCAACGAAGCTTCCACGTGATGTCGTTTTTTCAGCATCGACTTACGTTCACGTGAGTGACGCATGATCAGATATTTACCTTTTTGTGCATCGTATGTGTATTATTTCCCAAAGAAATGTTCAATTAGGCGTCTTTATATCGAAGTTGTGATACTAAATTGCAAAAACAGCCTGCTTTTAATTGACTTTGGCCCTTTAACTCGGACACGTGCCCGTTTTAGTACTTCATGTGTGTGTTTTCACACATTTAGTGAAAGTGCCCCCTTTTTTTGCCACTAAGAGCAATTAACACACACCTAACAGTAGAGAGTGTGTATTGAGAATGCTAACGCCAGGAGATAACAAGCATTATCTTAATGTAAATCTAAAGAGTTTGTTATGTGTGTGTGATTGCTTTGATAGGGCTGCATTCTGCCCCTGGCAAAAAAAACAACCACGTGATCAGATGCTAAACACGGCAAGGATGCTCATTAACTCATTATCTGCAATTGACAGTGTTAGGCGTCCAATTTATTGGTGCAGGGAGGGTCGGTAGTGCAGTTGGAAGTCAAAATGGATTGGACGTCAAGGGCTGTCAATGGCAGCCAATGTGTTAAAAGAGGGGGATTCAAGGTTTGCATTTGAATAAATATAGATCATTGGTTGTTATTGAAGGCGAGTGGCATCCAATGCAATTTACTGGGAGGACTGGGCGTGCCATTGGCGGTGAATGGCGTTCCTGCCAACCTTCCCACTTGGAAAACTTTGAATGTCTATAATGGTCAAAGGCAGCTAAAGAGTTAAATGTGATCTATTGGAACCACACTCTTGCGTAAAAATGATCAAATCTATATTATATGCTTTTGTTAACCTTTTCAAAACTGCAGAGCTATCTGAAAATGGATTGCAATTTGTGAAATAATCCCCTTGAAGTGAAAGTCTCCGTGGTGAGAGTTAATTCATAACCTTAATCCTGTCAAAGTGCAAAGACCAATGAACTGGGATAGTCCCCTAGCTTTTATGGAATCCTTAAGCACCGAACAGTTTAAAATATATATATATTAAGCAGGTGTACCTTAGAAGACATGATAGAAATGAGTTTTTAACCTCTACATAACTGGAAATACTTGCTAAAACACATTCAAAACGTTTGAAGCGAGGAAATAGCAACGAAATGTAGCTTTTTCCTCCCAACAATCCAGCATTTATTGATGGTCGAATGGAGCGTGTGACCACCAGACAAAGAGGACACTGCGCGGTATCAGCGCATCATCCCCCCTCCATTCTTTCCAGTGGTGGACTTAAGCCCTTTGCCCATGTGCTCTCTACGCTAAAACCTAGATTTCACACAGACCCATGTTATTCAACTTTAACGTGAGAGTTTAAGATATTCCTGAACAAACTGCATGAATCAAGTTATTTGACATTTTTTCTGTAACAATGCCTTCATTAAGTAATGATACACAATTGGCTTCATTGTCATTTCCCCTTTGACTTCCATCTAGGTTGGCCCAAGCACAATCATGTATCCACAAGAGATAACTTGCTTGCCTAAACTCTGGCGGACCACCTACCACGCATCGGGGTAGCAGCAAGACTCCGCAGGGTCATCTGGATGGCCCGTTACGTTCAAACAACACACACGGAGGTCGCCTAAAATATATTCCAAAGTGAAGCCACATGTAGCATTGCCTGTTTATGAGCAAGACTTGTTTGTATACACAGTTCGGAAATCATGTCGAAACGGAAGGTGGCGTCCAATCCACCTTCTGGGGAAATCTTTGATTTTTGCAGCACTGAAATTCCCAGTCGGTCCACCCGTCGAAAAGTAACAGAAAAGACTTCCCCGCTGAGCAAATACATAGAGAGCGAGCATCAGCAAGCGGGGCTCTTTTCTCTGTCTCCCACGGACTCGCGGACGGATGTCGCTTTGGACTGTCAAAAGAAGAGGAGGAAGAAATGCGGTACCTGTACGCCATGCCTTCGAGAGCAGAACTGTGGTGTCTGTGTGAACTGCTTGAACCGCAAGACCGGCAAGCAGATCTGCAAGCTGCGGAAATGCGAAGAGCTCAAGAGGAAATGCCTGGATCGGGAGGTGAGTAGGCATCTAAATCAATGTTTTTCATTTCGTGGAATGAGTCGGACGTCTTGGTTTACTTGATGTTACATATTTATACTGTATCTAGAACACGGGTGTCAACACGCGTTAATGCCAAATACACCTTATGTGGGCCGGACCAATTTGTTTTTAGCCCCAAAAATGCACTTACTTACTTACACCCACCCCTTTCAGCACTCCCAGTCAAATAGATTGGGTACTCGGCTGTTTGGTCGCCGGACGTTTGGTCGCCCGGAAGGTTATTGATAATTACCATTTAAAACTGTTGCTGAAATTCCCTAAATACAAAATGCGAATTATTATTTAGTCATACTTAATGCCCTATTAATTATTAGGCTAAAGAAAAGCTCCAAATTTCCATACTTTTATTGTGTTTTGTTGGATAACTTGTTAAGACCCTGACGTCAGTCCCTTCCTAAGGGGACAACTCATGTACATACAAACTCTTATACACTCACACGCCATTGTTGGCTTTTATTGATGCATAGACCGTGTTGTTTTACCTTTTTTTGTCGCCGGACTTTTGGTCGCCAGACTTTTGGTCGCCGGACGTTTGGTCGCCGGTTGTTTGGGTCCGGGTGACCAAACGTCCGCGACCAAACGTCCGGCGACCAAAAGTCCGGCGACCAAACGTCCAGTCACGAATAGATTGGATGTCTAGCACCATCAATGGCATTGAAAGATGAGCATCCGCAGCCAGTTTTCATTTCTCAATAGCAGGCAATGAGTTAATTTTGCATCACTGAATTTTTTTTCCACTTCTGGTATATTTTGGAGCATTTTCTATATATTTTGAGGGAATTTCCAGGATGCTTGTGATTAGTTTGTTGGTCACTGCTGATTTTGGGTATTTCTAGGTTTCCTCCTTTTGATTTTAGGTTGATTTTCCTTATTCCTCAATGGCTGCCATTGAAAAAAGACGCTGTTTTGACGTCAGAGGGCAAAAGAACAAATGTAATTGCGGATAGGAAATTGATCAAAATGCCGTAGTTCACACACTTGTTCACACAATGCACAAATTTCTGGTTGCGTGGCTCCCTTGTCTAAAAATTGTAGCATTTAATTATGTACGTACAGTATGAATGAGCTAAAAAGTGCCCATCTGTCCGGATGGGACCCCCCTATCGGGCCCCTTTTGGACCGCGGGACGTACATTGGACACCCCTGATCTAGAGTGAAAAATGTTTTCTGTACAAGTTTGTTAATGTAATGTATGTTGTAATAAGTCCGTTTAATGATCAACTCCATTCACTTGGCGCTTGTGAATAGAGTTTGCGTCTTGGTTGAGGAACCGTGCAGCCAACGCACCGGAGAATAGAATTCCACTATTTGCCTCTGCTTTGTCCTTTGACCTCCTTGGTTTCAACTGGGAGTGGGGGTTAACCTCAGGCTATTTTGCGTTTGTGTGTGTGGGTGTGTGAAGAAAGAGCGCGCATTTACAAGTGTGCAGAGTGTGCGCGCGTGGCTAAATGTGTTTGTATGTGCATCGGGGTCTGAAAAGGCGGGGGAAGGGTTTGCAAGTCAAGAAGGAGGAAAATGCAACCAACGGTGAGCAGTTGGGGGAGGAAGAAGACAAACTCGGAACGGGCTATTAAAGCCATGCGTGAGGGATGGATGACGAAAAACTCAGTAAGGAATCAGTCGCCAGCACGTAAACAGATTTCTTATATCAGATAAAAAAGATTCATCTAGTAAAATGAGACTGGAAAAACATGCTAAGGAGCAAGTAGGATGGGTGGTTTGTCACGATTAGACTGTTAAACGGGTGTCTGAAAAACAGGAATATCCTCCCTCAACAGTCAAATCAGCTGTCAAAATTGTTGTTGGTAGTTCATCGCCACAGTCAATAATGGGGTAGTGATTGGTGGATTTGCTTGACTTTAGCGCAGGCAGTGTTGTAGTATCAATTTCCACTCAGCACGGTGTTAATGTGAGTGCCAAAGGTTGCCTGTTTCTGTCTGTATCCATTTTTAGTTTGCGTAATATCCTCACTGAGGTCACAGATCAGTTGAAGCCTGTCTTTGGGTGAGCGTTAGGTCACACTCCACTCTGGTCACTCGTCACAAGCATATAGATTGTTTCTAAAATGTTGTAAAAATCAAAATTACCCACAGAAATAACACGCAAGCAAGAAAACGCAAACTATTCACAGAAATAGCAGATCTGGTATTTAAACCCTCAACGTCAGCACTTCATTTTTCACAGATATGAACACTCTTGAATTGTTTTTTTAAACCAGGATCAAACAAAACCCGTAGATATGATAATTAGAGACTTTAAACAATGACAAGAAGTGCTGAGGATCACGTAAGACAGGACACGTAGTTTGTTTTGCCACAAACAGGAAATAAGGGTTCTCATCAGCACTTTTCAGACCTGTTCTGTCTTGTTCTGCTGCATAGATGGGTCATACAACACCCCCGGGGGTTTCTTGCCAAATGCCGGTTGTTGGTTATAACTGAAATTTGCTTTTACTTCTCATTCTTTCGCATCCCAATGGAACACTTGGCCCTAAAAACAGGGGGATTTGTCAGCAGTCATTTGGCCCTGGACCATATCTAGCCAATAAGAGCCATTAGTTAGAGAGAATTGAACGGGGCCACATTAAAGGAGCTCTCCAAATTGGGACCATTGTCTCTACAAAGCTTCTCTTGTTGTTTGGGTAATAGAAGTTTACTGCCTTCACATTTTCTGAACCTCTGACCTTTAGAAGAACTCTAACACCTTTGCCATGCAGAGGATTCTGCTGACCTTACTGCTCAATGTTAGCTGGGATAGGCTCCAGCACCCCCACGACGCAAAAAGCGGCGGAACGTCGGACACTCAAAAGTTAAGAGAAAGTCAGATGAAGTTCAGAAGTCCAGTATTCCCACCCAGAAATGATTTCCAACGTACTATTCTGACTTACACATTTTTCTGACATTAGAAATAGTTGGAAATGGACCCGATTGATAGCACGATCCGGTCCACCTGCGAGCGTAGATTTTGCCGCCACCGCCGCGCTCTCGGGCCTCTCTCCCCGATTGCGCTTACCCCAAACACGCCTCCGCTTCCGCGTAAACAGAATCGCACACATCCCCGCACGTGACCCACGTGACGTCAGCCAAGGGGATTTCCCATCGTATACGAGAGCGTCAGACAGCTGCTACAAATGCCGCGTCACGGCGGGACCGCCTCGCCTCGACGCGGTTCACGTCCCTCTCTTTTTCGCTCGTCTCCTCGGTCTACTTCTCACTCGCTCCTTCCGAACTGTCCTCGCCAGTTTGGACGCAGACTTCACTGGGTTTACCAGCGATATTCAGTTAACCATCTCAATTCATCGCGATGTTACGTCCGCCAGTAAACATGACCGACATTTCAATTTACCCATTGACGGATTCCGCATTCGGACAAAGTATTATTACTCCTGGCGCTTGACGATCACCGGCGTTTTCTGGTTTTTGAACGGACACGATATAATGAAGAGCCGAGAAGTTTCTATTGCAGATTTTTACGCAAGATGAAGCAAACACACTTAGTTTTTTGTGGTCTTTTGGACCAATGTACGTCTCCCTACTTGGATTTTGCTGAGTAACCAATGGTGCTTTTGGGTGTTAGAGGTGGATTGTAAATGCTTTGCGTGCAGTGTTGTCCAGTCCAGTCCAGTTATTGCAGGCAGCCCTTCCACAGATGGTGCTTGATACCACATACCAGAGGCATTGTTTAGGCAAGGCAAGCTTGAAGAGATAATTGACAAGAGACATAGAGATTACCCCTCCCCCTGATGCACGTTCACGCGCATTCGCATCCCGTGCACCTTGCCGCCGCTTCTTTGTCCGCCTCCTCTCACGGCAGCGCCGAACAACGCACACTCAACGACCCTTTCCCTTTTATTTTATTTGAGACTCCCCTCTTTTTTTTTTTTTTTTTTTTTTTAACAAGCGTCCATTCCTCCCTTTAGCCGCACTCCCTTTTGAGCTCCTTCAGTTTCACCCTAGCAGCAGATCCCAGCCTGGCTTCCGATTGGCGGACGGGCTGCTTTTGTGCGCCGTGTCTAACGTGACGTCGCGTGTGTGTGCGCGCACGTATGTCCATATGTTGGCTAATGGCCGTGTTTGGAGCGAGAATGAGGACGAACGGGTTGTCGACGGTCGAATTGTGTGCAAAAAAAAGGGGAAGGGAAGCATAGAGCGCACGTGCGTTTGTGTGTGTGCGTATGGGTAAAGTAGATTTATTGGTGTATTAGCACAAGGGATTGGGAGCAAGGGAGGGGGGTGGTGAGAGAGCAAGGGGCAGAGAGAGAGAGAGAGAAAGAGAGAGAGAGAGAGAGGGGGAAAAGAGAGAGAGAGCGTGTGTACGAGAGCTCTGGCAAAACCAGATTAAAAACACAAGATGGCTTCCTGAATGAGCTGCTGGAACCCGGAGAGAGACGAGGGAGTGAGAAAGAGAGAGAGAAAGACAGCAAAAAAAAAAAGAAAAACGGAAAGAGGACCGTGCACGGGAAAGAAAGAGAAGAAAGGGAAAGAGGTGAGGACGAGGGGGGAGCTGGAGTCTCGGCTCCTGTCTGATGGGGATTCTGCAAACGGACCAAGGAATACAAAGCCCGGCAGCTGGCAGACTTGGAGGGTAAATATTCATCACCATATATATCTACACTGTTTCACCGTTGATGAGTGGGTGGCTATGAAGGAAAGGGGGGATGGGGGAGGGGGGTTGGATGATGGGATAAGGAAGCATATCGGGAGAAAATTATTTATTTTTACCACTGGTTTGTGATAAGGCTTTAGTTTTAAGATGCCATTCTGTTAGTTTTTGTCCGATGGGTGAATTGAAAATGCTGCGTTTGCTTGAAATCTTCCATGCTTGTGCATTTTAAATGGAATCTACATGTCATTGTTTGTGCTGGAGAGGACAAGAATGGTTCAAAGTTGAGACATTTGGATGTTTGCATGGGCTGAAACGCTCGTCTTAATGGCAGGTGCTTTTGAAAGGGCTCCTGTCGCATTATTCTATTGATTACTACCCCCCCTCCCATTTGTCTGTCCTTCTATTTTTTCCCCTTTTTTGGCGTGTTAAATGGCTAAAAAGATGCAATGTTTGGAAGAAAACGGCACGAGCTGCACTGAAGTTGGAGCTGAGGTAAGCCAGGACGTCTACTTTTTGTTACTTGTGTGTCGCTGACATGTCAGTTGCGGCACGTTAGTTCATTACAGCATCGCACGGTGGTGTCAATGTGCTCGTTCGTTCTGCCAACGACAACCGGATTGTGTACTTTCTTCCTTTTCTAGCTTAAACCATTGAAAATACCAACCGATCTGGTGGACTAAAACCTGGTGTTCACTAAAAAGTCCTTCAGGTGTAGAGTACACCTGTCAGTATCTTTGTCTATAGTATCTGATTTCCATTTTTTTGGTTTCAAAGTGGCCCAAATTCAAAGTTCACTTCACATCTCCAAGTCGCCGTGAGCGTCAGTGATGTGCGGCAGTTTAAAGTGTCCCACGCTACCCGCTGATTGGTGCCGGCGCCGGGCATGTGTGGATACATGAGGCCGAGGAGAGAAAAAAGGGAAGAGGAGGAGGAAGCCTGAATTCTGGCTACGGAGCCGGGAGGGGGCGCGGCGTCCTTCCAAACCTAGGTTCTGGAGTCAGATGAGGTAAAGGGAGTCAAAGTTAGTGGGTCAGGCATGCGCACTGTTGTCGGCAAGCCAAAATTGGACCTCGAAGCAGCGTGTCTGTCATTGCTGGGATTCGCCGGTCCGACGGCGCATTTCGCGGGATTTGGCGGGCGACCAGGTTGGGGAGTTCCCAAGGAGGATTCGCACGACCAAAGCAAACAAGTTGTACGAGAAAGTAGTACATGGAAAAAGAGGGAGATAATACGCGCACAGTTGCTGTAGTGTAGTTGGAATGCAGTTGTCGTCATACTATGTGTTGAACGTCGTTGCGTCGTACGATTCCGCCAAAATATTGTGCGTGTGGGTGTGCGTGTGTTTATATGTTTGTGTGTGTGTGTGTGTGGGTGTGTGTGCCTATATCCCGAGACCCTGTTTGTTGTTGGTTACGGTTGCTATACAGGTCAGTGGTTCAGTTGAGTTTATCTAGTCAAGCTCTCACCATCACCCGACTTACTAAAGGCCAAACATACTAAGCACGGCATTTTATGTTGAAGCTTGTAGCAAAATATATGAAATTATGCAAATATTTACATGATTCCAACACTGATTTTTTTCAGACTTTTCAAATTATGAGTTATTTCAGGAAAAGTGCTTGGGTCTTCCCTCTTTTACTCCTGTTAAGGAAGTCCATTTATATTAAGAGCTTTCTAGTGCAACACAAGGTTGAAAATCCAACATTCTTCCATGCAGGTTTATTTTGAGGGGGTGGGAAAAGACTTTTAGAATGGTGTCCGAGAAACAGTAGATGGAATGTTTGTTAATGATATGTTTGGTTTTACGTGGAATTCCCAGCTCGGTACGCAAAGGGTTAATACTGACCTCGTTTCCAGGGCAACTCTTGAGTGTGTGATGCAATTTTAGCTCAGGTGCTGCAACTAATGCTCAACATGTAACCAATCATTAGCCCGTGTTTGTGTAGGAAGTGGTTTAGTGTATTGCATAGACACAGGAAGTCAACACACGCCTTTCAATATACATTTAATGTTTTTTTTTACTACACTTGTATTATAGCTACAGGATGTAAGAAATATGGATTTTTTAGTCTTCCCTCTTCTTAGAACTTGGTGTCAAAGGTTTAAGTAGTGGCCAAAATTCAACTATTTATGCACTAATGCAACTTTGAATTCATAAGTTGAACTTTCCCAAGCTCTTAAAGGCTTGGCCTTAATCGTTCACTTATGTTTACTGCTCTAAAATGGAGTTGACAGGACGCTGTTTTAATGCTGCCATTGTCGGTGCCATTTGTGTTAGTGGATGAAAGCGAGGAGACTTTGTCAGCTGCACGATGCCGCAGTTAATAAAAAATGTATGGAAAGAAATGTGGGCGGAGCGCTCAGCTGTTGCTCACACTCTTTAACTCTTCACGTGACCGCCAGCTCGTACTGGGCGCGCCTTTCCGACATGAGCGCTGCCAGGTTTTATGTCACACGGCTCCACAGCTGTTCCACTTTCCTTCACACACGAACGCACGCATTTGTATTAAAACACGCACCGGTGAATCAAAGATAGGCATTTAATTTCTGGACATTATTGACTAAATTTCACCCCCATTGGAATCCCTTTTTAAATGATTTGGATGAGAGTGAAGAGGGTTTAAAATGGATGCCAAGTGTAAAGATATACATACCAGTTAAGTAATATCGGAGTGGGTTTTGCATGTAAATCTGCATTGTTTGCAATTCATAGATATGTTTCTTTGGCAAAGTAGTGTCCCTTTAAAAGCGTCTCTGCTTGACTAGACATATGGAGAGCTAATCTTAGCTCAAGTCCTGAGAGAGACAAGAATGGCAAGCAGCCACTATGCAGTAGTCAATAGGTTACGCTGTTGTTTTCTTTTAAGTCTGAGCTGGGAGGAATTTCAGATCATTTTTGTTCAATTCAACTGAGAAGATAATCTTTCTAAATGTACAAAACTGCTTGGGTAAAATATTTTCCTGATTATATACATATTAAGTGCCAGTTAGTAAAGAATGTTGGGAACTCTGTATTGTTTTATTGTTGTAAATGTGTTCAGATCCTTTCATTTTTGTCAGTAGCCTGTTGTTGTCAGTTGGATGAATATTGCGTATTGATTTCATTCTTTGCATTTGTAGAACAAGCACAAAGGGGACCGCTTTTTAAAAAAATGGAGACCTCCATGGTCTTCATGCAGCCTTGTAGCCCCCGCCCACAGCCACCTTTTTTATTTATTTTCCATCTCCCACCCAAACCACTCCTCCTTTCTCTTTGTGTGGATTTCAGAGTGGAGTGTGTGTGTGTGTGTGTGTGTGTGTGTGTGTGTGTGTGTGTGTGTGTGTGTGAGGGGGGAATGGGGGGCTTCCCTTCCCTACCCTTCCCCAGCTTGGCTTCTCGTGCTGACTTGCACGTGCTGAATGTCGGGTTGCATGACACTCATTCGGAATTCTTACTCCATGTACTGACCCAGAAACAATACACACAAAAAAAAAATCTAAAAGACTTATAAGTGAAAAAGTCAAAGAAATATACTATAATTATGTCATGCAGATTTTTGAATCATTGGAATTTATTGTAAGGCTATCTTCAGAAGAACTGCATCTTTCAGGACAGATCTTGGTGGATTAGACTCTGGCATCCATCATTTTTCCCAACTGCAGTATCCACCGTTAAACCAAAAAGAGTATATTTTTCTAACTTAAAAAAAATCGAGTGGAAAATTTACAGTTACCGATGCACTATATCAGTTTAATGTATATTTTACAGTCTATATATTGGTAAATGTTGGCAAGAACAGCTACCAGTATTTTCTCCTTGAATTTACTGTTAGTTACTTATTTATATATGTATTTATTTTTATTTATTTATGTATTTATTTAGTTTATTTATTTATGTATTTATTTAATTCATTTATTTATTAATTTATGTATTTTTTTTATTTTTTTTTATTTATTTAGTTTATTTATTTATGTATTTTTTAAATTCATATATATATATTTATTTTTGTTTCTTTAATTTTTTTAACTTATTTATTTATCTATTTATTAATTATTATTTTTATTTTTAAGTGTAGACTGACAAGATGCCACTCATGAAAAACCACCTGACCTTTTGGCCAAAAATCTGACATGACAAAAACTGAGCCCCATAAAATTCCAAGTTTAGCACTGACGTATTTACAGATTTGAACCTGCAAATATTAGCAACCTGAATAAATAACACAAAAACAAATATGATGCGTTAACTTCTGAACACCAACTGTACACACTCTGTTTAGCCCTTCTGCCTCTGGTCCCACCCTCTAATAAACCCAGTGACCCTGAGTGAACAATCCAATACTGTATGCATACTAGCATGCGCGTGTGCAGTCATGTGCATGCGAAACAAGAAATAGGGTGGGTGGGGGGTTAAGGGGGTGGGTTGACTGGCTCTGAATGTTATTTTGTTGCATCGGCTGCAGCGTTTGCTGTCGTGCATGTCTGTGACTTGCTAATGAGAAACAGACGTTGGAAGAACAGAGCGAAGGTAAAGAAACGGCGTGAAAAGCAAAAGCACCGTGAGGGGGTGGCTGGGTGGGCGCGGGCTGGGTCAGCTCAGATGACCTTGATGCCATTACACTTCAGGGCAAAGAGGCTTGTTTTGTGGGGGAGGGGACGATGGAGAATGAAGGCCAATGGAATCTACAGTAGTGCTTCAGAAGATATTGTGGTTTTGGAGGATGCGTCACACTTGCTCGTGACCTACTGAGAAAAGAGAGCAACAATTTAAACCGGGGGTGTTTAAACCTACGGCCCATGGGCCAGAAGTGGCCCGCCAGCGGCTCCGATTTGGCAGACGGGGTTGGCAGCCAATGACTTAATAAGGAACTCAAACCAACAGGAAATAAACTGGAAATGCCCAAAAATTAGTGTGACAGACAAGCAAGAAGTATCGGGGGAAATCCTTCAAAAGCAATAGGAAATGATTCAAAATGTACTGGATGGACCTCAATGGCTGAAATGAAAGCAAAGGAATTTATAACTTAAGCAGTGGTGTTATAGGGGGTTTATGCTAGTCGTCATTTGGAAGGAAAGATGACTCAACGTTAGTCATTTGCCAGTTAACCAACCAACACAGTGCTCAGAATGGATTGTGTTGTCAGTTGTGCCTCCTACCTTTCCTGTGTGTGTGTGTGTGTGCTGCTTACAAAAGGAGAATGACAAAGACAAGAGGAATAACTGTGAAAGGAGTCCTTTTAGAAATATAATCAGCGGCAGGCAGGCTACCACAGATTTTCTGTAAGTTCATTTTTACTAAATGAATGTACTTCTGGTTTTATATAGTTTGTTGGAATATGAGATAACCTTGACTAATGCCATAGTGGCAGCATTAGATGTTTTAATTGTTTATGATTTGTTTCAGATTTATGTGGAGTAGTTGGTTTTACAGGATTTTTTCAAAGTGCTTCATGAATATGAGAATATGTCGAGTTTATGTTCAGATGAATGAGTTTGCAACACGTGTCTGGGAGTTGATGTCAGGTGATGTCATCGTATAAGCTTGAAGTTGCATCTGTTTATGTGTTTACTCTTCTCAAATCATTGAATTTATGTAGTGGACACTTTGATTTGATTAGTGAATGGTAACACTGCTTTGTTAAAGGACCAATGTTGCATCAGGACCGATTCTTAAGTTTTCTGTAATTTTTGGAGTTTGATTTACAATTCATTCTTTCATATTTTGGCCGGAATGATAATTTTTTTACACTACTTCGGCCCATTTTTTAGTCAACGTTAGCTACGTATTTGACTCTTGATTTAGTCAGAGTGCGGCGTTGACATTGAAACGACGCCGTTTCATACCTGTCAACCTCTGCCGATAACTGCCCTTATAAATGATTATGATTCCCCTTACAAACCCCCCAAAAAACCTTACAAACACCGTACGACTCGTACGGTGTTTGTAAGGTTTTTTTGGGGGTTTGTAAGGGGAATCATAATCATTTATAAGGGCAGTTATCGGCAGAGGTTGACAGGTATGCCGTTTGGGTGATCTGAAGAAATGTGTCACAGCAGTCGAAGCAGTCAGCCAGAACACTCGATTGAGTCAAGTGCAAAATTTGGAGTGTGCGTGTGTTCCGTGATGCCCACTGTGTGGTGCAGGCAATGTGTCGGTGGGCGGTAATGATGACACAATGACGCAGATGACGTAGGTCATGGACATGTGCTTCCTGCCTGGGCCGCTCACTCTTTTGCTCCCCGCTCATTGGTCCTCCCCGGTCAGGTGACCTACGCTCTACTTCTGTTCTTTCCCCGAGAAGGCTCAGCCTGCGACGGTTCGCTTCGGAGATGAAGCTCGTACGTTGCCAGCGCGCGTATCGAAATATGTGCGGCCGGCGCTGGCCAGGCAGACCGTGTCCAATCCTCCGAACCGGAGAAAGCCGCAGTAAGCTCGAGCCAGAAAAAAAGCTCCGGCAAGTCAACGGAGAGACGAGAAAGCCCGTAGAAACGACAGAGCGAGGAGGCTAAAGGGAACAGAAAAAGTAGGAGCAGAAGTCAGTTCTGGCAAAGAATGGCGAAGTTTGCTAATGGCCGGTCGGTAATGTCTGAAAATGACAGCGGCGACGATGGCGGCTGACGGCGCTCGGCTGACGGCCGCGGCAGCCATGTTTTTCCTTCTCCTTCACCGCAGTGATTATTGAGAAGAGGAGCGACGCCACAAGGCCAACCAAGCAGCGATTAGCAAGAGGAAGCGCTCGCCGGCGATTGAGATGGTGAGCGGCAACAATAGGCGGTCCCATCTCGGCCTGGTGGTCGCCGGAAAACGAGGCTTGCACGTTTGCAAATGCAACGGCTTTGTCAACGGCAGTCCGCGTAGAAGCCCTCGCCAAAAAACGACTCGTCGCACGCATTCTTCCATCATCTGCCAGAGGAACTTCCCCACAGTAGCTCTCTTTTCGCTTATTCCTCTAGCCATCCTGCTCTTCATCCTCGCCGAAGGTGTCATCCAATTTTCCCTCGCCAACATATTCTAGTCCTAGCCCACATTGCCATTGCCGCCTTTCATCCCAACTCCCTTCCCGCACGGCGGAAAGCGAAGATCGTATCGAAAAAAGAAACGACTCTTTCCCTCTTTCTCCTCACGCCGGCGAATCCGACGACGACCTCGCTCCCAATCGCCTGGCTTTACTTCAGGATTGACGGCGGGTTTCGCTCGAAAGAGGATGTCGTCGGAAGAAAAACAACAATTGCAGGCGCCGTACTCGAGCGATGCAACGAGAAAAATAAATGAATTAAAAAAACAACCAAAAAATGGTGTTATGCAGAATTGAAACAGCCGTAAAAGCTCGCGCAAATCATTCGCTGTGACATCGGACTAGGTGAAGACGAACGCTGCCATGTCGTCGTGGCTACAGCCCACCGAGCTTTCTGTTTCTGTTCACTGCATGCGCCTCCATTCCGTCGTACGTGCCCGCTGTGGCTCAGATAATGGCCCCTCGCTCTGTAGCACTGAAAAGAGAGAGAGAGAGTTAAAGGCTGCATAAGCGGAAGGGGCGTAGCGTGCGAGAGAACGAGAGAGAGAGAGAGCGAGAGAGAGAGAGAGAGGAGAGAGGTGGGGGGAGGGTGCCGACTTGCATGTGCAGCTGAGAGAGGGAGAAAGAAAGAAAGAAAGAAAGAGAGAAAGAAAGAGGATATTGAAAAAGGGAAGGAGGAGCAGACAGAGATCATGAAAAAAGAAATAGGAGCCAACGGAAAGCCCAGGCCATAAAAGGACGCAAAAAGAATGACGGAGGGTCCACGCCGGGTTAGGGGGTGGTGTGTTATTTACGTACGCTTGGCCGTGTGTGAATGCACGCGCGAGGATTTTGCCGGACGAAATCAGGAAGAATACACCGCCGCCCGGCTGCTAGATCGCCCGTGCCGTTCTGACACTTGAACATGGCTGGCGCGTCTCTCTGCTTTTTTATTCCTGACCGGTATCTCTGTCTGGTGGACGTCTAGCGACACGGCACGTAAGTTGCCCTTGAGGGCGCTTGGTTATCATTTGGGGATCTCTTGCTTCATGCTACTAGAAAGGGGCGAGCGGAGGGGGATGGCGAGTGTTGTGAATCAGGGATTTCAGTTCAGATGTCTCCTTAGTGGCTGAAGCCCCTTAGCAACACCACTCTTTAGATGCTTTGTCTCCTCCCTCTTTCATTTTCATTGTCAGTGTCAATGGAGCTGACGACTTGCACCGGATTTAAAGGGCTTCTGAGCTTTTTCTTCTTTTTTTCTTCTTCTTCACGTCTCAATGCAGGTTTGAATCCTTGCCAATAACAGAGAGCTTCATCCGTAGGGAAATGTTTTACATCCAATATCAAATTGCACAGGCAGAGGTGCTCTGATTGTGTCATTGAATTTACAACAGTAATGATCAGTCATGTGTAATAAATGAACTGTCACTGTGTGTTGCGATATAGCCGTGGTGGATGGGGCTTAATGTCTATTTTAGTGGTCTATTTGTACTCTGGTTTCCCACGCTCGCATGTTTTAAGAGTCACAAAAGAGGAAAGAAGTGTATTAGTGAGCTGTAGTGTGTGATGTTGCGGGATGTTGCAGTCATTCTCTTTCCACACACTGCAGTTCTCATAACAGCCGCCCGCTCACGGCCCCCCGCCTCCTTCCTCTTTCCCGTCTGATGCTGCCGATAGCGCAGACATGGGGCCTCTCACGTACTGCCTGCCGGCTGTCCCCCGCCACCCCCTTTTTTTTCTTCTAACCCCAAACCAGTGCTTCGCACTACCATCGGGACCCCCTGGGATCCTCAGCAGATACGCACCACAGAAGGTGTATTCAAAAGATAGTCCCCGTCCAGCAATTAAACACTTTAAGGGTTCAGATGATTATATTGGAATGATAGTGGAAACTTGGCAGCTTGGCCTTGGTTGACTTGTATATATATCATAAATGAATGTGGTAATGTTAAGATTTAATGAGATATTTTAAGCATGGCAGGCTTTATAGTATTATATGGATGTAAGGATTTGTACCCTTAATGCTAAGCATAATCTTCAAGTTGGTAGACAGCATTCTCTGTCAGTGTCAATCAAAACAGATTTTATTTTTATTGTAAAACTTTTATTTTTCACAAGCCTCGATCCAAGTGCGAAAACACCTTATCAGTCTGCCATTGTGTTCTGCAATAGAAAATCATCAAATGGACTTGGTTAATGATTTCTGTGCTTCCTGTTGAATGATCTATGTCAGTCAGCCAACCCTGAACTCTCACACCATATTTGATGAGCATATTTTTATTGTGCACATGTAGTATTTTCTTAGTCAATTATAATTACATATTTTTGCTTGACACAGGGTTGGGGATTTTTAATCACAGACCAGGTTAAAGTTAGTGTAATTTGTCATCTGATAAAAGTTCTGTTTCACTAGTTCTTCTTGTTTTTAGGCACTGAAACCGAAGTGGTCTATTGATATAGATTCCGAAGTGACGAGTGCACTTTAGGTCAAAAGACAAATTCACTAATAGACAAATACAGTATGCAAGTTAGATTGTCACTTTTTCCACCAACCTGAGAAAGTATATCAATCATAGTTTGAAAATATGGCTAATTCTGTGATATGCCCTTGTTAGAATTGAGTTTCAGATTTAAAAACTTGCATAGGAAAGGACAATTACTCTTCTGCATACACTCCTCAATGTGTATGCACTTCCTCCTCTACTGTCGGTTAATTTCTAACAGGTTGTTTTGCATAGTTCAACAATTCTGCAATGATTGTCCCTGGATACACAACACTCGCATTATCTCCTTTTATCTTCTAAAGCTCCATAACCTTACCTGTTAACCTGTTTTCTGTCAGCCTTACATTACCGGGCGTGTACTTGTGTATTTGTAAAAGGTGGGAAAGAAACACGGATAAGAGGGGGAAAGTTATGCAATCCTGTTCTTTATCAGTATCATTTAAGAATGCAGTTTAACATCATTTTTGAAGATCAAGTGTTCATTTCAATGTGTACTTTGTCCGTAGCATCCACAAATGACTTTCACGAAAATGTAACTTACGGCTATTCTTCTTCTATATGTTTTTGCAGACTGTTCACGAAGTCATTTCATTGGATGGCCCCAGCGGTGGAGGCCAGATGGAAATTGGGTCACATGACCGCCTCCAGGAAGGCGTGCTGAGCCTGGAATTGTCCAATGGGGTGAATTGCTACCCGAATGATGTTGAGGCATCGATAGAAAGCGATCAGAAGAGGGCGGCGGCGGGTGCAGGTCAAAGACCGTGCTGGGTGCCAAACCATGGCAAAGATCAACGGCAACCATCGGCGAAAGATGACAGCAGTTATGCAAACGCGAGTGAACCTGTCCACCGTGTGGACATGGAAGATGCTCACAACCTGGTCACTTTTTCCGCCATCGCCGGCACCCTACCTCCTTCCTCCATCTCGTCCTGTATTCAAGTGCATCCCGACACGACGCAGTTGTATGAGAAATTCACCCGGGAAATGGGTACTGCCGGGGCTCGGGTCGGACCCTCCCCGGGGGCTTCTGACACAAGCCCGCCACCGGCAGAAGACATGAAAAGCCTGCAGACAGCACTGAGCCATGCAAAAGGTGGCCACAAGCCTCCCAACTGTGACTGTGAAGGACCTGATTGTCCAGATTACCTTGAGTGGCTGCAGAAGAAGATAAAGTTGGCCGCCGGAGAGAACCAAAACACCAGCAAGAGAACTGATTTCTCACATTCGCAGCCCAACATTCAGAAATCCCATATACAGAATCAGGCCTATCTCCAGACAAATGGCGCTCACCATCGCCCGACTTCTTCAACCCCCCAGCAACATCAACGGACGAAAGGTCCGCACGCAGGCCACGTGCCCTGCTCCAAACTTCCTCCAATTCCCTGCTCTCCACAGGTGCTCTCTATAGCCAAGGAAAGGAACGTCAGTCTTCAAACAGCTATTGCCATTGAAGCCCTTACGCAGTTATCAGGGACTGGGATTCTTGGTGCTAGTGCTCCAGATCAAGGCCTCCCTCATCATCACTTCCATCATCACCAAAACTTCTCATCTCCACCTCCAAATTGCACTAACTTGATTCCATCCTCTGCAGTCATCTGTCCGTCGTCACGCTCTCAGTCCGTCCCTCCAGGAGTCAACACTGAACAGCAGGTAGCACTATCCTGCGATCACCACCGGCCCCATTCACAGGGCCAGCCACTCCATGCTTCTACCTCTCCCTTTCCGGGCCAGAGCAGTCCTCAGAGTTTTGGTCGCAGTCCTCAGCAGTGGCAGCGGGGCACACACGGGGGTTCCGAAGAACGCCTGTCCCGCTATGCCAGTGCACCGGACCCCATGTCAGAGCTCAAACAGCTTTTGGGTGACGCCAGTGGGAAGGTGGGGAATCCATCTTTTAAGCCTCCATCCACGCAGAAGCTCAGTGAGAATGGAGGCATGCAGGCACAGTGCCAGCCATCTTTATCCAGGATCATCAAGCAAGAGCCGGACTTTGGTGAGCATTCCGACTCCATGGGGCATTACAACATTGACCGTGGTCAGTTGCAACCTCGCAACTACCCTGCTTCTCCCATGTCTCCTGGTCAAGTTCGACACTCAACTCAGGCAGCTCTGCAACAGCATCTTCACTACAAAAGGAACCTCTTCTCTAATCATTCCCCTGGCATTGGCGTACCAGGCGTACCAGGCGCACCAGGCGCTGTGTCCTACCATAACCCCCCAAAATGGTGGCCACAGATGGAAGCTAATGGTTTCAATCATTTGAACATAAAGCAGGAGCCTAAGGAGCCCAAGAGGAGAAAAATCAGCCAAGGATCCCCCGTCACCAAAGGTATGGGTGGGACGCTCTCCAGCCCTTCCCTTCCCAAACCCAAACAGATAATAATCAAGAAGACCAAGCAAAAAGCCTCTGTGCCAACTTTCCTGCCTAAGAATCAGATATCTGTGGAAAAAACATCACCCCTTACGATGGGCCGAACTATCGCCCCGAATAACCTGCAACAAGGTTCACTGCCTCTTATGGCCTCCCACGGTAACTCCTTCACTCAGGCAGCTTCTGCAGGGCCCCCTGCCCCAGCGCAATCTCAGGTATCAAGTCCCAAGCTCCCAATGACCCCTTCTATCACTAATTCTGCTTGGTCAGTGAACGGTTCCACCCTCCTGGGCTCCATGCCTCCACTAACGGCCCATGCGACCCAAGCTAAGTCACAGGAAGCGCTGAACTTATCCCATGGCAGCGCTAACAGCGCCTCTACTCTGACCTCTGCATCTACACCAAACACCTCACAATTACCAGGGCTCACGA
The DNA here is from genome assembly GCF_051989625.1 of Stigmatopora argus. NCBI lineage: Eukaryota > Metazoa > Chordata > Actinopteri > Syngnathiformes > Syngnathidae > Stigmatopora > Stigmatopora argus. Next base: position 5,656,976 of record NC_135391.1, read on the forward strand.
ACATCGACCCCAAGTATGAAGAACTGATTCTGCAGTTTGAGGCAGAATTTGGGGACTCGTCTGCCCAAACAACTCCCGGCGAAGTCGTTCCTGGAACAGCTGCAGTTTCTCAGACCAGCGCCCGAGATCAATCAAACGCCACTCCTCACCCGAACGAAAAGGACCCCATTAGGAATGATTCTGAAGCTCTAAGGGATTTTACCTCAAACCAGGTGACCCCAGTGCAAGATCAATGGGAACTCCAGTCCACAGTCTCGCAACACGAGGACCCCCCACTCCATAAGTATCAACAAGATAGTCAGCGAGAGGAAAAGTTTAGCATACCATGTTCCCCAATGCCTAAACGGATGAAAATCGAAGCCTCGGGTGACATAGCCATTCTTTCCACCACTTGCTACTCTGAGGAGGACACACCCACAAAGGATGGACTGCCATTCTCTCCATCTTTGAAAGGCTTTTTAGAGTCCCCCTTAAATTATTTAGACACGCCTACCAGGAGCTTGTTGGATACACCATCTAAAGATCTACAGTCGGAATTCCCCACCTGCACCTGTGTTGGTGAGTCAATGCTTCGTATATGTATACATTTTAGAAATTCTGCAACAATACGGCCACTTCCTTAGGAATTTCAGTTTGAATATGGAATGTTTGAACTTTAAAATACGGAAAATCTGCTGAAGAACTATAATGCCCAGTAATTCTTGAAAATATAGTTAAATATAATGATTTCCTATAGCTCGCTCTACAGTTTACATACAAAAAACAGAGACTCCATTGGCAACATCCTGGACCAAATCTTCTTTATGAATTATTGGCTTCCATGATACTGTTATAAAAACAATAATTGGACATAAGTTAAGATGAAACATTAAATTGAGAATCTTCATTACGGAAGTATAGCTGGGTTATCTCCCGTTACACTTGCCAAATATTACAATATATTTATTTCAATTAAACAACAAAGAGAAGAAATATGAAATAAAAATGCCTGCAATAAGTATGTGTTTCCACTCCTCCATAAATTAGTGAAACAAAAACTATTACAACATGAATCTCTACTTAAAAAAACAATTAATACAATGAGAAAGTTAGATCAGACTGACTATCATTGACTTTGCCAAGTACACACAATATAACATAACGCCCACTTAAAGGGAAAACGCACAGAAAGGAAAGCAGCCATTTTCAGGCTCATTCAAGCCTACTTTTTTTATATATATATTTATTCATAACTGTGGTCTACCCAGACTCCATCCCGAAACACGAGGTCAAGGCAGTGGCTGATGGTAAGTTACCTTGCTCGGCTGTCCCTCCAAAGCACACCTTCGTCTCTGCCGTCCTGCTGTGATCTACCCTCTCTCACTTTGTTGCTAACTTAATTGCTGCATGAATTCCGATTTGAGAGACTTGAGAGTTTGAACCGCAACCACATTCCGAAAAAATGTGGCCCAGATCGGATTAAAAACCACGTTCTAAAAGGCTTCGATGAGATTTGAAAATTTCCTCTTCTTTGTGACTCTTCCCGTTCGGACCGTCAAGAAAGTGTCTCACTCGAGTTAAATAAAGGCGAAAAAAAATCAGATCACTTCAGCCTGCGATGTGAACATGGGCAAAATGATCTCCTAATTGCCTCTGAACTTGAGCGAAACATAGACATTTGCTTTCCTCAACAGCTGATTACTAATACGATAATGGGCAAATCTTTCTGAGAGGTTAACATCAATGAGGTTGAACTTTTTTGTTATGAGTGAATTTCCTGCCACTCAAAGTGGTTTCCAGCATTCCACAAATGCACTGTTGCTGATCATATGACATGTGATTGAAATCAGTATTACTGTTATGTCATTGTAGCATTCATATTGGCTTGAAGGTGTAGTTATAATTTCATTTCTCTGTTTTGTAGAACAAGTCCTGGAAAAAGATGAAGGCCCCTACTACAATCACTTGGGATCTGGACCTACTGTGGCTTCCATAAGAGACCTGATGGAGACACGGTTTGTCTTCTACTTGTTTTTTATCTTCCTCCTACAGGCTCGAAGCCTTTTCCCCTCTTCATGTCGTCCTCCTGCGCCTCCTCGCATTTTGTCCTTAAGGAATCCATGACCCAGAAAACCAACTGGGGGGATCAGGAAATTTCATCACCATAATACAGGCTAAGCAAAGAACCATGAAATGTCTAACAGTGTATACCATCATGACCACATTTTCTTGATTTTGCTCAGCAACGTAATGTTAAATTTCAAATAACAGCCAATGATTGGTATGCTGATATTGATCGAGAAGTGCTGTTGTTGTTGAGGCATTAGTCCCTTGCGAGACTTGATGTTGTGGCGGGTGTGCTAAGGGTGAAACCTTTTATTGTTGTTTGATAAATGACATTGCTCTTTAAGATCCTATAGTTCCGGAATGACCTTTGACCCAACCCTGACCCATCTAATGCCCCCTGTGGTGAAAGAGCTTACACCCCACCCTCAAAGGCTCATCCACCTTAGGGTGATTCCCATTGAGTGGAAGCCCATTGTGCACACTGTCATGACAAATCTAGTCCCGTTAAGGTTTTCACAAAGGCAGATATCAAGCTGTCAGGAGATTTGATAGGAACCATCAGCCAACATCTAACAAGTTCTGATGGCCTGCTCCCACCTCCAGTTCAACCCCTGAACCCAGACTTTACAAAACACCCATTGACTACAAACTGACCATACCATTCCATGTGATGATTGCTGCATCTCGAAGACAAATAAAACATGCATTGAAGACTTATAGAAGCGTAATCGAATCAATTGAATTGCTCAGTGGGAAAGAAACTCTAAAACCCGGTTTTTGTTTGTTTGTTTGTTTTTTTAGTCCACTAAGCTTTTTGTTTTTGCTATTGCAATAGGTTGCACTGAAATTTCAAGAGTTTTAGCTTGAATTGTACTGTATCTTAACATTGGTTCTGTATCTTACTTTTTGAGTTTAATCTAAAAAGCCATCTGGGGGCGAAGAAGTGGGAGTTTTATTGAAGTTTTATTGTTTATAAAATAATCCTTTATTAATCATCTATATTATTCTTGCCATCCGCAGGTATGGGGAAAAGGGAGAGGCCGTTAGAGTAGAAAAAGTGGTGTACACCGGCAGAGAGGGAAAAAGCTCAAGAGGGTGCCCAATTGCTAAATGGGTAAGTTGCTTTACAACTTTTCAATGCATTTATGATGGGGTGTTTCTGATTTGACTTTCATTGTTTTATAACTCTGGACAGAAATGTATAGCCCTCTAGGTTTATTGCTCTGCATAATAATAATAATCATGAGTGTTGCTACAAATATTTTTCTGTAAAAAAGCTCCAATTTGTAAACTATCAATGCTGAATGCCATCAGGTGATTCGCCGAGGGAGTGAGAAAGAAAAGCTGTTGTGTCTGGTGCGCCACCGGGCAGGACACCATTGTGACAACGCGTTCATCATCATCCTCATCATGGCTTGGGAAGGGGTCCCAAGATCCATGGCTGACTCACTGTACCGCGAAATCAGCGACACCCTCACCAAATTTGGCAACCCCACTAGTAGGCGCTGTGGCCTCAATGATGAGTAAGTAACTCGGCCGGGGAGGCCGTATTTTTAATGTTACGGGGTAACACGATGTATTGTTGCATTTGCATCAAATAAAAATGTTTTTCTATCAAACTGAGGAAAAATTAACCATCTGCAAGTTTGCCTCTGGTTACTAAAGCATAACCAGTATTGCACATATTTTCTCAAGATATTTAGGTATGGTTTGGAATGTAAATGATAATACGTAAAGCAATAATTACCCCAGTGATAATAAGCTCCTTTCTTCTTTTCATCATTTATGTCATGGTATCTTCAGGCTATCGATATGACGTTCATTTTCATTGCAAATATGTTCTTTCTCACTGTCTCCCTCTGCAGTCGTACATGTGCCTGTCAAGGCAAAGATTCTGACACTTGTGGCGCCTCGTTTTCCTTTGGCTGTTCTTGGAGCATGTATTTTAACGGCTGTAAATATGCCCGAAGCAAAACACCGCGCAAGTTCCGGCTACAAGGAGAGCGCCCTGAAGAGGTACTTCTTCAGGATGACTTCGATTGTTTGTATATTTTTGTCGCTGTTTGGAATGTATAATGTCTTTATTTCTTTTCTCACCAGGAGGGAAAACTCGGGGATCAATTTCAGAATCTGGCCACTGAGGTGGCTCCATTGTACAAGAGGCTGGCTCCTCAGGCCTACAGTAACCAGGTTGGTTCACTGACAAACATATGGGAACACTGTATAGTTCTATGCTGCGTTGAAATGCGTTGCCATGTATGTCATATTAAAAATGTCAACATTCGGCTTGCAATAATCATATCATTTTTGCTCTCTTCATCAGTGTCAGTCAGAGACGAAAGGCTCAGACTGCAGGTTGGGTTTGAAGGCGGGTAAACCATTCGCTGGAGTAACCGCTTGCCTGGACTTCTGCGCTCACGCCCATAAGGACCAGCACAACCTTCACAATGGTTGCACAGTGGTATGATCTCGGACGCACTGGGTTCGGACTAACGTTAGAATGAATTGTTTAAACCGTGCGTTTGTCACTGGGTTTTTAGGTGTGCACTTTGACCAAAGAGGACAACCGAACGGTGGGGGAGATCCCACCAGATGAACAACTCCATGTGTTGCCTCTTTACAAAGTCTCCATCACGGATGAATTTGGTAGCGAGGAGGGCCAGCGCCAAAAAATGAAGACGGGGGCCATTCAGGTGCTTCAGGCTTTCCGCCGAGAAGTACGCAAGTTGCCCGAACCGGCCAAATCGTGTCGACAGCGACGCCTGGATGCCAAGAAAGCTGCATCGGAAAAGAAGAAGAGTAAACTTCAGCAGCAAGCGACAGCAACACCAGAGAAAACAGTGGTCAAGACTGAAGCGTTCTTCAGTGAGTCTCCTCAACACCCTGACAATAAAGGTTCGTCTTCGGTTTTTAGTATTTGTTTTTAATGCTACACTGAGAAAATAAAAGCATATGTTGAATCTATGGTAAAACATAAGCAGCTGTGCTTGCCAGAATATCACAGTTTAAAAAAACAACAACATAAAACGGGATAACCATGAAATCCAAATACTTAGCTACCTAGCTCGTTGGTCAGGACGTTTGACTGCCACACTGATGGGGTGGCTTCAAACCCTAGTGGCAGAACGGAAATGGTGCAGTGATTTCACCGTCTGGGTGGATGGCTACAAACATTAACAAACTCTAAAACAACACGTAGTTCTTGCAACCACAGCTGGCACTACTTTGTTACTTATTATTATTTTAACCATTTGTGTGGACTCTTTTTGACATTTTCCAGCAATTGTAAAACAAGAGGTGAAACCCAACATAAAGAAGGAACCTTTCAACGGATCAATGGATGGATACTCTTTGCAAGCAGCAGATGCAATCAAGACCATGTGCCCACATCCTGCCTACTATGCAAGGGGAGGCCTCCCCACAACTGGCCAGCCCTCTGCAGGAGACCCCGTCAACGGCTACAACCACAATGCGCCAGCATCGCACTACGGATTCTACAACTACTCCCGCAACGCACTTTTCGCACCGAAGATGAGGACCTACGAGGGCCGCAACAGCTCCTTGGCCAAAGCAGGAAGAACGGCCTTCCAGGTTGACAAAAAACCCGACGTTCAGAGCCTTCAGGCCAGACTCGCTCATTCCTATCCGGAGCAACACAACAAAATGGGTCCCCAGCCATCCGACTACAACCAGTCACGTCCTTCGTCCGTCTCCTCCGAGTCCTCCAATAGAGCCACTCCGGTCATTAAACAGGAGCCAATGGACATGCCGGTGTGTGAGGAGGCAGGGGCGAATCCAAGTCCCAGTCCCGGTCCCGAACCCTGCGCCTGGCCGGGAAACAGGTTCAACGGAAATGTTGTCCCCACAAACTGGGAGCATCCCAATCCAAAACAACACCCTGAAGGCTTTTCTAACGCAGACAGGCAAACATTCCACCAGCAGCCAACCTCTCCGTACCCGCAACCGTGGATATCCTTCCCCAGCTCGAATACCCAGAGGGGGTCCCCTGCTGCCTCCCCCGTCCCACGAGTCCCGCCCTCCCCCTCCTCTCCCCACTTGGATGTCCAAGGATCTCCACGTCCATCCACTCCACGCACAAGCACTCAGTCAGGTATGGGTCAGCCCTTCAATTCTCAATCCCCCTCACACAGACCCCAGCCCGTGGCTTCCCGGCAGTGGGCCAGCCCCGCCCAGAGCCCCGACCCCCTCGCGTGGGCCGCGGGGCACGGCGCGTACAGCCCCGGTTTGAAGCACAGCCATCCGGCCGGTGCCTACCCGGACAAGATGTGGTCCAAAACGGGCGAAAGCGGCTGTTCCACTCCCCTCGGAGTTCAGGAGAAAGCCTGGAAATCTTGCGGGGGCTCGGCGGCGGGCAGCACCCCGTCGCCCACCCCCGAGGGACGCCTGTTCCCCGACGCCCTGCAGCAGTCGGAGCAGGCTCGCTGGGACGCGGGTCGAGCCGAGAGCGACGGCGAGAGCAGCAGGGGACGCTACGAAGACGACGAGGTCTGGTCGGACAGCGAGCACAATTTCCTGGACCCCAACATCGGGGGCGTGGCCGTGGCGCCGGCCCATGGCTCCATCCTGATTGAATGCGCCCGTCGGGAACTCCACGCCACCACGCCTCTGAAGAAACCCGATCGCTCGCACCCCTCTCGCATCTCCTTGGTCTTCTACCAGCACAAGAACCTCCAGCAGCCCATGCACGGCTTAGCCCTGTGGGAGGCTAAAATGAAGATACTGGCAGAACGGGCCATCCAGAGGCAGCAGGAAGCCGCTCTGCTGGGGCTCTCCCAGGAGGAAATCAAGGCGCTCAGTAAGAAACGCAAATGGGGGACCATGGCGGCGGCGGCCAAGCCCGGCGCCGGACAATCGAAAGACAAGAGGGAGGGCCCGGTCACGCGGTTAGCTCCCACTTGCCACACCACCTCCACGGTCAACGCGTGTCCCTATGCCTTCACCCAGCTCACTGGGCCGTACAGCACCTTTGTGTGACGGACTGTGACGGACCAATCGCTAGCCAGGTGAGCCAGGTGAGATGGATGGGCAGAACGAATGTTTCTCGCATGTCACGCAGTCTGCCGTCTATCTTTCTAACCTCTCCATCCGAAGCCCGTACTCCAAAAATGGGGACACTTTTATCGTTGTTGTTTTTTTTTGTTTTGTTTTTTTACCTCATGTCAGGCAGTGTTTGGGCTTTGGACACATTCACTGCCTGTGGTGCTCTTCCTCTCTCGTACCCGGAGAGGAAAATCCATTGCTTTTTGTTGTTTATAGAATTTTAATGATTCTTAAATATTGCTATTATCGATATTACTAAGATTGCAATTGTTACTGTTAATGTTGTTATTACAGGTATTATAATGAAGAATGGTTTGTTTTGGTTTTTTTTTTATCACGGTTGTTTTAAATGTTGTTATTATTCACGTGGGATTGCGTTTTGACTTTGGTTGGGGTTGTTTTTTTATTGTTCGGTCATTTTTATTGGTTTTGATTTCCGTTATTAATCTTCCAGACGTACAAAAAGGAGGATTCGTTACCTGCGGACAAGAGATTGGTCTCCTTAGTGCAAATCAGAAGAGTCAATGACTCAAATTAGAATGGAAAAAAAATCCCGAGTGATATTTTTAATCCCCCATCATGCAATTGGCGACTGAAATCGTTCTTTTGGATATCGCTTCACATTTTTAACACATTTTCTACGTACATTGGATCACAAAAAAACGTTTCTTTACCTACTGCTGCTTGTATTTTGTATTTCCCATTGATTCATGATGAGCGAAAGAGTTTTGGACCTCCAATTCAAACAATCGTTGCCAAATCAACTACATTTGGTGTCCAATTGGACACTCTTGGGGACGTGGAATGATTTGCACTTAAAGATATCCTTCTCTTGTCCATAACGTCCCCGTTCTACACCTCAGAAATTTTGACTGGTGCTCAAACCTTCATCTCCGATGGATTTTCATTCCACTTCCTCCTCTCCATGCCACTTGATGCTGTACTTGGGTGCTATAGCCAAAATCAAGACCACGCGGTATTGGAAAGAAATCACTTTTTGTGCTATTTTTGTGCTTACCTCGTTGGCGTTTGCAACCCGATGCCAGGTCTGGGATTATTACGCATGGATGGAGTTTATCCATCTCCTCAGTAGGGAGTTAACACTGAGTTTTAGACTCTAGAGGGCAGGCTTGACTCCCTTTTCAGAACAAACCAAGCTCATAGTCCAAAAGAATCCATTCAGAAGCTAGTTTCTTTCACCCGGACTCGCCATAATAACTCTCCGAGGCTCCATCCTACCGGACCTCAAAACCTGGGTTAGGACACACGTGGTAGAAGTACTTTAGACCATCCATGCTTACACTTTGGTGCTCTCCTTCTACACTTGATTTGCCCCTGTTTCTGCACGGTGCTGCCATCTACAAGCCAAGTGCGTTGTTTTCTTTGTTTCGTATTGGCGATGGGACAATTTTTGAAGATGCGTGGCTTGGCTTCTGGGAGTTGGTGCTCAATATCTCCGGGGAAAAACAATCTCGCATTTTGAACAGGCAATTGTGTAAAAGAGCCAAAGAGCGAGAGACACTTGGATGGTGTCTTCTATCTGAATGACCTGAATTGCTTATTTTGACGTCTTACACGTTAACCTTTAAAATTGGTTTTGTGACAAATGGAAAATAGGACACATTTTTTTGCATGCAGGTTGACTCCCGGTTGCTAAGATGTGTTCGGGGTCACGAAAGGTTTCTTCTTTAAAAAAATGCATTTTTTTTGGCTCATAAAGTGTGAGCATCATTTTGGCCACTAAAAAAAATTGGTATTCAAGCGTGAGCAACCCGAAATAAAATGTTCCTGATGTGTAGACAGCAGGTTTCAAATTTAATAACATGTATATTTCAAAAGAAATCTTTATTTTTAATCAATAAAAAAATAATAAAATAAAAAATGTAATTGAAACTATATTAAAATGAATAAAAAACAGGCTTTTTTTCTCTGCCGTTGACAACAATGGACACCTGATTCATTTTAATTTGGCAGTGAATGCTAATCGATCGTTGCCATTGACGATCCATTTTGTCAAAATGTCTTGGACGACGGCAGCCAATGAGAATGAGTTAAAGCAGCGTCCCGTCAAGGGTTAAGACCTCGTTAGTCTCCGGCACCCCTACCTCACGCAGTAGAGACACTGGTCACAATTCCAACTTTAAACCGAGGGCAGAAAATCACTCAACGTATCTTTGTGTGCTCAAATTCTCCACAATCATGTTAACCTTTTTCTCGTTTTTTTTATTTCATTTATTTTATACTTTTATTTATTAATATTGTTGATAATGATTGTCTTGTTTTCCCCCTCATTTTTTTATATAGCTAATACAAATTGTACAGAGAAAAACAGATTTATAAAAGCACTTTTAAACTTGATTTTAAATGACGAAAAGAAAGACGATTATTGACAACTTGAAGGCTAGGGGTTCTTTTTATTATTATTTTCCGAAGAGAGATACAAATGTAAATAGTAAAATATTTAGGTAAAACTATTTAACTGGTGAGAATAGTATGTAAATCCTAAAAGTGTAGGGGGTATTTTGACAACAATACACTTGTTCCTTGTGTTTAGCGTGTACATGTATACTTAGTTACACATTTCTTGTACTCTCACAAATACTGTAAACGTATCCTTAGTCGGCACGTAACTGGTTAAGGCAACCTTACTTGCTAAATATGAATTACGGCATCAATTTTAGTAACTTAACAACTCCAATTTTACTGCAAAACTTTATACCTGCAACAGTATAAACCATAATAACCAGATTATGATTTTCCCAATGGAAAAAACTCATGTATAGCTGACTGGACTTGTATGCAAGTGTTCTTTTTTTTTATTTTTCTGAGCCCAAAACATAGAAACATACTCAACCTTCATTTATTATCAAAAAATAAGATCATGCCTTATTTAGCAAAGTTCAAAGTTCATGGTAGGTCGACTTTGTACACTAAAAATGTTTTTTATTCCGTTTTTTGGGGGGAGGGGGACCAAATTCAAAGGTGACACATACATCACAATATTCACTTGCATACAAATGGTGCACAAAAGAACCTGCATCAAAGGTTTTGGCCGGTGCTATGACAACAATAAAAAACCTTTGAAAGACTTTATTTAGGCTATTTTTTTCCGAAACGACGGGTTTAGGTTTTGAGGTGACACATCCTTGGTGCTTATTCTTTCAAATGCTGCACATCTTTTGTACCCAACACTTGAGCTTCAGCATTAAGACACTCAAATGATTTTTTTCCCACCCTCACTCTACTTGAAATCCTTTTATGAGACGTAACCCTGGGTTGTGATGCGTATCCGCAATTATTTTGCTACATCAAATGCAAGTGCCCCTTTTAGGATGTTGTTGTAAATGTTACAGTGAAAGAAAAAAAAGTTTGATCAAGAAAAATAGTTAGTGTACTGCCTCCTTTATATTTTTCATTCTACTCGTTTGTGTACTTTTGTCATTTGTGGACACACACACACACATAGTTAGACATTTGCATCACTCTATGCATGGCCTCATTCACTTTTTAAGTCCATTTACTACATTGACGGCGACAGACGTCCAATTTATTTGGACTAGATTGGAGATTTATCGCCAAACACCCGATTTAGACGAAATGTGGGCGGGAAAAAAGCAAACCCTTAGTCACAAAAATGTCAAGAAAAAAGAACTACTTCCATAACTGGCAGCTACATAATTTTCCAATTGTTCTCATTTTATTTTCCATGTCCAGGATGCAGTATGTAAAAAAAAAGTGGTTTTGTTCTCTCTTTGTAGCTGTATGGTGTATTATGTGAATACATAGTGTATTTGGTAAAATACCACAATATTGTTTTTTTGTTGAGCTCTAAAAATAAAACATTGAAGTCAATCGACCTTTGTCTTTATTTGCAGTCCACAAAAAAATGTGTATTTTGTTTGTTCAGTATTTCTGGACAATATAATTTCTATTTTGATGACAAGGACAAATTTCAGCTGTAATTGGAAATATGTTTATTATATACAGTTGTGGTCAAAAGTTTACATACAGTTGTGAAGAACATAATGTCATGGCTCTCTTGAGTTTCCAGTTATTTCTAAAACTCTGATTTTTCTCTGAAAGTACGAGTCGTACGGTGTTTGTAAGGTTTTTTCGGGGGTTTGTAAGGGGAATCATAATCATTTATAAGGGCAGTTATCGGCAGAGGTTGACAGGTATGTGTATGTATATTTTTGACCCAGCAGATTTGATTACTTTTTTTTATGTTCACCCATAATAAAGTCATAAAAGAACCAAACTTCATGAATGTTTTTTTGTGTGACAAAGAAGTTGTCTGTTCCAATCACTCTATCAGAGAAAAATCAGAGTTGTAGAAATAACTGGAAACTCAAGAGAGCCATGACATTATGTTCTTCACAAGTGTATGTAAACTTTTGACCACAACTGTATCTCCCTTCTTGACCACACCTGAATCAAATGATCACTTCATTAGCAAGCTGCCCTGCAGCTGGATACCGATCCCGATGATTTCATTCAAGTGTGTTGGTGGAGGAAAGATGTGGAAAACAGAGCAGATAGCAACTATCGAGTCTCCAGCGAGGAACAGAGTTGGCCACCCCTGATATATATCATGAATGATGTACATACATTGTCATCACTTGGAATGCACCGCCCACCTGTTTAGCTTTGCCCACCGCAATGTTCACACGTTTATTTCTACCTTGACTTTAATTCGAGGGCATCGCTTTTTCTCGAACGTCATCCGAAACTGAAAAGGTATGTGGGCGCTTTTAATTGACGTCGTTTCCAGTCAATTGTGTTACTTAGTTAAACGCAACAAGTGGCTTCTACTTCGATTTTTTTTCTATTTTTTTGGGGGGGCGCGTGAATCTCACTCGTTTTATTTCATTTAAAGGTACATTTTGACGAATCTTAATGTTTTTTTGAAGCCGGGGAAAGTGGTCGTTTTTACGAATGAAATTGGGCAAGTGCCGTTGCCATAAACATTCTCCCCAAAATTAAACATCGGTGTGTATGAATTTACTGAAGGAGTAGGTTTATTGATTTACGGCGAATAAAATAAAATAAACGGTGTATCCCGGAAATGATATATAACGGTGAAGTGTTTAGCACGTCGGTCTCGCAGTTTCGAGGTCGGGGGTTCGATCCCAGGTCGAGTTGGCATGTTCTCTCGCGACTTGTGTGTGTTTTCTCTGAGTATTCCGGTTTCCTCCCACGTCCCCAAAACATAGGTGGTAGGCTAGTGAATATATGGTCTTTTTTTAATAGAAATAAAAGCCTTAATATACATGGTCTACCTTTTTAAAGGGAAAATAGATGGCCATTTTTTGAGGAAGAAAAAAGCTCCTTTAAAAAAAAAAAATGGTATGTTTTTTTGAAAAATCACAGCTTTACTATACATGATCTGCCTTTTTTAATATATATATAAATGGGAAAAAAGCCTTACTATACATTGTCTTCATTGTCATATTTACTTAAGTGTGCATTATATTAAAGAGTAGGTAAGTACATTAAATTGGTCGCTTCCGCAGGTTTTCCTCCTAATGAAGGCAAACGTTCGATTCAGCTATTTTTGGCAACTCCTTTGGCATACATTACATGATTTTAGGAAAGATATTACTCGCACTAAGGAACTTCCCGCAATATTTGAATTTGCCACGCGCCCTAAAAATTGTGGCGGTCTGACATCCTTAATGAGATCCGTAAATTAAACTTGGATTTATCTGACTTCACATTCACCCCAAAATGACCGCGCTTTAGAAATTGTCACGTTGAAACATTATTGTCTCCGTTTTCATACTTTTTTAAGAATTTGTGTTCCACATGTTTAGATTCTTTGAGAAACCACCTGTCAGATGAATGTCATTTATGCGAAAAGATTACCATGGCTCTAAAGGACTCGATACGGCAGAAAAATAGCTATTTTAACAATGCAGGGTTATAATTTAGGCTCATCGGGTGTCCATAATGAAAGGAGGTGTGTCAAGAACACACATCCATTCTCTTGCTAATCTTGAGCTGACATTTTTTAGTTTCCTTGGAGACAGCTTCTTGCCCCTTGGGTTAGTATGTTTCAGTTCAAATGTTGAATACTAATCAACACAACCTGCCTGAAGCTAGAATTCTAAGTTCACATTTCCTGCTTCTGCAAAATCGTCATTCGCTGTTCTAAAGTTCATTGAAAAGATTTCCACCTTTTGAAGTGCAAATGCAGTTTGAGGGTCAAAATAATGTGCAGTGGCAGCTATAGGGGAAGAAAAAAATATATCGCTGTGGGCTATGCTCACCCATCAGGTCTTTCAATTTGATTTTATCTTATAATTCGTATAATAGCTTTTTGCCTAAGAAGAAATACGAGTGACAATAAGACATGAAAGACCAAGACACACTGACTTATTACTTTTGATTGGACTCCTTAATGATCTCATTTACTTTGATTTGCTTTGTACTTTGTGCTTTTGCTTTGTTGTTCTGCGGCCTTTGCGACTGTACTGTCTAACTTATAACTATGCCTTTCCTCTTGCTACTGTCAATGAAATTTCCCGAATACGGGATGAATAAAGTTATCCAATCCAATCTCATTTTCTGAACCGCTTTATCCTCATTAGGGTCGCGGGGGGTGCTGGAGTCTTTCCCAGCTGACTCCGGGCAAGAGGCGGGCGACACCCTGAATCGGTGACCAGCCAATTGCAGGGCACACGGAGACAGACAACCATGCACACTCACCCCCATACCTAAGGGCAATTTAGAGTTTCCAATCAGCCTACCATGCATGTTTTTGGAATGTGGGAGGAAAGCGGAGTACCCGGAGGAAACCCACGCAGGCCCGGGGAGAACATGCAAACTCCACAAAGGTGGACGTGACCTGGATTTGAACCCAGGACCCCAGAGTTGTGAGGCCGACACACTAACGACCAGGGGTAGGGAACCTATGGCTCGGGAGCCTTATGTGGCTTTTCTGGTGGGTGCATATGGCTCCCAGCTAACCTGTCAGTTAATATATGGAGTTGTGAACGCACCGTTAGGAACATCAAGTCGTGGCCTCGACGCTACATCTAGCGCCGGTTTAATCATAATTTTTTAATTAGACAACACTTTATGGATGCAGTGATTAGCAACACCGTAACAATGTTGTCAAAAGAATTCAGAGACTTTTTCTACTTTAAAAGGGGTGAAGTGAGTAAAAAAGGCACATATTTTCATGTAATTTAAGGTACACGGTCGATTGATCGCTGGTCTTTTGGTCGCCCGGAAGGTTATTGATAATTACCATTTAAATCGGTGCTCAACTTCCCTAAATACAAACTGCGAATTACTATTTAGTCATACTTCATGCCCTAGTAATTATTAGGCTAAAGAAAAGCTCAAAATTTCCCGGACTTTTATTGTGTTAGGTTCATCCAATTGTATGTTTATTCCTTAGGTTTTTCCAATTCAGCTTTCAATAAAAAAGGCATCTGTAGTCACATCCCATTTAATTCTTGCAAGAGAGAATACATCCGGCAGCTCGCCCCACCCAAGATTATTCTAAAGAGCGGCATTATGTCCTGCCTATTTAAGGCTTCAAATCAAAACAATTACAAGGTTATCGATTCCATTTGCGTAAGCAAGAAACAAAACAATTCCATTTGCGTAAGCAAGAAACAAAACAATTCCATAATCAAGCAACCCAAGCGTCAACCTAGCGTCACAAATTAAAACAATATGCTTGATAGCCATCCGCTGACCCAACAACAATTTAAGCGTCCTTCACCGATCTTCATTGTGAACTCGCATCTGGGGAAAAGGTCGACGCGTATCTTCCAGTAATCAGTCCTCGGAGCAAGAACTCAGTGGATTGTTTTATGTCCTTTGCTTCTGTCCTGGAGAGCGACCTTGGCGTAGGCGTTTGTCTTCGTTGGAAGCGATCAACACATATAACTATATTGTTTAATATAGTTACACATTTAGGATGAGCATTACTATTCCTAATAAGCAAATATATTGATTAATATAGTAAGCATGTATATTATAAGGCTTTATATTCATTGCAAACACATTTATAATAATAATTACCCCAACATTCCCCCCTATATTATAAATTTGCACATGATCCCCTTAATAAAACTTCCTTTCAGCTTTATTCCATTAATTCCAAATGAACATATAGTAACATCCCAGAATAAACCCAACATTCCCCCTTTTTTTATTATATGTTCGTTTTTTATTTTATGGCAAATCCAAGAAGAGAGGGATATCTCCGTTGGCTGTTTTAATTTTACCCGCTTAGGCCCTACTCGTTCGGCAGGTCTGAAAGCAGAAAACAAAATCATTTTCGCCATATTTTTCATCCTCGAAATTACCATGCTCTTGAAATTCACTGCTTCCCTCAGTATGTCTCATCAACAGAGGATATAATTCATGCAATTTAGAATTTGTAGGGGCAATCGCAGTGGTTATAAGTCGGCTCATCAAAGATCTTAAGCAGGGAATAATACAACACCCACATAATGTCAAAATCGTAGCAAAAAGGGCTACGGAAAATGCAACAAATTTGGGCCAAAATCCAAAGGACATGCCACCAGCTTTCAAGGGCGGATTCTCTGACTCCAGAATGCTCCTTCATATTGCGGTTGAGGGTCTGCAGGCCACTAATGGCCTGGGTGAGGGACCCACCGGGTGACGTGTTGTTCGGTATGAAGGTGCAACATTGATCTCCAAACATTGCACACACGCCCCCTTGCTCCGCAAGCAGCATATCATCTGCTATGCGATCCTGGAACGCCATAAGACTGGTGGCTGCCAATTGTTCCTTTATCGCCACAAATCCCTGTTCAGTATAGTTTCCAAGTTTTTTTGACATTGTAATGCAGGTAATTTATCCAATCAACATTTTGTTTGGAGTAATTAAAAGAAAAAAATATACTCCCAACCTGCTGCGATCTGATTAGCCAACTTATACTCATCATCAATGTATGTCGGATCACCCTCTCTCCATGCGACGCCGTCGCGAGGGGCCCGCCATCATACCGGATTTCTGTGCAGCCAATTGTATCTCCTCTACTGTAGATGGAAAAACAGACACTGGTAATAGCAGTGAGACCAAGGCACAAAGTCCTGCTGTCATTTTGGCAGGAGTCGTATAATTTGTTTTGACCCCACCACCACCATAGGTCAGAACGTGGTACCAGGGTGTAGTCGGTTTTAGGACGTGGGCACACCACGTCTCATTTATCGCCTCCAGCTTCAGACCATGCCCTGTAAGGTTTTAAGCAGGTAAAATGATTTAAAAGCGACATGTGTTGAAAAGTTCTTGTAACTGGGTAGACATTATTCCATTTCTCACAATTGGGGCTTACATTTTCATTTGTCATTATCTCCATTACACAATCAGGAGTAATTTGCGCGGGTACTGCTCGTAAGAGAGGGCGGGGCCCCATACATGTTATGTAGGTTTGATTTATAGTAATAGCTGCATTTTCCATCAACAATAACCAATTTTTCTTACCGCCTCCCGTTTTGGGAACTCCCCGTTGCAGAAATGAATTCTCTGGTCATTTCAGATTTTAATTTTACTAGGGCGAATCCGGGTGTTTCCATCTCTGACGATTTTCTCCACCTGCCCATGGACTTAGGAAAAACGTCAGACAAGGATCCACAAGTTAATTTGTCAGTCTGAATAATGATTTGTAATGCCCCCACCGTATGGTTTAATTTTATCGAAGGCCTGATGGTTTTTTTCGCACGGGTGTGTCATCCAAGCTTGCCAATCTAGACCAGTTTCTGCAACAAGGTTTCCCCAATCTGTTTTAGGACTGTTATGTACCACACATATTCTATAAAATCCATGTGTATCCTTTGCAATGGATATGTAGCTTTTGTAGCTTGACATAAGGGGGAATCGCCCGTGTTTTGGCCATATATCTGCATATAGATTGAATATATATAACCTCCCCCTTTTTTGAGGCATGAAATTTACCCTGACTCAAAATGGTAGCCCTCCTAGATGAGTCTTTTGTTTTTGTTTAGTCCCCCAGGTTCCCAAAATTTCGCATTGCAGATATCAAAAAATTTTATTTGGCAAAATTCTTTTCTTTTTGTTTCTGTCCTACTCTGCCACCACCGTCCTTGAAAGGCTTATCAGCGATTTCAGAAATATTCCACCTTGATATTAGAATATTGATATATCTTGGTGGCCAGCCAATTAAAACACAAAAGACAGACACTCATCCACGCTCGCACTCATAATCAAGGAATTTGCTTTGAGTGCTCCCCCAATCATCCATAATTTTGGTTTGTTGGAGTAGAACTGGAGTACCCAGAGAAAACCTACGAATTCTTGAGGACACCAGGAATACTCCACACTCCGGAAGGTCTGGATCCACTCCGCATTAGTAGATCCTCGAACCGCAAAATTGATGCCTGAAGAAACTAGATAATTAATGTATTAGATCCACATGCCACATATCTATTCGCCAATAATGCAATAACGGAAAAGTTGTGACACATTGAAACACACACACACCCCCTTTTAGTATTTTAAACCGTTTGTAAAAAACTTTATCTCATTGTTCTGCATTAAGTTACCCCCCTTTCAATGTTATCGAATTTTGCCCATTCTAGTCAACCCATCTACTTAAAGCATTTCTCCAAGGTTGATATTTTATAATTTGGAGATGTTATTTTTAAAACATAGACATTATTTCATCACTTGTTTCACACCATGAAAGGCCCCACCTGAATCTAGATTTTATTTTATTTTATTTTTTATTTTTATTTTTGTAGATATTCCCCTATATCTAAGCTTGTTATTGCCAATCGTTATCACCGTAACATTCAGGTGTATTAACCCCATAATTGCAATGCAGTAAGTTTTGGCTAAATTCTTAATTTGTATGCCCCTAAAGCAATAGACAGTAATAACGCCCCAATAGTCATCAATATGCCCTATACCAAAGCATACGCCCCCTTCAGGTCAAACAAGGAAAGTCTTTTGTGCACCTAAAGACGCTCCATGTTTCTTCTAGGGAAACTATGCCTATCCTTAACCAATTATCTTATCTACCCCAGCCAGGTTCAATTTACCTAATAATTTGGACGAATGCCACGAAATTTCTCATGCCATTTCTGCATTGTTAAATTCATGTCTGATCTCTTTAACAACCAAATAACTCTTAGTACCTAAAAAAATAATTTGTAAATCACCCCATACTATGTTTACTTAAGATAAGAGCCATTTCTTATAGCTCCCTGTTACCACAAGAAAAATCTACAATAATTAAATTAGAGAAATCCACTTTTTACTAGGCATTTCCTAATTACAATTTTCAATGCTTAATAAAGGACCCACAAATTGTAACCAATATGCCATAATATTGTAAAAAAAACAAAAACAAAATTCCATTCATTTTTCTTTAACCAGCCAATCACCTATATTGAAGTATTTTGAACAAACCAACCATTCAAAACTGTAATAATATCGTTTTATCCTCCAAAACTAGCTCTCTTCAATCAAGAGCCCTTTGAACTTCACAAAACAAAAAAATAAAATAATAATAATAGTATTTATTCCCAATTCCAAAGCTTTTACCAAATCAATCTTTGCCAAACAGATTTTCTATCACCTCGAAAACTATTTCTTATTAAATCCCAAAAATAAATGCGAAGATAATTGCGGAACCATGCATCCCTTGCAGACCATGATTGTTCTTATTCTGAAATGTTTAAACGGAAGCGCGCCCTTAGCCGCTGACTGTGACCTTCACGCTCGCTGCAGAAGCAGCTTTTTTATCTTTGTTTACAAATTCCAAAACGCTTTTCTTTTTGTCCTCCTGTGCACACAATTATAACGCTTTTTAGAGAAGACTAAATTAATTACACTAAATTAATTACTCTCCCGATATCCAACTATATCACCATAGTTTGCTGCAAGCACAACTATATCATGGCAAAACCCATTTCTGCCCTCAAGTTTGCTTCAGCGCCCTCAAGGCCAATAATTGTAATATTCTCCACGGAAGGGGTCCCCCTTAAATTTTAGTCGCTTGTGCGGTCCGCGCGCATACTATACTATATTATAATGTCCAACACCATCAAATCAGCCGCACCGAAAACAGAGCGCTTCCCCCGCAATCAACGCATTATTTGGCAAGTTTAGAATATGACAAAAACGCAGTTTTGGCAAGCCCGCTAAACATTTAATTTGCCGTTTTGTATTTCTGTTAACCAAAATATTCCCGCTGACAGGATAAAACCAAGATAATCCGCAATAAGCCATTTCATTCCATTAAATTGACAGTACATTTAGGTACTATTAACAAAGTATGCCTAGGACTTGGAAATAACCATTTTAATTGCCATTTTACAACTTTCAGCATCACACAAAAAAAATTCCAATTGAATTCATTCACAAAGAATGTGATCTCTGGTTTAAAATTAGCTCAACATCCTCATGTTCAAAATCCTCATTCAAATCATTTTGAGCAGGCCTGCCTTGTTTTTAGAGACTTTTTGTCCAGGCAATCACGCACATAGTATTTTTGAAAACCCGATTTACTTGTTTTTTTTCCAACTTCTTGGCTTACATTCCTATCCTCCCCCGTCAGCCGAGTAGCCCGCGCTATCTTTTATTTTTTATTTCACACAACGGACCCGTTTTATCACTCCTTTTTTCTGTGGAACAAGCCGCCTCGCTTGTATCTCCCTTCACATATTATATAGATTACTTCTATGCTTAGTGCCTATTTTATCCTGCAGGTTTTAATATTTCATGCATATTTAAGCTGGCCAGCAAACCCATATTTGTTTATCCATAAATTTAGGTGTTTAACCCTTGTAGCGCTTTGATTTTCAACAAATTTCAATCTCTACACGGCAGACGCTGTTTTGGATCGTCGTCACTAGCCGCTTTTTATTCGAGTTGCCCATCTTTGGATGGAGCTCGCGAGCACTCAGTTATCAGTTAGCAAATTTCTTTTCCGCGGAAGGACATACGTAACACACGCAACACGTAACACACGCAACACAAATGTATACCCTAGCTTGATATACTGTCAGAGTTATATTTGTACCTTTCCGGACCACAGTACAGGACACCCCGAACTGCCCCAAGTTTTATAGACTCATGCTCTGTCTCGTTACCTGGCATCGACTAGTATACCCAGGGTTTGTAACGCAGTCCCCTGGACGCGTGTCGCAGTCCCCTGGACGCGAGTCGCAGTCCCCTGGACGCGAGTCACATTTAAAAAAATGGACTTACCAGATATGACACCAGATGTCTCTTTCAGAGTGTTAGTCGTCAACCGTCGAGAACCCAAGTCGCCTCGTCGAGTAATCCAGCCCGGAAAGGGTATTTAAGCGCCGTGCACGGTCTTTCCAGATATCGAACGGAAGCGACCTGGATTCTGCTCCGGTATCTTGACCACAGGCTCGAAGGACCAAATGTTAGGTTCATCCAATTGTATGTTTATTCCTTAGGTTTTTCCAATTCAGCTTTCAATAAAAAAGGCATCTGTAGTCACATCCCATTTAATTCTTGCAAGAGAGAATACATCCGGCAGCTCGCCCCACCCAAGATTATTCTAAAGAGCGGCATTATGTCCTGCCTATTTAAGGCTTCAAATCAAAACAATTACAAGGTTATCGATTCCATTTGCGTAAGCAAGAAACAAAACAATTCCATTTGCGTAAGCAAGAAACAAAACAATTCCATAATCAAGCAACCCAAGCGTCAACCTAGCGTCACAAATTAAAACAATATGCTTGATAGCCATCCGCTGACCCAACAACAATTTAAGCGTCCTTCACCGATCTTCATTGTGAACTCGCATCTGGGGAAAAGGTCGACGCGTATCTTCCAGTAATCAGTCCTCGGAGCAAGAACTCAGTGGATTGTTTTATGTCCTTTGCTTCTGTCCTGGAGAGCGACCTTGGCGTAGGCGTTTGTCTTCGTTGGAAGCGATCAACACATATAACTATATTGTTTAATATAGTTACACATTTAGGATGAGCATTACTATTCCTAATAAGCAAATATATTGATTAATATAGTAAGCATGTATATTATAAGGCTTTATATTCATTGCAAACACATTTATAATAATAATTACCCCAACATATTGTTAAAGGGACAACGCATGTACATACAAACTCTTATACACTCACACGTCGGCTCAGTGAAACTGCTCATGGTCATTGTTGGCTTTTATTGATGCATAGACCATGTTGTTTTACCTTTATTTTGTCGCCGGTCTTTTGGTCGCCCATTGTTTGGGTCCGGGCGACCAAAAGACCGGCGACCAAAAGACGGCGACCAAAAGACCGGCGACCAATCGACCGCACACGTATTTTAAATTCTAAGTATGGATCTCAAGGAACAATATTTGAAAATATAAATTGTTTTCGTCTCTCTCTGTCAACAAGGTTTCCGACCCCTGCGGTAACTACTCTCACGGACCACCGGCTGCTTTGATTGGTGACTCATCTAGTTATACGCAGCCTCAACAGGTGAACATGTTATAATTTGAAAAGGAAATGCATCTTTTAATTTGCAGCCATCCTTATTCTTGACGCAATGCAGAAATAACACGCTCGTACTTGAGTTGGCGTTAAAAAAAATAATGACACGTTAACAAGGCATAATCTTGCCGAGGTGAGCTGGCAGCACGGACAATATTGAAATAGAAAAGGTCACTTTTAGCTACAAGCTGATAGAGAATCCTACATAAATGCAGACAAAAAAGCAAACAAAACTGGCAAAAACAACAACAAACAGAGCAAATTTGAATGAGTGGGAAAAATGGCACCGTGTGCTGTGCCACAAAAACATCATTCAAAGTGATGCAAAATGAACTTTCTACATGAAAATATTTTTTTGTTCCTTATGTCACGATTTGGTGGGGTTTTGGTTGGATGAGTGTTTGCTTGTTTACTCTCCTTCCCCTGTTTGATCCAGGTGTTTGTGATTGTCATCAACCCCCTTCTGTGTAGTTAAACCTCATGTTTTTGTACGTCTGTGTGGGAATATTGTATCCTGGTTAGTGATGTTTGACTTTGTGTCTCCCGTGTTAACCCTGTTGAGTTTGTAGTTTTATCCCAGTTTTTATTATTTGATTTTTTTTTCTTAAAGAAAAGGTAGTATTTACAAAATTGCGCCTGTTTTGGTCATCTATTTGCGTAAGGAACCCATGAATGGGTGACACCGAGGTTGCCATGTTTGCACTATCAACCCTGGGCTATAAACCTGGCAACATTCCTTATTGGAAGGGGAAAAATAGATTGTTTTCAATTTAAACTGGGGCCCAACTTCAAAAATCGAGCCCGGTAACATCTCAGAGGCGTACATTTTCAATTGTTTGTTCAAAACCGCATTCAAATTGGATGTATGGTGTTATCTCCATTTTGTCCAATGTTAACAGAGAAACACACTAACGCACACACGTTCTCAGAAATGGTATAATATGTATAGATAAGAGAGGCTTGACCCGCTCGAATTCTTTTGACATTTATTTCCTACACAGCAAAGAACTACCTCACGTTATTACTTCGAACAGATTCCATTTTCCTCAAAGTTATTATCCACGCAATCTTTTTTTGAATGCCATTTCTTTTTACTGGAGTCGACAGTGTTGTTTCTAAACTCATTGGCGGCCATTAACGGCGATGGACGTCCAATGCGTTTTGACAGCAACCGTTGGATTTGACGACAGACTCCGTTAGGTTCACCAATAGGCATTCCCAAATGCACGCACAAATAAAGAGACAAGACAATCTTCTGGGTTTTCTTGCAAGAGAGAATCGAACCTTACAGGTCTCTGTCCAGGTTCGTTCTGGTGTCTCACACATCTTTTCCTTATTTATTAGCTTCAAGGACTCTAGTTACAATGGACGTCTTAGCTCTCAAAACAAATGAAGGTCATGTAGAGCCGAAGATTCTTCGCCACATTCCAGCAGTCTAAGAGGATTCGACCTTCCTGTTGTTTGGTCAAACTAAGGAGCAAAGCATTTATTGTTGCAAGCAGATGTACTATAATGACTTTTCTAATGTTAAGCTAAATCAAGGGTGTCAGACTCTGGGTGGTTCGCGGGCCGCTTTAACGTCAACTTGATTTCACATGGGCCGGACCATTTTAGATATAATATTTAGATTTTTTTTAAATCAAAGGATTAAAAGAAGTGGATTAAAAGCCCTGAATATTCAGTTTTTTATAGATCTAAAACAATGTTAATTTTAGCTTTTTTTAAATATATTTTTTAGATTTTACAAAATGATTTTTGAACTAAAACACAGAAAAAATGGATTAAAAAATGACAAATATTGATTTAAAAGGGGGGAAATCAGGAAATTTAATATACATCTATACTCTTCATTTTAATTTGATCCTAAAACAGAAACTCAACACTCATGATTTACTTTCCCGGGCCACATAAAATGATGCGGCGGGCCATATTTGGCCCCTGGGCCGCCACTTTGACACACGTAAGCTAAGTAAAGCAAAGCGTTCTTCATTGCGAGCAAATATATAATAATGTAAGACTAATAACCCTAACAGACAATGAAAATCTTCTGTATGTTCTTATTTTTTCATCCATTTCTATTCTCCAGGAAAAAATGATGGGGATGGAAACTGAATCGGAAAACACGACCTTGAACACCTTCTTTGAAAAGGAAACGAACATGACGTTATTCCCCTACTACCAACATTCACTCTCCGTGGCTACGAGCTACATCTTGGCCTATCTTTTCATCTTCTTGCTTTGCATGGTTGGGAACATTTTGGTGTGCCTGACTGTGCTTGGAAACCGCCACATGCGCACGGTCACTAACCTCTTCATCTTCAACCTGGCTATCAGCGACCTCCTGGTCGGTATCTTCTGCATCCCAACAACACTTGTGGACAATCTTATTACAGGTAAAATACATGAAAAATTGAAGTCTTTTTTCAAAATGCACTTTAACGTTGTCATGGTCAGAGAGCATTTCCAGGAGTAGGAGTCAAAACTGTAAACACTTAAAGTATAATTATCTATTCATTTAGTTCCTGTCCTTGGGATTCTGCTGTGCATTGTATTTGAGTACTTTGTGCATTATAAGTGGTGAAATGCGGGAGGTCAACTGTGTTAATGAGGTATCGCTCTCACCTTACAATGATTAGCAGCGTATGAATACACAGACGGAAAAAAAATTGCGGAACAAATAAGCTTAGTTTAGTGCAATGCAACCTCACCAACCATTAGTGAAGATACCTCTCACCTCTATTTGTCAGGGAAGGAATAGCCTATACCAAAAGACAGTCACCCACGCAAAAGGATAGAAAACTAATGTGTCTATTGAATGCATGAAGATTTTTTTTTTGCTGGCAGACATTGTTGGAAAAATAATACTCTGGTACAGGGGTCGGGAACGTTTTTGAAAGAGAGAGCCATAAATAATTCTTATTTTCAAATGTTATTCCTTGAGAGCCATACTCAAAATTTAAAAGTCATAATACATGAAAATGTGCAAATTTGTTAGTCATTTTACCACGTTTAAAGTGCAAAAGGTCTCTGAATTCTTTTGACAAAATTGTTACACTGTTGCTAATCAATGAATATCAATGAGTTCAATGAGTATCAATGAGAGAATAGATGCAGAAGACTCTAATGAAAAAAAAAATCAATGCCACAGTGCCGACGTGACGTTCCTATTGGTGCGTTCGGGACTCGGCTCTCTCACCACTGGTTTCCATATTTTAGCTCAGAGCCATATGCACCCATCAAAAGAGCCGCATGTGGCTCCCGAGCCATAGGTTCCCTACCCCTGCTCTGGTATAACATGGATGTAAACATACACATTTTCTTTGTGTGAAAAAAGCAATTATCCTATACTGTACAACATGTCATCTCATTTTCTGAACCGCTTTATCCGCATTAGGGTCGCGGGGGGTGCTGGAGCCTATCGCAGCTGACTCCGGGCCATAGGCAGGGTAAACCTGAATCGGTGGCCAGCCAATCGCAGAGCATGAGGAGACGGACAACCGTGCACACTCACACTCACATCTAGGGGGATTTAAAGTGTCCAATCAGCTTACCATGCATGTTTTTGGAATGTGGGAGGGAAGCTGAGTACCCGGAGGAAACCCACGCAGGCCTGGGGAGAACATGCAAACTCCACACAGATGGACCGACCTGGATTTGAACCCAGGACCCCAGAGTTGTGAGGCCAACGCGCGAACCATTCATACCGCTGGGCCACCTATACAACATCTAAGATTAAAAAAGGAAAAAAGAAAAAGGCAAAGACCTTCAGTTCTCGTGAGGAAAGACCCACCCAAGCAATTCTTGACCCCGACCGAGAAATATAACCATTCTAGCATTCACTTCATGAATTTCCCTTTTTTTTCTTTTTAGCATCTTTTGAAGAGTTTGTCTTCAATCTTATATCTTCAATTGCACATTTGAAGAGAGGAAGCATTCTAGTTTCCATTTGCTTGATTGTACAGTTGGAGGTCACTCGTCGTCTGCTTGAAATGACGAAAATCGATGTAAATAACAGAAGAATACCTGCCGATGCTAATGCAGAATTCCATATAACATAATCATGATGAAGGTTGCGACTGAATATAAATCACAGACTTGGCTGCATTGAGAAAAAAAGGTGTCACTTAGTATAGTCAAAAACAGCATAATTCACCTTTTTATTTTTACCTCAAGCAATACTTAATTTCAAGTTGTACTATCACAACTCTTTTCTTTAGTAGCCTGCTTCTTACTAACTTTAAATCCAACGATCCTAAGCAAAAATGCAAAAATACAAAAATTGCTCTTGCGTTTTCAGGTCTGTTACCTTTATAATATAATAATAATAATAAATGGAATCTTCCTAGCCTGAAACAAACAGCAATTACCCACCATTGAACTGCAATTGTGCAGAGGAGGACTGTAAGTACTGCCATTATGTGACAATTTAATCCTAAACAAGCAAATACCTTTTGGACACAACAGAACATGTTTGAGATTTTGAAGTGTTTGTGTAATCCGAGTCTGTGAGAAAAATCTGTCTTTTTTTACAGGTTGGCCATTTTCCAACATGGTGTGCAAGATGAGTGGTTTTGTGCAGGGTGTATCTGTGTCCGCCTCAGTCTTCACACTGGTGGCCATAGCTGCCGAAAGGTTAGTTGTTGTTGTTTTTGTGCTGGAATTAACGATTTATATGAATCAATTCTTCATTTAATGGTTGTGTTCAAAACATGGGGTAGCATTCCAGTTGCTAAAGACTACCGTATTTTTCGGACTACAAGTCGCACCAGCCAAAGAAAATGTTATAAAATTATATGTCCACACTGGAGTATGATTCGCATTTTTGGTAGGGCAATTTGTTATTTGATCAAAATAACACAAACATATTTTAAAATAACAAAAATAAAAGGGAGAACATACCGTATTTTCACGACTATACGGCGCATCGTATTTTTAGTCGCAGTGTCAAAAACGAGGGCTATTTCTGTATTTTACACACACAATGGACGCACCGTTTTTATAGACGCAGCCAGGCATGGCAAAACATAAACCAGCTTAAACATACACACTACACCCACACACTAAAAACACGTTTTTAAAAAGGCAACAGAAGCAAAACTGAGTTTGGTTGTACTTTATTTAGCCATTTTACAACTTACTCACGTCATCATTACCCACAAATCCATCAAAGTCCTCATTTTCTATGTCCGAATTGAACAATTGTCCAAATGAGTCATCGAAAACTCGTTCGTCCAGATGGCCACAATCCATTCACAAATAGTAGCTAGCTAGTAGCTAGCGTAACTATCGCAACGCTGCTTTCCATGCTTCGTCAAGCTGTGTTGATGTCGATGTATACAGGCCACAATCCATTGGGTGTATTGACGAAAGAACTACATATCCCAGCAGTCACTGCACAGTACTTTTTCTACGGGGAAAATAGTAGAGTCGGTGTACCCTATCGACTGATTCATTTTATTTTATCGTGACAATTTTAGTATTTGTCCATATATAAAGCGCACTGGATTATAAGGCGCCCTGTTTATTTTGGAGAAAATTTAAGACTTATGTGCGCCTTATAGTCGTGAAAATATGGTAACTGTTTTTCAGTTAACAATAGCCTCATATGAATTATTATTTATGTTCTGTGTCTACTGAATGTTTTTTTTATTTTATTTTTTGTAACACCCACTATTTTTTTCCCGACAGGTTTCGCTGTATCGTGTATTTACACAACAAGTCAACCAAAGTCACCGCCAAAGTCGCTATCGCTTTTATCTGGGTACTAGCAATGGCGATCATGTGTCCAGCTGCTGTCGCCTTGACGGTGGAGGAGGTTCCTTTTCACTACATGGTCCACAACGACGGCACCAACCACACGTTAGTAATACTTTACACTTGCTACGAAGACTTTTCCAACCCAAAGATGACAAAGTTTTACACGGTGGTTCTTTTTGCCCTCATCTACCTGGTTCCATTGATGGTAATAGCAATCATGTACGGCACCATTGGTGCCAAACTATGCTCCTCCGTGCTCGCCAAAAGAAAGCCGCAGGGGCCCGTCATCCAGGTCAGGGGTCCGAGACGGCGGAAGCCCGTGTCCTCCCAGAAAAAGATTCAGGCCATCAAAATGCTTTTCCTGGTGACTTTGCTTTTTATGTTGTCGTGGTTGCCGCTCTGGACCGTCATGATGATAGCCGACTACGCGGCCTTGAACAAAGACCAGATGGATTTCTTGATCAGCTACATCTTCCCTTTTGCCCATTGGCTGGCTTTCGCCAATTCTAGCATCAACCCCATAATCTACGGCTACTACAACGAGAATTTTAAAAAAGGATTCCACGCGGTGTCCATTTCCATGAACTTTTCCAGTCTTGCGTGTTGCCGCGCGTGGAGGAGGATCACGGCACGTCTCCAGAGACGGAGGTCCGAGCGAGTGGTTTATGAAGGGACAAACTGTAGAAATAGCAGTGGCAATAACAGCCAGCAGCTATTTCCTCTGAGAAATAGAGTTCACAATGAAAGACCCGACATTGACAAACACCAGCCAAACAAGAATACTAGGATGTCATGTATGGCTTTACGGTCAAGGATGAGCGCTTCGCAGCAGGGGATAGAAATGGCCACGGTGAAAAAAAATTCTGTTCGTGGTAAAAAGAGGGAAAGCGCCAGCCAGCTCGCAGTTTCAAAACAAGCTTGGGATAAGTGAATTTCATTGGGATGGTGGAAAAATGAAATTAAAAATTACCCCTATGTTTTCTCGCGAGGAGTTTGCATGTTCTCCCCGGGGCTGCGTGGGTTTCCTCCGGGTGCTCCGCTTTCCTCCCACATTTCCAAAAAACATGCATGGTAGGCTGATTGGACACTCTAAATTGCCCCTAGGTATGAGTGTGAGCGTGAATGGTTGTCCTTTGTCTCCACCGATTCAGGGTGTCCACCGCCTCTGGACCAGAGACAGCTGGGATTGGCTCCAGCACCCCTTGCGAGCCTAATGAGGTGCAGGAAATGAGATGAGATTGTTACTTTGGTATACGGTTTGATTGTGCACAAGGGGTAATGTTAGTTTTCTTGATGCCTAAGACAAGAAGACTGCCAGCGTGTCCAACAATCCAGTATTGATTGACCCCATGCTGAGCAATAACATTTAGAGAGCCACCTAGCTATAGCCATATATTTTTTTTCTCCGCTTATGTGAGAAGAGTAGGCTTTTTTTTCCAGTGAGAAGAATGCCTCTTTCTTTCACTCAGCAATGAATTCAGATGGAGTACAGCTGCGACGTGTCAAATTAACAAAAGGCGCCAAAACAAAAGAATAGGTGCGGTAAGTCTCTTTATATTTTTAACACTAAAGAAACCACATAACATGCAGCTGTGACAGGTCGTTTACGTTCGCCCAGGCTTTCGACCTCACACTTAAAATCCCGATGAGACCTTAACGATTGTGGAAAAAGTCAGATATGGATGTTCGGGTGGAAAAAAGCGTGAGTATTGCAGTGATCACATTGCGGTGCAAACCATTGCATTCACAAAGATGATTTTTTCCAATACCTTACTCTGGGCGAAAGAGTAATTGCCATCTAACTGTAATAATTGGTTCAAGCGCCCTCAGCAACAATAAGTGCAGAACAGCACAGCACCGTGTGCTATAAAAAAAAACTACCTTGCCTAAGTAAGTGCTGTAAAGTCCTGAGTTTGATTGTTGTGTGTTCTGTTTACCTTGGACTGTTGTGGCAACCAACAACACGCACAAATACATTTTCATGCGTCAAGCCAATACATGACAGAAATTGCTGATGACTCATGAACTTGTGTATATAATGTATCCAAATATTCGGTATACTATCTTTAATCGTGACCGGACTTTTCGTCGACCGGACTTTTCGTCGACCGGACTTTTCGTCGACCGGACTTTTCGTCGACCGGACTTTTCGTCGACCGGACTTTTCGTCGACCGGACTTTTCGTCGACCGGACTTTTCGTCGACCGGACTTTTCGTCGACCGGACTTTTCGTCGACCGGACTTTTCGTCGACCGGACTTTTCGTCGACCGGACTTTTCGTCGACCGGACTTTTCGTCGACCGGACTTTTCGTCGACCGGACTTTTCGTCGACCGGACTTTTCGTCGACCGGACTTTTCGTCGACGGACAATTCGTCGCGGGCTAGGGGATAGTGGTTAAGGTTAGTGGTTAGGATTAGGCCCGCAGGGGTGTCAAACCGGTCCTCAAAGGGCCACAGTGGGTGCAGGTTTTCATTCCAACTCAACAAGAGGATATCTTTTGCAAGTGTAATCAGTTAATTAAAGTCAGGTGCTACTTATTTTAGAAGACACCTGATTGGTTAAAATGTCGGCACTGGTTCGGTTGGAACAAAGACCAGGACCCACTGCGGCCCTAAGCGGAATCGGTTTGACACATGTGGGTTAGGGGATAGTGGTTAAGGTTAGGGGTTAGGGTTAACCTAACCTCACGAACGATTGTTTTGTTGCATAAATAATTTGTTGAAAGCGATCAACCAAACCATCTCTCTCTCTCAAAATTATAATCATGAGAGAGTTTTTACTTCAGATTTTTTAAAGGAACTTTGACATTAAAATAAAAGGCAATAAATAAAATTATTAAAAATTGTATTAAAACAGATATAAAACTTACAAATTATGTGCAATGGCTTGTAGGTACCGTAGTCTATCTCCGTTTGCATAGCCATCCGTGAGATTTTTCAACCGTTCATTAATGTCTGTTCGACGAACTGTCTGGCGATGAAGTGTCCGGCCGACGAAATGTCCGGGCGACGAAATGTCCGGGCGACGAAATGTCCGGGCGACGAAATGTCCGGGCGACGAAGTGTCCGGGCGACGAAGTGTCCGTCGACGAGATATCCGGGTACCGTATTGAATTGGGTTGGTTTAATGTCTATGATTTATCTAATCAATGTTGAACATGATGTGTCTTGATATTGTCAGATCGTAAAAATAACAAGTGAAGAAAACATTGTGATCCATTTAGCTAATTGCTTAATTGTAATTTTTAACACCGCATGTTACTGTTGAAACACCCGTCTGATAATACAGTATTATATTGTTACGTGTCACCGAATGTGTTCTCTCGTCACTCTGTCTATGATACAATTTCTGTACTGGTGTTCTTCTTTAGTGCTTTCTGTGTTTCCTGTATGTGTTGAGTGTATTATTGTAATGAATTGGTGTTTGCGCTGTTAATGAAAATTGTAGGCAATTTTGCCCACAATCAACTCGAATTGTCTCAGGAGAATCACAACACCTGAGGATAAAAAGACTTTATTAGTGACACAAAGGGGAGATTTGCACTGTTGTACCAGCAATTTTGAAGACAAGAAGGAAAATGACATCATTTTACAAGAGTGACAAAAAAATAAATTAGTTGAGTTGCTTGAAATTGATTCAATTACTATCTAATGTATGTTTTGTCAGCTTCTAAATGTTTGCGTCTCTCTCTCACCGACACACTTGCTTTTCAACAACAATACAGATTGTTTTGCATGTTTATTATTCATTTTCATGCTTAATAATATAGAAATAGAAACATCCTTTTCTCTTTTATGTGTGTTTCCCACCTTTCAGGCAAAATTGGTACACTATGTTCTTTTTTAAAGGGTTCAGTTGGTGGTACATTGAGGACCGAGGAATAAATTCGAGTATCTACATTTAAAACGGCTCTCCACTGAAAAATCCAAATTACGAAACCACTTCTGGAACAAAATAATTTCATGGTATCACGCTTCATAGTCTCAAAGTTTTTAAGTCAACATTTTTTATAATATATAAAAAGTCTAAATGAAGGCACTGGATCAACAAGTGCATTATTATAAATACTCAAGCATACTGTGAATGTCGGTTCCAGGAAAGAGTCATTCAAACTACTGCAAAGTAGATAATGGATGATACAGACACAGGTAGACCCTATTCTATGCTGCTAGATGAAATACATAAAATATGTCTGTGCTATTGTGTGCTACTTCTGATTCTGCAGGCCACCGCGGTTATGAGTGCGGCTCCTTTTCCACTTCCATCCTCAGAATTATGAAACGTCACCTTGCACTGCGGTGCCAAATTGCGCAACGTCTCTTGCATAACTCCTGCAAAACTGTGGATGGAGAAGAAATGAGGCTTGGTGGTTTTCGTTCGACAGATTTTTACGGGCCAACCGATACTTACTGAGGGTGCATTTTATAAAGAGTGCCGTCAACGCCGACTGTAACGGTGAGTTGCTGCAGGTTGCGATTCTGTCTCATTCTGTCAACCACGGCGGCTAAACCGGCCCCGCAGAGCTGTGCCGCCCGGCGGGAGACGATACTGCAAACCTCTTTAACTAGCACGCTGTCATCACATGTTGAGCCGGTAAGACCGAGGTGCTGCAAGATGCAACGGATCTGACGCATGGCCAGCCGGTCACTATAGCAAACAGAAACAAAATCGATGGTACAAAATGAAAGTGGGAATGTTCAGCTATCTTGTTTGTAATGCAGGTTTTCACTTCCAAATACGTCAAGCTCTAACCTTCCCCCTTGTACACAATCAAACCGTTTACCACAGTAACAATCTCATCTCATTTTCTGAACCACTTTATCCTCCTTAGGGTCACAGGAGGTGCTGGAGCCTAGCTGACTCTGAGCCAGAACCATACCTAGGGGCAATTTAGAGTGTTCAATCAACCTACCATGCATGTTTTTGGAATGTGGGAGGAAACCGGAGTACCCAGAGGAAACCCACGCAGGCCCAGGGAGAACATGCAAACTCCAAACTGGTGGACATGACCTGGATTTGAACCCAGGACCCCAGAACTGTGAGGCTGACACGTGCTAACCCCTCTTCCACAGTAACAATATTTCAGGTAAATACCATTTTAACTTTAACTTTGAAAGAACATCCCCAGTGTTTAAATGTCCCAAAAGTTGGGATGGAATACACATTTTTTTGAATATATTTGAATATTTCATTCAAAATGGAACATGACAGCTCAAAAGTATAAGAACGTGTAATTTACAAAGATGAAAATACGTTGAAAAGGTAGAAATAAGAGACCAGAAAAGTCAATTGCACATATAACGGACAGTGAAATGAAGATTTTTTTTTTACCTTTCAATTTGTGAAAGGAATTTTGTCTCAAAGATGCCCCAGGTCTTCAGTCTCTCAGACTGTTTTCCTCGAAACAGTAAACCCTTTGCTGTGAAATCCAATAGAACATGTCTCACTATCTCCCCCAGATACATGCCGCTGATCATCTTCTCATACCTTGATGCGGGGGGAAAAATAAATTGAGTATGAACTTAATTTGCTGGGGTTGGTGGTCTTAGTGAAAAGTATAAACAATACATTTTAATTGTCACACTGCAGCTCAAGTTGGACTTTTCTCGGATTTTGTCATGCCATTGTTTGTTTAAAAAAAAAAAAAAAAAGATCAGATTTATATCCAGATCCTCTAAATTGCCACAATTTTGTCCGCACTTGATTTATGTTTACTTCTGTGAACACACAATCCATTGTTTTGTGGGGATACATATCTCGTGATGTGGCATTAGTGCGCCTGCTCATCACAATTTAATGGCATTCAACACGAGAGGATTTGTTTTTGGAATCTGAATGACTACTTGAAATAATTGAATTTTATAATTAAAAAAACCCACAGATAAGCATGTTATGCTGCAGTGTGAATGTAGATAAAAAAATCCGTGGACTGCAACATAATGGAATTGGGAGTCCTTCATGTGCAGTACCTCTGTTTTCCGGGATTGCTTGAGGAGGCATCAACGAGACGATCGAAGTTTGTGAGGAAAGCATCTAATTCGCCGTTTTCACCAAATGCTCCCCACTCCATATTGACACACATGCGCCCTTCGTCGCCATCAACCATTTCTATATTTTCCATCTCCTCCATGTAACAGGCATTCGTCCCTGTGCCTGAAGTAGGAAACACATTAAAAGGACTGACAATTAAAACCGTAAAATTGCACAGCCTGCGGCTAGGAAAAGACTGACTGCGTAGGTATTCATTCTAAAGCAGGGGTGTCAGACTCGGGTTGGTTGGCGGGCCGTGTTAACGTCAACTCGATTTCATGTGGCCCGGACCATTTTAGATATAATATTTAGATTTTTTTAAATAAAATGGATTAAAAGCCCTGAATATTCAGTTTTTTTATAGATCTAAAACAATGTTTATTTTAGCTTTTTTTAAATATTTTTAGATTTTACAAATTTATTTTTGAACTAAAAACAGAAAAAACTGATTAAAAATTACAATTATTGATTTAAAAAGGGGAAAATCAGGACATTTAATATACATCTATGCTCTTCATTTTAATTTGATCCTAAAACAGAAAGTCTGCACTTATGATTTTCTTTCCCGGGCCACACAAAATGATGCGGCGGGCCAGATTTGGCCCCCGGGCCGCCACTTTGACAAATGTGTTCTAAAGCCTACTACTAATCACTATGACAAATTCCAGCATCTACAGAATGGGCTACATATGTGCCGGATGTAATTGTAGCCATGACGCAGAAGACTATTTTGACCAGACGAGATTGATGCCATACCCCAATTTTTAGCATCAATATGAAATATAACATACACGTTCCTTTCAAAATGGGAATGCAATGCGAACAAATCACAGGTCTTCACAATATTGAAAACGTGGATGACGAGTGGTTAGAATAATCAGGGAAAGGAAACACTGTGGGGGTTCATAGCAGGAGTATTAGGACATAATGGAAATGTAAGCAATTTGTAGCAATGCATGCTGTTTTAAATGAAATTGTTTTTATATACAAGCAAAACTAGGAAGTTAGGAAAAGAAAAAATCATGACATTGTAGAAAAATAAAAATTCTGGGTTATTTAATTCGTGTGTTCTCATCAGAACCCTCATGATTTCCCATCTAATTGCCGCAGACGTCCTTAGCCTGAGAGCAACCGGTAAAGATCGACCGGAGACGTTTTCGCAGTCGTAGCGTAGCTGCAGGTAGTTTAATCTCGGGGTCAGAAATATAAAGAACAGACCCCCCAAAAACGATTCCCGTAATGACTAGTTTTTTCAAAAATTCTGATTAAAAACAATAATACGAATAATGATAACAAAAGAGAAAGACACTTACCAACAATGAGTCCCACCTCGCACTCGGGGTCCTCATAGCCACAAGTCATCATGGTTCCTACGGTATCGTTAACTACCGCTACAAAGCTCAAGTCAAATTCCTGCAATGAGAGATAACACTAATCCTCGAGTACGGAGTTGTTTTGAATGAAGTCTCATAATTAAGGTGTGTTCTATTCTACAGTCATTTCAATTAGAAGATAAGAAATTAATGAGGAAAACTAAGTGTATTCATGTCCCTTTGGAAAAAAACCTTTTCATGACGCTCTATATGAATTAACGAAGTCTATCAACCTAATTTGCAAAGCATGACATCTAAAAGAAATGAAATAAAGTCCGCTAATTTGGTTACATACATTATATATATATCAGTGGCGGGCCTTCAAGGCCTTCTCTGCTGGCCTAAGAAATATCTGAATCATGTATTATATTTTGTCCATCAATACTTATTAAATAATTCCAAATTGTCTGTTAGCTTCCTTTCTCCCTGGTTGCACTGCTTCCAGATGTGTGTTTTCATATTGAAGCATTTAACCAATCAAATTTCAGCCATCATTTGTTGCCAGGGTCAGAAATCTGCCTCAAAGCCTTCACAATCAGTTCTGCGGGCTCTGCCGCTTTTAACAAGCGTCGATAAGACTGTTGCTTTAACAATCAGATTTCGAGTTGGCAACACCATAATGTATTGTCGCGGGCGTAGGGATACATCATTGTCTTGTCGCAGGCGGAGGGATACATCATCGCTTTCACCAACTAGGAGGCTAGTCATTAGCCAGAGCTACCAAACTGTATTTGGAGCAGGCTGCACAAGCAAATATATTGTTGTGTTGATTTAAAGCCATTTTCAAGACGGACTATGCCAGAAATACAACAGGACAGGCTCGACTTTCAGCATTAGCTTCGATGGCGATATAAAAGAAGGAAGAAAGAAAGGAGGATGGATATTGTGTACAGTTAAAAAGGATTTTTGGTGAGTAAAACATGGCTATATTCCTAAATAATATTTCAATTGTGGGCCAAGTTAGGATATCTGAAAAGCTCCAGTGTTTGTATTTAATCACTAAATGCTGCTAGGAAGTGGATTTTACCCCATTTTTCTACATTGATTTATTGATTATTTTTTATGTGTCGCAGCTGTAGCTGCAGTAGAGGTTTTATAGCCATAGAATAGTTTTTGAGGGTTGGATTGATTCGTTGAAGGCGCTACGAACAAATGCACGGACCACCACTGATATATATTATATATATTTGGTTGCGTGACACTGCAAAAAAAGGTTTTCAATGCCCTAATCAAATATGATATTTACTGTGGACTCACTATAAGCAAATAAGGGCTATACATTTTTGTGTTTCATGTAGCATTCTGAGCAAGATTATTTATTAAGCGTTTAAACTGCAAAGAAGTTACAGTTGGGGAATGTTTGCAAGAACATAACATACACTCAAATAACTGAAAGAAACTGCAATATTTAGTTTGAAAAGGATAAAACATGCCAAAGCTTTTCAGAATACGTACATAGAAAAAAAATGTTTACTAACCCCACGGCATCGCACAGCATCCATAAGTAATGCAACAACATCATGTCCTTCACAACCACTAGCTTTGAAACCCTTTGTCCACTTTAGAAGAATTCCCTGGGGGGGTTAGGTGAAAAATGATATGAAACCTCTGCATTGAATTTCACCTTCCCCTATAGTCAATTTTTTTTCTCATTCAAGTTGCAAACCAGATTTCAAAAGAGTTAGCATGTCTTACAAATTGTGAATAAAATGAATACAGTGAGATAGAAGTGCAACAATTTCAATACTTGACTCCAAATAGAACATTGATGTCGGATCACGAGTTAAAACGGGGAAAATGTTTTAAGGGCTCGATATGTTACTGTGTCAAAAAAATCTTGGAAGAAAAAAGAAGTTGTGAAGGTAGTAATACAAGGGTGTGAAACTATGTCTTAATGATATATACACACTAATCTAAAAGGATTTTCAAGGTGACATTCCCCTTTAAATGCATCATGTACTGAACAGATCACGTTGCAAATAATATTTTATGTTTAGATGGAACAAAGGAAGATTGGACACTCTCACCTGATCAAGTTTGGTTTGGTGACAGGGGAAGGAAAATGTAAATCCCAGAGGTAAGGATGCTCCTCTCAAACCCATCCTTTCCAAAAAGTTGGCCATGCAATCAACAATGTATCTAAAAAGCTGTCACCCAGAAATATACAGGAACAATCAGTATTTATGTGGCATAAAATAATTATCAAAAGTAACCGTACTAGTTAAAATGAGTGTTTAGAGAAATGTTTAGTTCATAGATGCTTAAAAAAACTTTTGACTCACATTTAACTACTTGGAATAATATACAAAAAAACAACAGGGTACAGCGTATGAGTTGTTTTAAAAACAAATCTATTCAAAAGAGGCATTATTTTTTTTCCCATGTCTGTGGTATGCTTTTGTCAAAATACCGATAGGTTTAAAAATTACATCATTTTAGAGCACACTTTGATTTTTCATCTAAATTCCTTTTATCAAATGATGTCAAATTTGAAATGTATTTTTTTTTTTCAACGTATTTCATTTAAACTAATAATCACATCTCAATTGAGCTGTTGTGGGAGGACCTTGACCAAGCCAATCCAATTTACTGGAGGGGTTTCCGGATGCGTTGGTGTGAAATGTCTACAAATTCCATCAGCAAATTAGAAAGCCAAAGGCTTACAATGCTATTCAATCTAGCATTCATTGCCTAAAACAATATCCAAGGAGAAAACAATCTTCCCATGAATTTCCAATTATCCGTCTCAAGGCAAAAGCAAAGCAAACAAAGAAATGTTATTTTTTTTCGCATGTGCAACTTTCCGTATACTAAACCTCTTCTCCGGTGCCTTGCATGGTCTCCTGCGGAATAATGTAGTTCTTATGGTGCATTTCAACGTGCTTCTTGTCCCCTTGCACACGCACGAGCAACACCCTAAAACTTGAGCCGCCAAGGTCCAAAGCTAAGAAGTCTCCGTGCTCTGAAAGCATAAATAACATAGTTATAATAAAAGTTGAATGACCTCCCATCCGAGACAACAATGCATAGATACAAGCTACTATCAAGAGTCATAAAGTACTTGAGAGTGAATTCAAGAATGGTATGTCAGGGCTACCTGATCCATCTAGGGTTGAGCCAACAAATGTTGGCAGCATCTTGATGCTCGCTTGATTGCGGGCATTCTTTGACAAGCCGCGGACCATATTTTCACTTATTAGCCTTTTCACTTCCATCAGCTGCTCTTCATTCAAATGGAGGCTATCGAGAATTTGCTGGCGCTCAGCTTTCTGAGCGGCAAGACGCAAGGCTACCGCCGTTACCATGGCGGCGCCTTTCCCGCTCCCCACCTCCGACCTCAAAAAACGCACGTCACAATCAGGCACTAGTCTCCGTACCATCTTGTGCAGCCGCCTTGAAAACCTTGGCAAAAGGAATGAACAATAGAAAAATATTAGAAGTCGAAGCAAGTTCATGGTTAAGGAGGTGCCAAATTGAAAAAATAGGAAAGGCACTAATCCATTTAGTCATTCACTTAGAAATCCTTTGTGCCCACTTTGTTATAATAACATATTGTCAAACAATTATGGAGCCACTGAAGATGGTGTTAACTCTAAAATACAAACAATTTAAGCATGAAAATATGATTGGCAAACTAAACTATAGCAAGTCTCACTAATTCTTCACAGTTCCAAGAACAACATTACTCTAAACTGAATGCTATTTCATCTAAGTATCTCGGGGCTACAATATCGGTACACGGTCGATTGGTCGCCCGGAAGGTAAGTGATAATTACCATTTAAATCGTTGCTCGAATTCCCTAAATACAAACTGCGAATTACTATTTAGTCATA
Organism: Stigmatopora argus; assembly: GCF_051989625.1. NCBI lineage: Eukaryota > Metazoa > Chordata > Actinopteri > Syngnathiformes > Syngnathidae > Stigmatopora > Stigmatopora argus. The sequence continues at coordinate 5,695,557 of NC_135391.1, forward strand.
CTTAATGCCCTAGTCATTATTAGGCTAAAGAAAAGCTCCAAATTTCCCGGACTTTAATTGTTTTTTGTTGGAGAACTTGTTAAGACCCTGACTGACATAGCTTCTTAAAGGCACAACGCATGTACATACAAACTCTTATAAACTCACACGTCGGCTCAGTGAAACTGCTCATGGCCATTGTTGGCTTTTATTGATGCGTAGACCATGATGTTTTACCTTGTTTTGTCGCCGGTCTTTTGGTCGCCCCTTGTTGCGGGCGGGGCGACCAAAAGACCGGCGACCAAAAGACGGCGACCAAAAGACCGGCGACCAATCGACTGCACACAACAATATCAAACCGATAACTTAAAAATGATTGGAAAGGAATTCCATTGTCGCTGGCTTGTGTCGTACAATTATTTCAATCACCAGTGCTGTTGTCCAGGGGTAAGTAGTGAATCCCTATCTCTAAAATGTTTTTGACAGAGTGCTTTTCTCTCAATCTTCCAATATCCAATCACGTCCTTGTTTGTACTAAATCACACATTGCATGGAAAGGATAACTTACTCTTGATGATTTTTATATACAGAGCCATCCACTCCAATGGTGGCTCGCAATTTCTCAGCTGCTTTGTTGTCCCTAATCTGTCGGAGTACTGCAACCAATGTGGCGGCGCACAAATGTGCAGCCCGTGTAGAGACTATTTGACATACTCTCTGAGTGGCTATGCAGTCCTCTAAGGTTGGGTTCAAATCAAGGCTTTTAAGCACGTTTTCAGCACTCAACACACCTTCTTCTTTGCTGTGTATGGAATAAATGGGAGATCAAGGATCAAGTCAAACATTCGACAGGGGCGCTGTTTCAGAAATAAGTAAATGTTCTGATAGAAATGAATAAAAAAATCTAATAACAGACATATTTGGTGATTCATGTGAATTACATAAAGATAGGGCTACCAAAATTAGTTGACTAGTTTAATGGCGTTGAAGATCACACTTTTTGACAACAAAAAATTGTCATCAGTGATTAGGTTACATTTTTTTCGCTCTCTTTCTCTTTGCCTTAAAACAAGCATTTTTACTTTGATCAGGTTAGCAATGTAAGATAAACCTTTCTTTATTAGACTATGAACCTCCTGCTTCTCAATGAGTTGTGCTACATGCCCCAACTTAGTCGAACGCCTTTTTTTGTGTTTTTTGTGTGAGCAATCACGACAGAACTGGTGAGCTTCTTTGTGTAAATCCTGGATGATGCGAAGGACAGGGTCGAATAATTGATTCGCTGTGGCGACAAGGGCATCAAGGACAAGCTGTCGGTGCAGTAGGTTGTGATTATCTTCATTTATTTCAAATGATAGTACTCAAAAAAAAAAAAAAAGGAAATGCTATTATATGATTGCCTTGGCTCTGCAGAAATGGTTCCGTTGTGCAAAGAAGCGAAAACCACTTACTTCTCAATATCTATGGAAAAGATATAGTTGGTGGAGAACTTTCCAGTCATGAGGAGCTTAGCTGTCGTTTTGCCGTTGAAAAGTAACTTGTCCTTTGTCATTTTTACAAGGATGAGACGTACCAGTTCCCCCATGTACATTCCACTAATCATCTTCTCAAAACTGGAAATCAACAAATAAAAGAGCAATCTATGTGAGTAGGTGCACATTTATGGTAATCTGCTATTCACTGTATGTCTAAAAAGTGTATATGAAACATGAAGATATATATTCACAGCTGTTTGCCAGGGTTTAGAGAGCCAGCATCTATTTCTCTGTCAAAATGTGTTCGCAGGTCTTCCAAGGCACCGTCATCTCCAAAAGCACCCCACTCTGTGTTAACACACATCTGCCCTTCGTCACCATCTAGCAACTCAAGGTTCCTCATTTGTTCCATGTAGCAGGCATTTGTTCCTGTTCCTGTTAGAAAACAAGGGATTAAATTTCTTGGAAAATGTGTCCTCATCCATGAAAAACTATTATGAACAGCACACACATTTATTCGATTTATTTTCCTTATGCAAAATTATTTCTGATTCAAACAGTATAGATCAGGGGTGCTCAATACATCAATAGCAATCTACCAGCCAATCACCAAGGTATTATTGCACGACAGTAAGATTTTTTTTCCCAGTCCGTTGGTTTCCTTTAGGCCTGAACAATGTCACGTTTGTATCGTGACATTAGAATTTGTGCATCTGTGACAGCTGCTCGCTAAATGATACATTGATCTTGGATACTTTAAAAGGTGTGCCGCAAATACAGACGCTCCCCTACTTACGAACGAGTTACGTTCCGAGCGATTGTTCGTAAGGTGAATTTGTTCGTAAGTTGCTTCAGTGCTATATTTTGTATTATAATTTATGTTTAAGGCCTATATAAGTATATTGAAGGTTTATATAAGTGCATTTGTATGTGTAAGGCTTGTATAACTAACCGGCATTGGTTTGTACTGAAAAAAAATAATTAATAAAATGGAGAGAATACGTACAGTACTGTATACATACTACGTATGTTAGAGAGAGAGATATTTACTAGAAACTGGCCGAAAGAAGCGATCTAACGACGATTGCACAGTTTTCTTTTTTTCATCATAAATGATGCGGTAGCACTGTATGGCATCATTCAATTGATTTGCAACCTTTGTGCACAGTTCAATATTTGGGTCTTGCTGCTCGAAGAGTGCGATGGCTTTATCTATGAGCGAAAACCCCTCGGCCAAGAGTTTCATCTCGAATTTCTTCATGGGGACATGCATTTCTTCTTCCTCCTCCTCCTCCTCCTCCTCCTCCTCCTCGACACGTTGCTGAGCCTCCAACCCCATGAGGTCTTGGTTACTCAATTCCTTCCCATGGGACTCAAGCAATTCCTCGAAGTCCTCCTCCTGCAGGTCAAGCTCGAGTTTGTCACTTAGGCCGACAAGAGTGCTGAGAATTTCTTTATTGGTGCCCTCCTAATCAAAGCCACGGGAGTCGTTGACGAACTGAGGGCATAGAAGCCTCCACACTGCATTGAGGTTGACCTCGGTAACCTCACGCCATGATGCATCAATGTTTTTCACACAGTTAAAAATGTTATAGGACTTCCAGTAGCTCCGCAAGGTCATCTCTGGGTCAGAATCCACTGTGCAACGCTCACAATTTTCTCACCCGCATCAAGCTTCTTTATTATTGCCACTTTTGTTTCAAATGAAATGGCTTGCCTCTTCCTTGCACTACCACCCTCACTTCAAGCCTTTCGCTTTTCACCAACCATATTGATTAATGGATGCATGAGATATTTAATGATAACAATGAAAAAAGTTATTTGCGCACTGGAGATACGTTCACGCACTTACGCACTGCAACGAACTGGGCAGAGGAAGGTGGATGTTGGGTGAGCTCTCACACCGCCAGGGGTCGTTATTAGCGGCGGAAAGAAGCACTACTTGGAAAATCTAACTTACAGCATCTCTTTCCAAACATTTTTCGACATATGCCATATGCGCAGACATGTTTGTATGTACCGTTGTTCGTAACTCAAATGTTCGTAAGTAGGGGAGCGTCTGTACATGTTTCAACTTGCCGCAATTACATTTTTCAAATCAGTTGCCTTTGGTACTAATGGAATTGGAGTTGTCTCAGCTGCCCCTGTTCTAAATATTTACAAATACCCACCTACGATGAGACCAATTTCACAATTATGATCATCATAGCCACAGGTCATCATAGCTCCCACTGTATCGTTAATAACAGCCATTATGTCAACACTGATATCCTGCAATAATAGCATAAGAAAGAAAATTAACATATAATTTCAGTAGGTAAAGGGCATGCAGCTGTTGTACATAGCAATTAAATCTTGGCAGTACATTAGACCATGAAGCAGAATTAAATCATAAATTGTTAAGATCAAGCCAAAAGTACTTAATGACTCTGAAGGCTGTTTCACAATAGGCTATGCAACCAGTAAATGCAACTTGAGTGATGTAAGATACTATTTTCACATATTTACCAACCTTTTCTTACTAAAAGAATTTTGAAAAAAGATTTTATTGCCATATTTTGTTCATGGCCATCTCATTCTTAGGTTCAACAGAATACATACCCCTCGCTTGTTTACAGAACTTTGCAGAAGTTTGACGACATCTTTTCCTTCAACTCCAGTTGCCCTGAAGGCTTTTGTCCAAGAAATTAATATACTCTGAAAAGCAGGTACAACAATATTTTTCAACCATCTAGCATATTTTAACACCTGCGTACTCATTGTGCTTTTACACCTTTTATTAAACACAATTTCACAGACTGTGTGACAGCTACCATGAAGAGTAATTGCAAAAAATTCAAGGTCATGGCTTTTCAGCTGTGGTGTTAAGAAGTTATGTCGGTTCCTGGCATAGCACAAATTAAACTAAATTTACACTGCAACATTACTCACCTCGTCCAACTTGCTCTGTTGACAAGGAAAAGAGAAGGTGAAGCCCAGAGGGAGCCTTTTGTCCTTTATTCCTAACTTCTCCATGAAATTAGCCAGGCACTCCGCTATATAATCAAATAACTGGAAGATGAAATAAAAGGTAAAAGCAGTAAGGTGTATATTAGTGTATTGTGTCTTCATTCCTAGGAAAAATTGGATTGGATTGGATTGGATAACTTTATTCATCCCGTATTCGGGAAATGTCATTGTGACAGTAGCAAGAAAAGGCATAGTTATAAGTTAGACAGTACAGTCAAAGGCCGCAGAACAACAAAGCAAAAGCAAAAAGCACAAAGTACAAAGCAAATCAAGGTGAAATCTGCCTTTCTCTAAAAACTGACGGGAAGACTTAAGAATTATTGAAAGACTTGGGAATGGATCAACAGCACAGGCACAATTAACAGTCCAGATAATATGAAATATACCGAGACAGCCTGCAATAGTGTTTTGACAGATGTACATGCTATTATTCAAAGATGTGTCCTTCGCTATTACTTAAGGCAGACCACAAAGAAACGATCTATTGTCTATTGTGACGAATTGTCTGTATTCTTATTGGAGGCTCTGTTTTATAAATAAGTTCGTACAGGCATTGTGTTGTTAATCCTACCTCAGATCCCGAGCCTCTCTTGAGACGTTCAGGAATATCATAAATCTGATTTTCCATGTTCACCTTTTGCTCACCATGAGCCATAACGGTAACAAGTAGTACTCGGAAGGTGGACCCACCAAGGTCCAGTGCCAAAAATTCTCCTTGTTCTAAATGGAACAGTAAACAAAGTGCACTCAAAACACATTTTAGAACACACTTTGGAACATAAGACAGAATGTTACATCCGGGGTGAGTCAATAGAGAAAGGAGATCAAATCCTAACAACAAAGGACTAATATATATATAAATCTATCCTGAGGCACACAGCAAGGGAACAAATCTGAGAAGAGCTCTTCAAATGCCCTCATGGCCAAACATTTCTAAAACCAAGAGGTAAGAATCCCATGAGCCGGTATGTCAAACAATGCCTTCGGGTTTTTCATGTCTTATCAGTAACCACACAGTCATCGGAGTGAGGCTGGCTATAAACGATATCTAACAATTGAATTAGATTTGCATGTTAACTCTCCAATCAACTTAATTGAGGAACTGATTATTTCATTATTACATATAAACCATGCAATCAAGCTCTCTTATGCTGGGTAATATATTTTTAGGCTATTAGTCATATTGTGTTTGCAAATAGTATGTTTTTGGTTTTGAATACCAAATATTGGTACACGGTCGATTGGTCGCCGATCTTTTGGTCACCGGTCTTTTGGTCGCCTGGAAGGTTATTGATAATTACCATTTAAATCGTTGCTCAAATTCCCTAAATACAAACTGTGAATTACTATTTAGTCATACTTAATGCCCTAGTAATTATTAGGCTAAAGAAAAGCTCCAAATTTCCCGGACTTTTATGTTTTTTTGTTGGAGAACTTGTTAAGACCCTGACTGACGTAGCTTCTTAAAGGGACAAGTTACAAATATTAGTACCACCTGCAAAATGTGCCCTGCCTACGCAATATCAAATGAGAGTAAATATATATATATATATATATATATATATATATATTAATATATATTTATATATGTATATGTATATATATGTATATGTGTATATGTATATATGTATATGTATGTGTATATATATGTATATATACATACATACATATATATACATATATTTTTTGTATATATATATATATATATATGTATGTGTATGTGTGTGTGTTGTCTTAACACACATGCAATTGAAATCTTCTTATCAGTTCGACAAATAGGATATTGCTAATCTGAATATCCTGTCTTCTCCACTGCATTGAGAAATATCCAGTCTGAGTTCCACGTAAACCTTTGCAACAATGATGAATTATATTGGGCAACTTATAAAAATAAAAGCATTACCTGTTCTATCTGGTGTTGAGAGTACATAAGTTGGCAGCATCCGTACTGCTGCCGTGGGGTTAGTATCTCTGCAAAGGCCTTTGTCCATTTCTCGTCGAAATCTTATTGATATATCCATCAGTGTCTTATCAGCCAGATGAAGATTGTCCAAGTACTTGTCCAACTAAATACCAAAATAGTAATGGATATGTTACGCAGGGAGTTTCTATCCCCATTCAACCGTAAGAATGTCATTTGCAGCATTAAGAGAAATTGTCATGCTAATGAATGTTTCATAAAAGTTAAGGTAAACAGTGAATGAAAAGTTAATGTAGATTGGACGTCTATTGACGTCAAAATAGCAGCACCGAGTGTTCCCTGGTTTTATTTTGGAAAATATTTCTACTCAAGCAAAAATACTTTAGAAATCTCTCTAATTTCCGGTCTCTAAACAAATTATATATTTACACAAATATACCGGTTTCTGTACGGGAGAGAATATTTAATGGAAAAACCAAACGCATATAGCGTCTTACACACGAACATACATTTTCGTTGTTGAAATCACGGTGATATTATTATTTTATTACAGGTGAATAGCGCCCCGTTTATAGATTTTCTGCGCAACAAGTGACGAAGTACTCTAAGTGCTAGCCTTGTTACCAGTTTGACCCGTCTTTGCGGTGTCAAACCTTACGGGTCACTCAGCACACGTCTTTAAAAGCATTTCAATGTTTATATTGTATTGTTTTTTATACAAATATTAGAATCGTTACTCACTTTATTTTCTTGATCATCAGAGATTTCGGGAGAGTAGTTACTAAGCAAAGTAGAAGACATAGTCGATGTTGATTTAGCCGTTCTTCTTTTGTTGAAGGATTAACTATGGATAATAATTCATAGGTTTCTAAATTAAGATGTGGATTTAAATAACTCGATTGCCTTTGTTGGGGTTTGTAAATTATCCAGGAAAAAAAAGTTCAAGCTTCCGGGACTTGTGGGCTTGGTGGTGTCAAGTAAATTCGCTGATTGGCTGCGAAGAAAGCGATAACTTCCTGGTTTGGGATATGAATAGGTCGATAGGACACGCCCCTTTGGGACCGAGTTCCCATTTATTACAGCAAATTCGCCAAGATTTCGTGCTGAGTGCAAAATTACATCAGTAATTGCGCAGGTGTCGACTTCCACCTCATTAATAATTCCCTTTGTTCTAGGTGCTCGTCCGGCTTGAAACTTTAATAGTTTGCTTCAACCGGGAACTGCAAATTATTGCAAATATTAATCGATAAAATGAAGGTACCTGAGGGTGTGTTAATGAGTGACGTTCTCAGGCGTCTGACCGGTGAATCTGCTCTGCCGGTTTATGGTAACATAGAGAAATTCAAACGAGTCGATAATGGCTTCTATGTAATGGCCGAGGATTTTCACGAAAGTGTGAGAAAACGAGAACAGGTGAACGCCAAGGAACGGCTTCGGGTGAGTGAACAAGCGTGAAATTTCGATTATAATGGCAAGCCCCACTCTATTTAACAATTACAACTTAAAACTGTGTACAAAAAAGTACAGCAAACTAACTAGGCCTAGCAAAAGGGAGGAAATAAAAATCGCATCATCCAACTTAAACACAACAATGCTGTTTTCTATATGATAGTAATACTAAAACAGTGCAGTGTTCCTGACTTGTTTTCTTCATGACAAAACCAGTTTGCTCTATTGTACTATTCGTTTGTTTGCAGCTGTTTTGTTATGTCATTATGTACAACCCTCTTGCAAAGTGACTATATCAGGGTTTGTTATTTGCTGACTTGCTGGTGCCTGTGTTGCCTGCAAGTTACAAGTGAGCCAGTAGAGGCCTTGTGCACTTTTTGGCTGTGCTTTTCATGTCTCTCAGTTGATCAGTTTAAGCAGAGACTGATGCAGTCATAGATTTTTATGTAAACATCAAATCATTAATGACGATGGATGCCAAATCCATTTTAATTTGACCAATAAAACTGGACTTTATGGTGAATAATAGTGATTTATGCTGGTCCCTACCTGAGACCAAAGTCCACCACCTACTGAAAGGTACCTTCCGGTAATTGTCACTCTTTTTAATTTTGCAGATACGCAACCTTAACGCCATGTTCTCGCGCTTAAAGCGAATGGTACCACTGATGCGACCAGACCGCAAGCCCAGTAAAGTAGACACCCTTAAAGCTGCGACAGAGTACATACGGTTACTTCTTGCAGTTTTGCAAGACACTGACACTGTACGACCTCTGTGCTCTTCCATCATGTTCTTTTTTTTTTTACGAGTATCTTAGTGCTATAGCTGTACTTTTTCATTAGACTCGGGCCAAGGAGAATGATTTCCTGAATAACGCAATGGCCTACGGCCAGACTGACGGCTTCGACGGTGATCTTTGGAGATTGGAAGATGTAAGTCTATATTTTACTGTTCTTTATCGATCGGAACTATTTTGGTTTACTATACATTGTATGTCCTTTTTTTGCAGTTAATCTTTAGTCTTAATCTTTCAATTTTGTCTCACACCCATGTTGTTTATAGCTTTGTGTTTTGTTCAACTTGTGTTTTAGAAGAAAGTATAGGAGCTCTTATTTAGAAGAAAAAAAATGAAAGTGGTGTTTACATCTGAAAGTCTCATCTCATTTTCTGAACCGCTTTATCCTCACTAGGGCCGCAGGGGGTGCTGGAGCCTAACCCAGCTGACTTCGGGCCAGAGGCGGGGGTCACTCTGAATTGGTGGTCAGCCAATCACAGGGCACAAGGAGACAAACAACCATTCACGCTCACACTCATACCTAGGGGCAATTTAGAATGTCCAATCAGCCCACCATGCATGTCTTTGGAATGTGGGAGGAAACCGGAATACCCGGAGAAAGTCCACGCAGGCATTAACAAGCAAACTCCACCCAGGTGTCCCACTGTCCCAACGCGTTAACCACTCATCCACCGGGCCGCACATCTGAAAATAATGTATAATATTATATGGCATTATTGAACAAAGGACAAACTAAGTGTTTATATGTAGAGGACAACCGACTGTAAAAACAGGTCGATATCACCAAAACCAGTAGCTACTGGTATTGTCATCTTTCAAAACGAAGGATATTCACCCCAAAAAAATGCCACTCAAGCAATATAATGCTAAATCTGGATAAGCAAGGAATGAATGACTTTGTTTGTCGTTTCCACTGATAGTTTCTGAATATGTCGGAGGACCAAACCAACAACGATGGCTTCACCATGCCCTCTGAACCCGGAACGGAAGGGGGAGATTTTGCGAGAGTGCTGCTACAACACTGTGCTATTCCTTCATACCAGTTCATCATTCAAGTAGCACCTGACCAATCCGAGGTAAAACGCCACTTCTTTGTTTTATTGAATGCCAGAGTATAGGAAATATGCGAACGTGTCCCTCATTTTGAGGTTAAACAAGGCAACAACCCTACCCGAAAAGGTAGGCAAGTGAACTGAATGTGAAATGTTCAGCCCTCAAGTGAAATGTTATATTTCCTGTCAAGCAGCGAAGCAGTTTGTGTAGTAAACACTACATGCGGTTAAAAATGTCAAACCTATTTCTTGCAACTTTGGGGGTTTTAGAAGAGAGAGAATAAAACGTTTCGATGGAAGTGAAAAGCTTTTGCTGCTTGGCTTTTGCAGGAGCTCAAGCTGTTTTCACCACATTAAGTTGGAAAATAAGTCATCCATTTTCTGTCCCGCTTATCCTCACAAGGGTGTGCTGAAGCCAACAATGGGCAGCAGCTGGGTGTTGTCAGTCGATTGCAGGGCACAAGGAGACAAACAAGCTTTCACGCTCACTTTTTTCCCTCTTTTGAAGTGCATGATTGAAGGTGAAGTAGTTGTGATTGGGCCAGCGCCAAACGTGGCAATTTTCAGCACTTCACTGATTTAGAAATGAAAGATGAGAGATTAAGTCTTGGATATGCCTGCTGCTTTGCCAAAGGCTCAACTTGGAGCTCTTAGGTCCTGAATGATCAAATGGCAATTTTCATAGACAAATAATTCCATTTCATTTATGATTACCAGTACAATTAAGTATTTGAGTGCAAAAGTAAGACCACAACTTAAATAATTTTCAAGTAAAATATTCATGTATAGTATGCACTAGTATATATACTTGATAATATAATACTAATCTTGAGTCATCATTTTTCGGGGGTCCAAAAATGATCTGAATGATGAAAGTGGATTAATGAAGTGTTACAGTGCCCTCTTCTGGTAAAGTACTGTTTTGTTAACCAGTCTTGGAAACGGTTTCATTCATTCTTTACACACATTTTGTAATAGGACTCCCAATGTACACTTACACAACAAATTCTGTGTGTTTTTGTACTGTATAAAGTCATACCTTGAGATACGAGCTTAATGCGTTCCAGGACCGAACTTGTATGCCGATTTACTCGTATCTCAAATCAACGTTTCCAATAGAAATCAACTAAATACAAATTAATTCATACCCACCCTCTGAAAAAAACACAAAAAAACAATATTACAATGGAAAAATATACTTTTATTGGTTGTAATTCACCACTTAACAAAGTAACAAATAATTAGTGGTTATGTTTATTACTAAAATGAGACATTATTCAGTACAACGCAAAGTGCGCGGAGGGGAGAGAGTGACCGAAAGAGATAGATTTATAGCTTAATGTTGATTGTCATCATATGCCATTTCTTCGCATTACCCTTTATTGCACCGGCATGCTTTGGACACATTGTTTTTCCCCTTAATTCTGCATTGACTAACGCAAAAAAAACAGGGAAAAAATGCAACGCTCCGCCCAGTGCTCGTAGATATCTTTGAACGAGGGAGATGCGGCGAGAAAGAAATCATAAGCAGCCTCACATCTCGGCCACCTGGCTGTCTCGTATGCTCGTATCTCAAAATTTGTCTCATATCTCAAGGCAAATATTTGCTTGGAATTTTACTCGCATCTCAAATTGCTTGCATGTTGGGGCACTCGTATGTCAAGGTATTACTGTAATTTAATGCATCCTGAAAATGTGTTAATTTTTAAAATGATTGAAATTTTGTCTTGCAAAGGAATAATTCTGAAGTGTACATTGTCACGTATAGTTGTCAGGTTGGCTTTAAATACTTCTCTTTTTTTCAAGAATAGTCAAATCCATATTTGTTTTCCTTCTAGGGGTCATTGCTATGAGGAGACATTTTCGGGAAGATGCTAGAAGGTGACTAAGGTACCAAAAAAAGTATGTTATTGGAAACATAACTTGAATTTATTTATATTGAAAACAGTCTTGGTTTCACGCGGATGTGCGTTAAATAAGTCGAATTTATTTAAATGGAGCGTTGAGCTCGTGCTTTGTTCAGTTTAGAAAAATATTTAGTTCCCTTTACCTCATAACAGCATTGTTTCTGAAGTGCTCCACTGCCAATGTGAAATGACAGGGATAAGCAAATATGTACACTTTTGTTTTTTGAAACAATGTTCATTAAATGGCATTCTGAGAGCTCACTGTACTGTTGTTATTGCGTAACATTCACAGGAATTTTTTTTTTTTTTTGCGAATGATTTTCTCTCTTCTGAATGCATAAAGGTCATTGCTTTTGCTCAAAGTCAGTTGGGATTGGCTCCAGCTTCCCGTGACCCTGTTGGGAAAGCAGTGTTGAAAATGAATCAATAAAACATTTGCACCAATGCTGTTCGAGTTGCAGTCGTTAATAGACTCTTAAAATGTAGCCTCGAAACCAAGACTGGTCGTTAGAATTACAAAACTAGTATTTGCATTTTTATCTATTTATTTTTTAAACATTTTATCTGTTCAAAATCCAAGTGTGTGAGTAGAGCAATATTAAGATAATACTAGTATATAGTGAAACGTCTGCGTATGATGTCATTTAATATAGTACACTGTATTTTCCAGACTATAACTTCATTTTTTTTTCAATCTGACCACTAATAGCCCGTGTTTTTATGCCCCAGTTATCTGAAAATTGTTTGTTAAAAATTAAAATATTTAACAGGTCAATTGTTAACGTCAATGGCACTCAAAGATGAAAACTCATTGCCAGTCCTCCCAGTTGACTAAGTTGGACCTCTATCATTGTCAATAGCAACCAATGCGTTAAATACAACCGAATTAATAAACTATTATCAACATTTGTATTTATAATTGACATTTTTGCAATAAACTCAAAAGCTTAGATCAATTTAATGACGCATTCCCTGCATTTTAACTTGTAGTACCCACATCCCAACACAAGGGGCGTCCGACTCGTGTCTGATTTCATCGATCCTTTCTGTGTTTTCGAGCAACCTTGTTTCTCAAGGGGATGCAAACCTAGTAGGTAGCCTAAGCGGACAAAAATAAACTGCATATTTTTTGTTCTTCCCTCAAACCGGGTACTTCGGTGCGACCGTGTCTGATAGAACAGGCGTGGCCGTGGGCTGGTCCACGACGCACTCTGCAATGAAAAGCATCACGGTCCACTGACTTGCTCGCTTGCTACATGTCCTCTGACAAAGGAACCTAGCTGTCCCAAACCGATTTGCAGCCGAGCACATCTGCCTGCTTTGACTGCGGAAGTCGTCAGGACGTCTTCAGCAGCCACTGAGGTCAGTGCACTTATCTTATCTTCTCATTTTCCTGCGTGCAACATCTGTGTTTGTGTTTTTGGGCGTTGTACCTCGCGCAACCTGACGCGCGTATGTAGTTCGCCTTTCGTTTTACGATAGGAGCGGTACAAAGCAAGCAAATAAGGAAAATATGGCTTCCCTCGTTCGTGCATTTTGTAGTGTTATATAGTGTAAATAGAGATGCCGGCTCGGCCTTCGTGGCTTATTCGCATTCTGACTCCGAGATGTAGTCCGTCCGAGGTCTTCGCGTGGGTGCTGTGCTTGCATTTGTCACGCATTTAGGTGAGCACGATCCAGTTTTCGTGATCATGCAACGACTGTTTTAGTGCCTGTGTCGTGGTTATCGGCCTCCACATATTGCGGGTGTCCATTAAGATGGTCATTGGCTCTGCTGGTGCTGATGCTGCGTTGCGTGCGATTGTTGCTAAGCAGCCAGCCATCCATCATGCTGCTGCCATAAAGCCTATGAGATTGTTTTTTTTAAATATATTACTCCCCCGCGGTGATCCTTTTTTTGGGATACTTGCGTGACTATTGAACCAATTGCTGTAAACTTGCATGTTCAGCATTGTATCTGGTACGCTACTGAACATTGTATGTTTGAATATTTTTGTAAGGCAAAGTATTTATACCCTACTGTTATTATTTTAATGGGAGAATGATTTACGTACGACATCTGAATATTTTTTATATGGAGCAATAAAATACTAGAAAATATATTTGCTTAATTTGGCGTTCATTGAATTACCTATTAGATTATACATTGTGAGAAACGTAATAGACTATTTGCAGTTCGGGATATGACTCCATCCTGGTTGTAGCCTAATGAAAGTGCAGGCCAGTAAAATCAATATAAAAGTACTTTAGGTAATTATTCCATTTGCTGTTTGTGCTTCCAAAACCACTGTTGTCTAGACGAATGCATTTACAGTACAGTGGCAACATGCATGTGCATGTAAAGCTAAAGCATCTTAAAGGATTTCTGGGATTTTGGATGTTCTACGTAATGCACTGCTAGTTTTTAGTAGACCTTTGCAGGGCTCTCATCACCCACCAATGTTTCAAGTTTAAAGATTTTTTTTGATGAAAAGGCAGTGTTGACTTATTTTATGTGTACTGTAATTAGGTCAGTGTGGGTGTGGGGTGTCTTGGGACCTTATCAGCTCTCTGCAGCACTTTGTGAGTTAGTGTGTATACCCAGAAGAGGCCTCCACTCCATTCTAAAGATATTTACGGTAACTCTTGTTTATTTTCACAATTCATGCTGACTTGCAGTTTTACTTAATGTTCATAGTTCTTATGGTCTTGTCTGTATGTAATTGTATCACTTGTTTCCTTTTGCCATTGCAATATTGACCATCAATCATTTTAGGAAAACAAACCTTGTTTTTAAATTAGCCTTTTAATGTTATTGACAAGTAAACCAGTTAAACTTCAGCCTATTCAGACCTATTCCCAACAAAAGTCTAAGCAAACTAATGATCAGAAATATTCTGTGTGCCATGAAATTTCACTGTTCCAGTATTTTCTTGTCGATAAGAAAAGCAGTATATTATATCTATTTAAAACAGTGTCATATAACTATATACTATCGTCAGCTTGGATAGGTTAAAACTTAATCAGTGGACAGATGTCTTAAACTACCTGTGGTCTTCTTATATGGAACTAACTATAATATATGAATGCTGTTATGTTTCAGAATAAATATTTGACAGTTGTCCTCATCTGAGCCGTCGCTGTGACATACCAACTGTGAAACATGAGCAAATCTCCGACCTCGATGGAAACCCCAGTGCTGCGGAGCCCCAGTAACGGGGTCCCTGAGAGTCTCCAGTCTCCTCAGCATTCGACTACTGGCTCTGAACCTCAACTTAAGAAACACGTTTCCAGTCTTCTCCAGAGTCCGGTGAGATTGGTCTACACACACGTACAGTATAATAAAATGTAAGCAAGTACACCACAGAGCTTGTCACTAGAAGGATAAAATGATGAGGTCTTGCCTCTGTCAGAAAATCAATTTGTTCTCAAATATCATATTTGTGCTGATGCTGCACTCTCGTCAGTCAGCACTGTAAATTGTGATTGAGCAAGTAAAACTGACGCCAATGCTCCACAAGAATATTTCAATTAAAAGCAGTTTTATTTTGAATTCCATCATTGAATCACATTTAAAAGAGGTAAACCGTAGAACATTGCATCTTCTTTTTCCCTTCCCCTGAACATGTTTTTTTCTGTGTGTTCAGTCTTTCAAAGAGGAGCTGGATGCACTGATCCAGGAACAGATGAAGAAGGGCGGCAGTTCATCCAACCTTTGGGCACTCAGGCAATTGGCCGACTACATGGCCATGCATGGCTCACCTGCAGCACTACCAGTGTCCCCATCTAGTATGTAAAAAATATTAAGGACATACAGTAAACACTAGCAACCTCATTTGTTTTGTCTCCTATTACCTGCCGAAGACACAGGCAAACACAGTTATTTAATATGGGGGACTTGATTTTGAACTGTTTAATAGCAGGCACTCAATATTCACTCTAAATGATCTGTTTGATTAAAGTAGTATGCAAGTATAATCAATTTGAAACCATCATATTTCCTGAGCTACAGCACTGCAGGAATTGTCTACTCTGCCCCGCCCACTAGACAAATTAAATTAAAGTCTGACCATCATGTGACTTTGCGTCTGACTATTTCATTGTCCGAATGTGCTTACAGATATGATGATGGTAACGCCCATTAATGACCTCCAAAACTGGGATCCAGGCAGCATGGTGAAAGGAGAGCGACTGATGCGCTGCAAGCTTGCCAGTCTCCATCGTCTTTTTGATCTCTATGGCTGGTCCCAGATCAGTCACACCTGTCTCACTGTTAGTTTGCTTTTAGTTACTACTTGAAACATTGTTCTTTGCACTGGTTTTCAATTCAATGATGGTGATGTCATGGCATCTGACACTTGGACACAAACTTTTGATTTAAATACTCAGACGTGTCTGTCTTTTTTTTTGACAGCTGCGTGTGAGCAAAGAACAGGAACACTTCTTGATGCTCCCAGATGGCCTGGCGTACAGTGAGGTTACTGGATCAAGCCTGGTTAGTTATTAGATTAGACATGCGTGCTTCAGATACAGTCCAAATATCTATTTGGTTGGGTTAGTGTTAGCCTTTTTAGCATGCTGGTTGAAATACTAACTAATATACTACTAGCATCTATAAGTATTTTATTTTTTTTATAGTATTTTATTACCCAGCTTTTTAAAGGTCAATTTAATATAATATACCCCCTTTCACCAAACATTCTTTCTTGCCTTGTTGACAAATGATGACGATATTGTATAGATGTAATATTTTTGTGTCATTCGGTAAACTAAAATGTTATGTTTAGGTTATTTTTCTAATTTTTGAGTGTTAGAATTTAACTGTGGTGAAATGATGCCATAGCTGGAGAGAATGTATTCATGTTAAGTGCAGATTGCTGGTGATGGGATTTTCAGGTCAAGGTGAATATCTTGGGTGAAATGGTGGAGAAGGGTAGTACCAACCTTGGGGTGGACAAAGAGAAGTTTAGCCTGCACTCAGCCATCTATTCGGCCAGGCCGGATGCCCGCTGCTTACTTCACCTCCACACGCCAGCCACCGCCGCAGTAAGTCATTCCGGCATTCTTGTATATATCTCTTTAATCAAACATTGCATCCCATCTGTCACCATTTAGTCTGACACAATGCTTAATGAGCTTGGAAACAAATGTAGCAAATAGTAAATAGTAAAATTCTACTCTACATTGTATAGAGTGAGTATTTGTTTATGATAATTAACAAAGAATGTCTGTCTTTAGGTCTCAGCGATGAAGTGTGGCCTGCTGCCATTGTCCCATGAAGCCCTGCTGGTTGGTGATGTGGCCTATTATGAGTACAATGGAGTAATGGAGGTGGAGGAAGACCGCGTGGAGCTTCAGAAGAGTCTCGGCCCCACTTGCAAGGTTAGCAGACTACAAAAGACTGCAATGTACTGCTTTATTCTACATTTACTCATGGGTGCGAAGAATGAATTCCTAATTAATGCTGTTTTAATCCCACTGTGCTGTGGATTTCAATTATGTCAAGGTACTGGTGCTTAGAAATCATGGAATAGTTGCCCTGGGGGAGTCTGTGGAAGAGACCTTCCATGCAATCTACCACATTCAGGCTGCCTGTCAAATCCAGGTGCACACAAACACACACATATGTTATTCCAACATGGAAATCTTGATAAAATCACTAATGTAGCAGCATTTTGGGATTTCACTGTTATTTTGCAGGTATCAGCATTGTGCAGTGCTGGCGGGGAGCAGAACCTGATTTTGCTTGACCGGACCACCCATAAACCCAGTCATGCAGGCACTGTGGGCTGGGCTGGCTCTAAGTTTGGCCCGATGCAAAAGAGTCGCATTGGAGAACAAGAGTTTGAAGCCCTGATGAGAACTTTAGATAATTTGGTGAGTCCGTTTAAAAAAAAAACCACACAATTCAGACATCTGAAACAACGTGGTGAATAGTGAAAATGCATTGCCCTGTCAATGTATCAAATCGGTTTAAAAGAAACAGTTTTTAGCCGGTATAAAAATCTTCTATATTTAGCTATGAATTAGGGGTGCGTGAGCTACATGTGAAATGTGACCTTTTGCCCCTTTTTTCCTCCAGGGTTACCGTACTGGCTATGCCTACCGTTTCCCATTGCTACTGGAAAGAGCACGGTCACAAACACGAAAGGATATAGAGGTTCCTGCAACTGCCACCGCCTTCCACCAGTTCAACGACGACGGCCTGCCTCTGGGTCTCAAGCAGCACCCTTTTACCCATCGCCAGCAGCAGGAGAGAACTCGATGGCTCAACACCCCCAATTCCTACCAGAAAATCAATCAAGAACAGGCCAGTCCTGGACAGCGTGCCACAGTAAGATTAAAGTCTTATTTATTCATTCATTTTCAACACCGCTTGTCCTTGTCGTGGACGACACTTTAGACTGGTCGCCAGTCAGTTGTAGGGCACACTTAGAGACAGACGACCATTCACACTGACACCGAGTGGGAATCAATCCCATGTTGACTCTTTCCCGAGGTCAGGCAAAAGAGCAATTGAATTGTCTCCCTAGTTCTTCCACACTGCAATGCAGAGAAGCATGTGGGTTCAAAAGTGTTTACTGCAGTGCAAAATCTGCTCTCTACTGGCAGAATAAATCTTTACCTTTAAGGGGGAGATGGAATTCACGACTGAAGCACTATTATGAAGTTAAAATGTTTGGGTTTTTTTTTTGGGGGGGGGGGTAATTTTATTTAATTGTTGACTTTCTCCTTCAGTGGATGAAGACAGAGGAAATGACACAAGCTGGTAGTACAGCTATCAAGATAGAAAACCCAAACCAGTTTGTGCCTCTTTTTACGAACCCTCGAGAAGTGATCGAGACACGGAACAAGGTACGGTGTAACTATAAACCATGTGCCGGTGTTTAAGTTCGACATTATTGATTTGTCTTATGCTTCCGCCCGCAGATCCGACAGCAGAATCGTCAAGACTTAAAGACAGCAGGACCACAGTCTCAGGTCCTTGCCAGTGTGTCAACGGATGATAGCCCTCCGGTAAAGCAGTCTTTATACTTACTGTTGTTTTCTGAATAATATCAGTGAGTTTAAAAACATTTAAAATGTGTATATGTAATATCCGCCATGGAAGTGATTATTTTTGTTAGTTACATTGGATTGCTATTACTCTGAGGGCAACAGTGTTCCCTTCTGCTAATAGCTAGGATTTTATTTTTGTCTGCATTAGTCACCAGTCAGCCCACCTGAACTCCCACTAGAGCCTGAAATGCCCAACCCCTTTAATCAACTGACAGACCAGGAGCTTGAGGACTACCGCATAGAGGTGCAGAAGAAACAAGACATTGGATCTGATGGTAGGTTTCATTTGGCCAGCATTTGCATTTAATAAAAGTATGTTTAGTCTTATGACATTTTGCTGGTTTCCTCAAAAGGATCATTCTTGATGTATTCCTCTTTGGAATGTAGCCCAATGACACGTTTTAAGTTTCCATTTAATGTGACCTATTGTGATAAATACCCAGTCATGCATTCACACTCAGCGGCCCGCCGATATACGTAAATTTTAGATTCGGTTCATGGTTAGACTTGATAGCACAATGCCTGAGTATCGCTATACAAATACCACAGTATTGATAATTGCTATTTCGGACATTTGCCTCAGTCTTAAAAAAATGAAGCGTTAGGTAGCGTGTAACTACTGTGTGTGCTTTGTGTAAGTAGGGGAAGAGGTGGCAAATGATGCGTCCCCTGCTACCTCTCCCACAAATGGCCCTCAGCCTAACCACTCCACCCTCTCAGGTGAGGCTTTGGAGGTGCACTCTCCTGCTTGCCTTGCATGCCATGCAACGTGGCTTCGTGACCTGGCTGCCTGCCTGCCGAAGTCTTCCATGAGCAATTCTTAATGATTCTGCTCTCCTGCTTTTACCCTCATGCTTTAAATCACATGTGTCAAAGTGGCGGCCCGGGGGCCAAATCTGGCCCGCCGCATCATTTTGTGTGGCCCGGGAAAGTAAATCATGAGTGCCGAATTTCTGTTTTAGGATCAAATTAAAATGAAGAGTATAGATGTATATTAAATTTCCTGATTTTTTTCCCCCTTTTAAATCAATAATTGTAATTTTTTAATCATTTTTTTGTTTTTAGTTCAAAAATCATTTTGTAAAATCTAAAAATATATTTTAAAAAGCTAAAATAAACAGTTTTAGATCTATAAAAAACTGAATATTCAGGGCTTTTAATCCAGTTCTTTTAATCCATTTATATAAAAAAAATCTAAATATTATATCTAAAATGGTCCGGCCCACATGAAATCAAGTTGAACGTTAATGTGGCCCGCGAACCAACCCGAGTTTGACACCCTTTCTTTAAATGGTCACTGATGGCCTTGTTACTACTCCAAGTTGTCACCAACTACCTTTGGAAAGTGGGATGTCCCTACTTACAGTGCAAGATCATTTAAAGAAAAAAAATAGGTGTAATACAGCTCCATACACAAGTACCTGTAGATTCCGACCCTTAAACAGTGAACACAGTTATAGTCATGTATTCTTATTGGTGACCTCGTGAAGTGAAAGTGGCCACAGGCAGAACATTATCGCGCCAAATCGCCTTTATATAATTAATAAAGTATAGCTGCCTGGACCAAGAGCATTCTATAAAGGTTAGACTAAATTTAGGATAAGCTCATTTGATTTAAAAGGTGGAACCTTGAGATATGGCTTTCATTTGTGAGATCACCATGCTTAGAACTCAAAACAGTCCAAAAAAGAACATGTCAATGTTTTTGGTTTGGTTTGAAAGATAATTTGAACCAGGTTTGACATTAGAAAACGTAGTCTCTTCCTTTAGAAATACTTCTGTCATGGCCTGAACATAGTTGAGTTTAGCCCACAAATCAGCCCAACATTGGTGTTTAGCACAAAACTTATCTCAAGGCACTGCCGTGTGTTTTTGCCCGCTTTCAAGCGTTCATTCCCGCTGTGATCATTTTTTTCATTGCATGAATTTACCATAATAGCTCACTGCGACCATTGTCTGTGGTTTTTCCCCCATATATTTGACAGTCAAAGGAAGTTATAATAGTCAGCAGTCTTATCTGTTTTATTTTTTACTTTCAAGAGGACATTTCAGCGACCCGTAAACAAATATGCATAGCGAGTTTAGCAACTCGAGCCACGGACGGATTGCGTCTTAACTCTTAAGGCCCAATGTTCTGCTAGCAAAGTCATCAGTGTTGATAGAGATCCATCTGTCCCTGTACCCACTGTATCTCCTGTACCTGTGTTCCTCTGTCTGTCTGTCCTTTTCTGTGTTACTCTGCGAATGATTCATAGGGCACTCCTGTGGTGCTTTGGTCTTGTCTCACTAGTAAGTACAGAAACCACACACATCTCGCGAAGCGCGCATGCTCATCTGCAATCAGATGTACTGATGTACATTTTTGCTTTGCCGCGTCAACCTCACTGCAGACTTTCGGACTGATTGGGGAAATGTTTTCTTTTTCTTTGCATTTTTGGGACAACCCTGAGAGCAGGAGACACAAAGACCGGATCACCCGTCATCCAGAATGGAGGTGAAGAGGAGAAGCAGGATGAAGATTTGGAGAAAGGGATGAAGGCTCTCTCCACGAAAGACAACTCCACTCCGGTCGCTACGCCCGCCAAACAACAGGGCGAAACACCTGAAGGTTCGCCCTGCAAGTCCCCGTCGAAGAAGAAAAAGAAGTTCAAGCCGCCGTCATTCCTGAAAAAGAGCAAGAAGCAGAAAGAAAAGGTGGAAACCTGAGTTGGTCCATGCCAGATCTCAATAGTATTTTGCTGTGAAATGCTTTTTGTGTATAATGCAGTAACAGACAGCGATCACTGCAGATCGGTGTAAACACAGTCAATAGCAAACTAATGACAGACATATTGACTGTGGTCACACTTGTACTTTTTTGGCTTTAAAGAATATTTGGGTAGACTCCAACCCATTACTTCTACTCATTACACTTTATATTCCTCATGTATTGTCACCTACATTTGATTTAACCACTATTTATTGTAGATGGAACATGATTCTCAATTGGATTCACATCTCAGAAATCGCCCCTTAGGATTCCAGAAAAGCACTTGACCGATCACAACAACTTGTAATGGTTTAGTTTTAAACATCACATTGATATTGCAGGTGTATTGTATATGTGAGCACATGTACTATATTACATGTAGAAGTGTATACTGATAGCTACTGATTGTGCTCTGAACGCTGTTTATTGTACATCTCGGACTAAATGTTTTAATAGCAGGAATTATGATGAAGAAAAGGGAAGCTGGGTAAAATCATACTGTCTTGCAAGAAAACAAATGAGGCTATTTAATATGCTTGTAATTGCAGCTCGAAGACTCGTGAAAACACTGAAGGCACTGAAACATTCCACTTTCCCCATTTTTCCATGTATGTTTATGCAAATGACCTGCAGTCTTGCTTTCTGTTTTAAATCAGTCGGTGCAAAATGAATGCTGATGCGATGTTTACCTATGATTTAGATTAATTTATATTATAATATGTATGTGAATGTTGCAAGTTTACCATATATGTCATTAAAGTTTTATTTCAAGTCTTCAAGTCAACTGATGGAACACTATTATTTTGCTTCTTTTCAGTTTGGTAACTATCCCAAAATTCTGGTTGCTCAAAAGAACATTCCTTAAGAGGAATGTCTTATAATTCTTGAATATGCCTATTAAAACTTGGGTTTTAGGTACGTAATTAATGCTTAACATTGACTGCTGTCCTGTCGTCATCCGTGGTTGTTAAATCAGGTCCGCCCCGAGTCGCTAGAGGGCGCTCTCGTTGAATATGTTAAATGGAAGTTGTCACTAGCTAAAGCGGAACCTCCTCACTGATGGTGGTGAACGTAAGAAAGTATCAAAATAAATATCGAATTCAGCGGCTTTACGCTCCTTTTACGATTTGTTCTTGCTATATTTTGACGAAACATTTGACTGGTTAAAATGGGAAGGAGCAGGAGTCGAACTCCTCCAAGGCGTGGTAAGAAACTGCATGTAATGATTTTGTACGTTTTTTGCATTGGTCGATTGAGGAGGAAGGTGCTAGAAACGTGCAAATATACATTATGATTATAGTCAATTCTGCTACATAATACCGTGTATTTAATGCGTTTTCAGAATTTTTGATTTTTTTTCCAAACACACACGGTTTCTAACATTGGCTTCCTGTTGTTAGGATGTGCTGTGTTTTGGCAATTGTAGTAAGTAAACGTAAATACAAGTAGAGTTTTCAAGCTACCTATATAAATATATATATATATATATATATATATATATATATATATATATATATATATATATATATATATATATATTTATATATATATATATATATATATATATATAACACAAGTATAGGTAAAAGTAGCAGCATAGCAGTATATAGAAAAAGTAACAGCTGAAATGTCAACATGTTTTAAAGTATCCAATAAATTAAAAAAAAATATATATATATATATATATATATATATATATATATATATATATATATATATATATATTTTAATTTATTGGATACTTTAAAACATGTTGACATTTCAGCTGTTACTTTTTCTATATACTGCTATGCTGCTACTTTTACCTATACTTGTGTTTAGTTAGCCAGATTTTGTTTGTGCTTATGTTACCTTGCCTAGCCAAACTTGAAACCATCTCTGGGAATTTAATAGGCTTTTAAAACATAGATTTCATAACCTAGCATAATCAATAACCAATGCCAAGGTTGTGTGTGTGTGTTTGTGTTTGTGTGAGGAAGGCCTACACTTGTATACCTATGTAAAACTTAATTCTCTTGTCTACAGAGAGGAGACGTTCAACTTCCCGAGAACGTGATCGAAGAAGAAGGGAGAGAGATCGTTCACGGGATCGTGACAGAGAACGCAGGAGAAGTCGCTCACGATCTCCCCACAGGCGGCGATCAAGGTGAAGTTTTTTGGTATAATTGTCTTTTTCAATACATTTATGTTAAATATACATAGATGAAATATTATTTAATCATCGATTTTTAATCGTGGACCTTCAAGGAATGAAATTAGGCTCATTTCACAACAAAAATCCTCAGTTTATTCAGTGAGGGACATTATTTCATGCGCTTAACATTATTGCATATTCTTATTCACTTACCTGCATGGCTTTAACTATTCTGGTGTAATGGAGTGCAGCAGGAGTTGTTCATCTTCCTCTGGATGCCAACTTTGAAGGCCTAATCCTCGATCATTAGTGAACCAATTGTCTTGAAGCCATGGATCAGTATCTATCAATCCCAGGAGACCTTTATTTATTTATTTATTTATTTATTTAATCAGTGCATTGATAGCAGAATTATAGCTCGGAGGTAGCCAGTAGAGGGCCGCCTCCTGTAGGTTAGGAATTTGCCAGGAGATGCATGCACAGCCTTCAGCCCGTAGTGCGTTGGGGCACAATCACGCTAAATCAAATATGTTTTAATGTGGTCTAAAGCATATGGGTGGTGGGTCATAGATTGCCGAGTTTCACCTTTTGCAGACAGAGTATTGTGTAACATACCGTCCGTCTTAACACAAACAGTGGCATTTTTATTCTACTTTTCATTATGTGCAGTGATTTCTACAGTCAATAGTTGTGATAACCCCTCCTGCAGCGGTCTTATTCCCTTTGCAGGTCACCTCGACGCCCTCGCTCCAACTCCCTCTCTCCTATGAGGCAAAAAGACAGGCGTGAAGATGACCGTAAAGAGAAGTCATCAAAGCCTATTCAAATATCAGGTATAAAGAATATATGTATTGTGGAAATGAGATCAGGACAGTTCGGTTCTTTCAGGTTTGAGTGAATCCTTTGTTGACTGTATAACATATTAGCTTGTATTTTGCATGGTAATCCATTTTCAACCAAATTAAACTAAAACTGCAGACATGTTTACTCCAGATTCTATTGGATATCCACCGCACTGACAAGGTCCTCACCTTATCAACAACAGTGATGAAATTCTAAATAATTAAACATTTTTTTTGAACAGCTGAGGACATGCAAGGCAAAACTGAAGAAGAAATTGAGATGATGAAACTAATGGGGTTTTCAACATTTGATTCGACTAAGGTGAGTGTCTATGATGTAAAACCACAAGGAAGGGAAATTTGGGTATTTATATAAAATTCATCAATATAGAATACAATGCGACTGTATTTTTAATGACCCAGTTTAAACTAATTTTGAAATAGTACAAGCCTGAAGTTAACACACATTTTTGATGAGTCGTTTTTGCTAAATTCTGATGAAATGTCAAATTTGGACAAGATATGTTCTGCTTTCAATCAGGGGAAGAAAAGTGATGGAGCTACCAATGCTTATGCTATCAATACAACCATGAAAAGAAAATACAGGTATGATATGACATGCCTGTAAAAAGAGGGGGGGAGTTATTACAGTTTGAGCACTATTACCGCTATTGTCAATATAGCCAATCACCTTCTGCAGGTGTTTCTATGCAGAGATTCTAGCTCCCCTATTGGTGCCTGATGATGTCATCTGCGAGTGTTGCGAGGGTAACAGTGATGTAATGTATTTTTTTTCTTTGATATTTATTTTCTAGGCAATACATGAACAGGAAGGGTGGGTTTAACAGACCTCTGGACTTCATCGCATGAAGCTCGACCGTCACTGTTTTCATGAAATATACGTTTGATGATGGGTTTTTTTTTCATTTTATTTCGATGGGATGCAGAATTTGTCCATTTAAGTTAGTTCTTGGTGCTTCTATTACACCGTGCATGTTTATTATGAACATTATTTTTGTCCAGCCTCATGCTGCTCTGGAGTTGTAAGTGTAGTTATGTTATTCAACTAAAATAAAAAAAATAAGTCGGTTTTAAAGTAATTACTGGTCATTTTTCCAATTTTGGTTTTCTGACAAAAATCTGCATGTAGTGAAGTCAACTCTGAAATTAAATAATGAAACGTTATCCTTGATAAATGATGTTTTTTGTATGATAAATGTTAGTATGACTACTGTTTTACATCATATATAATCTCCCTAACATTCAACTACTGTGAAGTTCATTTTAAATGTATAAATATTTAGCAGTAATAGCCTTGTTTGAGACCAGTAGGTATATATTCTGGTTGTAAAGACTTTGGCACGTCATTCACTGGCAAACGTGAGTCTTAAGAACCAAGAGTGACGCGCCTGCGCAGATGACTTTATAGGAGGAGCAAACTAAAGAGCGCATGGAACAAATCCAGGTCCACGAACCAAGACAACACTGCAAGAGCCAATCACAACGCTATACTGCGATACAGCATGCTTACGTGGGCGTTACGAGTCAAAATGCTGGCCAATGATCAACTGGATTTAACATAATTCAACCAATGCTGTCCAGCTGCGCGTCCTTCATTGTGGCTCCACCAACGAACAAAGCTGTCGTGTGCGGAACCAAAATGGCTGACAAGGACATCAGTTTCTGTGGACGCGGACCACCTGTAATGATTGACAAATTGAATGCCCAATAGAAGTCTGAGTTGCTATTTCCAATAAGCAATCACATCGAACCTTGGAATACAGTAATTAAATGTCATTTGTGTTTGCTTTATACAGGAGGCGGCAGCTAGATTTACGCTCGCTGATATTTGTGGCTTTAAACGTTTGACCAGACGCGAAGCGCGTGATCACCGATGAACTAGCACAAGAACAAGCTATCAACACATCCTTCAACTCATAAGGTTGGAAGACATCGTCGGGTAAACACCTAACTCGCTTTATTTCCCCGTAACTTACTTAACGAGGCCAATATTTGTGCTCGATAGGCCCAGAAATAGAATCGCCTGGACGTCGACGAACTCGTAAACAAACTTATGTTAATGATAGCATATTGTCATCGACTCGATTTCTCCTCGTTTTCCAGACTGAGCGAGAATATTTTTTCATGCGTCAAACAATACTTAAAACTGCCTGTAAAGTAAATTTCTAGCTTGTCTCGCATCCATTTTCTATAAAGCAGTATTTACCAGAGAAGCTAAACGCTACAATATTAACCCGAACCACTTCAGCTGTCATTTTCGGCAAACAATCAGGGGGGAAAGTGTGTTTTTGCCTTATTTCGTGGCACATTGACGTTTTTTATAACCCGTTTAATACTTAGTCGACGAGACACACACACACTTGCCTTAAAATAGCAGCCACTGTCAGAGCAGAAAGCTGCCGTGTGTGTGCGCGTGCGTGTGTGTGTGTGAGCGCGCGTGGACGAAGAGCAGGTTGTGTACAGCCACGGGATCCCTCATCGGATTATTGAAATATCAGTGATATTGCCTGAACATGACGGCTATCGGAATGGTGCAGATGCTCATCGAAGCAGCCGAGTATCTTGATCGCCGAGAACGAGGTCAGTATTATTATTTCATTCTCGTTTGTTATTGATTTTATGCATTGGCAATATGCAGTGAGACCCATCCCCCTTTATGAGTCGTATTTGTGCATCTATCCTGTTAAAAAAATGACGATTCGTTCCCCCGATCTCGTTTTTATTTTTGTTGACACCAATCGCTACATGTGTATTTTGCAAAACATTGCATTGGAATGTACCACTAACCCCCAAAATGGTTTTATATCCATGGTCTATGCGTTTAATGAATGCATAAAGCAAAGGGGAATCGACTCTAATGGTATTGGTGGTATTTGTCATTTTTATTTTTAATAATGTAAGGTTCAATGTGATGTGCACACAGGTATATTTTTTATTTGTTTTTGTTTTTTTTAAATGATAGCCCCTCCTTTCCTGCTGTTGTGGTTTTTCTAGAGGGGTTTATTCCAGTTCAAGATGACATCATTGTCCAGGCAGAGGGGGGGGGGAGAATACAGCAGAAAATGGGGATGCTTTAACTGGGCTTGCACCCAAGTTTACAAAATGTTCATTGAATGATAAATATATGAAAAGCATATTGTGGTATTCATTTATTTTTGGACACCATTTGACTCAAATGGTTATACTTATGTGCTTGCAGAAGCTGAGCATGGCTATGCTTCCCTACCACCTTTCATCAGCAGCCAAGAGAGAGAAAGTTTGAAAAGGAAGAGCAAAAGCAAGAAAAACATTAGTAGCAGGTACAACTTAATTCCATCTGGAGTTGATTTGTCCGAATTCGCCAACATGAAAAACTAATACTACTGTTACATTCATTCACATTTAGTCTTAAAAAAGTTTTCCACTCATTAATTTTCTATACTTCTTATCTTTATTCGAGTTACAATGTACTGGAGTAGATCCCAGCTGACCTAGTACGAAAGGCAAACTACACCCTAACTCACGTGTCAAAGTGGCGGCCCGGGGGGGCAAATCTGGCCCTCCGCATCATTTTGTGTGGCCCGGGAAAGTAAATCATGAGTGCCGACTTTCTGTTTTAGGATCAAATTAAAATGAAGAGTATAGATGTATATTAAATTTCCTGATTTTCCCCCTTTTTAAATCAATAATTGTAATTTTTTAATCTATTTTTTCTGTGTTTTTAGTTCAAAAATCATTTTGTAAAATCTAAAAATATATAGAAAAAAGCTAAAATAAACATTGTTTTAGATGTATAAAAAAAACTGAATATTCAGGGCTTTTAATCCAGTTCTTTTAATCCATTTATAAATAAATAAAAATCGAAATATTATATCTAAAATGGTCGATCCACGTGAAATCAAGTTGACGTTAAAGCGGCCCGCGAACCAACCCAAGTCTGACACCCTTGCCCTAACTGGTCGCTAGTCGTAGGGCATACGTAGAGTCAAACAACCATTCACACTTACAATGCCACTGCCACTGTGTGGGGATCAAACCCACACTACCCAGACCGAGGTTATTAGGCCAATGAACCACTACACTATGACTTCAAATGATGAATTCATATGATGTTTTGTGGTGGTTTCGGTCATTAGAGCTCATTTTCACAATATCTGCCAACAGTAACTACTGAAGATGTTGCTCATTGAATGAAATCCTGATTTAGTTAGTGAGAATTTTTTGATGAATATTTGCTATATTCAACTCTCAGAAATATGGAAAAGAGAATGTAGAAAAATTGAATTCACTAAGAATTTCTCAGCCTCCTCTATTGCCTGTTGTTTCTCAATGTGTGGGTGTTACGGCATGTGAGCGTGGAGGTGGTATAGTGTATATGTGCATGAATCAGTAGTACCCCCGCCCCCACTGTCATGTCTCTCTTATTTTTTCTTTCCTCATCATTCTCACTCACACACCATTTTTTTTCTCCTGACAGTAACACCTCACCTCCCCCACTTCTTTCGAGTGTTCCCTGCTAGGTTCCCACTCTCGGAAGGGAGCGCATTAGCGCCTTTATTACATAAATGAAGAGATTCCTCCCCCACCGCCCTCATGTTCATATTCTCTTTGTGACTGCATTGTATTATGTGTAAAAAAAAATTGTGCGTCCCCCGTTGTCCGGGTACATGAAGTCTAGTCATTCTGAGAAATTCGTAATCCCGTCTGTTAAAGAGCCTCTCTGATGTAACAAACATAGCCAATTTTTTTTCTTGTGCTGAATTACAAAACAGAAATACAGTAATCCCTCGAATATCGCGGTTAATGTAGACTAGAAATGGCCGCGACAATTGAAAAATCGCAATTAGGGTCACCCCTATTATAACTCCCTTTTCCCCACTATTGAGTTTTAGCGTGAATTTTCACATTTTTATGAACTTAAAAAAAAAAAAAAAAATGAAAATTAGCAGAAAAAAATGGCGAAGAAGTGAATTCGCGTTAATCGAGGGAAGACTGTAGTTCCTCTTGAAAAATGTTGATTTTCCACTTATTTACATTGAGTGATATCACGAGAGAGGTCCAATCCAGTGTGACTTTAGCGGATTGGATGATCAGATAATGAGTTAATACTTAAAAATAAATAAATACATTTTAAAAACCCAATCTTTTTTTCCACCCCATTCCAAGCCTCTGAAGATGACGGAAATTGAATTACCTCCGATTCAAGTCAATTATTTTGAAAACCCCAGAAACTGGAATTCCATTTTGTGGCTCAGTTCGTGTCATTACTTCTGACTACCATTCTTGTGTATTCTTTTTAGAGTTAATAATGAGAAAATACTGTATATAGGGGCAAAGTCTAAGCCCAATGTTTCTGGTTACTGCCACCTCCTCACATGCACTGAGCTTAAAAAGAACACGTTTCCATTAGTGAGTGAACTGCCGGCTTTACAAAAGCCGTCTTCTTTTCCTTCATTTTCTTTTGAAAGTAAAAACAACCGCCTCTGCCCGCCATATTCTCCCTCGCACAGTTTTGATCAATCGATTTCTTTCATACACCCCAACAGAATGCAGTTATAGGCTGTGTTAATGACCTGAAAAAGGGGTTGTTCACGTTTTGCTTTATCTCCACAGGTCTACGCATAATGAAATGGAAAAGAACAGGTATGTAATGTCAATCTTGTTCAATTGGTTTATGTAAACTGATAATCTATTTCCTCTTCCATTTCGGTCCTAGTCAATCTCTTTAGAAATGTGCAAAACCGTAATTGCTGATGTTGGTCAAAATGCAAAATGTTTTTAAAATTAAAAGCTCAATGCATTTTTAAATACTCTAAAACAAACCCATACCGACAGCCATGTTCATAATAACTGGGAAAAAATAATATTAGCAGTATTTTAGAGTTAATGTATTGTATTAAATGTACAGTTAAGGCAGTCTTAAGTTCTCAGTATTTTTGGGACTGTAAAGTAATTTGACACACCATAATTGAACTAGTTTATTTTTAAACATAAGGGGTTTGACATCTCTCCCTTATTTCAATCAATGTACTTGTTTATAATAATTTGGAGGTCATTAAAAACAATTTGAATACATCCATAAAGAACACTAAATTATAGTTTGAGGTAAAATAAAGGTCCTTTAGTGCGCCCTCCATCATGAAAAATACCGTTTTTCTTTCTAAATATTATCGTAAATGCTTTTGAAAAGAAACCAAATTGCAAGGAAGAGTTAACCTTTATAGTTCGAGTCTTATCATTTTATATCGGAATACTCCCCTATTGACACAGTGCCCTTTTGCACTTTAAGCAGAACAATCGGCAAGTGAAAGAGCCACTCCTCTCTTTTCCTCATTTACCTGGACCACAAGAGTCTGAAGGGGGTTGTTAACAAACATTCACTACAGCACGTTATGTCACAAGGTAGACTAGGGCATTGGCTTTCTTATGTAAGGACTTACTTGAATGACATTTGGTCTTTGGAAATCACATGTAAAACACACTTACCCTTTCATTCATGTAAAGCTGTACTTTACTACTTTATGTTCTTTTTAAGTCTTAATTTATCATGTTCAACTACTTTAGACAATTACTTTGTGCAAGTGAATTTAATGTTATGGACGGACTTGTATGACTTTAAGCTCCGCCTACTATTGTGTATTCAGTGATACAATACTCTCCCAGTATGAATTTAACTGAAACAGATATTAAACTGGGAGTTCATTCGACCTCGGGAAGGATAAACATTTCCACAGTTAAATGTTAGTGTCCTACACACTGGCACTCAAACATACACACTGGCAGGCACACAGTTTTTGTGAGGCTGCAGATGGAGGTGTGTATTGCATAACAGCCGGGTCAGTTGGTCTCAAACACCCACCAGACCTTAGCAACCGACAGAACTGTCAGTTTGGAGCCATGTAGAAAAAAAGTGATATATGTGAATGGTTGGAATGGATGTCTTTCATCAGAATGATCATGGTAGTCATCCATTTTTTTTGTTATCTTGGGAAATAGTGAGCACAAATATGTATATATTTTTGCAAGTTCTTATTGAAATGCATTAGGTCGAATGGTTAGTGTTCATATGTGGACAAGTCTGTTTTCTTCCCTTCTTCCTCTAGACGGGCACACCTACGACTGTGTTTAGAACGACTGAAATCCATGGTTCCGTTAGGTCCAGACGCCAACAGGCACACCACCCTGAGCCTGTTAATGAAGGCCAAGAATCACATCAAGGTGTGTGTGGGTATCATATTTTAGTCATGGCGCAATCTCAAAATACCGTTTTTTTTTTAGTACAAAAAAAAAGATGGCAGTGGCACAAGGGGTGGCCCAGAAGCTGAGTGGTTAGCGCGTCGGCCTCACAGTGGGGGACCTGGGTTCAAATCCTGGTCGGTCCACCTGTGTGGAGTTTGCACACCCGGCCTCCGGGCCTGCGTGGGTTTTCTCCGGGTACTCCGGTTTCCTCCCACATTCCAAAGACATGCATGGTAGGCTGATTGGACACTCTAAATTCCCCCTAGATATGAGTGTGAGTGTGAATGGTTGTTTGTCTTCTTGTGCCCTGCGATTGGCTGGCCATCAATTCAGGGTGTCCCCCGCCCCTGGCCCAAAGTCAGCTGGGATAGAATCCAGCACCTCCCGCGACCCTAGTGAGGATAAAGCGGTTCAGAAAATGAGATGAGATGACAGTCGATTTTGGCATAGTGCAGTTCGGCCACCTGTGTTCAATGTCATACTATATCAACACTTACTCTTGCTGCATCTTATTTTTGTTTACTCTGTAGAGGTTGGAGGAGAGTGACAGAAGAGCCCAGCACACTTTAGAACAGTTGCAGAGAGAGCAGAGACATCTGAGAAGGCGCCTAGAGCAACTCGGTGTGGAAAGAATCCGAATGGACAGCACTGGCTCAACCGTGTCCTCAGATAAATCCGACTCTGACCAAGGTAGGTTGTCCGTGCAAGTTGATAAAATGTCTAATTTGGCTGCTTAATCATGCCATCCTCCTTCTCTTAGTGACCATTGTAATGGGTACTCGGTCGTTTGGTCAGCGGTCTTTTGGTCGCCCGGAAGGTTATTGATAATTACCATTTAAATTGTTGCTCAAATTCCCTAAATACAAAGTGCGAATTATTATTTAGTCATACTTAAGGCCCTATTAATTATTAGGCTAAAGAAAAGCTCAAAATTTCCCGTACTTTTATTGTGTTTTGTTGGAGAACTTGTTAAGACCCTGACTGATGTACCTTCTTCAAGGGACAACTCATGTATACATACGAACTCTTATACACTCATACACTCATACACAACTCATACACTCACACGTCCGCTCAGTGAAACTGCTCAGGGCCATTGTTGGCTTTTATTGATGCGTAGACCGTGTTGTTTTACCCAAACGACCGCACACGATTGTAATGATTTGCATTTCCTCTCTGCGTTCTACAGAGGACCTAGATGTGGACGTGGAAGGAACCGACTACCTACTGGGTGATCTGGAGTGGAGCACCAGCAGCGTGAGTGACTCTGGGGATGAACGGGGCAGCCTGCGCAGCAGCTGTAGCGATGAGGGCTACGCCAGCGCCAGCCTGCGACTCCTGCAAGACACTCAGGAGAGGGCCCAGCAGCTGGCCTGCAGCCTATAAACCTCCCTGGTTGAATCTCCTTGGAAGAATGTGTTGCCCTCCCATGGTCTTGTACCCACTTCAAATCCTCCTCTGCCCTCTGGACTCAACCAATCACGAGGCTTCTCATCCAGCCAAGCCTTTTGCTGATTTTCTTTGCCCACGAGCAAAGTAAACCTCCCCCCCGGTCAACAATCGTTACCTAACGGTCGCCAGGGCTCGTGACGTCCTCCCTTACTTGTTGTCCCTCCGTCCATTACAAATGCAACTTTCAGCCAGAGAATGTTACCGTACAATATCCCACTGCCTCTTTTTTTAACGTCTCCAAAAATCTGGATAGCACTTATGAGATTTCACACACAGACACGAGATACCCCGTCGTCGCGCTCCCCGCTAACCATATGGCGTCGCTTCGTATGGTGTGCCACAAAAGATTCAGACACCGATTGCCCAATCGGTCTGTTTTTTTTTGCACAAAATGGCCATCTTAAAATGTTCCTAGCATTTTTTTTAAATGTATACATACAACCACTCCCCTTTCATATTTTAGAGGTCATCTTGAAAGAGCTTCAAATATTACAAAGGCACGGAACAGCAATATGAGCCTCTTTAACGAAGGCCTCGCTCACCCTGACGTTTTCGGAGGTTTGGGTTCGATGCTGGGATTTCTTTTGTGAGTTATAAGTACGTGATTGTGTGTCTATGTCTGAATCTGGCGGAGGTCGATACTATACGTAAGTTTTAATCACCAGCTACCTGGCCTATTTGTGGAATGTTTTAGCAGGTGGTGCACTATTATCCATTACTTCTTGAGAAGGTGTAACCTGGGATGAAAAGTCTACCTACTGAGAATCCACGCTGGAGAACATTCCACTGTGTAAAGAGAGAGAGGCAAGTGAAGGCTGAGAGCGTTTTTTTTTTTTAATTTTTATTCCTGCCATGAATTTACACAAAAAATGTCACCTGAAAGCTAAAAAAAGTGTTTTGTTTTCCCATGAGCACATATCGTACAAAGAGTGGACTCCATTCTGCGTTAAACCCAGAAAGAGCCTCTCTTTACTTGCCTTGATCGCTATTTATTGCTTTGGAAGAAATGTACATCTATTGTAAATAGCTTAAAGAAAGATACCTATGTCTATCAGAAGTATTTATTAGATCTGGTAAAGTTAGAGAAGAATATAATATATTTAATTCGTTCTGTGTAGTTTTTGTTCCCGTGAAGTTTTGAGAGTTTCATATGTGTCATTTGTTTGCACAGAATAGGCAATCCGTAGAATATTTAGAAATGTATTTTGTGCCTCGAGGCTTTGTGTCTGTTAGGAAGTTTGAAAGCAGATCTCATGGAATAGGATGTTATTTTGTGGTTAATATTAGGGTGCCACCAGGCTTCTAAAGGGCTCTTTGCACAGAATGCCATGACATCAATGTAGGATATTTAGCTCAAAACTTCTTTCTGAAATCCAGCTGCGTTTTGGCCTTTATCGTTTTTGTTTTTAACCTGCTCGGAGGTTGAGCTCAAAAGGTTTTTGGGTTAAAACACAAAAAAACCCACTCAAATTGCCTATTCGTCCTTCATTTATGGAGAGAACTAAATTAAATTTGATAGATATATTATTGCGGTGTATGAGCATCGATTCTTGGATCCCGATTTGTAATAGTTTTGGTCTCAGGGGCTGATGTGCAGATTTATTGGTGCTTGTAGGTTTGGCGTTTCCCAGTAGACGGCATGCGTGCTTTTCAATTGTGCTCACGGAGGATACTTTTAGGGTGCCGAGCGGTCGTAGTTCGTTTGAACTTGTTTTTTTGTTATTGTTCCAAAAGCAGCACGCAAAACTACATTGAATTGATGTGTCCTAATGTGTGCACTATTCAACGTGATTTTTACAAAACCGCCGATTTCCCAGCTGTGTTAAACTCATTTGTGATTGACTGAGATATACCCCACCTTGCATAATTAGTTCTTCTTTTGAGTAGTTCTCACAACTGAAAATGAACTTTATATTACGATTGCAAAAATTAATCAAATCCAATGAGTACCACGTGCATATTTTATCATCAACTGGGATTGTTTATGACCCTTTTGGTAAATTATATTGAGCATGAATCCAATGTTGGGAAGAATAAATACACTTTAATATCCAAGTGTTTAAAACCTTTTCTAAATTGCTTTGGTGTGCAGCACAAGCTTTTGTAAAGTAACTATATGTACAGCTTTGCTGGTTAATAATAGTGCCATTTAAAAAAAAAAAGACTGGAAGAGAATAGGCAGCCATCTTAGGACAGCATAGGAGCTTTCGTGCAAAGAACCCATAACACACAGTGTACATGGAAAAATGATTTTTTTAAGTACCCAACATGACAGCTCTTATTGTTCTCAGTTCAGGCATGACAATGGTACACCAAAATCAACCAATAGACCAAAAAAAGGAAAAAAAAATCACAAAAATAAGTATGTATTAGTTTTCTGAGTGTGGAATTCTGCGTTTTTTTATTTATTTAAAAAAGCCCTTCGACAACTAGTGAGGATGTGGAGGTACAAGTATAGAAAAGCGGGTATTTACTGACATGTGCATGTAGTGTGTGTGTGTGTGTGTGTGTGTGTGTGGGTGTCTCAACACTTGGACAATTGATTTTTCATCGTGATAAAACTGCAAACATTTGAAATACTCAAAAAGCAGGAATGGAGTGGAATGTTTTATTGAGATGATTAATCAATTGGCCAATTGCGTGACATATCTTCAAAGAGGATAAAACAGGTATTGTAATGGCAGTTTTTAACACTATGTAGTTGTACAGTATAATTTAAAAAAAATGAAAAAAAATCATGTTAACCTTAGCATTTTTCCCCCATTTCCCCCATTAAATGCCCTCTTGTCTTCTGCCAATCTTTAAGTATGGCCCCCTCCCTCACCTGATCCTTTGGGGTTTTAGGCTGGGCAAGCATGCGGTACTAGATTGTTGATGGAGAACCAGGTGGTCTGTCTCTAAGGACCACCAGTTGTTTCAGCACTGATGGTTCTCGTGTTTGTTTGTACTTATTTGATTTGTGCATATTTTTGTGGCTAGTGTTGCCTTAAACTGACCTAAAATGTAAAAAAAAAAATGAAATGTGCTACATGTTTGAATAGAATCTATTGAAATGTAAAGCCAATTGTTTTGAGGCCTGCTGTCATGCATTAGCATAAATTTCCACTCCGCATCAACATTGCGCCAGGAATATCTTTGTCATCCGATGCTTCTTTTCTTCTAAAGCGCCTCATTAATTCTGTATGTTCTAAAATCAAGATGAGGGTGGACATTTTGTGCACTTGATTTTGAAAAATTGGAAGTCTGAAGCAACCTAATGTTCAGCAGCAATTTTTATTCGACATTGGAAGTAATAAATGACTTTTAAACCCTTGATTACCGACTGAGTACTTTGAGATTGTCTTTGTTTTTCCACTATGCCGAAAACTATTTCTAAAAATGTTCAGCAAATAATACCAATGTTTTTGTTGCAGGTATGATTGTACTTGAGCAGTAATTGGGAGGTTTTTCGACAACACATGGCAAACTGTTTGTCACCAGCATTTTCAGAATCATCGACTTGCCAGATATGAGGTTTGTGTAATCACTGCCATCTGACTGCTAGACACATGCGACAGAAGTAGGGGGTGGGTATGTTAAAAGGACCCTCCTACCACACACACGCACACACACCTTCTGGATCCGAAAATGTTTCAGAAATGGACACCATCCAAAAATATTTTTTAAGCCATGAATGGTAAGGAACTCCTTAATGTCTTCATTCAAGTGGAAATTCAAATTTGGTCATTTTATGATTTGGTTTTATCAGGCCCTATTGTGTATTAGAAAAAAAACATTCAAACCTATATTAATAATAGGTAATTTAGGCCCAAACTCATGCAAATAACCCGCATTTGTGCACCCAGTCAATACCATCTGACGATCAACCTGGAACAAAATAGCATGACCACATCACCCTGCAGACTGATTACTGATCAGTGATATAACAATTTCTAATGAATATCAACGATGTTGTTTTTGCATTTTAATGAATTAGATTTTGAGCGGTCCAGTGCTCTAAAGCATACAATATATAGGCTGTATGAATTTTAAAGTAGTATTTGTCTAGACTTAATGTCTTCTATGTTATTCAATTGTAAACTACACATTGTTCTGTGTATTCCAGTTTGTAATATAGTAGCTGTATTTTGACATCTGCCTGCCATTTTTAAAAAGCCATGACCATTGGGGGTCTTCGCTGGAAGAACAGTACCATCTTGCGGTCCAGGTTGGTGTAACATTTCTTATGTCTGGATTCAAACAGGTATACTACTACAGTACTATATATGTACTGTAATGTGGTGTAATTGATCAGTGAAGACTTAACAAATATTCTGTGTCATGCCTAACTGTATAAATCCAGTCAAATCCTTGTTTTATTTTGTCTGAGTAGTATTTAAACAGTAATGTAAATGATACAAAATAATTTCAACAATATTATTAATATAAAACAGGTATGGGCGATCACAGCTGCTGTATCGTTCCTTAATTATTTGCTTTTTTTTCTGCATTGCATATTGGATTTTAGATTGTTGAAGTTTTTTTGTGCTAGTTTTATAACTACTTTTTTGTATATACTACTATATATGTACTAGGTTTGTTAAAGACTCCCCTTCCCATGCCCCCTTGAGGCCCGGGCCCCGTTGCAGGCGCACCCCCTTAAGCTCCGCCCCTGTCCGTGAGGCTGTGAAAATGTACCAAGAGCCAATAGCAACCTTTCCCATCTTGCTGAGTCACTGTCACCCCACACAGCCCCCACCCCCACCCCAGTTTTCGCGTTTGTCACCACCACACCCTGCAAAAGATCCAAAATGCAGCATTGCATTTGGGGTGGGACTTTTTAACCACACTTAAAAATAACCTTGCTTTTTGGGTGAATTGCACATCTCGAGCAAGAGCATCTAAATAATGCAAATTTTAGATCATCAAGCAAAGATGTATGAGTGTTTACCTTTACTCTCTAAACCCTGATGTGGGATGAGATAACAATGATGGATTTATGAGATTTTGGTACCTTCTTGTGTAGAACATGTTTATAGACAGGTGTGCTTTTAGACTGTCAATTAGTTTTATTGGGAAAACGGTTTCTAAATTTATTTGGAACCAAGTTGCATTGATTATTTATTAGTGTGTTCATAGCTGGGATTTTTGCTGTCACATGAACCAACAGAAATGAACTAGCTCTTTCAGTCTATATGCATTAGACGTCTAGCATCGTCAATGGTACTGAGGCATAAAAATGTACCTGCAGTCCTTCCAGTTGAAATGATTTTGAAGTAAATTGTTTGCAAAGGTTGGCAATAAGTTAAGGCTAGTTAGTGGAGAGAGCTTGTCATGGGATTGCATGAAATTGCATTGTAATGTGATGTTAGTGTCTGCTAAATGCATTTGACAAATGTTTTTACATTCCAGGGATGTGTGAGAGGAAATAAAAGTGCAATGCAGAGGTGAGGATTAGTCGTATAAAGTGAGGGAAGGAGTGGGTGGGGTGGCTTTTTTTGGTGGTACTGCAGTAACAAAACACACCCTGATGCACTGCTGTGGGCCTACATTGATGCCATTCGTGCAAGAACAGCAAAATAAAAAATAAAAAAAACACCTTTGCCAGGGCTGGTAACAAGTGTCCGGTCAAAAGCAGACTTATTTTTTGCATCATCACGGACACTGAAAGTGAAATCCATGTTGAAAGGCATGTAATAAAATGCTTTCTTTTGTCGACTTTCACGCGGAAGGAGCAGGGGAGGGGGCGTGGCTATCCTGCTTGGGGTTAGCAAGTCTCCTCGAAGCCCCCCAACACCCCCCTCCATCCCATCTCCCGTTCTCCCCTGCGTCAGATGATGCGCAAGGCAGCCCTCCCTATAAAAGCACCTGCGTTGAAGTCAAGCGTGCAGGATCCGAGCGACTTCGCGTCTCCACACACGCACAGCCGCACTCCTTCAAGTTGATCAGAAAAGCAAAGATGAGTTACTCCAGCGAGATGTACGGCAGCAGCTCCTATCGGAAGATTTTTGGAGATGCCCCGCGGTCCAGCCGCGTGGGTGTGACCAGCATCAGCAGCAGCAGCATGAGCAGCAGCAGCCCATCCCGCGTGCACGCCTCCGGGTACCGCAGCCGCACTTACGGGTCCCCCTCGGTGATCTCCTCCGGCGGGTACCGCAGGAGCGCCGCCTCCGCCCCCGCTCGCGGCTTCTCCTCCATGCAGGACTCCCTGATGGACCTGAGCCAGTCCACGGCGGTGACCAACGAGCTGAAGATCATCCGAACCAACGAGAAGGAGCAGCTGCAAGGTCTCAACGACCGCTTTGTGTCCTTCATCGAGAAGGTGCACCACCTGGAGCAGCAGAACAAAGTTCTAGAGGCGGAGGTGACGCTCCTGCGGCAGCGCAACAGCGAGCCGTCGCGACTCCACGAGCTCTACGAGCACGAGATCCGCGAGTTGCGGGCGCGGGTGGAGGAGCTGACCCACGAGAAGAGCCAGGTGCAGATGGACTGCGTGCAGATGAACGAGGCTCTGGAGCGCCTCCGGGAGAAGCTGGACGAGGAGAGCAGGCTGAGGGAGGAGGCGGAGAACACCCTGAAGGGCTACCGCAAGGACGTGGACGACGCCACCTTGGCCCGCCTGGAGCTGGAGAAGAAGGTGGAATCGCTGCTGGACGAGATCGCCTTCCTCAGGAAAGTTCACGAGGAGGAGCTGCAAGAGTTGCAGTCGTCCATGCAGGCCACGCAGGTACGTGTCGATTTAAAACCAAAACTTTACCAGCTCCATTGATCTCCGTGGAACGCGTTGGTACTGCATTCGACACTGCATTGGTATTGGAAGGCCCATTGGGTATTGCCGTCCAATTCGTTTAAACGAGGAGGACTGGTTATGTATGCCCATATTTCAGTGCCATTGACGGTGCCAGACCTCCAATCCGTCTTGACTATGGGAAGATAATCGATGGTGGTTTGGACGTCGAGTGCAAGCTTGAAAAAGCATTTTTTGCTGCATTTTCACTGCCTTTTATATCTAATGTCAAAGGCAATTTATGGTACTGCAGTGCTCCAGCTTGGTGGTCCCACACCCTTTTGCAGTAAGCTATTAAAGGCTGGTGAAAACTTTCCTTTAAGCAGCTTTGCATATGTATAGTAATTATATTAGGGATATCACGATATGAGATTGCCAATGTTCAATATTTGATCAATTCTGTGATACTGGATTGGATTGGATAACTTTATTCATCCCGTATTGGGGAAATTTCGTTGTCACAGTAGCAAGAGGGTGAGGATGCAGAAATAGGAAAGGCATTTTAGACATAAATAGATAGGTAATAAGTAAGTTAAAAAATAAATACATGAACAAATATATAAATAAATAAGCGTGTCGCTGAAGAATTAGAATCAAGAATAAGAATTGCTGATTTTTTTTCACAAAGGTTGCTGTACAAGAGTAAAACTCCTACTTATCTTCATTGATGAATATTTACTTAAAAATTTCAGGAGTTGAAATACAATTTTGCAAAGCATTCTATTCAAGCCCAATCTCTTAATGATATAATAGCATGTTTGCTTTATATCAACTTTTTGGTGCGTGCCTAGCCAAAGCTAAATTCTAAAGACACTAAAGCGTTTTTTTTTGGACCGAGACATAACTGCAATGTTATGAAGGTGCATTATTTTGTATAATATGCATACAAACAGAAGTGAAAACAATTATATTGTCATTTAAATTTATGTGCAAGCAATTACGAAGTCGCGGGCCAGCGACGCTGCACAGAAATAGCGCATCATTTAAGGGTGTGGTCTCCCCAAGGATCAGTATTCAGGACAGCAACTCGACTCTTTGATTCTAATCAATTTTAACAACAGCATGCATTCAAAACGGTTAACTTACCTTCACATCTACCAAAGGACTTTGTTGCTGAGTAAAAGTAACTTAAAGTGGAATCAATATATTGAGAGACGGTTGCCAGGAGGATTTCTCAAGGGTATTTGCTGCTTTCCTCTGAGAGATTTTCCTGCAACGTAAGCTATTGACAGCGCAGCAGAAGCGCCAGTCAGCAGCCAATCGTTCCGCTCAGTCCTTCAGCAATCGCTGACTGCGATTCACTTCATTAGCATATCGCTTCAAAGCACATACGCTTGCCACGCAGACTTATTTTTGAGGACTTAATGCAACCAGGACAAAACAAATGGTGCCTTCAAGTCACAATTCTAAAATTGGAACGTAAACCCTTTTGGAAATCCACGTTTCCAGGTCTCGGTGGAGATGGACATGAGCAAACCGGATCTGACCGCGGCCCTGAAGGACATCAGGGCCCAGTACGAGAACCTCTCGTGCAGGAACCAGGCCCAAGCGGAAGATTGGTACCGTTCCAAGTTTGCCACGGTGACCGAGGCGGCGGCTCGCAACCAGGACGCCATCAAACACTCTAAGGAGGAGCTGACCGAGTACCGCAGGCAGGTGCAAGCCCGCACCCTGGAAATCGAGGCCCTCAGGGGCCACAACGAGGCCCTGGAGCGGCAGATTGCCGAGATGGAGGATCGCCATAACAATGAAGTCGGAGACATGCAGGTTTGTGATTAGGCATCGACGGACTCTTGCGAAACGGTTCATATGCTTGGACGTAATTCTTGGCTGTTTTCTCTTTGGTAGGATACTATTCAGCAGCTGGAAACTGCGCTGCGCAGCACCAAAGGAGAAATGTCCCGTCACTTGCGTGAATATCAAGATCTGCTGAATGTCAAAATGGCCCTTGACATTGAAATAGCTGCTTACAGGTTTGTAATATATTCTATATAAGATCGCACTTTACTGCAATAATTATTTCAATTTCAAGTAGCGTATTCTCCGGACTATAAGTCCCCCTCTTTTTTTCACTTTGAATGCCAACAGATTTTTATGTTGTGTTTTTATGCTATAATTATCCAAAAATACGGTTGAAATGTTACATTAGGGCAAACAAAGTAGATCTGATCAGCATTATTTTTTTAGTAATATGTAAGACTGTGTGTGGGATAAACTGAAAGATTATACACATTTATTTAATTAATTTAATTTGGTTAAGAAGTGATTTCCAGTTTAGATTCCATTTAATTATTTATTCCTAATTGCAAGCCGAAATCAAGGAACACTCTAAATACAATAATAAAATGACTTAAATTCACAGTTTTTCTAAAAGCCTTTGTTTTTCTTATAGGTTTAAAAAAACATTTTAGCATTGTTATTAGTTTTGTTTAATACATAAAATTTATTGTGTGAGAGATTAATAAGTAGCAAAGTAGTGCAGTAATACAAAAGTAAACAAAAAATAATACAATAACCACTCCCCATCCCTTTTCTTTTGAAATTCCAATTGCAATTGCATTTATTGGTTTCACAATGTTAATATCATTTATTGTTGTACACAGAAAACTGCTGGAAGGCGAGGAGTGCCGCCTCAGCACTGTTGGTGGCGGCATGGTGCAGTCCGGTTACCCAGGCTTCTCCTACATGTCATCCCGCACCTACTCCTTGGGAGCCTACAGGAAGTCCAAGCCGGAGGAAGAAGAAGAAGAAGAAGACAAGGAGGATGAAGAGAACGAGGAGGAAGAGGAGGAAGACGAAGGAGACGACCAGGACGGAGGTGAGGAGGAAGAGGAGGAAGAAGAAGAAGAGGAGGAAGAAAAGCCAAAGGGGAAGGATGAGAAGGAGAAGAAGAAAGAAAGTCCCACTGAGAAGAGCAGCAAGAACTAAACTCTTCACGTAGCTTGATCATCATCATCATCATCATCATCACCATTTCTCATTCTTCCTGCTAATCACGTGCTGACATGACCAATTGCATA
Organism: Stigmatopora argus; assembly: GCF_051989625.1. Classification (NCBI taxonomy): domain Eukaryota; kingdom Metazoa; phylum Chordata; class Actinopteri; order Syngnathiformes; family Syngnathidae; genus Stigmatopora; species Stigmatopora argus. Next base: position 5,738,386 of record NC_135391.1, read on the forward strand.
CGCACACAATATTATCAAGAGGTTAGTTCAACTTTAAATATCTTTTTTCTCTCCCCTCAATTTAAGCAATGAATGTGCCAACCACGACAAATGGGAGTAATTTAGAAGTAAATGCACATTTAGCTCACAGACATGCAGACGAATGCACAATGCATGACATAAACAGCCAGTCCAACTTTTACGGTGCTACGTGATTTTTCGAGCTAAAAGTTGGCAGACTTTTTCTGTTGTTAATCATAGCCCAACCAGCTCCGCTGGTAATATTAGCTTGTCAAACTGGGCTGGAAAGCAGAATAAATGACTTTCATTTCAGTCCAACCTTGTGTGAACCGTCCATCAATCATCCGTAGCCCTTCACCTCCTCCGCAAAGTCAAATCGCTACAAAAATGCCAACTCATAAATTATAGAAGCGTGTATTGACATCGTGTTTTTATTTGCTGAAATAAAGAACACAAACCGCTTCGAATTGATCATTACATGAAATTTTGGAAAGTGATCTGTCTTCCCGTGATTCATTTCCATTGGGTTTCTGTTAATGATTTTTTGGGGGGCAGGGCGAGAACCAACCATGTTATGCTATCTTTTTCATACAAACACCTCATGATGTTGGTTGAATGTAGCGTGTGTGCATGACTGAGTGGAAGGCAGCTGACAATGACATCGATAGCCCTCCACTCCGACTGCAAATGGCAGGTGGTCCATGTTGAGTCCATGGATCATACAAGGGCTATTTTCACGCCAACCTCTTGTTTTTTCTTCTCATCTGAGGTGTTAGTAAGAATCCCTATCATCACACCGCACATCTTTGACCTTCCTTCTCCTTGACAAATGAATGAAACAAGAGGCACAAATGCATGGCCTGATTCTCAGAGCTTGAATACTGTACTTGTGGTTGGAAATCATAATTTGCTTGTTGTGGTTTCAATTTAAACTTGCCTTAAGCCTAACTGAAGCTATAAAATACAACCTGTTCTCTCCAGTGTCATAATTAATGCTGGGCTAGCAGAGGTTTCAAGACACTTTCTCATTGGATCTGCTTACTTCATAACTGTGACTGTACATGCTGCCAGCTAATGCAGTGACTTTCTCTCAAAGCCAAATAAAATCATTTATTATCTCCAAGTACTCTATGACTAAGTTTGTTCAGAACACCCATAATTCTAAAATAAAAACATAAATACAAGGAATGTACAGATCCGTCACTAACACTGTGTGAGTGCCAATTTCAAAACAAAAGACCAGCATATATATATATATATATATATATATATATATATATATATATATATATATATATATATATATATATATACATACATATACATATACATATACATATATACATTACATATACACACACACATATATATACACATATACATATACATATTATATATACTGAATATTGGGGCCACACTATTGTACCTAGTGTGGCTTTTATTTTGAAGTAATGTCTCCCAGTGTGATCGTTCTGGCAAATAAGTTAAAACATTTTTTTTAGCGGATAACTTTCAGGAGTCAAGGTGGAATGCAAAAGGGCTGAAACAATTGAAATCTGGTCCAAATTTAATATTTTCGTTGTGCCCAGGGGCGGATCTAGAAAAAATATTCACGGGGGGACATGAGGCAGGGGGCTATTTGAAGGGGGGGCAAATATTTGTTTTTAGAATGTTCCATAAATGTCAAGCGTTACAGTTTCAACGGTATTGAAAAGTTGTGTAACTCCAATGTCAGTATGATGAACCTTTCGTCCATGACACAAAAAGAGTAATGGCACATTCGGTGGCCTGTGTAGCGAGGGACACAGACACCAACAGTGTCAGAGAGCAGATTTATGATGAATTCAGGGATCCGATCAATGCCGGGTGGTGAGCGGACGTGTGTTGCTTGCTGAAGCGTTGCCCTTGATCCGTTACTGCCGTTTGTGTGCTGCAGTCAGCAGATTTCTTCTCGTGGGGATCATATATTATATCTAATCAAATGACTCTCCTCTTCTCTTTAAAACAATATTGGACATGCCGGATATGACATTAAGGATAAGCCTCTATTTACGTTTATTACATGTCATTATTTTCCGTGACTTTAAGATCTACTTCTACTGATCGGTGACCTTGTAGTATTCTTACACGCCGACCTGTAAAGTGGGCATTTTTTTTCCTCGATAAAGTTTTCATGGGATTCAAATGTACTTGTTTGTTGTTCTGTCAAAGTGTCTTTTCTCCCGCAAACCCCTTTCACCCTTCTGTCTGTCTGCCATGCTCTCACCCTCTACCTCCATGCACTGCTATATATAGACTTCTGCATTGCAGATGTCCCACAGCTCTGCAGAACTCGAGCTGCTAAATAGCCCGTGCCAAAAAATGTATTGTTTTGATAATTCATGGTGGAGGAGGTGGATATCACTATGGTCCGGGGCACACAGAAGAAGGAGAGATCATGCTGCAGTAAAAATGAGCTTCCACAGTTGCTGCAGTTGGGATAATTAAGTGTTCCTTTGTTTGTTGTGGCCCTTTAAATAACTTGATTGGATGGAGGGGGGCTCTGAGTGAGCACATTTGAATAGGAAATGAAGCGATATGTTTAACAGGTGGGATTTTTTTTGGGGAAAAATTGCAGATTACAAAGAGAGTTTGAAAGAAATATAACTATGAATAAATCCTTGACATTATAAATTATCACTGAACCACCACCACCACATGGAATGTTAAGCAAGTAGTAATCATCTTTTTTTGTGGAATGTTGGATAATATTGAACTGTTTAATATTGGACTCTGCTTGCTGCTCATTTTTGTTTTAACAAATAATTAAGTACTAATTATAACTGCTGACTGCTGCTAACACATCTAAACTCTATTGCAGGACTCAATGAAGTCTTGCTGCCACTTGCTGGTAAAATAAAAAACTACATTGAATAACATAATTTTACAGATACGATTATAAACTAATAATATTTTTCGATGTCTTTAAATGATATTTTTTGTTCATCTTCATTTTGCAGATATATATTTAACACTTAAATATTTTTTGTGCCTATGGTGCTGATCGATGCCAAATCTATCGTGACTGGGAGTGTTGGCTGTCAAAGGAAGCTCATGTTGTAATATATAATTTGCTATATGATTATACGTATATGAATCAAATCAAACATGTCCGCACTCATTTGCCAAACAATGGGGTAGGCCCTTTATTTTGAAAAGCGGAAGTTGTGTTCATGCTTCACTCTCACTTACCTCGGGAAGGTTTGAATCTGAGCTGAAACCTTGTCGAATTTTATTGCCAGAGCACAGGCGCTCCTTGAGCCACGGGACCACCGGACCTTCGCCGTCGTTGCTCGGCCTTGGTTTGCTAAGATGACCGAGCTAAGGCACCGCGGAGCCAAAGACACTGAAGCGACGTTACAGGAGCAGCCGTCCGAGGACAAGGTATCGTTCGCTTGTAGACGCCACTGTAATTTCAATGTGATGCTAACGCTCGTTAGCTACCTAGCATGCCTAATTGATACTGCTCGTCACGCCTTTGTGAAAGATAATATTGACCATTTATGGGATGTGTTTTGATTTTCATTGGCCACTTGAGATGAGATTGATATGTTTAGTTTTGATTCTGGGATGCACGACGTCGTATTTCAAGTTGCGTTCTTGCACACAGGAAGGAAATGCGTTTGTTTTGTTGTCGAAATGGGGGTTGATGTTGAAGGGGGCGTGGTCTAGTCATGGGTTCAGGTGCCGTCATTACGTTAAAAGGTTTTTCGGCAAAAGTCTCAGCAGGTTCTCTGTGAAAAAAAAGCAATGCGCCATTTTTAATAGTTGTTTACCTAGTTCAGACTCTTAAATATATGTGCTGTTCTAAAATAAATGGAATCGCAGGGTATTCGCATTGCTATTTTGCAGACGGTTAACATTTCTGCCTATGAAGATGCTTGGGGTGCATATAAGATAATAGGGCATTAATTAATTTAAGACATTTAAGATATTCACTGCCAAGATAATCACTTTCCAGCTAAAATAGTCAATGTTATATATTAAAATGTTGTTATATGAAACCTTTTAACAAGTTATAGGGCAAAAAATGCATTATTAGCAATTATTTTACATTTATATTTGATAAATCAATCATTGGTGTATATTTTACATTATTTGAATGTTATAAATACAATTATACATTTATGAAAAACATCTATAATTAGATTAAAATAGTGATAATGCAATGTAGTCAGAAATTTACTCTTTAGAAATCTGAATTTGGTAACCTGACATGCAAGACAGTTTTTACATATTTTAGCCACAGAAATCTGGGAAAAGATCCAATTGTGACTGTTTCGATAACTCTTGAGGCACATGACATTTTGGAATGTATGAATTCTGCTTTAAATTCCCAATTACATGACTCACTTTCTTTTTGTTTCATCTTTTAAAGGATCATTAGTATGTTTATTTGCAACCATCTGTCAAACAGATGGCCTTTACAATTGACACCGAAAAACAGAGGCGCTCCAAGCTCCCTGTGGTCTAACGGGAAAAACCAAGTGGGCGTGAGGGGGGCGTGTTTATATGAGTCGGTGGACTATTTTTAACTCAAGCATCCTGAAAGAGTTTCCATGGAAACCGAAAGGTGTAGAATGGATGTGCTTGTGTGTATTTCTCCATATTGCGAAGAGTTGTTATTATTAGGATCCAAAGGAAATTCTCAGAAATCTCTCACTTAGACATTATTATTTTGTTAGATATGTGAATGAAACAAGTGATCATTGGATTGTGACATGAGCCCGCCGAGTCCAGCCATTTATGCTGGTTGTTCCACAACATACTGTCTGTCGGGGGACCATCTGCTCTCTGGTGACGATTCCATGCCTAATTTGGTCACTGGTAGCAGGGAGGTCAGTCCGGGTGGGAACAGTTTGGTTTTTATGTGTGTTACTGTGTCACACTTGAGTTCAGAAGGCATTCCTTAACTAAGCACAAAATACTCTTGATGAGATGACAGTATGTTCTTTCCAAAGCTAGAGAAAATATATGAAGCACCTATAAAGGAGAGTAGGCATGGTCATGTATTTGTTATTATTTTATGTTCCCCAAAAGTGTCTACTTAGGTTGAGTGCTAAATGGCTTTATGTTGCTTTAAAAAAAAAAAAAAAAAGAGATTCCTCTTAAAATTAAGTGAAACAATAATTGTACGTCAATATGTGGTGTCCTGATGTCAAATGCAATGGTTTGTTTATATAGTAGCTAATAACAATGGCGAAGAAATTTTTTTGAAATCTGTTTTTTATGGTTGTCCGATGCATAATCCATAATTTATTTTGCTGTTTCTCTATCACGTCAATTTTTTTCTCCTCTCGCTTCATCATTTGTAAAAAATGTAATCATGTCAAAAAAAACATTGCTGTCATGGATGGCACTTTCATTGTTGTATGTCAATATTAGAATAGAATCATTTTTTAATATATGTAAAATGAGCACGTGCTTAAATTTTTTTTAAAGTGTTTTTCATATTCTAATGTACTTGAATTTTATTGTTCAAAAACTTGCTGTGTATACATTCCAGGGATCAGACAGTGAGCTGAGGCCGGAAAAAGATGGCGGATCAGACAGCGACCCCAAAAAGGACACAGGGATCCCTGAGGTTCCAGTGCCACCTGATGACACCCCAGAGGTGTTAAATAAAGCTTTGTCCGGACTCTCCTCAAGGTGCGTTTAGTATGGCTAAAGTACTTCAAGCTTGGCAGTAACATGGGAAACATTTGTACTGTATGTGCTTGTAGTTTCAACCGTTGTAATGAGAAAAATAGAATCTCACCGCAGAGTTGCCTCCACCTTTTATTGAATATACCATACACAACATTGGAAACTGTGTCGTCTGTTGTATCAGAGAGCAAAATGTTTTTTTTTCTTTTTCAGATGGAAGAACTGGTGGGTTCGAGGGATCCTTACACTGGCCATGATTTCTTTCTTCTTTATCATCATCTATTTGGGCCCAATGGTGCTTATGATGATTGTGAGTAGGTCTTCTTGTTTTGATCATGTGAATCTGCATCACGTATACCAATTCATGTTGTATTTTCTAATTAAAATAAAAAACAATATATTGTCAATACTAGGGCTGTAACAAAACCAAAAAATATCACAGTTGTTGACCCACAATTCGATACAAAACAAATACCTCTACTTAGGAAATTAATTGGTTCCAGAACTTTTTTTGTAAGTAGAGGTGTACTTTATATGTAAATTCTTTAATTTGTTCCACGGTCCTCTCAACTACCAGCTAAACCCTTTAAAATTAGTCAGTGTCCCTATTTTGTATGATAGATGTGAAGAAACTGAAAATAACACTATTAAGCAAAATAAATTATCAAATACTGTAATACTGTATACAAATTCTCCACCCCAATCCACCAAAATAATCCTAATAATAATGCTTTTTAGGGTAAAAAAGAAATTTGCTTTTAGCCAAAAATGATGTGGGAAAAAACACTGCCAGCTTTCAACGTCAAAATTTAATTTACAATTCTTTTTCTCTTCTTAGTAAAAACATTGATGAACACCCGAATTGTCTCTAAATTTTGTTTTCAAAAACCTGAATGAATTATGTCATTTTAATAAAAACCAAGATTTTGGTTTCGATATCGTTATGGCCTTAATTCATCCATTTCATATGCTTTGTAATAAAGTTTTTTTTTTCTTGTCAAGGTCCTGTGTGTTCAAATTAAATGCTTCCAAGAAATCATCACCATTGGTTACAGTGTTTACCACTCGTACCATCTGCCATGGTTCAGGACACTGAGTTGGTGAGAACTCACACGAACGAAATGACATCTTTGCATCATCAACATCAAACCTTTTCATTTGTTTTCATATTCTCTCACATTCCGTTGCAGATTTGCTGAGGTTCGTTGGCTGAACCGGTTTAATCATTTAATGTAGGCGTAGTTTTGAAGTCGCACGTAAAGTACCTGCAGTCATAATAGTTAACGTTTGTAGTCCCTGTGATGTTCAAGACCTGCCAATCGTTTGTAGTTTACTACACTAGTTTTTGCCAAACTACGAAATATGCCGGTTGTATCAGAACTACGAAAAGAAAAAATCAAGGAATGTTTTTTTTCAGCAATTTACATGAAAAAAAAGGAAAATGTTGAAAATGTTCCTTTTACAATTTACAATGATTACTTTCACAATGCAACGTCATGTTCTAAATAAGATTTGCCCTTTTCATGTTGTTAAAACATTCAATTATTTTGAAAGTAAAGTTACGTGCTCCTGTGAATTCTCTCCAATTGTTAGCGTGTTAACTAAAACGAGAATGTGAGTAATAATTGGCTTGCTGCTTTTTTAATTATTTGGAAGGACGAACTATTGAAAACAGAAACTATTAGAAAAGCATGTGGAAATGAGATAACATCGACCTTTATTTTTGTAAGTATGAAAAATGCTACTCATAAAAAAAGGGTCACAAAGTCAAAAAATAATCTTTATTCGCTACGAAATAGGATTTTTGACCTTTGGCAGCTCTGTGTTCGTCCTCGTGTAATATTAGATACCATGACATCCTCCCTTGCCACCAAAAATGAAAAATGGAAGTCACCTGCATATTGCCGCCATAAAGCTTGTGAAATGAATCTGTCAACTCTTTTCCCGACAGGTACTTCCTGCTCTGTGTCAATTACTTCTTCTATGGCGAGACGGTCACAGATTACTTCTTCACGTTAGTGCAAAGGGAAGAGCCACTTCGTATCCTCAGCAAATACCACCGCTTTATCTCCTTTGCCCTCTACCTCACAGGTACAACATGTGACTCACCTCATATACCAGAGTGCAGTTTAGTATAGAAAAGATAACATTTCCATTGAAAACATTGACTTTGTTTAATGGCAGCCAAGCAGTCAAATAAGAGGCGAGTAATTTGTGTTAGCAATTTATTCCAGATCGTCAAGGGCACCTTCTCAGTCCTTTTAATAGTCTAGCAATCTTGAGACACTCGGCTGCATGTTAAGTCTGACTTAGAGCTGCAAGAGCTTGATGGAAATTTGTCTGTTTGTGTAAAAAGGGGTACTCGGACGATTCGCCGAAAGACGTTTCGCCGACGGACAGTTCACCGAACGGACGTTTCGCCGAAACAGGATTTGCGGGCTCGCCCCGCCCCCGGATCGTGTGTACATGTTTTTCAACCTCGGCCCGCGGGCCATATACGGCCCATTACAGATAACATTCATTTAGGAATAACAAGGGCATGTACTGCCCCCCGCTGGACATATTTCTAAATACAAGTACGTACTACAATGTGCTGTCAATTTTTTATATTTTTTATTTTATCCTTGCGTATTTAGAAATCTGTCCAGCAGGGGGCAGTACATGCCCTTGTTATTCCTAAATGAATGTTATCTGTAACGGGCCGAGGTTGAAAAACATGTACACACACGATCCGGGGGCGGGGCGAGCGCGCAAATCCCGTTTCAGCGAAACGTCCGTTTGGCGAACTGTCCGTCAACCAAACGTCTTTCAGTGAATCGTCCGGTCACGGTAAAAATGACCCAAATTCTGTTTGAAGTGATGCGCTTCTCACGAGAATTGCATTGTGCTCTGTGTTTCCACTTCAGGTTTTTGCATGTTTGTGCTGAGTTTGGTGAAGAAGCACTACCGCCTTCAGTTCTACATGGTAAGTCACATCCGGTTTCTTATTCGCCGCCACCCTCAGGGACGCTGGGTTATTAATGAGGCCTGCATTAGGGAATCGGTTTCTGCAGGCTCGGGGAAGTGCTCGTCCTAGAAATCATTGGCAGACTGTCCTTGCTAAGAACTATGAACTGTCTGTCCTCAGCACTGAACCACGCTTTTCAGTAATTCTTTAGACTGGATGGGTGTATTTATAATGTAGTAAAGTAGTGTGTATATAACAAAGCTCTTCATTTTTCTTTTGCCATCAGTTTGGCTGGACTCATGTGACTCTGCTGATTGTGGTGACTCAGTCTCACCTCATCATTCACAACCTGTTTGAAGGGATGATCTGGTATGTAAACAGTTCTCAAGTTGATTTTAGCAAGTAGAAAATGGCATGCCGGAAGCTGCTCTGCTTTAATTTGCAGCATTTACATTCTGTTTCTTGTCATCTCTGAAGGAATTGTCAATGTTAATATGATTTCATTGTTCTTTTCTCAACAGGTTCATTGTCCCCATCTCCTGTGTGATCTGTAATGATATTATGGCCTACATGTTTGGTTTCTTCTTTGGCCGCACCCCTCTCATTAAGGTCGGTCGACTGAGCAAATTTTCAATTTTTTTGTTTTATGTCGTAATGTGCTGCTCACCACATGTAATGTTTTTATTTTTTATTTTTACAGCTATCACCAAAGAAGACGTGGGAGGGATTTATCGGCGGATTGTTCGCTACCATTTTGTTTGGCATCATGGTGACTTCTTTATTTTTGTCATTTAGACCAGCAGTCTCCACTGATTTAGACAATGAGGAATTCCTGTGCCATTTAACGTCTAATTGTCATGGAACGCCGAAGGGTGTTAGTTAAATTTGTCTTGTCCATTTATTAGCAAGTAACCCGAATATCTCGATTTTACCCACAGCTCTCCTACGTGATGGCTGGCTACCGCTACTTTGTATGTCCAGTAGAGTTCAACAACGATTCCAACAGTTTCCAGGTGGACTGCGAGCCGCCTGAAATTTTCCAGCTTCAAGACTACAACCTGCCCGCCGTCCTACAATCAGCGACTGGATGGGTGAGTCCACAACGTGCCACGTGGCTGGATAGTCATTTGTTTAAAGTGTTAAGACCTACCGTATGCATGCATGTACATCTATGTGTATGTATATATATGTATATATGTATATGTATGTATATGTATATTTATGTATATATGTGTATATTTATATGTATGTATATATGTGTATATATATGTATGTATATACACATACACATACATATATATACACATATATATATACATATATACTTGTGTACATGTATATGTATATATACATATACATGTATACATACATGTACATGTATATTTATATATACATGTATATATACATGTACATGTATATATATATATATACATGTACGTGTATATATATGTGTATATATACATATATATTTCAGCAACATGCTTATTTATTTAAATATTTATTCATGTATTTATTTATTAACTTACTTATTACCCATCTATTTATGTCTAAAATGTCTTTCCTATTTCTGCATCCTCACCCTCTTGCTACTGTGACAACGAAATTTCCCGAATACGGAATGAATAAAGTTATCCAAACAAATCCAAGTGGAGCACCTTTTGAGTACGTTAAGTTAGCGCTGGGCGATAAAACGATAATTATTGTGAGATAAGATTTGTCAACGATAATATTACAAACTTACGATAAAAATTCTATCATTTAAACTGTAATTACACCACCCGACCACCACAGAGGGGGCGCTGTTGCTAGATGAACGCTACTCTAATAAACTGTTGGCTTTTTCCCCCATCTAATTGTTTACTGTTTTTCTCCGCAGAGGACGGTCCGTCTCTATCCGTTCCAGATCCACAGCATCGCACTGTCCTCATTTGCCTCAATTGTCGGCCCCTTCGGTGGATTCTTCGCCAGCGGATTTAAGAGGGCCTTTAAGATTAAGGTAACTTATTGCTTAAATCCTGCATTCAGACCAGATATTTTGAAATTAATGTTACTTCAATTTTCTAATATTAAGCCAAAATTAGTTGTGTTGGTGCGTCACTGAAAGTCTCAGCCCGTCAAACGGAGCATGAAGAAAAATATGCAACAAAACAAGTTGAATCTGGATTTTAATACTTTCAACATAATTCTTTCCCTAATATGACGATTTTTCTCTGGTAGTATTACAAACATATGAAGAGAATGCTTTTTATTGTCATTATACAAGTATAATGAGTTAAAGCTTTCACCACAGTGCACAAATAACAACAACAAACAGACAAATAAATCATCAATAAGTGTTCCGTCTGAAGTCCAGGATGAGTTCCATGGTTTTGGAGACGTTCAGCACCACTCGTTGAGTCTATGGACTCAACAACAAATATACAAATACATAGATAATCAATATATAGTAATGTTAAATGAATAATCGATATAGTAATAGATAAATAAATTTTCAGCATAATAAGTAGTAGTCAACATGGGTTAGTGGTACTTTGTAGTTTACTACTCCAGTTTTGACCAAAGTACTCAATGCGCATTTTGTGTCAAAACTATTAAGATAAAAATTAAAAAAGAGGTGCATAATAAAGTGGTTGATTTATAGTTTGGCATTTGAAATGTGAACTACTTGATATCAAAAAGACCAAATGCATTAGGCAATTTAAAAAAAATACATCACTGTACAGCTTCCAATATTTCTACTGTTTTTAAGGCAAAAAAATTGTGTTCTGATTTTCAGGATTTTGCCAACACCATTCCTGGCCACGGTGGCATAATGGACCGATTCGACTGCCAGTATCTCATGGCTACTTTTGTAAACGTCTACATTGCTAGTTTCATCAGGTAAAATCAGTGAAAGATTTTCCCCAAAAGGATTGTATGTAATTACCTTTGTTGGCAGGGGCCCCAACCCCACCAAGGTGATCCAACAGCTCCTGGCCCTCCGCGCCGACCAGCAGCTCTTCATTTTCAATTCCTTAAAGGCTCACCTCATCGACAAGGGCTTGCTGCCTGCGTTGGATGAGGCGGCCGCCTAGAATTACCTCGAGCCCACTGCGCTCCTGCTTAATAAGAAAAGCAAAACTCAACAAAGGAAATAGCTGTTTTTCCATTTAAAGTAGGTGTGCATCATCCATGCTATGTGTGAATCACGTTACACATCTTTCCAGGTTTAAGTATATTCTTTTCCATCATGTTTGTCGAACAGAGTTAGTCTGTTTATCATTTCCGCTTGTACACGTTTTGTTTTATAAGGACTTTGATTGTGTATTATTTTACTGAGCATTTTTTTAAAGCTCTCAAATGTCACTCACTGTATTGTTAATCCTTTTGAGTTGTTTTGTTGTGGTTCTTAATATTTATAGTTTTTTTTTAAATATACATATATCAGCTCTATTATATTAAATGGGAAATTCGTGAACCTTTATATTAGCCTCACCCTGCATTTTTACTGTCATGGAAACAAAAATGGATTGTTTTGGTCACTATTTAACTTTTGTGCTGGTTAGTATTATCCGTTTAGTTAGGAATGTGCGGATGTTTTTTTTTTATTATTTTGACTGTTACGTGCACTTGTGTTGAACTTTTGGATTCTGTTATCGCTGTCGTGATCTGATTCTGTCGGTTTAAATCTTTGCAGAGATCAGAACTTCAGAGGAGATATTGACAGTATGTTCTATGAAAAATAATACGCTTGATCTTAAGGTTCTTTTAAACTATCATGGGTCCATTATCCGGTAAAAGGGTTTTTTGGATGTTGGGATATCCTACTGCCACGCTTGTCTTTTCATTTGATAAATGATACAAAATGCCAATTGTACCAATCAGTAATTCATAGCAAAGTTAACCATGATTAACCTGACACGAAAAAGAGTCATTCACATGGATTTAACAATCTTTTCCAATGTATTTTGGTTGGTTTGGTAGTGCTAGTATAATAATCTTATTAATTAGTTAAGAAATATTGCAGCCAAACAGGATGTGACCCAGACAAGAAATCTATCACTTCTATGATGTCCTCCAAATATTTTCACCTTAAAGATATTTCATTTTAGACATAACATGGACGTATACACGTTTGTTTTTCAATCCTGAAAGTAAACTTTTAAAGTAAGCAGAATGTTCTATTGTCACGTGAATGTTAGTATGTCAATACTTGCCATTTGACTACATATCCATAAAGTGTTTATTTAAGCAAATCAACTGTGGATGTTTTTTAGAGATTTTAGAGCTATTTTGCTGTGCTTTAATATTTTTGGACTGAGGGAATATTTCAAGCTATATTGTTGTTTAGGCAAGAAAGCTCATGAGCTGTTTGTTGGCTCTTTTCTTGCTACTTTTGTGCTTTTTTTGTCGCAGTGCCAATAGAAGCTGTGGGTTTTCGCCAGTTTGTTTTGGTTTCATTATTACTGTATGTCACTGTGATTGTATTTTCTATTAGAGGATGTCCTAAAATGTTTAACCCCAATTCGTAGGCTAATAATTTTGACAATTTTCGTTGGAGTGACCTCAAATTTTCACAGCTTGTGTTGAAGCGTTTCAAGTTTTTGTGTGTAACGTTTGCCATTTCTATCTTTTCAGGTTAAGAAATGCTGTTCGCTTCAAAAGAAATGGCACTTTACCTGTTAGAATATGCTCCAACTCAGTCACTGAAGACAGTCCAGCATGCGTTCACAAATTTTGTCCAGGTGGGCTTATTCAGTCACTGAATTGCATTTCTTAACCTGAAAAGATAGAAATGGCAAATGGTACAAACAAAAACTTGAAACGTTGTTACACATGCTGTGAAAATTTGAGGTCATTGCAACAAAAATTATCACCCTGTAGTATATTCTAACTTTTGGTTTGAGGCGACCACTAGAGGTCAGGGAGAAACACCCATGCTCTGCTCACGTAAATTCTAGCATTTCCCTAATTAAATAAAACTGTTTAAAACTCGCTATTTTAGTTCCTACTCAACGCAAAGAAAGGTAGACTGACGATTTAACCCTTTTTAGCTCATTGACAACGCAAGATGTCTAATTTTTGAATCGGGAAATGGCTAGCAGCAAATAATCATTGTCAAGGCAGTGAAGGACAATACTAATATAAGTTTACAACTATAAATGTAATTAAAAATGGTAAAATTCTAACTTGGAAAATGTTTTGGAGGCCATAGCTAGAGTATTTCTTTTTTTTTTTTTTTTTTTTTAAACCTTTTTCATATTTTTCACATTTGATTTCAATTTCATTCAAATAAGAAATTATACAAAATAGTATAGTATACTTACAGGGAGGCCCGGTGGGGTGAGTGGTTAGGGAATCGTCCCCACAGCTCTGGGGTCTTGGGTTCAAATCCAGGTCACCTCCCCTTGTGTAGGGTCTGCATGTTCTACCTGGGCCTGCGTGGGTTTCCTCCGGGTACTCCAGTTTCCTCCATCATTCCAAAAACATGCATGGTAGGCTGATTGGACACTCTAAATTCCCCTTATGGTTGTCTGTCTCCTTGTGTCCTGCGATTGGCTGGCCACCGATTGCGGGTGTCCCCGTGACCCTAATGAGGATAAAGAGGTTCAGAAAATGAAATGTAAACATATAGTACTTCTTAATAAAACCTTTGCACAGGAATACCAAATTTTAAGATTATGGCCACATGACCCAAATAGAGATTTCCATGTTTGTGGATGTCAGGTCTTTAACAGAGCCAATACTATTTTTAATTACAAATAAATACTTGCCTTATTAAGGGTTAAAATAGGAGTGTGATGTGAATGGCATCCAGGAAGTCATTGTCGACCAGTGCTACAAGTTTAGCGTTCCATTTTTATTTTTAAATATAACATATTTGTATGTAAATCACAGCTAGGCCTCTTTGAAATTTTATTTTGGAGTTGTATGAATCAACAAGTTATATTTTCCCTAGGCAGTGGAGTGCCCTGTGTTGTATATTTGTCTATAAAAGTAATGTGCTCTTAATGTTAAATTGTACTTTATCTTATCAAAACATAAAAAGATTAAAGCAGTTGGGGCGTGATTTCTTGGGTAATTTCTTTCGAGTCGACTGCTTATTTGCTATTGTTTCAGACCTTGAAAAATACGACCATGTATAGTATACATGGTCGTATTTTTAGAAAAAAAGCCTGACTATACTATGTCGTTTTTTAATTTTAAAAAAGCCTTACTATACTGTCGTTTTTTTAAGAAAAAAGCCTTACTATAATTTGTTGTTTTTTTTTAAGAAAAAAGCCTTACTTGGTTGTATTTTTGATACATACGTACATTTGATTTGATTTGATATAAAGGCGTAGCATCCCATAAGACTAGGCTTTCATTTCAAACTATTCCAGAAAATGTAGGTTTTCCTAAAGAGCAAGCTTTCCACAATACTAGTGTCCCACAAGTGCAATCAGTGGATTGCCGTCAGGTGCTTCTTGCAGCCCAACCCCCGTTGCTTCAACTGAGTCCAAGTCTGTGCTGGATGTTTCGAAAAAAAAATGCTGGCCCAACCCACAGCGGCCCTCGAGGACCCCTGTTGCAGACTCTCCAAGCCAGTCCAAGTCTTTTTCTGGACTTATTGTAAACGTTGGCCATCAAAATGCAGACTTTTGACCATTTTGACTCATTTAAGAGCACCTTTGTTGAATGATATTTTACCCATTTCATTATATGCAGCGGTGTATGATGACACTAAAGGCTTTTGATTTGATGTAAAGGCATAGCATCCCATAAAACTAAGCTTTCATTTCAAACTATTCCACAAAATGTAGGTTTTCATAAAGAGCAAAGCTTTGCACAATACTAGTGTCCTACAAGTGCAATCAGTGGATTGCCGTCAGGTGCTTCTTGCAGCCCAACCCCCGTTGCTTCAACTGAGTCCGAGTCTGTGCTGGATGTTTCGAAAAAAAAATGCTGGCCCAACCCACAGCGGCCCTCGAGGACCCCTGTTGCAGACTCTCCAAGCCAGTCCAAGTCTTTTTCTGGACCTATTGTAAACGTTGGCCATCAAAATGCAGACTTTTGACCATTTTGACTCATTTAAGAGCACCTTTGTTGAATGATATTTCACCCATTTCATTATATGCAGCGCTGTATGATGACACTAAAGGCTTTTGATTTGATGTAAAGGCATAGCATCCCATAAAACTAAGCTTTCATTTCAAACTATTCCACAAAATGTAGGTTTTCATAAAGAGCAAAGCTTTCCACAATACTAGTGTCCTACAAGTGCAATCAGTGGATTGCCGTCAGGTGCTTCTTGCAGCCCAACCCCCGTTGCTTCAACTGAGTCCGAGTCTGTGCTGGATGTTTCGAAAAAAAAATGCTGGCCCAACCCACAGCGGCCCTCGAGGACCCCTGTTGCAGACTCTCCAAGCCAGTCCAAGTCTTTTTCTGGACCTATTGTAAACGTTGGCCATCAAAATGCAGACTTTTGACCATTTTGACTCATTTAAGAGCACCTTTGTTGAATATTTCACCCATTTCATTATATGCAGCGGTGTATGATGACACTAAAGGCTTTTCATTTGATGTAAAGGCATAGCATCCCATAAAACTAAGCTTTCATTTCAAACTATTCCACAAAATGTAGGTTTTCATAAAGAGCAAAGCTTTCCACAATACTAGTGTCCTACAAGTGCAATCAGTGGATTGCCGTCAGGTGCTTCTTGCAGCCCAACCCCCGTTGCTTCTACCCCCCAGCTAATTGGTGACGGCGAGGAGGTGATCGTTACGATCCGTCCCAAAAAATGGCAAATGAAAAAGCACTATGTAAACGCTAAACGATTATCCCCCGACTTAAACCCAGCCGGGAAGAAAAATATCATGGAACATTTCAGGATGAATACTTTTAGAGTGACCTCTTCCAAAAAAAAAAAACAATCGCCTCCGCCAAGGACCTTTTTCAATTTAACTTTACGTGACAGATCTCCAATCCATACATATTGCGGACATACGGTTAAATAAATGGTCAGGGAAAAATGTATGATGACGCAGAAATTATTTTTTTTGCCTTGACGGAGACACTGGCGGCGATTGTTAAACAACTTTAAAAATGTTTCAAGGGAAAAAAAGCCTTACTATACAGTGTGCTTGTTTTCTGGGAGTTTCCACTGTTTGTAAATCCATCTGGCAGTTTTAGCCAGCGGCGATGACAGATTTTAGCTCCTAGATGCCACAAATTAGTCATAATGGTTGGACTCTAGTCATTTTCTCTTCCTAAAAATCCAAAAGTTAATATGTATTTGACTATTTGACTGCGGTTTCAAAGTAAACCATCACACACACACACACACACATACACACACACGCGCGCGCGCACAGACGCGCGCACAGACCCGCGCACACAGACGCGCGTGCGCACAGACACACGCGCGCACAGACACACGCGCGCACAGACACAGACACGCGCACAGACACAGATACGCGTGTAATGGTTTACTTTGAAACCACAGTCAAATAGTCAAGTACATATTGACTTTTGGCTTTTAAGGACGAGAATATATATATATATATATATATATATATATATATATATATATATATATATATATATATATATATATATATATATATGTATATGTATATGTATATGTATATGTATATGTATATGTATATGTATATGTATATGTATATGTATATGTATATGTATATATATATATATATATATATATATATATATATATATATATATATATATAATGGTTTATACTGTATTCAGTTTTATTGATTTGAGAATACACATCTCTTTGGTAGCTATACTAAATAGCTCTGGTCCATCTTATGGTGCCGATATAATTCCGTTTTTCAAAATAAATCATTCATTGATTCAATAGTTTTCCGCACCGCTTTACTTCGCAGGGGTTGCAGGGATGCTGGAGCCTATCACGGCCAACTATGGCTTGCCAGCCAATCACAGGGCACTGAGACGAAAACACGCTGATTAACTTCAAATGACTTCAGGTGGTGGGGCTAGGCACACTGTATCTCAGACCTATTGCACGCCAGTCAGGTATAACAATAATTATAACATTTATTTTAATGTCTTACGAGTTAGTTGCTTGTTATAATGAACAAGTGTGCGTTTATTTTGATGTCTTACGAGTTACTTACTTGTTATAGTGAACAAGTGTGCCTTTAGTTTGAGCTGAAGATCGCCATGTTGAGCTCCGCTAAGCAAGCATGGGTTAAGGTTAAACCTCAAGCTTAAATTTTAATGTTATTTTGCTAAATTATGTATTGGGCAAGTATTCATAAGAACCGAGCGGTGTTCTTAACGCGGTGGTTATTGTTACGGGATTCCAACTGTCTTTTTGTGTGTGGAAATATCATGCTAATGAGCGATTAGCACGAGGCTAGCGCTAGCCGCGAATGGCTAATCGCTACGCTAGCAGGGAGTCCACGTAGTGCTTCTAACTGTACTTTATTGTGGATGCTAAATGAGCGTTAGTTAAGCTAATGTTCATACTCCTATGATTTTGTTTGTAAAAATACACTTATTTGTCGGTGCGAATGGGCTCAAAGTTTTGGTTAATGATGTTAAATGCAAATGTGATTGATTGACACACATTGTATGGCATGCACTTGTTGTAGTGTATGTACACGATGGAATTAAGGCTATAAATGTTTGTTTAGAAAGCAGACTAAACTCTGTCCCTGTGTGGCTTTTTTAAGTTGACGGACATCTTCCTGGACAGCGGCTTGAGTTCTAAAAGGCCTGGGGCCACCTGGTCTGACTGCACCACGCCGGCCTGCCTCAGTACCTCCGGGACACTAAAGTGAAGTTCAACCTGGACGGCATGGATGGACGGACGGCATGGACGGACGGACGGCATGGACGGATGGACGGCACAGACGGACGGACGGCGGATTTATGGATACTTCTTCACAGTGGAGTTTTGGACACTTTTTTTACCCATGGATTTATGGACACTTCTCCCCATCGGAGTTTTGGACACTTTTCTCCCCAGTGGAGTTTTGGACACTTTTTGGACACTTTTCTCCCCAGTGGAGTTTTGGACACTTTTCTCCCCAGTGGAGTTTTGGACACTTTTTTACCCGTGGACGTTTGGACACTTTTTTACCCGTGGACTTTTGGACAACACTTTTTTACCCGTGGACTTTTGGACACTTTTTTACCCGTGGACTTTTGGACACTTTTTTTACCGGTGCAGGTAAGTATTTTGGTCTTTTGAGTTTTGATTTGTGGACACTTTTCTCCCTAGTGGAGTTTTGGACACTTTTTGGACACTTCTCCCCAGTGGAGTTTTGGACACTTTTTCTCCCCGGTGGAGTTTTGGACACTTTTTCTCCCCGGTGGAGTTTTGGACACTTTTTCCTCCCCGGTGGAGTTTTGGACACTTTTTCTCCCCAGTGGAGTTTTGGACACTTTTTCTCCCCAGTGGAGTTTTGGACACTTTTTCTCCCCGGTGGAGTTTTGGACACTTTTTCTCCCCGGTGGAGTTTTGGACACTTTTTTCTCCCCGGTGGAGTTTTGGACACTTTTTTCTCCCCGGTGGAGTTTTGGACACTTTTTTCTCCCCGGTGGAGTTTTGGACACTTTTTTCTCCCCGGTGGAGTTTTGGACACTTTTTTCTCCCCGGTGGAGTTTTGGACACTTTTTTCTCCCCGGTGGAGTTTTGGACACTTTTTCTCCCCGGTGGAGTTTTGGACACTTTTTCTCCCCGGTGGAGTTTTGGACACTTTTTCTCCCCGGTGGAGTTTTGGACACTTTTTCTCCCCGGTGGAGTTTTGGACACTTTTTTTCTCCCCGGTGGAGTTTTGGACACTTTTTCTCCCCGGTGGAGTTTTGGACACTTTTTTACCCGTGGATTTATGGACACTTTTTTACCGGTGGACTTTTGGACACTTTTTTACCGGTGCAGGTAAGTATTTTGGTCATTGAGTTTTGATTTGTGGACACTTTTCTCCCTAGTGGAGTTTTGGACACTTTTCTCCCCAGTGGAGTTTTGGACACTTTTTGGACACTTTTCTCCCCAGTGGAGTTTTGGACACTTTTCTCCCCAGTGGAGTTTTGGACACTTTTTGGACACTTTTCTCCCCAGTGGAGTTTTGGACACTTTTTGGACACTTTTCTCCCCAGTGGAGTTTTGGACACTTTTTGGACACTTTTCTCCCCAGTGGAGTTTTGGACACTTTTTGGACACTTTTCTCCCCAGTGGAGTTTTGGACACTTTTTGGACACTTTTCTCCCCAGTGGAGTTTTGGACACTTTTCTCCCCAGTGGAGTTTTGGACACTTTTCTCCCCAGTGGAGTTTTGGACACTTTTTTTTACCCGTGGATTTATGGACACTTTTCTCCCCAGTGGAGGTTTGGACGCTTTTCTCCCTAGTGGAGTTTTGGACACTTTTCTCCCCTGCTGAGTTTTGGGGACGGACGGACGGCACGGACGGACGGCACGGACGGACGGCACGGACGGACGGCACGGACGGACGGCACGGTCGGACGGCACGGACGGACGGCACGGACGGACGGCACGGTCGGACGGCACGGACGGACGGCACGGACGGCACGGACGGACGGCACGGACGGACGGCACGGACGGACGGCACGGACGGACGGCACGGACGGACGGCACGGACGGACGGCACGGACGGACGGCACGGACGGACGGCACGGACGGACGGCACGGACGGACGGCACGGACGGACGGCACGGACGGACGGCACGGACGGACGGCACGGACGGACGGCACGGACGGACGGCACGGACGGACGGCACGGACGGACGGCACGGACGGACGGCACGGACGGACGGCACGGACGGACGGCACGGACGGACGGCACGGACGGACGGCACGGACGGACGGCACGGACGGACGGCACGGACGGACGGACGGACGGCACGGACGGACGGCACGGACGGACGGCACGGACGGACGGCACGGACGGACGGCACGGACGGACGGCACGGACGGACGGCACGGACGGACAGAGGGATCAAGGTGAGTGCAAAATTCAGCACACCTTGCTAAAAAAATGTAATTAATTTATTGGAAAAATTTCAAAGACTTGAACCTTTTTTTCCCCCGTGGACTTTTGGGCATGAACGGACGGCAAAGATGGACGGCAAAGATTGACGGCAAGGACGGACGGCAGGGACGGACGGCAGGGACGGACGGCAGGGACGGACGGCAGGGACGGACGGCAGGGACGGACGGCAGGGACGGACGGCAGGCAAGGGACAGACGGAGGGATCAAGGTGAGTGCAAAATTCAACACACTTTGCCAAAAAAAAAATATTGGAAAATGTTCAAAGACTTGAACTTTTTTTCTCCTCTGCGGACTTTTGGGCATGGACGGACGGCAGGGACGGACGGCAGGGACAGACAGAGGGATCAAGGTGAGTGCAAAATTCAGCACACTTTGCAAAAAAAATTCCTTAAATTATTGGAAATTTCCAAAAGCTATAACTTTCCCCCCCCCTGCGGACTTTTGGGCGTGGACGGACGGCACGGACTGATGGACGACAGGGACAGAGACAACTGCGGTGAGTCGGCCACGCCCGCCGGCCCGTGCCGTCGTCCAATCGCAAGCCGAGCCCATTCCACCCGTGTTTGCTCTCTTTCAGCGTGCTTCACGGGTACGTGTAAACTAGGAGTCTTGAGGCCCTGTCGTTGGTGTTAGTGACTGGCGGCCATCTTACGACAGACACTGAATTGGCTCAATTCTTCAAACGTTTTGGTTGGAAGGAGGTAAGTGATCCAAGATGGCGGCGCGGGTGGATGCAGCTGGCTCTTGCTCTCCAGTTTGGTGTTTTGTTTCCTCAGTCTTGTCGTTGTTTGCTAACATCTGCCAGGCAAACCTTTTCTACAGTCGCCAGGATTTGGTTGCTCTCGGGAGGAGATGCCATAAATCCATCAGAGCAGATTGCCAACGAACCTGCCGCATGTCCCCGAGGACATCTCGAGACGACCAATTTCGTCATACGCTGCTGTGTATGATGACAATTAGGCTTTTGATGATTCGATGATGATGATCAAGCCCATGTCTGAACAGTTAGCAATCCCTCATTTTCTGTTGCTTTGGGGATATTTTTGCGCCACTTCCTCTTGATTTTCAGGGAATTGATCGCATCACTCACATTACAAAAAAGATAGGGTTGTTGGAAAAAATATTATAGAAAATAATTCAAATTCACAAGATGGGGAAGACGTGCTGGCGGCTGTCATGGAGTTCCGTGCGCATCGGTCGCGCCATGCAGGCAAGCCCCGCCCCCCCAGGGATGGAATTTGGCCGTCCGTCCGCTTAATCGGGTCTTTGCTTTCAGCTGGACGAGAGCGGGAAGTCGGTCTTCACCGTTCTGTGGGGGGACGTGGCCGCTGAATTGAGGAAGGTGAAGAACTGCGTCATCTGTTACGGTGGGTAGCCACAAGAGATTTGGCTGGCTTTTGGTCGGGGGAAAAAAGGCTTTTCTCTGTCCATGAATCGTTAGGCTTTTTTTTTCTAAAAAATGACAATGTATACATAGTCATTTTTTTGGAAAGAAGGCTTACAATAGATGGTCGTTTTTTTTTTTTTTTTTTAAAGCCTTATACATTGTTTTTGTTTTAAAGCCTTACAAAAAAAAGCCTTAAAAATGACCATGTATAGTAAAGCTTTATTCTTAAAAAAATATATAGTATATATAGTTAGGCTTTTTTTCCTAAAAAATAACATAATATAGTAAGGCTTTAAAAAAAAAAACGACATAGTATAGTAAGGCTTTTTTTCTTAAAAAAAACGACAAAGTATGGTAAGGCTTTTTTCTTAAAAAACGACATAGTATAGTAAGGCTTTTTTTTCCTAAAAAAGGATATAGCATAGTAAGGCGTTTTCCCCCTAAAAACGACATAGTATAGTAAGGCTTTTTTCTTTAAAAAAATGACATAGTATATAGTAAGGCTTTTTTTCTTAAGAAAAAACGACAGTATAGTAAGGCTTTTTTTTTTTAAATTAAAAAACGACATATTTTAGTAAGGCTTTAAAAAAAGACAGATAGTAAGGCTTTTTTTTTAAATTAAAAAACGACAGATAGTAAGGCTTTTTTAAATTAAAAAACGACACAGTATAGTAAGGTTTTCCTAAAAAACGACATAGTATAGTAAGGCTTTTTTCTTAAAAAAACGACATAGTATAGTAAGGCTTTTTTTCTTAAAAAAACGACATAGTATAGTAAGGCTATTTTTCCCTAAAAAACGACATAGTATAGTAAGGCTTTTTTCTTAAAAAAAAAAACGACATAGTATAGTAAGGCTATTTTTCCCTAAAAAACGACATAGTATAGTAAGGCTTTTTTCTTAAAAAAACGACATAGTACAGTAAGGCTATTTTTCCCTAAAAAACGACATAGTATAGTAAGGCTTTTTTCCCTAAAAAACGACATAGTATAGTAAGGCTTTTTTTCTTAAAAAACGACATTTGTATAGTAAGGCTATTTTCCCCTAAAAAACGACATAGTATAGTAAGGCTTTTTTTTTTCTTAAAAAACGACATAGTATAGTAAGGCTATTTTTCCCTAAAAAAACGACATAGTATAGTAAGGCTTTTTTCTTAAAAAAACGACATAGTATAGTAAGGCTTTTTTCCCTAAAAAAAACGACATAGTATAGTAAGGCTTTTAAAAAAAATGACCATGTATAGTAAGCCTCATCTCATTTTCTGAACTGCTTTATCCTCATTAGGGTAGCGGGGGATGCTGGAGCCAATCCCATTTGTCTCCAGGCCAGAGGCGGGGGACATCCTGAATCGGTGGCCAGACGATCTTAGGGTACAAGGAGACGGACAACCACGCACTGTATAGTAAGTCTTTTTTCCTTAAAAACGACATGGTATAGTAAGGCTTTTTTTCCCTAAAAAACGACATAGTATAGTAAGGCTTTTTTTCCCTAAAAAACGACATAGTATAGTAAGGCTTTTTTTCCTAAAAAACAACATAGAATAGTAAGGGTTTTTTTCTCAAAAAACGACATAGTATACAAAGGTTTTTTTCCCTAAAAAACGGCATAGTATAGTAAGGCTTTTATTTCTTAAAAAACGACATAGTATACAAAGGGTCTTTTCCCTAAAAAACGACATAGTATAGTAAGCCTCCCCCCCCCCCCAAAAAAACAGCATAGTATTGTAAGGTTTTTTTCCCTAAAAAACGACATAGTATAGTAAGGCTTTTTTTCTTAAAAAAACGACATAGTATAGTAAGGCTTTTTTTCCCCAAAAAACGACATAGTATAGTAAGGCTTTTTTTCCTAAAAAACGACATAGTATAGTAAGGCTTTTTTCCTAAAAAACGACATGGTATAGTAAGGCTTTTTTCCCCAAAAAATGACATAGTATAGTAAGGCTATTTTCCCCAAAAAAACGACATAGTATAGTAAGGCTTTTTTTTCTCTAAAAAAACGACATAGTATAGTAAGGCTTTTTCCCCCCCAAAAAACAGCATAGTATAGTAAGGCTTTTTTCCCTAAAAAAACGACATAATATAGTAAGGCTTTTTTTCCTAAAAAAAATGACATAGTATAGTAATGCTTTTTTTCCCTAAAAACGACATAGTATAGTAAGGTTTTTTCCCTAAAAATGACATAATATAGTAAGGCTTTTTTTTTCTTAAAAAATGACATAGTATAGTAATGCTTTTTTCCCTAAAAAACAACATAGTATAGTAAGGCTTTTTTTCCTAAAAAAATGACATAGTATAGTAAGGCTTTTTTCCCCAAAAAATGACATAGTATAGTAAGGCTATTTTCCCCCCAAAAACGACATAATATAGTAAGGCTTTTTTTTCCTAAAAAAACGACATAGTATAGTAAGGCTTTTTTTCCCTAAAAACGACATAGTATAGTAAGGTTTTTTCCCTAAAAATGACATGGTATAGTAAGGCTTTTTTTCTTAAAAAAACGACATAGTATAGTAAGGCTTTTTTTCCTAAAAAAAACGACATAGTATAGTAAGGCTTTTTTACCTAAAAAAGGACATAGTATAGTAAGGCTTTTTTCCCCCAAAAAATGACATAGTATAGTAAGGCTATTTTCCCCCAAAACGACATAGTATAGTAAGGCTTTTTTCCCAAAAAAAAATGACATAATATAGTAAGGCTTTTTTTCCTAAAAAAACGACATAGTATAGTAAGGCTTTTTTCCCTAAAAAAAAAACGAAAGTATAGAAAGGCTTTTAAAAAAAATGACCATGTATAGTAAGCCTCATCTCATTTTCTGAACTGCTTTATCCTCATTAGGGTAGCGGGGGATGCTGGAGCCAATCCCATTTGTCTCCAGGCCAGAGGCGGGGGACATCCTGAATCGGTGGCCAGACGATCTTAGGGTACAAGGAGACGGACAACCACGCACTGTATAGTAAGTCTTTTTTCCTTAAAAACGACATGGTATAGTAAGGCTTTTCCTAAAAAACGACATAGTATAGTAAGGCTTTTTTCCCCTAAAAAACGACATATTATAGTAAGGCTTTTTTTCCTAAAAACCGACATAGTATAGTAAGGTTTTTTTTCTCAAAAAACGACATAGTATACAAAGGTTTTTTTCCCTAAAAACGACATAGTATAGTAAGGCTTTTTTTCCTAAAAAACGACATGGTATAGTAAGCCTTTTTTTCCTAAAAAAACAGCATAGTATAGTAAGGTTTTTTCCCTAAAAAACGACATAGTATAGTAAGGCTTTTTTTTCTTTAAAAAAACGACATAGTATAGTAAGGCTTTTTTCCCTCAAAAACGACATAGGCTTTTTTTCCTAAAAAAACGACATAGTATAGTAAGGCTTTTTTCCCCAAAAAATGACATAGTATAGTAAGGCTATTTTCCCCAAAAAACAACATGGTATAGTAAGGCTTTTTTTTTTTCTAAAAAAACGACAGTATAGAAAGGGTTTTTTCCCTAAAAAAACGACATAGTATAGTAAGGCTTTTTTCCCTAAAAAAACGACATAATATAGTAAGGCTTTTTTTCCTAAAAAAACGACATAGTATAGTAAGGCTTTTTTCCCCTAAAAACGACATAGTATAGTAAAGTTTTTTCCCTAAAAATGACATAATATAGTAAGGGTTTTTTTTTTCTTAAAAAATGACATAGTATAGTAATGCTTTTTTCCCTAAAAAACAACATAGTATAGTAAGGCTTTTTTTCCTAAAAAAACGACATAGTATAGTAAGGCTTTTTTCCCCTAAAAAACGACATAGAATAGTAAGGCTTTTTTTCCTAAAAAACGACATAGTATAGTAAGGTTTTTTTTTCCTCAAAAAACGACATAGTATACAAAGGGTTTTTTCCCTAAAAAACGACATAGTATAGTAAGGCTTTTTTTTTTCTTAAAAAAACGACATAGTATAGTAAGGCTTTTTTTTCTTTAAAAACGACATAGTATACAAAGGGTTTTTTCCCTAAAAAACGACATAGTAAAGTAAGGCTTTTTTTCCTAAAAAACAACATGGTATAGTAAGCCTTTTTTTCCTAAAAAAAAACAGCATAGTATAGTAAGGTTTTTTCCCTAAAAAACGACATAGTATAGTAAGGCTTTTTTCCCTCAAAAACGACATAGGCTTTTTTTCCTAAAAAAACGACATAGTATAGTAAGGCTTTTTTCCCTAAAAAAACGACATAATATAGTAAGGCTTTTTTTCCTAAAAAAACGACATAGTATAGTAAGGCTTTTTTTCCCTAAAAACGACATAGTATAGTAAGGTTTTTTCCCTAAAAATGACATAATATAGTAAGGGTTTTTTTTTCCTAAAAAATGACATAGTATAGTAATGCTTTTTTCCCTAAAAAACAACATAGTATAGTAAGGCTTTTTTCCTAAAAAAAACGACATAGTATAGTAAGGCTTTTTTCCCTAAAAAAACGACATAGTATAGTAAGGCTTTTTTTCTTAAAAAACGACATAGTATAGTAAGGCTTTTTTTCTTAAAAAACGACATAATATAGTAAGGTTTTTTTTCTTCTTAAAAAACGACATAGTATAGTAAGGCTTTTTTCCCTAAAAAAACGACATAGTATAGTAAGGCTTTTTTTCTTAAAAAACGACATAGTATAGTAAGGCTTTTTTTCTTAAAAAACGACATAATATAGTAAGTTTTTTTTCTTCTTAAAAAACGACATAGTATATTAAGGCTTTTTTCCCTAAAAAAAACGACATAGTATAGTAAGGCTTTTAAAAAAAATGACCATGTATAGTAAGCCTCATCTCATTTTCTGAACTGCTTTATCCTCATTAGGGTAGCGGGGGATGCTGGAGCCAATCCCATTTGTCTCCACGCCAGAGGCGGGGGTCATCCTGAATCGGTGGCCAGACGATCTTAGGGTACAAGGAGACGGACAACCACGCACTGTATAGTAAGTCTTTTTTCCTTAAAAACGACATGGTATAGTAAGGCTTTTTTTCCCTAAAAAACGACATAGTATAGTAAGGCTTTTTTTCCTAAAAAACAACATAAGGGTTTTTTTCTCAAAAAACGACATAGTATACAAAGGGTTTTTTCCCTAAAAAACGACATAGTATAGTAAGGCTTTTTTTTCTTAAAAAACGACATAGTATACAAAGGGTCTTTTCCCTAAAAAAAACGACATAGTATAGTAAGCCTCCCCCCCCCCCCAAAAAAAAAAACAGCATAGTATTATAAGGTTTTTTCCCTAAAAAACGACATAGTATAGTAAGGCTTTTTTTCTTAAAAAAACGACATAGTATAGTAAGGCTTTTTTCCTAAAAAACGACATAGTATAGTAAGGCTTTTTTCCCCAAAAAATGACATAGTATAGTAAGGCTATTTTCCCCCAAGAAACGACATAGTATAGTAAGGCTTTTTTTTCTCTTAAAAAACGACATAGTATAGTAAGGCTTTTTTCCCCCCAAAAAACAGCATAGTATAGTAAGGCTTTTTTCCCTAAAAAAACGACATAATATAGTAAGGCTTTTTTTCCTAAAAAAAACGACATAGTATAGTAAGGCTTTTTTTCCCTAAAAATGACATAATATAGTAAGGCTTTTTTTTTTCTTAAAAAATGACATAGTATAGTAATGCTTTTTTCCCTACAAAACAACATAGTATAGTAAGGCTTTTTTTCCTAAAAAAATGACATAGTATAGTAAGGCTTTTTTTCCCTAAAAAACGACATAGTATAGTAAGGCTTTTTCCCCCAAAAATGACATAGTATAGTAAGGCTATTTTCCCCCAAAAAACGACATAATATAGTAAGGCTTTTTTTTCCTAAAAAAACGACATAGTATAGTAAGGCTTTTTTTCCCTAAAAACGACATAGTATAGTAAGGTTTTTTCCCTAAAAATGACATGGTATAGTAAGGCTTTTTTTCTTAAAAAAACGACATAGTATAGTAAGGCTTTTTTTCCTAAAAAAAACGACATAGTATAGTAAGGCTTTTTTACCTAAAAAAGGACATAGTATAGTAAGGCTTTTTTCCCCCAAAAAATGACATAGTATAGTAAGGCTATTTTCCCCAAAAACAACATAGTATAGTAAGGCTTTTTTCCCAAAAAAAATGACATAATATAGTAAGGCTTTTTTTCCTAAAAAAACGACATAGTATAGTAAGGCTTTTTTCCCTAAAAAAAAAACGAAAGTATAGTAAGGCTTTTAAAAAAAATGACCATGTATAGTAAGCCTCATCTCATTTTCTGAACTGCTTTATCCTCATTAGGGTAGCGGGGGATGCTGGAGCCAATCCCATTTGTCTCCAGGCCAGAGGCGGGGGACATCCTGAATCGGTGGCCAGACGATCTTAGGGTACAAGGAGACGGACAACCACGCACTGTATAGTAAGTCTTTTTTCCTTAAAAACGACATGGTATAGTAAGGCTTTTCCTAAAAAACGACATAGTATAGTAAGGCTTTTTTCCCCTAAAAAACGACATATTATAGTAAGGCTTTTTTTCCTAAAAACCGACATAGTATAGTAAGGTTTTTTTTCTCAAAAAACGACATAGTATACAAAGGTTTTTTTCCCTAAAAACGACATAGTATAGTAAGGCTTTTTTTCCTAAAAAACGACATGGTATAGTAAGCCTTTTTTTCCTAAAAAAAACAGCATAGTATAGTAAGGTTTTTTCCCTAAAAAACGACATAGTATAGTAAGGCTTTTTTTTCTTAAAAAAAACGACATAGTATAGTAAGGCTTTTTTCCCCAAAAAATGACATAGTATAGTAAGGCTATTTTCCCCAAAAAACAACATGGTATAGTAAGGCTTTTTTTTTCTAAAAAAACGACAGTATAGAAAGGGTTTTTTCCCTAAAAAACGACATAGTATAGTAAGGCTTTTTTCCCCTAAAAACGACATAGTATAGTAAAGTTTTTTCCCTAAAAATGACATAATATAGTAAGGGTTTTTTTTTTCTTAAAAAATGACATAGTATAGTAATGCTTTTTTCCCTAAAAAACAACATAGTATAGTAAGGCTTTTTTTCCTAAAAAAACGACATAGTATAGTAAGGCTTTTTTCCCCTAAAAAACGACATAGAATAGTAAGGCTTTTTTTCCTAAAAAACGACATAGTATAGTAAGGGTTTTTTTTCCTCAAAAAACGACATAGTATACAAAGGGTTTTTTCCCTAAAAAACGACATAGTATAGTAAGGCTTTTTTTTTTCTTAAAAAAACGACATAGTATAGTAAGGCTTTTTTTTCTTTAAAAACGACATAGTATACAAAGGGTTTTTTCCCTAAAAAACGACATAGTAAAGTAAGGCTTTTTTTCCTAAAAAACAACATGGTATAGTAAGCCTTTTTTTCCTAAAAAAAAACAGCATAGTATAGTAAGGTTTTTTCCCTAAAAAACGACATAGTATAGTAAGGCTTTTTTCCCTCAAAAACGACATAGGCTTTTTTTCCTAAAAAAACGACATAGTATAGTAAGGCTTTTTTCCCTAAAAAAACGACATAATATAGTAAGGCTTTTTTTCCTAAAAAAACGACATAGTATAGTAAGGCTTTTTTCCCTAAAAACGACATAGTATAGTAAGGTTTTTTCCCTAAAAATGACATAATATAGTAAGGGGTTTTTTTTCTTAAAAAATGACATAGTATAGTAATGCTTTTTTCCCTAAAAAACAACATAGTATAGTAAGGCTTTTTTTCCTAAAAAAACGACATAGTATAGTAAGGCTTTTTTCCCCTAAAAACGACATAGTATAGTAAAGTTTTTTCCCTAAAAATGACATAATATAGTAAGGGTTTTTTTTTTCTTAAAAAATGACATAGTATAGTAAGGCTATTTTCCCCAAAAACAACATAGTATAGTAAGGCTTTTAGTAAGGGAGCCTGAGAAACGGCTACCACATCCAAGGAAGGCAGCAGGCGCGCAAATTACCCACTCCCGACCCGGGGAGGTAGTGACGAAAAATAACAATACAGGACTCATTCGAGGCCCTGTAATTGGAATTAGTAGTATAGTATAGTAAGGCTTTTTTTTCCTAAAAAACGACATAGTATAGTAAGGCTTTTTTTTCTTTAAAAACGACATAGTATACAAAGGGTTTTTTCCCTAAAAAACGACATAGTAAAGTAAGGCTTTTTTTCCTAAAAAACAACATGGTATAGTAAGCCTTTTTTTTCCTAAAAAACGACATAGTATAGTAAGGTTTTCCTAAAAAACGACATAGTATAGTAAGGCTTTTTTCCCTAAATAACGACATAGTATAGTAAGGCTTTTTTTTTTCTTAAAAAAACGACATAGTATAGTAAGGCTTTTTTTTCTTTAAAAACGACATAGTATACAAAGGGTTTTTTCCCTAAAAAACGACATAGTAAAGTAAGGCTTTTTTTCCTAAAAAACAACATGGTATAGTAAGCCTTTTTTTCCTAAAAAAAAACAGCATAGTATAGTAAGGTTTTTTCCCTAAAAAACGACATAGTATAGTAAGGCTTTTTTCCCTCAAAAACGACATAGGCTTTTTTTCCTAAAAAAACGACATAGTATAGTAAGGCTTTTTTCCCTAAAAAAACGACATAATATAGTAAGGCTTTTTTTCCTAAAAAAACGACATAGTATAGTAAGGCTTTTTTCCCTAAAAACGACATAGTATAGTAAGGTTTTTTCCCTAAAAATGACATAATATAGTAAGGGTTTTTTTTTCTTAAAAAATGACATAGTATAGTAATGCTTTTTTCCCTAAAAAACAACATAGTATAGTAAGGCTTTTTTTCCTAAAAAAACGACATAGTATAGTAAGGCTTTTTTACCTAAAAAAACGACATAGTATAGTAAGGCTTTTTTTCTTAAAAAACGACATAGTATAGTAAGGCTTTTTTTCTTAAAAAACGACATAATATAGTAAGGTTTTTTTTCTTCTTAAAAAACGACATAGTATAGTAAGGCTTTTTTCCCTAAAAAAACGACATAGTATAGTAAGGCTTTTTTTCTTAAAAAACGACATAGTATAGTAAGGCTTTTTTTCTTAAAAAACGACATAATATAGTAAGTTTTTTTTTCTTCTTAAAAAACGACATAGTATATTAAGGCTTTTTTCCCTAAAAAAAACGACATAGTATAGTAAGGCTTTTAAAAAAAATGACCATGTATAGTAAGCCTCATCTCATTTTCTGAACTGCTTTATCCTCATTAGGGTAGCGGGGGATGCTGGAGCCAATCCCATTTGTCTCCACGCCAGAGGCGGGGGACATCCTGAATCGGTGGCCAGCCGATCTTAGGGTACAAGGAGATGGACAACCACACACACTGTATAGTAAGTCTTTTTTCCTTAAAAACGACATGGTATAGTAAGGCTTTTTTTCCTAAAAAAAACGACATAGTATAGTAAGGCTTTTTTCCCCTAAAAACGACATAGTATAGTAAAGTTTTTTCCCTAAAAATGACATAATATAGTAAGGGTTTTTTTTTTCTTAAAAAATGACATAGTATAGTAATGCTTTTTTCCCTAAAAAACAACATAGTATAGTAAGGCTTTTTCCTGAAAAAACGACATAGTATAGTAAGGCTTTTTTCCCCTAAAAAACGACATAGAATAGTAAGGCTTTTTTTCCTAAAAAACGACATAGTATATATAGTAAGGCTTTTTTCCATAAATAACGACATAGTATAGTAAGGCTTTTTTTTTCTAAAAAACGACATAGTATAGTAAGGTTTTTTTTCCTAAAAAACGACATAGTATAGTAAGGTTTTTTCCCTAAAAAACGACATAGTATAGTAAGGCTTTTTTTCTTTAAAAAAACGACATAGTATAGTAAGGCTTTTTTCCCTCAAAAACGACATAGGCTTTTTTTCCTAAAAAAACGACATAGTATAGTAAGGCTTTTTTCCCCAAAAAATGACATAGTATAGTAAGGCAATTTTCCCCAAAAAACGACATAGTATAGTAAGGCTTTTTTCCCTAAAAAAACGACATAATATAGTAAGGCTTTTTTTTCTTAAAAAACGACATAATATAGTAAGGTTTTTTTTCTTCTTAAAAAACGACATAGTATAGTAAGGCTTTTTCCCCCTAAAAAACGACATAGTATAGTAAGGCTTGTTTTCCTAAAAACGACATAGTGTAGTAAGGCTTTTTTCCTAAAAAACGACATGGTATAGTAAGGCTTTTTTTTTTTAATTAAAAAACGACATAGTATAGTAAGGCTTTTTTTCTTAAAAAATAACATAGTATACTAAGGCTTTTTTTCCTAAAAAACGACATAGTATAGTAAGGCTTTTTTCCTAAAAAACGACATAGTATATATAGTAAGGCTTTTTTCCCTAAATAACGACATAGTATAGTAAGGCTTTTTTTTCCTAAAAAAACGACATAGTATAGTAAGCCTTTTTTTTCCTAAAAAACGACATAGTATAGTAAGGTTTTCCTAAAAAACGACATAGTATAGTAAGGCTTTTTTCCCTAAATAACGACATAGTATAGTAAGGCTTTTTTTTCCTAAAAAACGACATAGTATAGTAAGCCTTTTTTTTCCTAAAAAACGACATAGTATAGTAAGGTTTTCCTAAAAAACGACATAGTATAGTAAGGCTTTTTTCCCTAAATAACGACATAGTATAGTAAGGCTTTTTTTTTCTAATAAACGACATAGTATAGTAAGGCTTTTTTCCTTAAACGACATGGTATAGTAAGGCTTTTTCTTTAAAAAAAATGACCATGTATAGTAAGGCTTTTTTTTTTTTTAAATGACCATGTATAGTAAGCCTCATCTCATCTCATTTTCTGAACCGCTTTATCCTCATTAGGCTAGCGGGGGATGCTGGAGCCAATCCAAGCTGTCTCCAGGCCAGAGGCGGCGGACATCCTGAATCGGTGGCCAGCCGATCTTAGGGTACAAGGAGATGGACAACCACACACACTGTATAGTAAGGCTTATTTTCTTTAAAAAACGACATAGTATAGTAAGGCCTTTTTCTTTAAAAAAACGACATGGTATAGTAAGGCTTTTTTTCTTAAAAAAACCGACATAGTATAGTAAGGCTTTTTTTCTTAAAAACGACATAGTATAGTAAGGCTTTTTTTAAAAACGATATACTATAGTAAGGCTTTTTTTCTTAAAAAACGACATAGTATAGTAAGGCTTTTTCTTTAAAAAAAGACGGTATAGTAAGGCTTTTTTCTTTAAAAAATGATCTTTCTTACAGGATGGAGTAGTTTTGGGACCAGCTCGCGGATGAAGCGCCGCCCCGACCGGTCGCCTTTGTATGACTCGGTAGGTGATGTCTTGCCTTGTTGCAGCGATCCTAGTGCGTGTGCATAGCCACATCCCCTTACAAAATAGTTTTTCGAATGAAACATTTTTTTTTTATAAATCAAAGTCAAGGTCACATAATAGAACAAGAGATACTTTGCTGTCAACTTTTATTTTTATTTTTTCAGATGAGTGACAACGGCAAAAATGGATGACTTGTGGGATGGACAGTCTTCCAACGAAAAGGTTTCCCAAAGGAAAGCGAGAGCGAGGACACCTGAAGACAAAAAAAGTAAGTTTAAAAGAGACATTCATGTTGCTGTGCAGAAAATATTTCTTTTCTTTTGTTTTTCTTAGACTCACTTGCGGATGTTGATTTCACCAAGGGGCTGACGCAGGAGGAATTCCAGCTTTCTTTTAAAATGCCAGAATTGTCAAGAGTGTAAGACCTTTTGGCCCATTAAACGAGACTTGAGTACAGTCACACATTCTTAACCATTTTGTGAATTTTGTCTTGCAGGACTTAACTGGACCTTAAAGCAGCCCAAAAAAGACGCAGGATTTCTTCATTTTGACCCAAAAATGAGGTATAGTGCCTACTTGGCATACAAAAAAAGTTGCATGGATTGAATCCCACATCCTTCATGTTTTCACTCTTCAGCTCAAACGGATACTTGGCATCAATAGCAGAGCACCAACTTACCATACAACAGGTAATGGTTGGATTCTCCACCTCCTCCAACTTGTCACTTTTCCAGTCAAATAAAAACCGAGTGGGCAGGACTGTACATTTTAAGGAGATGGCTTATACACTTAGTTAAATGAGTCGAGCGCCTCCTCAGCGCAAAGACTTAGCCGGTCGAAGTTTAGTGGGACGGTGGGAGGGCCCAATAGCGCGCGGGGTAAGTATGTGCACAGTAGAGTTTGTGCCTACCACCGAGTGGAAGCCGGTTCGCATCCCGCAGACGTACTCTTGGTGCCTCTCCCCGCCTTCGGCGGGGAGAGACACCTGCGACATAAGACTAATTACCTTTTACTAAAATAAACTTTCGAAAATTAATTTGACATTTAAACATTACATCAAAATTAGTTAAAATAATTGGCCTAAAAAAACAATAGACAAGGAAACTTTTATTGGACAAGACCATGCTGAGTAGGGAGGCGGCTTACACACTTAGCCAAAATCACTCCAGCGCCCTCTTACCGAAAAGACTTAGCCGGTCGAAGTTTAGTGGGTGTGTGGGTGGGCCCCTTGGCGCACACAGTAGAGTATGCGCCTACCACCGAGTGGAGCCTGGTTCGCGTCCCGCAGACGTACTCTTGGTGCCTCTCCCCGCCTTCGGCGGGGAGAGACACCTGCGACATAAGACAAATTACCTTTTACTAAAATTAACTTTCAAAAATTAAATTTTACATTTAAACATTGCATCAAAATTAGTTAAAAGAATTGGCCTACAAAAACAAAAGACAAGGAAACTTTTATTGGACAAGACCATGCTGAGTAGGGAGGCGGCTTACACACTTAGCCAAAATCACTCCAGCGCCCTCTTACCGAAAATACTCAGCCGGTTGAAGTTTAGTGGGAAGGTGGGAGGGCCCTTTAGCACACACAGTAGAGCATATGCCTACCGTCGAATGGATGCCGGTTCGCGTCCCGTAGACGTATTCCTGGTGCCTCTCCCTACCTGCGACAAAAGACTCATTACCTTTTACTAAGAAAAACTTTAAAAATTAAATTTTCCATTTAAACATTACATAAAAATTAGTTAAAAGAATTGGCCTAAAAAAAACAAAAGACACTGGCTATTAGCTATGATTTCAAATAAGCCCCCCAAACTTTTATTGGTTGGCATTCCCACCACAACCGCCGGCTGTCGAAGAACCGCATGGTGGCGTTGCTCTGCCAGTCGCCCTCGTCCACATCCACGTCGGCCGAATGACGGAGACACAGCTCAAACCCACGGCTGTCACGGGGTGAGGCAAGCAGGACTTGACTTGTCGATCGGTCGGCTGCACCCGTTCTTCTCCTCCCACTCCTCTTCCACGTTGTCCAATGCATCTGTCATGACACAAAGACAATTATTTCTCAACAGGGAAAAAACCCTTTGTATACTATGTCATTTTTTGAGAAAAAACACCCTTACTATACTATGTCGTTTTTTAGGGAAAAAAAGCCTTACTATACCATGATGTTTTTAAGGAATAAAGACTTACTATACAGTGCGTGGTTGTCCGTCTCCTTGTACCCTAAGATCGTCTGGCCACCGATTCAGGATGTCCCCCGCCTCTGGCCTGGAGACAAATGGGATTGGCTCCAGCATCCCCCGCTACCCTAATGAGGATAAAGCAGTTCAGAAAATGAGATGAGGCTTACTATACATGGTCATTTTTTTTTAAAAGCCTTACTATACTATGTCGTTTTTTTTAGGGAAAAAAGCCTTACTATACTATGTCGTTTTTTAAGAAAAAAAGCCTTACTATACTATGTCTTTTTTTTTTAGGAAAAAAAGCCTTACTATACTATGTTGTTTTTTAGGGAAAAAAAAGCATTACTATACTGTCATTTTTTAAGAAAAAAAAAAACCTTACTATATTATGTCATTTTTAGGGAAAAAACCTTACTATACTATGTAGTTTTTAGGGAAAAAAAGCCTTACTATACTATGTCGTTTTTTTTAGGAAAAAAAGCCTTACTATATTATGTCTTTTTTTAGGGAAAAAAGCCTTACTATACTATGTCGTTTTTTTGGGGAAAATAGCCTTACTATACTATGTCGTTTTTTAGGGAAAAAAGCCTTACTATATATACTATGTCGTTTTTTAGGAAAAAAAGCCTTACTATACTATGTCGTTTTTTTAAGAAAAAAAGCCTTACTATACTATGTCGTTTTTTAAGAAAAAAAGCCTTACTATACTATGTCGTTTTTTAAGAAAAAAAGCCTTACTATACTATGTCGTTTTTAGGAAAAAAAGCCTTACTATACTATGTCATTTTTTAGGGAAAAAAGCCTTACTATACTATGTCGTTTTTTAAGAAAAATAACCCTTACTATATTATGTTGTTTTTTAGGGAAAAAGCCTTACTATACTATGTCGTTTTTTAGGGAAAAAAACCTTACTATACTATGTCGTTTTTTAGGAAAAAAAGCCCTACTAAACTATGTCGTTTTTTTAAGAAAAGGCTTACTATACTATGTCATTTTTTTAGGAAAAAAAGCCTTACTATACTATGTCGTTTTTTAGGAAAAAAGCCTTACTATACTATGTCGTTTTTAGGAAAAACAGCCTTACTATACTATGTTGTTTTTTAAGAAAAAAAACCTTACTATATTATGTTGTTTTTTAGGGAAAAAGCCTTACTATACTATGTCGTTTTTTTTTAGGAAAAAAGGCCTTACTATACTATGTCGTTATTAAGGAAAAAAAGCCTTACTATACTATGTCGTTTTTTAACAAAAAAAGCCTTACTATACTATGTCATTTTTTTAGGAAAAAAAGCCTACTATCCTATGTCGTTTTTTGGGGGAAAAATAGCCTTACTATACTATGTCGTTTTGTAAGAAAAAAAGCCTTACTATACTATGTTGTTTTTTAGGAAAAAAGCCTTGCTATACTATGTCGTTTTTTAGGAAAAAAGCCTTAGTATACTATGTAGTTTTTAAAGAAAAAAAAACCTTACTATACTATGTCATTTTTTAGGAAAAAAAGCCTTACTATACTATGTCGTTTTTTAATTTTAAAAAAAGCCTTACTATACTATGTCGTTTTTTAGGGAAAAAAACCTTACTATACTATGTCGTTTTTTAGGAAAAAAAGCCTTACTAAACTATGTCGTTTTTTAAGAAAAGCCTTACTATACTATGTCATTTTTTTAGGAAAAAAAGCCTTACTATACTTTGTAGTTGTTTTTTTATAGGAAAAATAGCCTTACTATACTATGTCGTTTTGTAAGAAAAAAAGCCTTACTATACTATGTTGTTTTTTAGGAAAAAAGCCTTGCTATACTATGTCGTTTTTTAGGAAAAAAGCCTTAGTATACTATGTCGTTTTTAAAGAAAAAAAAACCTTACTATACTGTCATTTTTTAGGAAAAAAAGCCTTACTATACTATGTCGTTTTTTAAGAAAAAAAGCCTTACTATACTATGTCGTTTTTTAAGAAAAAAAGCCTTACTATACTATGTCGTTTTTAGGAAAAAAAGCCTTACTATACTATGTCGTTTTTTAGGGAAAAAAGCCTTACTATACTATGTCGTTTTTTAAGAAAAAAAACCCTTACTATATTATGTTGTTTTTTAGGGAAAAAGCCTTACTATACTATGTCGTTTTTTAGGAAAAAAAGCCTTACTATACTATGTCGTTTTTTAGGAAAAATAGCCTTACTATACTGTGTCGTTTTTTAAGAAAAAAAGCCTTACGATACACTATGTCGTTTTTTAATTAAAAAAAAAAAAGCCTTACTATACTATGTCGTTTTTTAGGGAAAAAAACCTTACTATACTATGTCGTTTTTTAGGAAAAAAAGCCCTACTAAACTGTCGTTTTTTAAGAAAAGGCTTACTATACAATGTCATTTTTTTAGGAAAAAAAGCCTTACTATACTTTGTTGTTGTTTTTTTATAGGAAAAATAGCCTTACTATACTATGTCGTTTTTTAAGAAAAAAAGCCTTACTATACTATGTCGTTTTTAGGAAAAACAGCCTTACTATACTATGTTGTTTTTTAAGAAAAAAAACCTTACTATATTATGTTGTTTTTTAGGGAAAAAGCCTTACTATACTATGTCGTTTTTTTTTAGGAAAAAAAGCCTTACTATACTATGTCGTTTTTAAGGAAAAAAGCCTTACTATACTATGTCGTTTTTTAAGAAAAAAAGCCTTACTATACTATGTCGTTTTTTTAAGAAAAGAAGCCTTACTATACTATGTCATTTTTTTAGGAAAAAAAGCCTACTATCCTATGTCGTTTTTTGGGGGAAAAATAGCCTTACTATACTATGTCGTTTTGTAAGAAAAAAAGCCTTACTATACTATGTTGTTTTTTAGGAAAAAAGCTTTGCTATACTATGTCGTTTTTTAGGAAAAAAGCCTTAGTATACTATGTCGTTTTTAAAGAAAAAAAAACCTTACTATACTATGTCGTTTTTTGGGGGAAAAATAGCCTTACTATACTATGTCGTTTTTTAAGAAAAAAAGCCTTACTATACTATGTCGTTTTTTAGGGGGAAAAAGCCTTACTATACTATGTCGTTATTTAGGGAAAAAAGCCTTACTATATATACTATGTCGTTTTTTAGGAAAAAAGCCTTACTATACTATGTCGTTTTTTAGGGAAAAAAAGCCTTAGTATACTATGTCATTTTTTAAGAAAAAAAGCCTTACTATACTATGTCGTTTTTTAGGGAAAAAAAGCCTTATTATACTATGTCGTTTTTTAGGAAAAAAAACCTTACTATACTATGTCGTTTTTTAGGAAAAAAAACCTTACTATACTATGTCGTTTTTTAGAAAAAAAAAGCCTTACTATACTATGTCGTTATTTATGGAAAAAAGCCTTACTATATATACTATGTCGTTTTTTAGGAAAAAAAGCCTTACTAAACTATGTCGTTTTTAAAAAAATAAAGCCTTACTATACTATGTCGTTTTTTAGGGAAAAAAGCCTTACTATACTATGTCATTTTTTAAGAAAAAAAAACCTTACTATATTATGTTGTTTTTTAGGGAAAAAGCCTTACTATACTATGTCGTTTTTTAGGAAAAAAAGCCTTACTATACTATGTCGTTTTTAGGAAAAAAAGCCCTACTATACTATGTCGTTTTTTTTAAGGAAAAAAGCCTTACTAAAAAGCCTATACTATGTCATTTTTTTAGGAAAAAAGCCTTACTATCCTATGTCGTTTTTTGGGGAAAAATAGCCTTACTATACTATGTTGTTTTTAAGGAAAAAAGACTTACTATACAGTGCGTGGTTGTCCGTCTCCTTGTACCCTAAGATCGTCTGGCCACCGATTCAGGATGTCCCCCGCCTCTGGCCTGGAGACAAATGGGATTGGCTCCAGCATCCCCCGCTACCCTAATGAGGATAAAGCAGTTCAGAAAATGAGATGAGGCTTACTATACATGGTCATTTTTTTTAAAAGCCTTACTATACTTTCGTTTTTTTTTTTAGGAAAAAAAGCCTTACTATACTATGTCGTTTTTTTAGGAAAAAAAGCCTTACTATATTATGTCATTTTTTTAGGGAAAAAAGCCTTACTATACTATGTCGTTTTTGGGGAAAATAGCCTTACTATACTATGTCATTTTTTGGGGAAAAAAGCCTTACTATACTATGTCCTTTTTTAGGTAAAAAAGCCTTACTATACTATGTCGTTGTATTTTGGAAAAAAAGCCTTACTATACTATGTCGTTTTTTTAAGAAAAGAAGCCTTACTATACCATGTCATTTTTAGGGAAAAAACCTTGCTATACTATGTCGTTTTTAGGGAAAAAAAGCCTTACTATACTATGTCGTTTTTTTAGGAAAAAAAAAGCCTTACTATTCTATGTCGTTTTTTGGGGGAAAATAGCCTTACTATACTATGTCATTTTTTGGGGAAAAAAGCCTTACTATACTATGTCGTTTTTTAGGGAAAAAAAGCCTTACTATACTATGTCGTTTAAGAAAAAAAGCCTTACTATACTATGTCGTTTAAGAAAAAAAGCCTTACTATACTATGTCATTTTTTTAGGGAAAAAAGCCTTACTATACTATGCTGTTTTTTGGGGGGAAAAAAAGCCTTACTATACTATGTCGTTTTTTTAGAGAAAAAAAAGCCTTACTATACTATGTCGTTTTTTTGGGGAAAATAGCCTTACTATACTATGTCATTTTTTGGGGAAAAAAGCCTTACTATACTATGTCGTTTTTTAGGAAAAAAAGCCTTAGTATACTATGTCATTTTTTAAGAAAAAAAGCCTTACTATACTATGTCGTTTTTTAATTAAAAAAAAAAAGCCTTACTATACTATGTCGTTTTTTAGGGAAAAAAAAGCCTTATTATACTATGTCGTTTTTTAGGAAAACCTTACTATACTATGTCGTTTTTTTAGAGAAAAAAAAGCCTTACTATACTATGTCGTTTTTTTGGGGAAAATAGCCTTACTATACTATGTCATTTTTTGGGGAAAAAAGCCTTACTATACTATGTCGTTTTTTAGGAAAAAAAGCCTTAGTATACTATGTCATTTTTTAAGAAAAAAAGCCTTACTATACTATGTCGTTTTTTAATTAAAAAAAAAAAAGCCTTACTATACTATGTCGTTTTTTAGGGAAAAAAAAGCCTTATTATACTATGTCGTTTTTTAGGAAAACCTTACTATACTATGTCGGTTTTTAGGAAAAAAAACCTTACGAAACCATGTCGTTTTTTAGAAAAAAAAAGCCTTACTATACTATGTCGTTATTTATGGAAAAAAGCCTTACTATATATACTATGTCGTTTTTTAGGAAAAAAAGCCTTACTAAACTATGTCGTTTTAAAAAAAATAAAGCCTTACTATACTATGTCGTTTTTTAGGGAAAAAAGCCTTACTATACTGTCATTTTTTAAGAAAAAAAAACCTTACTATATTATGTTGTTTTTTAGGGAAAAAGCCTTACTATACTATGTCGTTTTTTTAGGAAAAAAAGCCTTACTATACTACGTCGTTTTTTAAAAAAAGCCTTACTATACTATGTCATTTTTTTAGGAAAAAAAAGCCTTACTATACTATGTTGTTGTTTTTTAATAGGAAAAATAGCCTTACTATACTATGTCGTTTAAGAAAAAAAGCCTTACTATACTATGTCGTTTTTAGGAAAAAAAGCCTTACTATACTATGTCGTTTTTTAGAGGAAAAAAGCCTTACTATACTATGTCGTTTTTTAAGAAAAAAAACCTTACTATATTATGTCGTTTTTTAGGAAAAAAGCCTTACTATACTATGTCGTTTTTTAAGAAAAAAGCCTTACTATACTATGTCGTTTTTAGGAAAAAAAGCCCTACTATACTATGTCGTTTTTTTTAAGGAAAAAAGCCTTACTATACTATGTCATTTTTTTAGGAAAAAAGCCTTACTATCCTATGTCGTTTTTTGGGGAAAAATAGCCTTACTATACTATGTTGTTTTTAAGGAAAAAAGACTTACTATACAGTGCGTGGTTGTCCGTCTCCTTGTACCATAAGATCGTCTGGCCACCGATTCAGGATGTCCCCCGCCTCTGGCCTGGAGAAAAATGGGATTGGCTCCAGCATCCCCCGCTACCCTAATGAGGATAAAGCAGTTCAGAAAATGAGATGAGGCTTACTATACATGGTCATTTTTTTTAAAAGCCTTACTATACTTTCGTTTTTTTTTTAGGAAAAAAAGCCTTACTATACTATGTCGTTTTTTTAGGAAAAAAAGCCTTACTATATTATGTCATTTTTTTAGGGAAAAAAGCCTTACTATACTATGTCGTTTTTGGGGAAAATAGCCTTACTATACTATGTCATTTTTTGGGGGAAAAAGCCTTACTATACTATGTCCTTTTTTAGGTAAAAAAGCCTTACTATACTATGTCGTTTTTTTTAGGAAAAAAAGCCTTACTATACTATGTCGTTTTTTTAAGAAAAGAAGCCTTACTATACCATGTCATTTTTAGGGAAAAAACCTTACTATACTATGTCGTTTTTAGGGAAAAAAAGCCTTACTATACTATGTCGTTTTTTTAGGAAAAAAAAGCCTTACTATACTATGTCGTTTTTTGGGGAAAAAAGCCTTACTATACTATGTCGTTTTTTAGGGAAAAAAAGCCTTACTATACTATGTCGTTTAAGAAAAAAAGCCTTACTATACTATGTCATTTTTTTAGGAAAAAAAGCCTTACTATACTATGTTGTTTTTTAGGGAAAAAACCTTACTATACTATGCTGTTTTTTTGGGGGAAAAAAAGCCTTACTATACTATGTCGTTTTTTTAGAGAAAAAAAAGCCTTACTATACTATGTCGTTTTTTGGGGGAAAATAGCCTTACTATACTATGTCATTTTTTGGGGAAAAAAGCCTTACTATACTATGTCGTTTTTTAGGAAAAAAAGCCTTAGTATACTATGTCATTTTTTAAGAAAAAAAGCCTTACTATACTATGTCGTTTTTTAATAATAAAAAAAAAGCCTTACTATACTATGTCGTTTTTTAGGGAAAAAAAAGCCTTATTATACTATGTCGTTTTTTAGGAAAACCTTACTATACTATGTCGTTTTTTAGGAAAAAAAACCTTACGAAACCATGTCGTTTTTTAGAAAAAAAAAGCCTTACTATACTATGTCGTTATTTATGGAAAAAAGCCTTACGATATATACTATGTCGTTTTTTAGGAAAAAAAGCCTTACTAAACTATGTCGTTTTTAAAAAAATAAAGCCTTACTATATTATGTTGTTTTTTAGGGAAAAAGCCTTACTATACTATGTCGTTTTTTAGGAAAAAAAGCCTTACTATACTATGTCGTTTTTTAGGAAAAAAAGCCTTACTAAACTATGTCGTTTTTTAAAAAAAGCCTTACTATACTATGTCATTTTTTTAGGAAAAAAAAGCCTTACTATACTATGTTGTTGTTTTTTAATAGGAAAAATAGCCTTACTATACTATGTCGTTTAAGAAAAAAAGCCTTACTATACTATGTCGTTTTTAGGAAAAAAAGCCTTACTATACTATGTCGTTTTTTAGAGGAAAAAAGCCTTACTATACTATGTCGTTTTTTAAGAAAAAAAACCTTACTATATTATGTCGTTTTTTAGGAAAAAAGCCTTACTATACTATGTCGTTTTTTAAGAAAAAAAAGCCTTACTATACTATGTCGTTTTTAGGAAAAACAGCCCTACTATACTATGTCGTTTTTTTTAAGGAAAAAAGCCTTACTATACTATGTCATTTTTTTAGGAAAAAAGCCTT
The DNA here is from genome assembly GCF_051989625.1 of Stigmatopora argus. NCBI lineage: Eukaryota > Metazoa > Chordata > Actinopteri > Syngnathiformes > Syngnathidae > Stigmatopora > Stigmatopora argus. The sequence continues at coordinate 5,781,617 of NC_135391.1, forward strand.
ACTATCCTATGTCGTTTTTTGGGGAAAAATAGCCTTACTATACTATGTTGTTTTTAAGGAAAAAAGACTTACTATACAGTGCGTGGTTGTCCGTCTCCTTGTACCCTAAGATCGTCTGGCCACCGATTCAGGATGTCCCCCGCCTCTGGCCTGGAGACAAATGGGATTGGCTCCAGCATCCCCCGCTACCCTAATGAGGATAAAGCAGTTCAGAAAATGAGATGAGGCTTACTATACATGGTCATTTTTTTTAAAAGCCTTACTATACTTTCGTTTTTTTTTTAGGGAAAAAAACTATGTCGTTTTTTAAAAAAAGCCTTACTATACTATGTCGTTTTTTTAGGAAAAAAAGCCTATGTCGTTTTTGAGGGAAAAAAGCCTTACTATACTATGTCGTTTTTTTAAGAAAAAAAGCCTTACTATACTATGTCGTTTTTTAGGGAAAAAACCTTACTATACTATGCTGGTTTTTTTAGGAAAAAAAGGCTTACTATACCATGTCGTTTTTTAGGAAAAAAAGCCTTACTATACTATGTCGTTTTTTAGGGAAAAAACCCTTTGTATACTATGTCGTTTTTAAAGAAAAAAAAGCCTTACTATACTATGTCGTTTTTTAAGAAAAAAAAAAAGCCTTACTATACTATGTCGTTTTTTAGGGAAAAAACCCTTTGTATACTATGTCGTTTTTTAGGAAAAAAAGCCTTACTATACTATGTCGTTTTTTAGGGAAAAAAAGCCTTACTATACCATGTCGTTTAAGAAAAAAAGCCTTACTATACTATGTCGTTTAAGAAAAAAAGCCTTACTATACTATGTCATTTTTTTAGGAAAAAAGCCTTACTATACTATGTTGTTTTTTAGGGAAAAAACCTTACTATACTATGCTGTTTTTTGGGGGGAAAAAAAGCCTTACTATACTATGTCGTTTTTTTAGAGAAAAAAAAGCCTTACTATACTATGTCGTTTTTTTGGGGAAAATAGCCTTACTATACTATGTCATTTTTTGGGGAAAAAAGCCTTACTATACTATGTCGTTTTTTAGGAAAAAAAGCCTTAGTATACTATGTCATTTTTTAAGAAAAAAAGCCTTACTATACTATGTCGTTTTTTAATAAAAAAAAAAAAAAGCCTTACTATACTATGTCGTTTTTTAGGGAAAAAAAGCCTTATTATACTATGTCGTTTTTTAGGAAAACCTTACTATACTATGTCGGTTTTTAGGAAAAAAAACCTTACGAAACCATGTCGTTTTTTAGAAAAAAAAAGCCTTACTATACTATGTCGTTTTTTAGGGAAAAAAGCCTTACTATACTGTCATTTTTTAAGAAAAAAAAACCTTACTATATTATGTTGTTTTTTAGGGAAAAAGCCTTACTATACTATGTCGTTTTTTTAGGAAAAAAAGCCTTACTATACTATGTCGTTTTTTAGGAAAAAAAGCCTTACTAAACTACGTCGTTTTTTAAAAAAAGCCTTACTATACTATGTCATTTTTTTAGGAAAAAAAAGCCTTACTATACTATGTTGTTGTTTTTTAATAGGAAAAATAGCCTTACTATACTATGTCGTTTAAGAAAAAAAGCCTTACTATACTATGTCGTTTTTAGGAAAAAAAGCCTTACTATACTATGTCGTTTTTTTAGAGGAAAAAAGCCTTACTATACTATGTCGTTTTTTAAGAAAAAAAAACCTTACTATATTATGTCGTTTTTTAGGAAAAAAGCCTTACTATACTATGTCGTTTTTTAAGAAAAAAAGCCTTACTATACTATGTCGTTTTTAGGAAAAAAAGCCCTACTATACTATGTCGTTTTTTTTAAGGAAAAAAGCCTTACTATACTATGTCATTTTTTTAGGAAAAAAGCCTTACTATCCTATGTCGTTTTTTGGGGAAAAATAGCCTTACTATACTATGTTGTTTTTAAGGAAAAAAGACTTACTATACAGTGCGTGGTTGCCCGTCTCCTTGTACCCTAAGATCGTCTGGCCACCGATTCAGGATGTCCACCGCCTCTGGCCTGGAGACAAATGGGATTGGCTCCAGCATCCCCCGCTACCCTAATGAGGATAAAGCAGTTCAGAAAATGAGATGAGGCTTACTATACATGGTCATTTTTTTTAAAAGCCTTACTATACTTTCGTTTTTTTTTTTAGGAAAAAAAGCCTTACTATACTATGTCGTTTTTTTAGGAAAAAAAGCCTTACTATATTATGTCATTTTTTTAGGGAAAAAAGCCTTACTATACTATGTCGTTTTTGGGGAAAATAGCTTTACTATACTATGTCATTTTTTGGGGAAAAAAGCCTTACTATACTATGTCCTTTTTTAGGTAAAAAAGCCTTACTATACTATGTCGTTTTTTTTTAGGAAAAAAAGCCTTACTATACTATGTCGTTTTTTTAAGAAAAGAAGCCTTACTATACCATGTCATTTTTAGGGAAAAAACCTTACTATACTATGTCGTTTTTAGGGAAAAAAAGCCTTACTATACTATGTCGTTTTTTTATGAAAAAAAAGCCTTACTATACTATGTCGTTTTTTAGGGAAAAAAAGCCTTACTATACTATGTCGTTTTTTTAGAGGAAAAAAGCCTTACTATACTATGTCGTTTTTTAAGAAAAAAAAACCTTACTATACTATGTCGTTTTTTTAGAGGAAAAAAGCCTTACTATACTATGTCGTTTTTTAAGAAAAAAAGCCTTACTATACTATGTCGTTTTTAGGAAAAAAAGCCCTACTATACTATGTCGTTTTTTTTAAGGAAAAAAGCCTTACTATACTATGTCGTTTTTTAAGAAAAAAAGCCTTACTATACTATGTCGTTTTTAGGAAAAAAAGCCCTACTATACTATGTCGTTTTTTTTAAGGAAAAAAGCCTTACTATACTATGTCATTTTTTTAGGAAAAAAGCCTTACTATCCTATGTCGTTTTTTGGGGAAAAATAGCCTTACTATAATATGTTGTTTTTAAGGAAAAAAGACTTACTATACAGTGCGTGGTTGTCCGTCTCCTTGTACCCTAAGATCGTCTGGCCACCGATTCAGGATGTCCCCCGCCTCTGGCCTGGAGACAAATGGGATTGGCTCCAGCATCCCCCGCTACCCTAATGAGGATAAAGCAGTTCAGAAAATGAGATGAGGCTTACTATACATGGTCATTTTTTTTAAAAGCCTTACTATACTTTCGTTTTTTTTTAAGGAAAAAAACTATGTCGTTTTTTAAAAAAAGCCTTACTATACTATGTCGTTTTTTTAGGAAAAAAAGCCTATGTCGTTTTTGAGGGAAAAAACCCTTTGTATACTATGTCGTTTTTAAAGAAAAAAAAGCCTTACTATACTATGTCGTTTTTTAAGAAAAAAAAAAAGCCTTACTATACTATGTCGTTTTTTAGGGAAAAAACCCTTTGTATACTATGTCGTTTTTTGAGAAAAAAAACCCTTACTATACTATGTCGTTTTTTAGGAAAAAAAGCCTTACTATACTATGTCGTTTTTTAGGGGAAAAAAGCCTTACTATACTATGTCGTTTTTTTAGGAAAAAAGCCTTACTATACTATGTCGTTTTTTTAGGAAAAAAAGCCTTACTATACTATGTTGTTTTTTAGGGAAAAAAGCATTACTATACTATGTCATTTTTTAAGAAAAAAAAAACCCTTACTATATTATGTCATTTTTAGGGAAAAAACTTTACTATACTATGTCGTTTTTAGGGGAAAAAAGCCTTACTATACTATGTCGTTTTTTTTAGGAAAAAAAGCCTTACTATATTATGTCGTTTTTTTAGGGAAAAAAGCCTTACTATACTATGTCGTTTTTTAGGGAAAAAACCCTTTCTATACTGTCGTTTTTTTTAGAAAAAAAAAGCCTTACTATACCATGTTGTTTTTTGGAGAAAATAGCCTTACTATACTATGTCATTTTTTGGGGAAAAAAGCCTTACTATACTATGTCGTTTTTTTAGGAAAAAAAGCCTATGTCGTTTTTGAGGGAAAAAAGCCTTACTATACTATGTCGTTTTTTTTAAGAAAAAAAAGCCTTACTATACTATGTCGTTTTTTAGGGAAAAAACCTTACTATACTATGCTGTTTTTTTTAGGAAAAAAAGGCTTACTATACCATGTCGTTTTTTAGGAAAAAAAGCCTTACTATACTATGTCGTTTTTAGGGAAAAAAACCTTTGTATACTATGTCGTTTTTTGAGAAAAAAAAACTTACTATACTATGTCGGTTTTTAGGAAAAAAAGCCTTACTATACTATGTCGTTTTTTAGGGGAAAAAAGCCTTACTATACTATGTCGTTTTTTAGGAAAAGCCTTACTATACCATGTCGTTTTTAAGGAAAAAAGACTTACTATACAGTGCGTGGTTGTCCGTCTCCTTGTACCCTAAGATCGTCTGGCCACCGATTCAGGATGTCCACCGCCTCTGGCCTGGAGACAAATGGGATTGGCTCCAGCATCCAGCGCTACCCTAATGAGGATAAAGCAGTTCAGAAAATGAGATGAGGCTTACTATACATGGTCATTTTTTTTAAAAGCCTTACTATACTTTCGGTTTTTTTTTAGGGAAAAAAGCCTTACTATACCATGTCGTTTTTTTTAGGAAAAAAAGCCTTACTATATTATGTCATTTTTTTAGGGAAAAAAGCCTTACTATACTATGTCGTTTTTGGGGAAAATAGCCTTACTATACTATGTCATTTTTTGGGGGAAAAAAGCCTTACTATACTATGTCCTTTTTTAGGTAAAAAAGCCTTACTATACTATGTCGTTTTTTTTAGGAAAAAAAGCCTTACTATACTATGCCGTTTTTTAAAGAAAAAAAAGCCTTACTATACCATGTCATTTTTAGGGAAAAAACCTTACTATACTATGTCGTTTTTAGGGAAAAAAAGCCTTACTATACTATGTCGTTTTTTTAGGAAAAAAAAGCCTTACTATATTATGTCGTTTTTTGGGGGAAAATAGCCTTACTATACTATGTCATTTTTTGGGGAAAAAAAGCCTCACTATACTATGTCATTTTTTTAGGAAAAAAAGCCTTACTATACTATGTTGTTTTTTAGGGAAAAAAGCATTACTATACTATGTTGTTTTTTAGGGAAAAAAGCATTACTATACTATGTCATTTTTTAAGAAAAAAAAAGCCTTACTATATTATGTCATTTTTAGGGAAAAAAACCTTACTATACTATGTCGTTTTTAGGGAAAAAAAGCCTTACTATACTATGTCGTTTTTTTTAGGAAAAAAAGCCTTACTATACTATGTTGTTTTTTAGGGAAAAAAGCATTACTATACTATGTCATTTTTTAAGAAAAAAAAAGCCTTACTATATTATGTCGTTTTTAGGGAAAAAACCTTACTATACTATGTCGTTTTTAGGGAAAAAAAGCCTTACTATACTATGTCGTTTTTTTTAGGAAAAAAAGCCTTACTATATTATGTCGTTTTTTTAGGGAAAAAAGCCTTACTATACTATGCTGTTTTTTGGGGGGAAAAAAGCCTTACTATACTATGTTGTTTTTAAGGAAAAAAGACTTACTATACAGTGCGTGGTTGTCCGTCTCCTTGTACCCTAAGATCGTCTGGCCACCGATTCAGGATGTCCCCCGCCTCTGGCCTGGAGACAAATGGGATTGGCTCCAGCATCCCCCGCTACCCTAATGAGGATAAAGCAGTTCAGAAAATGAGATGAGGCTTACTATACATGGTCATTTTTTTTAAAAGCCTTACTATACTTTCGTTTTTTTTTAAGGAAAAAAACTATGTCGTTTTTTAGGGGAAAAAAGCCTTACTATACTATGTCGTTTTTTAGGAAAAGCCTTACTATACCATGTCGTTTTTAAGGAAAAAAGACTTACTATACAGTGCGTGGTTGTCCGTCTCCTTGTACCCTAAGATCGTCTGGCCACCGATTCAGGATGTCCACCGCCTCTGGCCTGGAGACAAATGGGATTGGCTCCAGCATCCAGCGCTACCCTAATGAGGATAAAGCAGTTCAGAAAATGAGATGAGGCTTACTATACATGGTCATTTTTTTTAAAAGCCTTACTATACTTTCGGTTTTTTTTTAGGGAAAAAAGCCTTACTATACCATGTCGTTTTTTTTAGGAAAAAAAGCCTTACTATATTATGTCATTTTTTTAGGGAAAAAAGCCTTACTATACTATGTCGTTTTTGGGGAAAATAGCCTTACTATACTATGTCATTTTTTGGGGGAAAAAAGCCTTACTATACTATGTCCTTTTTTAGGTAAAAAAGCCTTACTATACTATGTCGTTTTTTTTAGGAAAAAAAGCCTTACTATACTATGCCGTTTTTTAAAGAAAAAAAAGCCTTACTATACCATGTCATTTTTAGGGAAAAAACCTTACTATACTATGTCGTTTTTAGGGAAAAAAAGCCTTACTATACTATGTCGTTTTTTTAGGAAAAAAAAGCCTTACTATATTATGTCGTTTTTTGGGGGAAAATAGCCTTACTATACTATGTCATTTTTTGGGGAAAAAAAGCCTCACTATACTATGTCATTTTTTTAGGAAAAAAAGCCTTACTATACTATGTTGTTTTTTAGGGAAAAAAGCATTACTATACTATGTTGTTTTTTAGGGAAAAAAGCATTACTATACTATGTCATTTTTTAAGAAAAAAAAAGCCTTACTATATTATGTCATTTTTAGGGAAAAAAACCTTACTATACTATGTCGTTTTTAGGGAAAAAAAGCCTTACTATACTATGTCGTTTTTTTTAGGAAAAAAAGCCTTACTATACTATGTTGTTTTTTAGGGAAAAAAGCATTACTATACTATGTCATTTTTTAAGAAAAAAAAAGCCTTACTATATTATGTCGTTTTTAGGGAAAAAACCTTACTATACTATGTCGTTTTTAGGGAAAAAAAGCCTTACTATACTATGTCGTTTTTTTTAGGAAAAAAAGCCTTACTATATTATGTCGTTTTTTTAGGGAAAAAAGCCTTACTATACTATGCTGTTTTTTGGGGGGAAAAAAGCCTTACTATACTATGTTGTTTTTAAGGAAAAAAGACTTACTATACAGTGCGTGGTTGTCCGTCTCCTTGTACCCTAAGATCGTCTGGCCACCGATTCAGGATGTCCCCCGCCTCTGGCCTGGAGACAAATGGGATTGGCTCCAGCATCCCCCGCTACCCTAATGAGGATAAAGCAGTTCAGAAAATGAGATGAGGCTTACTATACATGGTCATTTTTTTTAAAAGCCTTACTATACTTTCGTTTTTTTTTAAGGAAAAAAACTATGTCGTTTTTTAAAAAAAGCCTTACTATACTATGTCGTTTTTTTAGGAAAAAAAGCCTATGTCGTTTTTGAGGGAAAAAACCCTTTGTATACTATGTCGTTTTTAAAGAAAAAAAAGCCTTACTATACTATGTCGTTTTTTAAGAAAAAAAAAAAGCCTTACTATACTATGTCGTTTTTTAGGGAAAAAACCCTTTGTATACTATGTCGTTTTTTGAGAAAAAAAACCCTTACTATACTATGTCGTTTTTTAGGAAAAAAAGCCTTACTATACTATGTCGTTTTTTAGGGGAAAAAAGCCTTACTATACTATGTCGTTTTTTTTGGAAAAAAGCCTTACTATACTATGTCGTTTTTTTAGGAAAAAAAGCCTTACTATACTATGTTGTTTTTTAGGGAAAAAAGCATTACTATACTATGTCATTTTTTAAGAAAAAAAAAACCCTTACTATATTATGTCATTTTTAGGGAAAAAACTTTACTATACTATGTCGTTTTTAGGGGAAAAAAGCCTTACTATACTATGTCGTTTTTTTAGGAAAAAAAGCCTTACTATATTATGTCGTTTTTTTAGGGAAAAAAGCCTTACTATACTATGTCGTTTTTTAGGGAAAAAACCCTTTCTATACTGTCGTTTTTTTTAGAAAAAAAAAGCCTTACTATACCATGTTGTTTTTTGGAGAAAATAGCCTTACTATACTATGTCATTTTTTGGGGAAAAAAGCCTTACTATACTATGTCGTTTTTTTAGGAAAAAAAGCCTATGTCGTTTTTGAGGGAAAAAAGCCTTACTATACTATGTCGTTTTTTTTAAGAAAATAAAGCCTTACTATACTATGTCGTTTTTTAGGGAAAAAACCTTACTATACTATGCTGTTTTTTTTAGGAAAAAAAGGCTTACTATACCATGTCGTTTTTTAGGAAAAAAAGCCTTACTATACTATGTCGTTTTTAGGGAAAAAAACCTTTGTATACTATGTCGTTTTTTGAGAAGAAAAAAACTTACTATACTATGTCGGTTTTTAGGAAAAAAAGCCTTACTATACTATGTCGTTTTTTAGGGGAAAAAAGCCTTACTATACTATGTCGTTTTTTAGGAAAAGCCTTACTATACCATGTCGTTTTTAAGGAAAAAAGACTTACTATACAGTGCGTGGTTGTCCGTCTCCTTGTACCCTAAGATCGTCTGGCCACCGATTCAGGATGTCCACCGCCTCTGGCCTGGAGACAAATGGGATTGGCTCCAGCATCCCCCGCTACCCTAATGAGGATAAAGCAGTTCAGAAAATGAGATGAGGCTTACTATACATGGTCATTTTTTTTAAAAGCCTTACTATACTTTCGGTTTTTTTTTAGGGAAAAAAGCCTTACTATACCATGTCGTTTTTTTTAGGAAAAAAAGCCTTACTATATTATGTCATTTTTTTAGGGAAAAAAGCCTTACTATACTATGTCGTTTTTGGGGAAAATAGCCTTACTATACTATGTCATTTTTTGGGGGAAAAAAGCCTTACTATACTATGTCCTTTTTTAGGTAAAAAAGCCTTACTATACTATGTCGTTTTTTTTAGGAAAAAAAGCCTTACTATACTATGCCGTTTTTTAAAGAAAAAAAAGCCTTACTATACCATGTCATTTTTAGGGAAAAAACCTTACTATACTATGTCGTTTTTAGGGAAAAAAAGCCTTACTATACTATGTCGTTTTTTTAGGAAAAAAAAGCCTTACTATATTATGTCGTTTTTTGGGGGAAAATAGCCTTACTATACTATGTCATTTTTTGGGGAAAAAAAGCCTCACTATACTATGTCATTTTTTTAGGAAAAAAAGCCTTACTATACTATGTTGTTTTTTAGGGAAAAAAGCATTACTATACTATGTTGTTTTTTAGGGAAAAAAGCATTACTATACTATGTCATTTTTTAAGAAAAAAAAAGCCTTACTATATTATGTCATTTTTAGGGAAAAAAACCTTACTATACTATGTCGTTTTTAGGGAAAAAAAGCCTTACTATACTATGTCGTTTTTTTTAGGAAAAAAAGCCTTACTATACTATGTTGTTTTTTAGGGAAAAAAGCATTACTATACTATGTCATTTTTTAAGAAAAAAAAAGCCTTACTATATTATGTCATTTTTAGGGAAAAAACCTTACTATACTATGTCGTTTTTAGGGAAAAAAAGCCTTACTATACTATGTCGTTTTTTTTAGGAAAAAAAGCCTTACTATATTATGTCGTTTTTTTAGGGAAAAAAGCCTTACTATACTATGCTGTTTTTTGGGGGGAAAAAAGCCTTACTATACTATGTCGTTTTTTTAGAGAAAAAAAGCCTTACTATACTATGTCGTTTTTTGGGGGAAAATAGCCTTACTATACTATGTCATTTTTTGGGGAAAAAAGCCTTACTATACTATGTCGTTTTTTAGGAAAAAAGCCTTACTATACTATGTCGTTTTTTAGGAAAAAAAGCCTTACTATACTATGTCGTTTTTTTAGGAAAAAAAGCCTTACTATATTATGTCGTTTTTTTAGGGAAAAAAGCCTTACTATACTATGTCGTTTTTTAGGGAAAAAACCCTTTCTATACTGTCGTTTTTTTTAGAAAAAAAAAGCCTTACTATACCATGTTGTTTTTTGGAGAAAATAGCCTTACTATACTATGTCATTTTTTGGGGAAAAAAGCCTTACTATACTATGTCGTTTTTTTAGGAAAAAAAGCCTATGTCGTTTTTGAGGGAAAAAAGCCTTACTATACTATGTCGTTTTTTTTAAGAAAAAAAAGCCTTACTATACTATGTTGTTTTTTAGGGAAAAAACCTTACTATACTATGCTGTTTTTTTTAGGAAAAAAAGGCTTACTATACCATGTCGTTTTTTAGGGAAAAAAAGCCTTACTATACTATGTCGTTTTTAGGGAAAAAAACCTTTGTATACTATGTCGTTTTTTGAGAAAAAAAACCTTACTATACTATGTCGTTTTTTAGGAAAAAAAGCCTTACTATACTATGTCGTTTTTTAGGGGAAAAAAGCCTTACTATACTATGTCGTTTTTTAGGAAAAGCCTTACTATACCATGTCGTTTTTAAGGAAAAAAGACTTACTATACAGTGCGTGGTTGTCCGTCTCCTTGTACCCTAAGATCGTCTGGCCACCGATTCAGGATGTCCCCCGCCTCTGGCCTGGAGACAAATGGGATTGGCTCCAGCATCCCCCGCTACCCTAATGAGGATAAAGCAGTTCAGAAAATGAGATGAGGCTTACTATACATGGTCATTTTTTTTAAAAGCCTTACTATACTTTCGGGTTTTTTTTTTGGAAAAAAAGCCTTACTATACTATGTCGTTTTTTTAAGAAAAAAAGCCTTACTATACCATGTCATTTTTAGGGAAAAAACCTTACTATACTATGTCATTTTTAGGGAAAAAAAGCCTTACTATACTATGTCGTTTTTTTAGGAAAAAAAAGCCTTACTATATTATGTCGTTTTTTGGGGGAAAATAGCCTTACTATACTATGTCATTTTTTGGGGAAAAAAGCCTTACTATACTATGTCATTTTTTTAGGAAAAAAAGCCTTACTATACTATGTTGTTTTTAGGGAAAAAAGCATTACTATACTATGTCATTTTTTAAGAAAAAAAAAGCCTTACTATATTATGTCATTTTTAGGGAAAAAACCTTACTATACTATGTCGTTTTTAGGGAAAAAAAGCCTTACTATACTATGTCGTTTTTTTTTAGGAAAAAAAGCCTTACTATATTATGTCGTTTTTTTAGGGAAAAAAGCCTTACTATACTATGCTGTTTTTTGGGGGGAAAAAAGCCTTACTATACTATGTCGTTTTTTTAGAGAAAAAAAAGCCTTACTATACTATGTCGTTTTTTGGGGGAAAATAGCCTTACTATACTATGTCATTTTTTGGGGAAAAAAGCCTTACTATACCATGTCGTTTTTTAGGAAAAAAGCCTTACTATACTATGTCGTTTTTTAGGAAAAAAAGCCTTACTATACTATGTCGTTTTTTGGGGAAAAAAAGCCTTACTATACTATGTCGTTTTTTTAAGAAAAAAAGCCTTACTATACTATGTCGTTTTTTAGGGAAAAAAACCTTACAATACTATGCTGTTTTTTTTGGGGGGGGGGAGGCTTACTATACTATGTCGTTTTTTAGGGAAAAGACCCTTTGTATACTATGTCGTTTTTTAAGAAATAAAAGCCTTACTATACTATGCCGTTTTTTAGGGAAAAAACCCTTTGTATACTATGTCGTTTTTTGAGAAAAAAACCCTTACTATAACCCTTACTACTCAACACATATAGAATATTCCATAATAATCTATGTTGTTTTTTAGGAAAAAAAGCCTTACTATACTTTGTCGTTTTTTAGGGAAAAAAAGCCTTACTATACTATGTCGTTTTTTAGGGAAAAAAAGCCTTACTATACCATGTCGTTTTTAAGGAAAAAAGACTTACTATACAGTGCGTGGTTGTCCGTCTCCTTGTACCCTAAGATCGTCTGGCCACCGATTCAGGATGTCCCCCGCCTCTGGCCTGGAGACAAATGGGATTGGCTCCAGCATCCCCCGCTACCCTAATGAGGATAAAGCAGTTCAGAAAATGAGATGAGGCTTACTATACATGGTCATTTTTTTTAAAAGCCTTACTATACTATGTCGTTTTTTTTAGGGAAAAAAGCCTTACTATACTATGTCGTTTTTTTAAGAAAAAAGCCTTACTATACTATGTCGTTTTTTTAGGGAAAAATAGCCTTACTATACTATGTCGTTTTTTAAGAAAAAAAAAAGCCTTACTATACTATGTCGTTTTTTAGGGGAAAATAGCCTTACTATACAAATGTCGTTTTTTAAGAAAAAAAGCCTTACTATACTATGTCGTTTTTTAGGGAAAAAAGCCTTACTATACTATGTCGTTTTTTAGGGAAAAATAGCCTTACTGTACTATGTCGTTTTTTTAAGAAAAAAGCCTTACTATACTATGTCGTTTTTTAGGGAAAAATAGCCTTACTATACTATGTCGTTTTTTTTTTTAAGAAAAAAGCCTTACTATACTATGTCGTTTTTTAGGGAAAAATAGCCTTACTATACTATGTCGTTTTTTTAAGAAAAAAAGCCTTACTATACTATGTCGTTTTTTTAAGAAAAAAGCCTTACTATACTATGTCGTTTTTTAGGAAAACCTTACTATACTGTGTCGTTTTTTAATTTAAAAAAGCCTTACTATCTGTCGTTTTTTAATTTAAAAAAAAAGCCTTACTATCTGTCTTTTTTTAAAGCCTTACTAAAATATGTCGTTTTTTAATTTAAAAAAAAAAAGCCTTACTATACTGTCGTTTTTTCTTAAGAAAAAAAGCCTTACTATATACTATGTCATTTTTTTAAAGAAAAAAGCCTTACTATACTATGTCGTTTTTAGGGGGAAAACGCCTTACTATGCTATATCCTTTTTTAGGAAAAAAAAGCCTTACTATACTATGTCGTTTTTTAAGAAAAAAGCCTTACCATACTTTGTCGTTTTTTTTAAGAAAAAAAGCCTTACTATACTATGTCGTTTTTTTTTTTAAAGCCTTACTATATTATGTTATTTTTTAGGAAAAAAAGCCTAACTATATATACTATATATTTTTTTAAGAATAAAGCTTTACTATACATGGTCATTTTTAAGGCTTTTTTTTGTAAGGCTTTAAAACAAAAACAATGTATAAGGCTTTAAAAAAAAAAAAAAAAAACGACCATCTATTGTAAGCCTTCTTTCCAAAAAAATGACTATGTATACATTGTCATTTTTTAGAAAAAAAAAGCCTAACGATTCATGGACAGAGAAAAGCCTTTTTTCCCCCGACCAAAAGCCAGCCAAATCTCTTGTGGCTACCCACCGTAACAGATGACGCAGTTCTTCACCTTCCTCAATTCAGCGGCCACGTCCCCCCACAGAACGGTGAAGACCGACTTCCCGCTCTCGTCCAGCTGAAAGCAAAGACCCGATTAAGCGGACGGACGGCCAAATTCCATCCCTGGGGGGGCGGGGCTTGCCTGCATGGCGCGACCGATGCGCACGGAACTCCATGACAGCCGCCAGCACGTCTTCCCCATCTTGTGAATTTGAATTATTTTCTATAATATTTTTTCCAACAACCCTATCTTTTTTGTAATGTGAGTGATGCGATCAATTCCCTGAAAATCAAGAGGAAGTGGCGCAAAAATATCCCCAAAGCAACAGAAAATGAGGGATTGCTAACTGTTCAGACATGGGCTTGATCATCATCATCGAATCATCAAAAGCCTAATTGTCATCATACACAGCAGCGTATGACGAAATTGGTCGTCTCGAGATGTCCTCGGGGACATGCGGCAGGTTCGTTGGCAATCTGCTCTGATGGATTTATGGCATCTCCTCCCGAGAGCAACCAAATCCTGGCGACTGTAGAAAAGGTTTGCCTGGCAGATGTTAGCAAACAACGACAAGACTGAGGAAACAAAACACCAAACTGGAGAGCAAGAGCCAGCTGCATCCACCCGCGCCGCCATCTTGGATCACTTACCTCCTTCCAACCAAAACGTTTGAAGAATTGAGCCAATTCAGTGTCTGTCGTAAGATGGCCGCCAGTCACTAACACCAACGACAGGGCCTCAAGACTCCTAGTTTACACGTACCCGTGAAGCACGCTGAAAGAGAGCAAACACGGGTGGAATGGGCTCGGCTTGCGATTGGACGACGGCACGGGCCGGCGGGCGTGGCCGACTCACCGCAGTTGTCTCTGTCCCTGTCGTCCATCAGTCCGTGCCGTCCGTCCACGCCCAAAAGTCCGCAGGGGGGGGGAAAGTTATAGCTTTTGGAAATTTCCAATAATTTAAGGAATTTTTTTTGCAAAGTGTGCTGAATTTTGCACTCACCTTGATCCCTCTGTCTGTCCCTGCCGTCCGTCCCTGCCGTCCGTCCATGCCCAAAAGTCCGCAGAGGAGAAAAAAAGTTCAAGTCTTTGAACATTTTCCAATATTTTTTTTTTGGCAAAGTGTGTTGAATTTTGCACTCACCTTGATCCCTCCGTCTGTCCCTTGCCTGCCGTCCGTCCCTGCCGTCCGTCCCTGCCGTCCGTCCCTGCCGTCCGTCCCTGCCGTCCGTCCCTGCCGTCCGTCCCTGCCGTCCGTCCTTGCCGTCAATCTTTGCCGTCCATCTTTGCCGTCCGTTCATGCCCAAAAGTCCACGGGGGAAAAAAAGGTTCAAGTCTTTGAAATTTTTCCAATAAATTAATTACATTTTTTTAGCAAGGTGTGCTGAATTTTGCACTCACCTTGATCCCTCTGTCCGTCCGTGCCGTCCGTCCGTGCCGTCCGTCCGTGCCGTCCGTCCGTGCCGTCCGTCCGTGCCGTCCGTCCGTGCCGTCCGTCCGTGCCGTCCGTCCGTGCCGTCCGTGCCGTCCGTCCGTGCCGTCCGTCCGTGCCGTCCGTCCGTGCCGTCCGTCCGTGCCGTCCGTCCGTGCCGTCCGTCCGTGCCGTCCGTCCGTGCCGTCCGTCCGTGCCGTCCGTCCGTGCCGTCCGTCCGTGCCGTCCGTCCGTGCCGTCCGTCCGTGCCGTCCGTCCGTGCCGTCCGTCCGTGCCGTCCGTCCGTGCCGTCCGTCCGTGCCGTCCGTCCGTGCCGTCCGTCCGTGCCGTCCGTCCGTGCCGTCCGTCCGTGCCGTCCGTCCGTGCCGTCCGTCCGTGCCGTCCGTCCGTGCCGTCCGTCCGTGCCGTCCGTGCCGTCCGTCCGTGCCGTCCGACCGTGCCGTCCGTCCGTGCCGTCCGTCCGTGCCGTCCGACCGTGCCGTCCGTCCGTGCCGTCCGTCCGTGCCGTCCGTCCGTGCCGTCCGTCCGTGCCGTCCGTCCGTCCCCAAAACTCAGCAGGGGAGAAAAGTGTCCAAAACTCCACTAGGGAGAAAAGCGTCCAAACCTCCACTGGGGAGAAAAGTGTCCATAAATCCACGGGTAAAAAAAAGTGTCCAAAACTCCACTGGGGAGAAAAGTGTCCAAAACTCCACTGGGGAGAAAAGTGTCCAAAACTCCACTGGGGAGAAAAGTGTCCAAAAAGTGTCCAAAACTCCACTGGGGAGAAAAGTGTCCAAAAAGTGTCCAAAACTCCACTGGGGAGAAAAGTGTCCAAAAAGTGTCCAAAACTCCACTGGGGAGAAAAGTGTCCAAAAAGTGTCCAAAACTCCACTGGGGAGAAAAGTGTCCAAAAAGTGTCCAAAACTCCACTGGGGAGAAAAGTGTCCAAAACTCCACTGGGGAGAAAAGTGTCCAAAAAGTGTCCAAAACTCCACTGGGGAGAAAAGTGTCCAAAACTCCACTAGGGAGAAAAGTGTCCACAAATCAAAACTCAATGACCAAAATACTTACCTGCACCGGTAAAAAAGTGTCCAAAAGTCCACCGGTAAAAAAGTGTCCATAAATCCACGGGTAAAAAAGTGTCCAAAACTCCACCGGGGAGAAAAAGTGTCCAAAACTCCACCGGGGAGAAAAAAAGTGTCCAAAACTCCACCGGGGAGAAAAAGTGTCCAAAACTCCACCGGGGAGAAAAAGTGTCCAAAACTCCACCGGGGAGAAAAAGTGTCCAAAACTCCACCGGGGAGAAAAAGTGTCCAAAACTCCACCGGGGAGAAAAAAGTGTCCAAAACTCCACCGGGGAGAAAAAAGTGTCCAAAACTCCACCGGGGAGAAAAAAGTGTCCAAAACTCCACCGGGGAGAAAAAAGTGTCCAAAACTCCACCGGGGAGAAAAAAGTGTCCAAAACTCCACCGGGGAGAAAAAAGTGTCCAAAACTCCACCGGGGAGAAAAAGTGTCCAAAACTCCACCGGGGAGAAAAAGTGTCCAAAACTCCACTGGGGAGAAAAAGTGTCCAAAACTCCACTGGGGAGAAAAAGTGTCCAAAACTCCACCGGGGAGGAAAAAGTGTCCAAAACTCCACCGGGGAGAAAAAGTGTCCAAAACTCCACCGGGGAGAAAAAGTGTCCAAAACTCCACTGGGGAGAAGTGTCCAAAAAGTGTCCAAAACTCCACTAGGGAGAAAAGTGTCCACAAATCAAAACTCAAAAGACCAAAATACTTACCTGCACCGGTAAAAAAAGTGTCCAAAAGTCCACGGGTAAAAAAGTGTCCAAAAGTCCACGGGTAAAAAAGTGTTGTCCAAAAGTCCACGGGTAAAAAAGTGTCCAAACGTCCACGGGTAAAAAAGTGTCCAAAACTCCACTGGGGAGAAAAGTGTCCAAAACTCCACTGGGGAGAAAAGTGTCCAAAAAGTGTCCAAAACTCCACTGGGGAGAAAAGTGTCCAAAACTCCGATGGGGAGAAGTGTCCATAAATCCATGGGTAAAAAAAGTGTCCAAAACTCCACTGTGAAGAAGTATCCATAAATCCGCCGTCCGTCCGTCTGTGCCGTCCATCCGTCCATGCCGTCCGTCCGTCCATGCCGTCCGTCCATCCATGCCGTCCAGGTTGAACTTCACTTTAGTGTCCCGGAGGTACTGAGGCAGGCCGGCGTGGTGCAGTCAGACCAGGTGGCCCCAGGCCTTTTAGAACTCAAGCCGCTGTCCAGGAAGATGTCCGTCAACTTAAAAAAGCCACACAGGGACAGAGTTTAGTCTGCTTTCTAAACAAACATTTATAGCCTTAATTCCATCGTGTACATACACTACAACAAGTGCATGCCATACAATGTGTGTCAATCAATCACATTTGCATTTAACATCATTAACCAAAACTTTGAGCCCATTCGCACCGACAAATAAGTGTATTTTTACAAACAAAATCATAGGAGTATGAACATTAGCTTAACTAACGCTCATTTAGCATCCACAATAAAGTACAGTTAGAAGCACTACGTGGACTCCCTGCTAGCGTAGCGATTAGCCATTCGCGGCTAGCGCTAGCCTCGTGCTAATCGCTCATTAGCATGATATTTCCACACACAAAAAGACAGTTGGAATCCCGTAACAATAACCACCGCGTTAAGAACACCGCTCGGTTCTTATGAATACTTGCCCAATACATAATTTAGCAAAATAACATTAAAATTTAAGCTTGAGGTTTAACCTTAACCCATGCTTGCTTAGCGGAGCTCAACATGGCGATCTTCAGCTCAAACTAAAGGCACACTTGTTCACTATAACAAGTAAGTAACTCGTAAGACATCAAAATAAACGCACACTTGTTCATTATAACAAGCAACTAACTCGTAAGACATTAAAATAAATGTTATAATTATTGTTATACCTGACTGGCGTGCAATAGGTCTGAGATACAGTGTGCCTAGCCCCACCACCTGAAGTCATTTGAAGTTAATCAGCGTGTTTTCGTCTCAGTGCCCTGTGATTGGCTGGCAAGCCATAGTTGGCCGTGATAGGCTCCAGCATCCCTGCAACCCCTGCGAAGTAAAGCGGTGCGGAAAACTATTGAATCAATGAATGATTTATTTTGAAAAACGGAATTATATCGGCACCATAAGATGGACCAGAGCTATTTAGTATAGCTACCAAAGAGATGTGTATTCTCAAATCAATAAAACTGAATACAGTATAAACCATTATATATATATATATATATATATATATATATATATATATATATATATATATATATATATATATATATATATATATATATACATATACATATACATATACATATACATATACATATACATATACATATACATATACATATACATATACATATACATATACATATACATATACATATACATATATATATATATATATATATATATATATATATATATATATATATATTCTCGTCCTTAAAAGCCAAAAGTCAATATGTACTTGACTATTTGACTGTGGTTTCAAAGTAAACCATTACACGCGTATCTGTGTCTGTGCGCGTGTCTGTGTCTGTGCGCGCGTGTGTCTGTGCGCGCGTGTGTCTGTGCGCACGCGCGTCTGTGTGCGCGGGTCTGTGCGCGCGTCTGTGCGCGCGCGCGTGTGTGTGTATGTGTGTGTGTGTGTGTGTGATGGTTTACTTTGAAACCGCAGTCAAATAGTCAAATACATATTAACTTTTGGATTTTTAGGAAGAGAAAATGACTAGAGTCCAACCATTATGACTAATTTGTGGCATCTAGGAGCTAAAATCTGTCATCGCCGCTGGCTAAAACTGCCAGATGGATTTACAAACAGTGGAAACTCCCAGAAAACAAGCACACTGTATAGTAAGGCTTTTTTTCCCTTGAAACATTTTTAAAGTTGTTTAACAATCGCCGCCAGTGTCTCCGTCAAGGCAAAAAAAATAATTTCTGCGTCATCATACATTTTTCCCTGACCATTTATTTAACCGTATGTCCGCAATATGTATGGATTGGAGATCTGTCACGTAAAGTTAAATTGAAAAAGGTCCTTGGCGGAGGCGATTGTTTTTTTTTTTTGGAAGAGGTCACTCTAAAAGTATTCATCCTGAAATGTTCCATGATATTTTTCTTCCCGGCTGGGTTTAAGTCGGGGGATAATCGTTTAGCGTTTACATAGTGCTTTTTCATTTGCCATTTTTTGGGACGGATCGTAACGATCACCTCCTCGCCGTCACCAATTAGCTGGGGGGTAGAAGGAACGGGGGTTGGGCTGCAAGAAGCACCTGACGGCAATCCACTGATTGCACTTGTAGGACACTAGTATTGTGGAAAGCTTTGCTCTTTATGAAAACCTACATTTTGTGGAATAGTTTGAAATGAAAGCTTAGTTTTATGGGATGCTATGCCTTTACATCAAATGAAAAGCCTTTAGTGTCATCATACACCGCTGCATATAATGAAATGGGTGAAATATTCAACAAAGGTGCTCTTAAATGAGTCAAAATGGTCAAAAGTCTGCATTTTGATGGCCAACGTTTACAATAGGTCCAGAAAAAGACTTGGACTGGCTTGGAGAGTCTGCAACAGGGGTCCTCGAGGGCCGCTGTGGGTTGGGCCAGCATTTTTTTTTCGAAACATCCAGCACAGACTCGGACTCAGTTGAAGCAACGGGGGTTGGGCTGCAAGAAGCACCTGACGGCAATCCACTGATTGCACTTGTAGGACACTAGTATTGTGGAAAGCTTTGCTCTTTATGAAAACCTACATTTTGTGGAATAGTTTGAAATGAAAGCTTAGTTTTATGGGATGCTATGCCTTTACATCAAATCAAAAGCCTTTAGTGTCATCATACAGCGCTGCATATAATGAAATGGGTGAAATATCATTCAACAAAGGTGCTCTTAAATGAGTCAAAATGGTCAAAAGTCTGCATTTTGATGGCCAACGTTTACAATAGGTCCAGAAAAAGACTTGGACTGGCTTGGAGAGTCTGCAACAGGGGTCCTCGAGGGCCGCTGTGGGTTGGGCCAGCATTTTTTTTTCGAAACATCCAGCACAGACTCGGACTCAGTTGAAGCAACGGGGGTTGGGCTGCAAGAAGCACCTGACGGCAATCCACTGATTGCACTTGTAGGACACTAGTATTGTGCAAAGCTTTGCTCTTTATGAAAACCTACATTTTGTGGAATAGTTTGAAATGAAAGCTTAGTTTTATGGGATGCTATGCCTTTACATCAAATCAAAAGCCTTTAGTGTCATCATACACCGCTGCATATAATGAAATGGGTAAAATATCATTCAACAAAGGTGCTCTTAAATGAGTCAAAATGGTCAAAAGTCTGCATTTTGATGGCCAATGTTTACAATAGGTCCAGAAAAAGACTTGGACTGGCTTGGAGAGTCTGCAACAGGGGTCCTCGAGGGCCGCTGTGGGTTGGGCCAGCATTTTTTTTTTCGAAACATCCATCACAGACTCGGACTCAGTTGAAGCAACGGGGGTTGGGCTGCAAGAAGCACCTGACGGCAATCCACTGATTGCACTTGTAGGACACTAGTATTGTGGAAAGCTTTGCTCTTTATGAAAACCTAGATTTTGTGGAATAGTTTGAAATGAAAGCTTAGTTTTATGGGATGCTATACCTTTACATCAAATCAAAAGCCTTTAGTGTCATCATCATACCTGTCAACCTCTGCCGATAACTGCCCTTATAAATGATTATGATTCCCCTTACAAACCCCCAAAAAACCTTACAAACACTGTACGACTCGTACGGTGTTTGTAAGGTTTTTGGGGGGTTTGTAAGGGGAATCATAATCATTTATAAGGGCAGTTATCAGCAGAGGTTGACAGGTATGCATCATACAGCGCTGCATATAATGAAATGGGTGAAATATCATTCAACAAAGGTGCTCTTAAATGAGTCAAAATGGTCAAAAGTCTGCATTTTGATGGCCAACGTTTACAATAAGTCCAGAAAAAGACTTGGACTGGCTTGGAGAGTCTGCAACAGGGGTCCTCGAGGGCCGCTGTGGGTTGGGCCAGCATTTTTTTTTCGAAACATCCAGCACAGACTCGGACTCAGTTGAAGCAACGGGGGTTGGGCTGCAAGAAGCACCTGACGGCAATCCACTGATTGCACTTGTAGGACACTAGTATTGTGGAAAGCTTGCTCTTTAGGAAAACCTACATTTTCTGGAATAGTTTGAAATGAAAGCCTAGTCTTATGGGATGCTACGCCTTTATATCAAATCAAATCAAATGTACGTATGTATCAAAAATACGACCAAGTAAGGCTTTTTTCTTTATAAAAACAACAACAAATTATAGTAAGGCTTTTTTCTTAAAAAAACGACAGTATAGTAAGGCTTTTTTAAAATTAAAAAACGACATAGTATAGTCAGGCTTTTTTTCTAAAAATACGACCATGTATAGTAAGGCTTTTTCTCCTAAAAATCGACCATGTATAGTAAGGCTTTTTTCCTTAAAAAAACAACAACATAGTATAGTAAGGCTTTTTTTCAACAACAACAAAAAAACGAACGTGTATATATAGTAAGGCTTTTTTATTTAAAAAAATGACCATGTTTAGTAAGGCATTTTTACATGAAAAAATACCATGTACAGTCAGGGAATTTTTTACAGACAAAAACGACCATTTATTGTAAAGGAAGGCTTTTTTTCCATAAAAAATGACCATGTAAAGGAAGGCTTTTTTTCTTAAAAACGATCATGTATAGTAAGGCTTTTTTCTTTAAAAAACGACATAGTATAGTAAGGCTTTTTTTCTTAAAAAAATATGACCATTGTATAGTAAGGCTTTTGTTTAAAAAAACACGTACAGTAAGGCTTTTTTCTTAAGAAAAAGCCTTACTGTGCATGTTTTTTTAAAGAAACCTCATGTTTCATTTATTTTAAAGAAAAACGCCCCATACTACAAGGTATTTTTTTTTTAAGAAAAAAGCTTTATTATAGATGGTCATTTTTTTAAAGAAACAAAGCCTTACTATACATGGTCATAATTTAACGAAAAAAGACTTACTATACACAGTCATTTTTTAGAGAAAAACTACACATGGTCAGCTTTGTTTGTTTTTTAAGAAAAAAAAAGCCTTACTGTACGGTTATGTATGTTTCAGTGTGGATTTTCACATTTTTATGAACTTTAAAAAATGTAATAATTAACAGTTGAAAAAAATCGCAAAGTAGTGAATTCACGATAAGCGAAGATGCGATAATCGAGGGATTACTGCAAGGCTTTTTTGCAAAAATGACCATGTATAGTAAAGATTTTTTTCCTTGCAAAAATGACCACGAATACTAAGGCTTTTTTTTCTTCTTGCAAAAACCCAAATGATCTTGAAATTTTTTTACGTTAAGACCCAAATGACCTAAAAAAAACTTGACCTTGAGACCCAAATGACCTTAAAAAAATGTTTTCCTTTTGAACCAAATGGGCGTCCAATGACAAGTTTTAAGTTTCATTTGGCATTTCAAAATGCCTGAACATTTTGCGTAAATCCCCTTGAAAGAATTTGAGAGTAAGCAAGTTCAAACATGGAAGCAAAATACTTTGAGGAAGTATTTTGGCTTGAAATATTGAGTGGGGGCGAATTAAAAAAGAAAGAAGAACACACAGGAAGCAGGAAGTTTGATTGGCGCTATCTGACTCGTGTGATTGTGTGAGTGAGTGTATGTGAGTGTAAAATGAAACAGTGACTTTAGTGATGAATTGAGGACGGCATAATGTCTTTGAAAGTACCTCGCAACTGGGACTTCAGCACTTTCAAAGTTGAGACAGCTCGCGTTGGTAAGCAGATGGCCGTTCTGCCTTGACTGATCGTAGGACGTATCACATTTGGGCTGTGGAAAATTAAAAAAAAACATATTCTTTTATCATCCAGGGGTTGTAAAACTATACAATCTCAAATTTGCCAAAAATGTTTTAATGCTGTATAATTCAACTTGAGATAGAATTACAGTCATAGAATACATGTTTGATTGTAAATGGTAATGACCTAAACTGTATTCGCCTACTATTTCCATGTTTAACTATTATGACATTATATTTTCATGACAGTTGTGAATCATATGATAAAAACGATAAAAGGATTAGACACCTGGTTGCCTCAAGCTATTTTGCAATATATTTTATTCGTGAGGTGTGCGCACATGCTGTGACATCCTAGTTCTGACTTGGAATGAATTGCGTGGGAGTGTTGGGATGGTCTTCAATTCAATGTGAATTTCAAAAGAGACATTGCTTTTTAGTGTATTGTAAGAGTGCTGCGTCTGTAAATGTGCATTTGCTCTGCATTGGGGAAGTTGCCAGAATAACAATGTTACTGTCACTCTGAGCTGTCACGATGTTAAGTAAGGCTTTTTTCCCTAAAAAAATAATTAAATTTAAAAAGCCAATATATAGTAAGGCCTTTATTTGTTTAAAAAAACTACAAAGTACCTTTAATTAGGCTATTTTTCAGATATCAAAAAGACAATGTACAGTAAGGCTATTTTTCGTTTAAAAATTAAACCACGTATAGTAAGGCTATTTTTTTTTAATTTAAAATTTTATTTGGTTCAATAAAAAGTATAGTAAGGCTATTTTTCATTTAAAAAAAACAGATGAAACAAACCTAACCCTTCAAGGCTGGTTCATGCATATTCACAACAAAAAGAGGAAGCAACGCAGATGTTTTCGTTTCTTTCCTGTTATGAGTTACTTCAACTGTTTTTGCTCATTTCATCAGTGCGCTCTAAGCGTACAGTACCTGGCGAACGAAGCCCAGGTCCGACTGTGGGCTCACGACGCTCACCCAAGTCCATGGAGAAGCCTTTGAAGTCGGGCTGGCTTAAGAAACAGCAAAAGTCTCTGGTGAAAAACTGGCATCAGCGCTATCTTGTTTTGAGGGGAAGAACGCTATCTTACCACAAAGATGACCGAGAAACTACTGCCCTGGTAAGCAATGAGGATTTTTAGTTTGACAACATGATGGCGACAGTTTGATGTGTCTACATGTATTGAGTGCGGACTGGTTTTTGAAAACCACCAGGGAAGTTTGGTTCACATGTTGGCCTACATCGTAAATCAGTTTTTAGAAATAAGAAGTGTCAAGTGGCCAACTTTGTGCCCTTCGACGACTCTTGTATTTAAAGGGGTTGAGAAGGTGACTGGTGATTGGTGGCGAATGGATCAGGATGCCAGCAATGCAAACTACACTTGTCCAGATAATTTGTAGCAAACCTTACGCAGATAAAGAATGCATAACAGCCATACAAAACAATGAAAATCATTTTGTATTGTAAAGATTTGCAGCTATTGGTGCACTTTTTCAATAAGGCTACCGAAATAAACATTCTTTCTTACATTCAATGTGTACTTGTCCACGCTACTGTCATAGTAAGTATTTTGCTTTCAGGGATTCATCCAGCTTCAGTTCAGTAAGATCAACGAACTCCTCTCAAACTCAGATGATCCTGGAAAGTACATCTTTGAAATTATACCAGGTAAGATTGTCATCATGGAAGTATTCATAAGTACATTCACCCAACATTTGCCATTGCATTTCCGGTGGGTGACCTTTAGGCATCCTATTTGTAGCATGATATACATCAAGAATTGTTGAACTAACTCCAGATGCACGGCTAGATTGGGATTATTCCATTTTGCTCTCCTATCCTGAACATTCATTTGGTCTTTATGAATAGCATTTCCAAGTGGGGACAAAGAGCGATGTCCTCACATCTTCATGGCCAGTTCTCAAACTGAATTGGACGAGTGGCTCCGGACTCTGCGCAGGGCCATCGGCGTTCCCAATGGAGGTCCGGTGAAATCACATCACTTTACGGTCAATGTAAATCAGTCAGTTGTTTCCTATTCTGCCCCATTGTTGTAGTTCAAAGCTTTTATTATGAACAAATAATCGTGTGAAAATGTCTTCAGAAAGCTCACCTGTGGCAGTAGGTTGCATGGCAGCTCCATTGGTGTGTTAATGAACGTTAAGCGCTTTGGGCATGGTAAAAAAGGTGGAGATCCATAAGTACTCTGCATTTTAGAAAGCTGCATAGAGATAATTGGTCTACGATGTTCAACGTTTCCTCTGTCTCCTCCAGTGTTCGGAAAAAGTCTTAGCGAGACAGTGACGCATGAGCAACGTTTCGGGCCCCAGATGGTGCCCATCCTGGTCCAAAAGTGCGTGGAATATATCAAAGATCACGGTCTCAAAGAGGAGGGAATCTTCCGTCTGCCGGGTCAAGACAACGCGGTCAAACAATTCAGAGACGCCTTCGATGCAGGAGAGAGGCCGGCCTTCCCCAGGTCATACAAATGTGTATCTGTTGAGTGATTTGGCGACTGTGCTGGCCACTCCATTAAAAGGGAGAATTCTCCCTAAATAGTTCTTACATACTATTTAGGTTTACTCAAGGTCATTGTCCTGCTGTAAAATGAAATGGGCTCCAATGATGTGCTGGTTCTAGGCCTACTTTTGAGCCTTGGGGTCTACTCTAGTTTGACACTATACTAGTCTGAACGTCTAACAGTAAAAGCTAAACTCCTTTGAACTCCTTATTTGGAATGGCCCCAATATAAGACCCTAACCCTAATGTGAAAAGCTATATCTTGGACACACCTGCTATAGACTGTAAACAAACTGTGCTTCCTCCAATTAAAAATTAAAGCAGACTCAATCCTATTAATCTACCTCAACTGACTATAATAAAAGGCATGAACAAGAGAAAAATACTTAATACCGAAAGAAAAGCAAGTTGATGTCGAGAGCTATTTTTTAGCCCACTAAGCATTTCCCACTTCCTAATAACATTGCAAACTCGCTGGTCAAAGTCAAAATCAAACCAACAACTCTTGTTTAAGAAAGTAGTGAGAACAGAAGGGCCAGATGACACCACATCCTGTTCTGGCTGGGTACGCAAGAGGATGCGCGCATGTCTTACCCAATATGATAAGCTTTGTTTTTCTGCGCAGCGCTTATGAGTAACACATGAAGGCTTTCTGTTTGCGGTTAGGTTTGATGCCCTACAATGCTAACTTTACTGCACAATTTCATGAGACGTGTGGTTCAAAGCTGGTAATAAGTATGTCACTCATGCCGTAACAAGTGGATAATCATTTTTTTGTGTGTGGTTTCCCCCCAGTGATACGGATGTCCACACCGTGGCATCGCTGCTCAAGCTGTATTTGCGCGAGTTGCCTGAACCTGTGGTTCCATGGTCTCAGTACCAGGACTTTCTGGACTGCACCAACATGTTGGACTCTGGCAATAAAGAAGTCTGTGTTGCCTCTACGATGCATTATGTAGACTTGTTGTCAATTCCCTGCTTTTAAGACAAAGTGTGTTCTTTCAGGGTAGAGAGAAGTTGGAGAAACAGATTTCCCTCCTTCCTAGAGTCAACTATAATCTTCTAAGTTATGTCTGCCGGTGAGTTGAAGGTTTTCTGGCTAGGACATTCACTCTTGCGAGTCTCCAGTTTCTTTGAACAAGAATAAGAATGAAATCGGGAAAAATAATTTCAATTCGTGTGGCACAGGTTCTTATTTGAGGTGCAGCTAAATTCCAACATCAACAAGATGAACGTGGAGAACCTAGCCACGGTCATGGGGATCAACCTGCTGAAACCACAATTGGAAGATCCCATTTCAGTCATGAAGGGTAACAATTTTACTTATTAGCATTAGCATTGGCATTGTGTTCGTTCATTTTGCCTGTGCAATACAGAAAGAATGTTCAATGGATTTAAAGAATCAAAGAATAAAAGAGACCTTCATGATTTTCTTCCCAGCTACTCCTCACATCCAGAAGTTGATGACAGTAATGATTGGTCAGCATGAGGATTTGTTTCCTGTTTGCAACGATGACCCTCCCTCGCCTCTCTCCAGCAACCCGGAGAGCAACAAGAACTCTCCTCGCAATTTTGTGGGATGGGGATCTACCGAGGTACTCATTCCTGTGAATGGTCACAAATTACCGTAAAGTTTTGTTGTCTTTACAAAATACAACAGAATGAATAAATTCGGGGTGGCCCGGCGACTGATTAGAGCATCGGCCTTACGCTTCTGAGATCGAGGGATCAAACCCATCCTTCCTTGTTTGCATGATCTACCCGGGCTTGTGTGGGTTTTCTCCGGGTACACCGGTTTTCTTCTATATTCTAAAGACATGCATGGTAGGCTGATTGGACACTCTAAATTTCCCTTAGATATGAGTTTGACCGTGCATGTGGCGACCATATCAGGGTGTCGGAGTTAGCTGGGATAGGCTCCAGCAGGCATGTAAGGATTAGCAGTATGGAAAATGAATAATTCTGTTCCAGATGAGTGATACCTCCTTCTCTGAGTCTGTTGATTTGGAGAAAGATGAAAGTCCAGGCCTCCTCAGAGGAAACGCCAGCGCTCCAGATGTCCTGCAAGATTCCGTGTCATCTTCTGACGACTGGTCGAGCCCTCGCAAACGCACTCAAACTCTTCCCAACTTTAACTGCCCCCTCACGGGAATGGCAGCGAAGGCCGGGGCCATCAGCCGCTGGAGTCGTGTCCAGGAGTCCGTAGTAGATGAGAGAGGGACATTGTCAGAGGACATCTTCAAGATACTGGATCTGCGCTGTTCGGGATCTTTGTTAAAAGGTTCGTCAACAACTATCCAAGAGACAGGGGGAAAGCGAATCAGAGCCTCCATTGCTACAAGCTCCCCAAAGACTGACAGGAACTCCCAGCCTACTTTGACTGGAAGGAGTGATGATGCCTTGATAGGAAATGGTTTCAATCAGGAGACTGAAAAGAAAAAGGACAGCCAGAAGAATGTTGACAGGTGAGGATTCAAATCATTTTCTGGTTTAACTCCGACGTCAAGTACTAAAGTTTAGTCCATTTTATGGCCAATTCACGCTAGGAAGGTCCATTGTTGACTTCCGTTGGTTCGGACCATAATACCATGGATCTTTTTTTCTGGTTTGATGAAGCTTCTTTTCACATATGACAACAAAGGCACACGTGCAAACGTTGTTCAGTCACTGGACAAAAGGGCTTTTGGATCGATGATATTTGAGCTAACTTTTTGTTGTGTCTTGCAGTGTTGAGCAGGAGGTGAAGGAGCTAAGGGCCACTGTAGTTGAGCTTCAGTCTACTCTAGAGACGGAACGTCGGCGGGTGTCAGCTTTGGAGATATGCCTGAGAAACGCAGAGCGTAGCCGGGATGAAGCTCACCGACGCAATGAAGAACTGCAGCGGGACATTCAGGCGTTCCTCCATTAGAGGAGTCGAAAAGTTGGGAGATACAACATCTCGTCATAGACTCGGTGAACTGTTTCTTCGTGGCTGCTGAGGCCAGTGGGACGTTTTTTGTTGGCTTCTTTGGGAGCAGTGTGTTAACTATATTGATATTTTCAAACGTTTAGGAAGTATTTCTTGTGATAAAGTTTGTCCTGCAGCAAGAGAACTGTTATATTGTGTCTTCCTCGCGTAAATAAAGGCCCTTGTCAGATAGGATGAACTGTAGCTCTATGAAACGTCTCACATGAAATCTTGCGTAAATAACACAATCGTCTAGTATGGGACAAAGGACTGATGTTTGAAATCTTCGAAACATTCTGAAAAGTTGTCATTTGTGTGATGAAATGCATGCACTACCGCGCTTTGCTCAATTATCTGCAATCACATTGGTTCACTCGCCCCCTGCCGTCGAAACAGCGCCTTCAATGCCAGCCAATGACTTAACAAGAAAACTTAAATTGCCCCAAAAGCAACAGGCAGGGAATGCCCCAAAGTCAGCAGAAACCAACAAACGAACAAAAAACATCCCGCAAAGTCCCTCAAAATAAATAGGAAATCATCCAAAATTTAACAGAAGTGACTTGTGAGTACTCTAAAATGACGTCTAACACTGTCAATGTCGGCAAGTAAGTTAACTTTTTGGGCCAAAAATAAACTGAATTTGACACCCCTAGCCTACATTTTTGCACGGTTCCATTCTCAGGGCAACACTTTCTTTCTAAAAACACCCTGCTAGTCTTGACATTTAATTGTACCCTACAGAGACTCACGACACCTGTGCTAGATGCAGCAATGCTACCCCAGAAAAAAATTAAAAAGCCTCTGTGATGCTTCACAGTAGGGAGAGTGTACATTGCTGTGATCACTAGGTTTAACAGAGGTGTACTAACATATTAGACCACGGGCGCTAATGTGTGTGTTGTGTTTTTGCTATTATTTTAGCCTCCTACTGTCACTGAGCGCCTATCAGTCCAAACATTAGGCACAAATGATCCGTTTGAGTGTGACGCAAAAGATTTTTGAAGAAAATACAAAACAGTGAGGCAATATCCTGACATTCCTGTCAGGGACAAAATACAAGATAAAGGCCTGAGAAGATAAAGTGAACAAAGTTCACGTTGGCAAAGTCACTGGCCGTCCTTGCCATCAAGCTTGGACAATGTAAATTAGACTGGGGACGTTAAACTACAATGAGGGTTATCATAGAGTATATTTCTAAATATGGCGGATAATAAATCGGGTCACATTTGTGATTGCAAAATTTTAAAAAGTTTATATAGAAGAAAAACAGACTGTTTTTGAGGAAATATGGATGCCATCTGGCAACAATTCATTGAGACCCAGAAAGATGCACTTTGATTTCTTGTACTGTAGTAATAATTTTTGTTTTGTTTTGGTAAAGTACTAGAAAAAAATGTATGAATGTGTGTGCGGCTGCTAGTAAAAACCTTCAATGGGTCATCAGGAAGGTGCGACGTTGACTGCAACAGCAGTTTAAGAGCCCCGCAGATAAGAGCGCGACTGTCAAGTGTCAGCCTGGCAGATGAATGGCAGGCGCGGGAAATCCTCATTGCTTCCCATCTCAGTGTATCTTCAGGTCACGCGAAGTAGCTCTGGAATGAGAGTGACATTTGTGAGCTGGCATGTGTGTTCAGATGGTGAGTAGGAATGTTCTTCCCCATGGTGCAGACATTCTATTATCTGACAAGGAAACATCTTAGTTGCTTGGTATTCCATGGAAACATTGTTCATTCAAGATCTAGTTTATAGCCACAGCTTAGTGGCCAAGTTATGAATCAGGAAGTTGAAATTATGTGGAATAGCCACTGATATGTCTTATTATTTATTTTTTTATAGCGGAAGAGGTAGGCCAAAAAAACAGGTTTTTATTGACCAGAGCAAATGCCACAAATCTCCTGCTGGCTAAAAAGATCAACAAGAGCATCGCTATAACATAGCAATTGAGCAATAAATTGTTTTCAGCCTTTGCTTTACGAGCATCAATTGGGCACGTTTTACCACTTTATGAAAAACTACAGCGAGTTGAGAGAGAACTTCAATGTTTTGCAACTCACATTAAACTCTGGCAGTATGCTATTAATCTTTTTTTCTATTCATTTAGCCTTTACTGATGGTAAAAAGTACAATTGACACTTTTATTCTACACAGTAAGAAAGGAAATCAACATCATTCATTCTTTCCCCCTCATTGGGCCTCACAGCTCATTACATTTCAATTCAATTTGGACAAACGTTTTAAAATCCAATAATACGCAATCACATCAACAAACTGACATACTGTGTGCAAACTAAATGGTCGATAGCGGATCAACAACGGCGTGCAGAACTCTTCCACTTCCCAAGCAAATAAACAACAACAAAAAAACCCAACTCTGGTGCACCCACCCAAACAAAATATCACTTCCACAAGGAAGAGGCTGCAGGACAGTGTTTACAAAATCCTCATTAAGGAAGTTGTGTGATAACACGCGCTCAGCATCACACAAAGTGGAGGCCATGCACACACACACAAACGCACACACACACAAACCAAATCGGAGCCCACCATATCATTGATAAGAAGCCGGGAGAAAAGGCGCAGAAGGGAGCACAAAGCACAGAAAGCCAGTACGCCACAACGGTAATGACAAGGGGGACCGTAGCACGCCACTGTTCCGCCGTCAGTGGACCTTCTGCCCAATAGGTGTGCATTAAACTCAATCCTATGCCAGCGGGAAAGCTGCGCAAGGCTTACTGCGGAAGATCCCACTTTTCACAGAGGTTGACCACCCTTTTTTCTTGACTGTGACAGCAAAAAAAAATTGGATACCTGCAATTTTTGTCTCCATGGCGAGCATTTGGGTTTCTCTACCAGGAACCAATTGCGGCACCGAGACTTTGTTCTGGTTATTTTGGATATTGTTGCTCCGGGGGCCACTCTGCGGCCAGAGCAATCCCATCTCCAACACCGATCAGAGGCTGCCACCCATTCCCGGACTGGGGAGGGCGGCGGACCAGTCCCATTTGGAGCTGGAGAACAATTTAATCATGCAGGGGGAGCTGGAAAGCCTGAAAGAGCAGAACCTGGAGACGTTCAACCTGTCCGCCATGGGTCCTCCTCCACTGCTACCTGGAATCTTACGAGAGGAACCACCTGAATACATGATGGAGCTCTACAACCGCTTTGCGAATGACCGCAATTCTGTGCCCAGCGCCAGCATCATCCGCAGTTTTAAGAATGAAGGTATGGAAGCTTTTGATAATAATTTTCAACGTCATTGATCTGTTTAACTTAGGTGTAAATTTATTTTCTTTAGTGTGTTGATTAAAAAAAGATCTTGCATCCACAGTATTCCATAAGAGTAGATTTAAAAAAAAAAAAAGATATGTTCTGTGCTTTCTTCATGGTAATCCTAATTTTACTATTTGTTGAGATGAATTCATCTGCCTGAGCAATTTACTATAAAAAGTTACATGTAAAGGTGATTTGATGAGGTCAACGGTGATCCATTGAAAAGGAAATCTTTAAAGATTTAGGTGGAAAAACAAATGAGAATTTGGACCACAGACAAGACCTTAAGTAGAATTTTGTAGAAAGACAGAAATATTCAACATTGAGACCATCTTTAACATCTTCCTCCCATTTCTGTTTTACTATTGCTAATTTTGTCTGTTGTTGTTCATTGTGTGTTCACTAAAACCACCAGACCAGCAAAAAGACTTAAAAAGATTTAGATTAGAACTGAGAGAAAAAGCCTCAGATTACAAAAGAAAAAGAAAAAATATTGTTCCTGTCTACTTTACTAAGTGTGTGTTGCTAATGCTAATTCAGCATAGCCTAAAAAAATCTCCTATGAATTCATTCTTCACATTTCCTCTATATTCTCCAGACTCCTCTCCAAGCAGGGTCGGCGTTGGGGGAGTAAGGCGCCACCCACTCCTGTTCAACGTCTCGGTCCCCCATCACGAACGCATCATTGCGGCCGAACTCCGACTCTACACGCTGGTCCAAACCGACCGCCACCTCTTCGCCGGCGTCGACCGCAAAGTCACTATTTACGAACTGCTACGCCAGGTCGGCAACGAAAACGGCGTGGACGAGAATTCGGAGGGTAGCAACAACTCCGGGTTCGGGAAGGAGCGTACGGAAATATCGGAGTTGGCTTCCAGACAAGTGTACGGCACCGACAACGGCTGGGAGGCGTTCAACCTCACCGCCGCCGTCCAGCGGTGGCGTAAATCTGTGGACGACAGCACTCGCCGATTGGAAGTGCACATTGACAGCGTGGAAAGCGACGCTCAATACGTCGCCGATGGGAACCAAAACGGAATATTTGACGGCAACATGAAGATCGACACGAACACGAAGGAAAAACATAAACCCCTTCTGATCGTTTTCTCCGATGATGAAAGCGGCGACCATCGGGACGACAAGGAAGAGCTAAACGAAATGATCGAGCACGAGACCTCGGATGCCATCTTCTCGAATTATTTGGAGAAGGATTCGCGGGGCGAGTCGGACGGCGACCGACATTCCGAGCCGGGCGAAGAGGACCTGATCCAGATGCGTTCTAACCTGATCTACGACACATCTTCTCGCATACGTAGGAACGCCAAAGGTGACCACTGCGGGAGGCGACCTCTGCAAGTAGACTTCAAGGACATCGGATGGGACAGCTGGATCCTGGCGCCGAGCAATTACGAGGCCTACGAGTGCTCAGGGGTTTGTTCCTACCCGCTCACCAAGCACGTCACGCCCACCAAACACGCCATCGTCCAAACTCTGGTGAACATCCACAGTCCTCACAAAACAGCCCGAACGTGTTGCGTTCCCACCAAACTAGACCCCATCTCGCTCCTGTACCTGGACGACACAGGCGTGGTCACGTATAAGCACAAGTACGAAGGCATGGTCGTAGCCGAGTGCGGCTGCCGATAGCTGACGGAGGGACGCCAAATCGGGCTCAACCCCTTTGACAAATAGACTCCTCGAAGGAGATCCTACGGGGGAACGGAAGCGCATCTGGCTTCTATTTATCACGTCTGTCCGTCGGGACAGAAAAGACGATGGCTTGACCCAGATCCGAAGTGGCCCACGGCAGCTGCTAAGGCAGACGGGAGGTCAGGTCACGCTGCAGAGGTGATGATCATGATTAAAATTGCCGCAAGTTCCGAAAAGCGAAGCACTAACTAAACACTGTGCAGCGGCTGTGGGAACTAGTGGGCCCGGGTTTCCCCCCCACCCCAACGCCGGACATGTGTTTTCCTCTCCACTTATCTTTGGCCTCCTCTCTCGACGCAAACACTAATCAGCACTTCACGCGCCCCGTCGTAGCGAAATGACCTCCTCCGGGCAACCTGACAAGACTTGAACTCTCCAGGCTCGCCTCCTGCAGGCTCCTGATACGTAGGCACCACGCAAAAGTCGGGCCGGCGGGGTTATCTGGCCTAACACAGTTTCCCACTTCGCATGCCTCTTTTCCACCCTGGACGAACACACACAAATAAGCCGTGGTGATAGCAAGGTGTCCGAGGCTGAGAAACATGACCAACCTCATTCCAGACATTGTTTGAGCGGCGGGATGGGGGATCCAGACCAAACCGGGGGCAAAAGGTGACTGCATTCTTGGGCAAGTCGTAATATTAACTGTCTGACCTTTGTGACCTGGCACCTCCTGCCCCCTCATTTGTGTCATACATCACTTTTATACTCAAATTGTCTCCTCCGTGGGATGTTTATCAAGTATGGACCAAAGAGAAGCCAAGTTCTCGAGATATTAAGGCTTTCGATACCTCTGCTGCTTGTAACAAATACACTATTTATTGTTCTAATTTATTTTTTTAATGAAACAGATACATATAGTTAAGTCTTACCACTACAGACAAATTTAAAGTTAGTGACTTTTTATTTGTAAAATGTACAGTATGGCAAATGGCTTTTGACTTCAACACTAGATTTTTGCAAACTTGACCAAATCTTAGATGTATTCATGATTTCTAAAATAAAGTTGATTGATTTTGGAATTTTTTAGGATCCTCGAATATTCTATAGGAGCGAAGCAAAATCATCATGTTTAACTGCAATAAAAATATTCAACAGATAATCAGCTTAAATCCAAATTTTCCAGGATATAAATAGATTTTCGGCTTAACTCTATGTAAAAATATTCTATGTTGTATGTGACATGAGCGTGTGTGATGCTTGTAAGAAGACATTTGGACCCCAAAAGCTAATAAAGAATGACACGTGCCAAGAATTATTCCTAAGCTTAAAATGAGTAGTTATACGTCGTTTCATTCGTATTTTCACACTGGTGATGAGGCTCGACAATTTGATTGCAAGCAATCTTCCCAATTGCTTTCGTCATGCAACGGTATCAGCGTGTTAAGGTCGGAGTTCACCCGTGGATCCCAAACAAAGAAGCATGGGAAAGCGATTAGGGAGACTATTAACAGCAAAAAATGAATTGTGTTCTGCTCATACTGACGCTATGATGGAATGGAAACGCTGTTCAAATGATTTAAATGATGCTCTGCTGTCAAACTGTCGAATCCAGACAGAATGCAATTTTGTCTTGCTCTTTTATAACGCACAATAATTTTGTAAATAAAGGATGTGATCCACTTTGTGCATTGAATCTGACAAAATTTGTCCACTTCAAGTATAGACTGCAGCCACTCAAAAAATATTTTTCTAGCTCCGCCCCTGTCCGAAACATTAATCGTTGTGCCATGAAATTGAGCCTTCAAAGAGTATATATTGAACATATTAAAGAATTTTGGTGAAATAATGTTGCAGCTGCAGCATATTAAAGCAGACCATAAAAAAATTCTCACTAATGTAAAACAGCAGGCATTTCCAAATCCCTTTCTGCCTATAATAAACTAAACATAGTTCTAAGATGATTTATTTTCAAAGTATTCTGAGTGGATATCCCTTTCTGATTATAGATGAAATTATGTTCAACAGAGCTAAACAAACATGCACATTAGTTCCAAATTACTGGTTTCAAGGCGGTACTGTCAATTATCCTGCGAGTAGTAACTTAACCTTATTGTACATACCTGGGGAAATTTATCCCACAGTGAGAGCATATTTCTAGAAGAGCCCAAGGGGAGTGCAATTGATAAAAAAAAAAAAATGAAAACGGCATATTAATCATTTATCATCTGAAAATATTGTCCTGGAATTTTTCACTGGTCGCCGCAGGCAACAACACACTAAAGGCCCGTTTTTTAAATTTTTTTACAATGTCATTGTTAAAAATACTTCAATTGTCACTTGGTCAGAAGATTTTTGAGGAAAATATTTGGATTAAAACAACAGAATAGACTACTTACTGTCTGGACCACATCCTTCTATGTGCTCAATCTGCCCAGTTCCCACCTTCATTGGATCTGGAAAAAAAAGACAAACAGTGCTTGTGTTAGAGCAATTTCTTCACAACACGCATTTAATATTTTTCCAATAAAATGCCCAAACATAAGACTGCAAAATGTCATTAAATCTTGATCTTAAGTGTCCTTCACGCCAATAAACATCAAATCCATTTAATCTGGGAGGGTTTAGCAGTGACTGATCCCCATCAGTTAAAATAAAAAAGATTTATTTTCAGTGTGTAGAATGACGGTGAAGAAAGCTATAAATAGTAGCAGACCAGAAGGCCAATATTTCTAACACGGCAGAAGAGAGATACGGCCAGCTCACTAATTGAATATTTACAAAATGTGGTTTGAAATGGAATCTGGCCTTTGTCAGTGAAGAGCTACTTTCACGGACGGCGGTGAAATGGAAAGTGCTTCGTATTTCCTCAAATGATAACAAGCCCTGGCAAGTCCTCTTCGCCTTGACGTTTTTTTATGACACGCTCTTGGAACTTTTCGCCTACGTGATCCATTGAGATTTGTACCTTACAGTGAGTAAACAAAGGGAGGAGTTGGCAATGTAAACTGTCTAATGTCCCATAATGCCGCAGGTCTTCAAATGGGCATCCGGCTGTTTGACGTGTATCTACTGAGAACATGCGAGCAGCTTTACAGCTTCGCGGCTCGCCCTGCTTCTGACGTCGGGCCTCTAATGATCATTTCCGCTTTATCATCTCATCTCTCGCTCACACCACCACCCAGCACTCTTCTCTAGCTTTTTCCTTCTTTTTCCAAAGAAAACATGGACTTGCTGACTGTGCGCGCAGGACTGTACAACACATCCAGACATCTTTAAACAATTCCCATGGACTCTGCTTTGTGAAAAGTTGGGACGCCTACTGAACGAGTCACAAATACAAAGCAGATGTTTGTACTATTGTGAAACTTTTGGATGTAGCAATTATTGCAGAACCCCCCCCACAAAATTGGTATAAAAATATTTGAAGGAACACAACATAATGCCTGTTATTAAAACAGCAAGCCGTTGAAGGTGTACCTCAACACAGCGGAAAATAAAACATAGTATAGTATAGTAATATTTATTAAAGAGAGTGCACCACCAAACATGAGGATAAAAAAAGTAGAATAAAAAAAAACTGCATGAACCAAGGCAAAAGCTATGAATGGGACACAATATTAAAAAAACAATGACAAAGAATATACAACCTTAAAGTAGGTAGGAGAACTGCAGGAGACGTATGATGCATGGCATGGTCAGCAAGACAGCTAATTGTGACAGCTGTGTTCCTAACGGGCTGCAGGTGTGGGATATGGTAATGGATTTGCATTGTTGCACCACACAAAACCCAGCTATGAAGAACACCTATTAAAAAAAGACCAAATCCAAAAAGAATTTCATTAGCAACCTTGTCAAAACAGATTTGTGTTGAATGTAATTATTTATTTAGTTATTTATTTATTTAGTTTTTTTTTTAATTATTATTTTTATTTCGTTATTAGTTTATTCTTTTATTTAGTTATTTATTTAGTTTTTTATTTAGTTATTTATTTTGTTTGTTATTTATTTAGTAATCTATTTAGCTTTTTGTTTATTTAGATATTTATTTATATAGTTATTCATGGTATTTATTAGTTTATTTATTTATTGAGTTATGTATTTATTTATTTATCGATTTATTTATTTAGTCATGTATTTAGCTATTTATTTATTTATCAATTTATTTATTTAGTAATGTATTTATTTATTTAGTTATTCATTGTATTTATTAGTTTATTTATTTATGCCTGGTGATTTCCCATTTCCAACATGTGTTTTTCCGTTCTAAATCAATCAGAAGACAAATGAGGCACAGAACTCTCAAACTGAGGTGAAAAATAAAACGCGAGCTTCAGTCTTTATTGTCTTTATGTCTTCCAAAAATGGATGACGTAACAACAGAAGGTAAAAAGAACTGTCCCTGAAAAAAAGTGAACTGTGACTATAAACAATGATTCTGATCTGAAAATAAAATATGCACAATAAATACATTTTTACATTTTGAACAAAGCGTCCTTGGCGCAAGAAAAGTACATAAAAACAATGATTTGGCATGAACATCTCCTGCTGCTCATGTTGTATTCATTGGCTGGCCCTTGTTGCCAAAGTTGCTTTTTAATTCAATTTCTGTTTGTTTAGCCGGGAATGGCAATTGTTGTTCTTGATGTTGCATAACAGAAATCAGTGCAACTTCGTCTGTGTCATGCACACTTAGCCCACGTTGTATGTTCCAAAAAATTGGTCCCAGTGGGTAAAATAGGGTGCAAAGTTGACATTGTGCCGCCGGTGGTGAGCGTGGTGGTGCGGAGCTCCGCCCAAAAAAGGCACAAGTCTATGCAGAGCCCAGGGCAGATCGTAGCCACAGTGGTCCTCCACCGCTAGCCAGGTGTTGAGGATGTGGAAAAGGATCTCACTCATGGGATGGCAGTTGACCAAGCGGGCGCTGATTCGGGCTAGGAACAACAGGGAAAGCAGTTCGGAGATGCTGGCATCTTGAGCTTGCAGAGCAAAGGGCACATGGTGCTGGTGGTGTTGTTGGTGAACGTTGCGGTACAACCAAGGGATCCTGAAAGGAAGCACATGGTTGAAAAAAAAAACCCAGTTTGTTCAAACTATGCTTCAAAAATCACTGTTATCGCATCATTAAGTGAGTTCTAGAAACAAGCGGTAACACTCATTGATTTGTATTGCTTATCCTCTGGGTCTTGTGGAGGCTACCCATGTGCGGTCGATTGGTCGCCGGTCTTTTGGTCGCGGTCTTTTGGTCGCGGTCTTTTGGTCGCGGTCTTTTGGTCGCGGTCTTTTGGTCGCCCCGACCGCGATAAGGAGCGACCAAAAGACCGATGACAAAACAAGGTAAAACAACACGATCTACGCATCAATAAAAGCCAACAATGGCCATGAGCAGTTTCACTGAGCCGACGTGCGTGTATAAGAGTTTGTATGTACATGCATTGTCCCTTTAAGAAGCTACGTCAGTCAGGGTCTTAACAAGTTCTCCAAAAAAAAACAATAAAAGTCTGGGAAATTTGGAGCTTTTCTTTAGCCTAATAATTACTAGGGCATTAAGTATGACTAAATAGTAATTTGCAGTTTGTATTTAGGGAATTTGAGCAACGATTTAAATGGTAATTATCAATAACCATCCGGGCAACCAAAAGACTGGCGACCAATCGACCGTGTGCCAGCGTTAAGAGATCGCCATACATAAGGTCGGCCTTTTCATCTGTCTAGTTTTAATGTTGTGGTGGCCATTGTTTTAGTTGTTTGTTGCAAGATTATCATTGACATTATTTTCCATTAGCCAAAATCCTTACTTTCAATGACATCATTGGTTTCAACTATGCAGAGGCAAACTGTTAGAAAAATGATTTCTATTGTATAATTTCAATAGTTATGGATCTGTGTGCGTCTTGATAATTTATTTTTGAATACTCTGTGAAGAGATTGTCGTTTAAGAGTGTAAAAACTTGTTAGAGTGGGATTTTAAGGACTTGGAGATTGGCTATAAGTTGCAAAACTATGATCCAGATATGCGCATCCTCAACCCTTCTGTGATATTATGGACATGTTTGGAAAACAACAAGACTTTTTAGACTTTTCCGCTACAAAAAAAGAATGAAGCAATGTGGCAGCTGGCTTACTGCTGGAAAGAATGTAAACATTTATTTATACAGAATGGAGTGGTTCTGTCCAATTCAAATACTCGCGAAAAATGTAAACAAGTTGAAGAATAGCTGTTCCTTCACAAATTATATATAATCCGCTTGGACGGATGGGAAAAAATAGAGGCTTCCATCAGCAGTGTTTCCAGCTCATATTAATATTTTTGCAATAAAATGATGGAATTTCTAGAAAAGAAAAAACAAAAGCTGTCCGCCACAGTAATTTAAAAAAATGTCAGAAACGCCGTAGTTTCTGGCCAACAGTGAAATGCAATTAAAACTGGGTTCAATTTACAAAGAAGACTATGGGTTGAAACTCAGGAAATTTTAATCTATAAAATTAATTTAAGTAATCACGTGATAAAGGGATGTTAAAAAATATTTTTAATTTTTTGTTTTGTTATTTTTTAATGGGCCCTGATGATTTTGAGAGAAACAAGGTACGAGGCAAAGACCCACAGTATAGTATATACAAAATATGATAACCAAAGAGCCCATTCATTTGGGCTGGGAGCCGAATGCGGCTCGAGAGCCACGTGTTTCGCCTATAATAAACCGTTAAGATAAAGGGGGAAAAAAAGAATGCAATTGTCTGGGTTTACTCACCTGTGCATGCAGAGGTGCCAAAAGAAAAAGAGCGAATCAAAAAGCAGAAAACAGGCGAAGACGTCCACAAAAAGCTGCCAACTGCTCGGAGACCTCTCGGGCAGTCGAGGGGGGCTCCACGCCATCTGGAGTAGAGCGGAAACCGGGAGCACGACGACCAGGTATCGGAGCGCCACCTTCCGAAGACACCTGAACCACGCGCCCACCGGGGGAGGCTTTTCCTTGGCTGAAATCCTCCAGGCTGCAACCCGCCGGCTAAAACCGGCCAGCAGATCCAGCAGCAGGAAAGGTGCGCAAAAGGTGACATGGGTGAGGAAAGCGCACATGACGGGCAGGTGAGGGGAGAGCAAGACCCCCTCGTGTTCGCTCCTCACGTAGTCCCACAGCATTTGGAAAATGGGGGTATTCGGGTCTCCACGCTGGGTGGAAGTTACGTTCATCATGGGGTGCTAAAGTAAAAAGGCATTGTCATCACGGATCTACTTTTTAAGTTGGCTGCGTTACCACCTCTGAGTCACAGGTACACGCGTGGGTCCACGAGTGATCATCATTTGTTGGAAATGCAACACCTTCAAAATTAACGTGAGCCTTCCTTTAAAAAAATAAATAAAGGCTGTGTCCCTTTACGGACATCAGATTCCACTGGATAAAGGGAGAGTGATGCTGGATCCCCTTCCCCCATGTTTTACAGCCCACGCAATTGGAGGAGGGGCACCACAAAAGCCCCTATAATCATTAAAAAAAAACTTGCAGTAAAGTATTGCATGGACAGAAGGTTGTAATTCGGCAACTGGAGGAAATGTTTTGAGAGCAATGAATAAAGCATTGTTCTCGTGTTCAGGCTAAATAAAAAGCAGTGAGAACAACATACTTACCATAATAAGATCAAATTAACACTTGTAGAATTGACATTGCTTTTGTAGAGTACGCCCAAATCCTTGCCAAATTAAGACCTGTAAAAGGGAAAATTGCATTCGTCTATGTAACCCTTGAACCCGCATTGGATTTTTTTTATGACTAAAAATAAAAATGTTTTTTTTTCCCTCCAAATATTATAAGGCAGTGGAGGTTGAATAATTTAGAACACAATTGTATCACTGGACATGTTGGCTGTCATTAAAACTTTGAGCTGGAATATGATGCAAGTCAAAGTAGACGAGCCTAGTCCGGCCAGTCAAATAAATCCACAGTGCTTTATTTTCACATATTTCCATATTTCTTCCTAACAGTACATTTTCCTAGTCAAAAGCTCATTCGCTGCCATGGCAACGGGCAGCCCAACTGTCGCTGACAATGGCAGTGAACGAGTTAAATACCCACTTGATGAACACCCCGAAATTAAAACTCTAATTTTCCTTGAATCCACTTCTATTTGAACCCTGCTCAAAATAAAAAATAATATTTACAGTCCAATATGTACCCACAAACACATTCTCAAAATATTCCATAAACAGAACTCAAGTTTTAGAGTTTAAAGCCTTATATTCTAAGTCATGCTTTCTCAACAAAGCTATTTTTATCTGCCCGAACTGGAACAGAAACAAAAAGGCTTTTGTGTGCCATTGACTGATCCCTCATGTATGCATA
The DNA here is from genome assembly GCF_051989625.1 of Stigmatopora argus. Lineage (NCBI taxonomy): Eukaryota > Metazoa > Chordata > Actinopteri > Syngnathiformes > Syngnathidae > Stigmatopora > Stigmatopora argus. Next base: position 5,822,810 of record NC_135391.1, read on the forward strand.
GAAATATGTATCAACAAAAGTGATTCAAGATAAACTCCTGAGTAGCCTCTATCATCACCTCAAAAACTACTTGTCATGATAAGTTCGGGAATGGTGGCGGTGAAAAAAATATGTTCAACACACTTTGGAATTCAATCAACCAGAAAAAAAAGGGTGAAAGTAACGAGAGTTGCAACAGTGAAAAAGTCAAGACCAAAATATAAAACGTGATATTTTGATCCATGTTTACGCTTTGAAGACTATTCATTCCGGAAAAAATAAGTTTCCACAAGTGGGATTTAAGATTGATCTGCATTGTTACTAATTTTCAAAAGGTTTTGGAGATGAATTAAAGATGGCGCTAGGATTTAAGAGAAACAAAACATATGCATTGCACTTGAAAGTTTGAATTCTAAATATGTGTACTTGACATCACACTAGACTACATCTTTATCTTTAAGTGGTGCTATTTGAGCGTTTAGGCTGCCATAAAGGGTCGTATTCTGAGGTTTTAATCAGTGAAGAAGACAATGACAGTGTTTTTGAAAGCAGTGATTCTGAGATACTGGTGACAACATTGACCCTGGTCAGCAGGGGGTCTGTCTGTGGGCTGGAGGATATTACCACCTATTGGAGTCATTGTCCTCCAGCAACTAGTCCACCACCCGCTAGGTCCCCAGTTACCTTCTTGTCTAATCCACGTTCAGATCCATGGCTACCGAAGCCTTCAGTGGGTTGCCCGCAGAGTCCATGAACATCTGGGGGATGTCATTCCCAAAGTAGATTTTGCTGTTGGCTGCAATGGATTTGTACTTCATCAGCTGCAGGTATTCAGGTGTTAACTTGAGCTGCAACAGACAAAACACAATGGTTGATTGGCTCATAATTTACGAAACTCTGGTGCATTCCCAATCAATTAAAGAGATTTGTAGTTACAAATTTATTGTAGCGTGGAATGTAACATCAAAATCATTGGAAATAAAAGTCGTCGACAAGAGGTTTGTCTTTAGCGTTACGTTTTTGGGCTCCCAATAGCTTCCTGGTCATTTTTTTAGCAAAAATATTTTCATACTTAATTTTTGAATACTCACTTGACGACAATTGTGATTATGGCTTGGTTAGACACTGCTTAACAGTCTGCCATTGACGGTCAATACATTTGGAGTGTGAACAATTGTTCATTTGCTGGCACCCTCCCGCTTCACATCTACAACTTACAAACTAACTGTTGGAGCGGTTCATCCAGCCACAGGCAGACCACATTTGAACGTTTTCCTCATTGTCAGCGCTAGACGATATTTCTTAGCACTCCCTGATGATGTTATTTTAGTGCCGTGTCATTGTAACACTACTTTAAACCAGTGGTTTATAAACAATGGCTGTTTGAGTAGCACTCAAATGACCACAATTATGCTCTCCACAAATGATTTGAAGATTTATTGCAGGTAGTGTTCAGCAGCCTGGCTCACTTTAAAATTCATTACTGCGCGGCTTAACTTGCTCTTTCCTTACCTTGTTGGCCTCTGCTGCTTTCAGTGTCGTGTAAAACTCCGCATCTGCTTTGGCCTTCTGTCGAGCCAAGAAAGCCTGATCTATGATCAAGCAAAGTGTATTGTGAAAGTAGGAAAAAGAAAGGTGGATTTACCATCGCGTGCTGGTACTGAGATGGCTTACAGGTGAGTAGCATTGAGGTATTCACACGCTCTGACTGTTTCAACTTCCCCCCCAAAAGCAATATTTTTATAACTTAATCAGCACGCCTGTGAATGAAATTGCCTCAACCAAAAAAATAAGACTTGACACATCAGAGATTGCGTCATCCCATGAGTTATTTCTATGAATGTGTCAATCAGATCATATAAGCTAGATATTAGTCATTACCAATGTTGCAATTATGAATGGCCTAATGTTTTGCTTACCCCCCCCCCAAAAAAAAACATTCATTATCTGAGATCACAAGGGTCGCGGGGGTGCTGGAGCCTATTTCCAGCCGAAAATAGGCAGAGCACATCCCGAATTGGTTGCCAAGCAATCTCAGGGCACAAAAAAGACACACACGCGCACACATACTGAGGGTTCGAGTTTTGAGATGTGGGAGGAAACCCGAGAAACCCGCAGAAAACCCAAAAAGGAACACAGAGAAAGTGCTACCACCAGGCTACCATGGAAAAAATGTCTGACTCATAATTCAAATAGAGTATGATGTAAATGTCATCCTGGGATACCAACCCTCAATTTGCGAGATCTTTTTCTCAGTTTCTTTCTCCATGACTTTCTGTCCAAACTTGATTTCTGCCACTTCGGCCAGTTTTTCTGCCTCTGAAAATAATATGAAATGAATTCAAGTCTTTTCATTTGAACTCCGGTAAGTATTATAAATCATGGATGTTTAAAACAATGTTACCAATCACAGCTTTGATCCTTTCTGTCTCTGCCTCTTTCTCCACAACTTTCTGAGTCTGTTGTGTTATCAGGAGCTTTGTCTTCTCACTCTCCCTGAGAAGAAACACACACAAAAATTATACCTCAAATCCACGTGCCAATGTTGTGACTATTATCTCCAGCATCTCTTTCACCTTCATCACACTTCAAAGTACATTATCCACCATCTTCATAATAGGGTTGCTTTCCAAATTAAAAAAAAAAAAAACTTATCTCCTATAATTGTTATGTAAACTCATGTTTTGGTCTGGCTAATATGCAAATTTCCATTTTATGACCATGTGCAGTCTTGTGTGCTTCCTTGGTAATTTCACGATGGTTTGTTAAAGACAGTTCCTAAGTTTCAAGAGACTTAACTGCCGCAGCAATGAATTTTGATTACCTTTGTGGTAAGAGCTTTTTTATTTTATATGTTTAGGGAGGATGTTTGATGAGAAACCTTAAACTTGGTATTCATATAAAATTGAGCCCCTGTTGGGTGTCTGGAGCGCAAAACATCTGACAGCCAAAATTAGAAACCTTTCTTAATACAAGCAAAATTGACTAAAAACCTCAAACTAAATAATAATAAACTAAATTAACTGAACATGTAAACCCAACATTAACATTTCTACATTAAGAATTCATTCCTTAAACATGACAAATAATGATGAAAGCCATCAATTCCTTTCATTTTGGGTCATTGTGGCAAACACCTTTAATTGGTTGATGCACACTGTATTAGCATACTTATTAAAAAGCAGAATTCAACGTGTTTGAAGATACTTCTGTCTCCACAACTCTCACGCAAGAAAAGAATGAACCAGATGTGAGCATGCATGTTCCAAAAGGTGAATCATTTCTTTTCTAACTTCGAATGGGGGTTTCAACAGTCAACCAAAGTCTAAAATAACATCAGAAATATTTGCTAGATATGTTTCCTGTTGAGGAAAGAGTGAGAAGGTTGGAACACTCCCCAGAGCAAATCATCAAGTAGACAATTATTGTGCGCCAATATTGTAAAGCTGTGAGTTTATAGAACAGGCATGTGTCCAAACTTTTCCCCCCTCCAGGGCCACTTTCAGAAAAATCTTCTGATGCAAGAGCCAACTCGAAAACCTTGCACTTTCGTTTTGACTTCAACAGAACATCGGAAAAAAAGGATTGGGCTTTTAAAATGTTTTTTTTAAGTTTAATTCAGTGACGTCCAATCTGTTTTGAATGAGGGGGCTCAGTCAAATTGAATTGGACATCTGGCACTGATACATGATCATTGAAGGTCAGCCTTGCCATTTGAAATGGATTTGATAACTATAACTGTTATTGAACAAGTCAACAAAAGTATAAGTCTATTGCAATATATCAATATTACTGAAACTAATTGAAAAACAGAATGAAAATGTTCCAGTGACGGAAAAAAAACGCAAGAAAATAACAACCAAGCTAGCTCGATTAATCGCGTTTTTTTAAAAATATAATTTTATTGCTATGAAACTGCTAAAGAAGAAGCTAAAAAGTGCAACAGAATGCAGACTACATTTAAACTTCTGATGCTAGACATATTCAATGATATTTTCATAACTAGCTGTGGGCCCATATAAACTGAGCAGCGGGCCACAGTTAGCCCGCCGACCGTAACTTGTAGACCGTAATGTTTAGATTGATCAGTTTTGCGAGACTGTGGTTTCCTGTACGTAATTTTAGCAGTGTGACTTCCAAGAACAATCCTTTTGGATTGAGACAAAACATGGAGGGGGGGACATTCCTTTTTTCACACACCAAAGGCAACTTACATGAGCTCGTAGTTTCTGCGAATGGTCTCGGGGATATTGGGCTTTGTGACGCGGACTGCCTGTGGAGCACAAAAGTCAAACCAGACCGAAAAGACCAGTTAGCTGAAGACAAGACCCCAGTTGTAAAACCTCAACATCCTCAATGTGACAAGATTGCGAGTTTCTCGGCAAGAACAGCGATTGTTATTTCAACTGCTTCTAGTTATTTATAGGAAGCTTTGGGCCTCAGTAATAAAACCCAAGGGAGAGTGGAAGACTCCGCTGTGAAATGTGTGTTAATCTATGGGTTTGAAGGGGGATAGTTATCACGCACCCCCTGCCTTGACGAGGAAAAAAACACTGGATCCTATGAGGGTCTTTGCAGAGGTTGTGAAAGCTAACTGTAAATGTCTTTTGGTCTTTTAGTGACACAATATACCATGTTGTACTAACTTGACATGAAACCCATGAGGGGTCGTGCTATTTTCACAAAGTATGCGGTGTAACCTTACAGCAATAAGTTCATACGATTAAAAGATTTTGCGCAAGACATCGTACTAAATTGAGTTTTATTTCTCATACCAGTTTTGTGATGTTTTGTTGTCGATGTAGCTTTAATGTAGAGTTGGAAATACATAAAGTGGCAGTAGATGACTTAGTTAGAACTTTATTTCATCCCGTATTCGGGAAATTTCTTGGTTGCAGTACCAAGACAGACACAGAAGACATTGTAGACCTAGTTAAGAAACTGGAGCCACACTCGGGAAGTCCACAAGGTGGGGAACTTCTGCAGACTGAGACTGAGGTTACCACACAGTCCTTCAGTAGTCTGGAGGTCTTAAAGATCATCTTCCTTGCCTAGATCCTCCTAAGCTTTCCTATCAGAGGGTGCTGCTGTTTTAAACTTTAGTTTTCTTCTATATCATACTGCATTGACTATAATCGTCCACTCTTGCTCGTTCTGTGTTTTTGCTGCTTTTCTGTCTTAACGATTTGATTTGGTGATTCTTAATGATCCCATTTTCTTTGATTTGCTTTGTACTTCGTGCTTTTGCTTTGTTGTTCTGTCGAATCACCCTCTTGCTACTGCCACAATGAAATTTCCCGAATACGGGATGAATAAAGTTATCCAATCCAATCTAATCCAATCGGTATTGCCTAAACTGCGCTTGAAAATTTGAGACAAAATTGGGACTGTTTGTTACTATATAAATATTTGTCTTAGTTCAGTTGGCCACGATTCTGTAAAAATAAGTTGAGCTCCTTTATTTATTCTTTATTTTTTCTTCAATTAAAGCTTCTTGACTATCACGAAGGTTTATGTGCAGTAAATATACAAAGGCATTTCTGTCGTTTGCATCGTATTTCTAAACGTTATCATAAAACTTGGAATCAAACAGATGGCAGACTGAAAGTAGGTGTAGGGATGGAATAGAAATGTCACTCCCAGCAGTGCACTTTAAAGTGTCGCACTTTGTCCAACATCTGGCAAATAGGGTTCTGGATACCCTAACTTTTCACTGCATCTGAAGTTGGACAAGTGCCTAAAAACATAGCATTGACTTTGGTGTCACCTTTCGTTACAAAGAGTTGTGCCAGAACCGCTTTTGCAATATTACACATTTGTTATATAACCGCTTTCATTCAAAATAATTAGGGTGTATTTTTTTTAAACCTACGTGGTTAAACACAGTAAGGCTTTACAAGAACTTGCAAATACTGAAAGTATAGTCTTAAAAAAACATAACAGGAATTTGAAATCCCTAATAAACTAAATTGAGCAACAGCTATGCAGCCAAGTGGAAATATTAATTTTCCCCTCACCAAACCTGATTTTGTCCTTGTTGAGGCACGCAAGCTACTTTATTTTTCCGCCCTGACTATTAGGCACACTGTCAATTAATCAGTTTATTTCCCTATAAAAAAGGCATGTTAGAGCATCACTGTACTCCATTTTTCCTCTGTTCTTTATATTTCTTAGATTCTTTATCTTTTAACATTGTAGTATTTTATTCATTAGTTTTATTTATGGTTTGATCGGAGTGTCCTGAGCACTTAACTGGAGCAGTATAATAAAGTTATGATACAATAAAATATGTTCAAGGTCATTAAACACAACTACATTTATGAATAAGGCTTTTTTAAATCAATGCTTTTAAGTACGCCTCATTGGCTAAAAAATACAGTGTGTGCATGTATGTGTAAAAAGAAAAATCTGTCAATTTTCTAAATTAACCATTGAAATGTGAAATAAAAAACACACTGTGTAGCAATTAATCCATTTTATGAAGCTTTTTTCTTTTCCCTTTTAAAGACAGACTGAATTTTTTTGGCATTGTTGTTGTTGTAGACAGTTAGAGATGGTTGTTTTTCGATGTTAGCAACTGAGAAGAGCTTAACTTGGCCTGATACAGACAACATTTAATAAATAATCATGTTTATTTGTTGACCATGCCCATAGTACCTGTATGATGAGACCTGGTGCCATGCTTGTCAAATCTTCCTGCAATGTTAGTTTCAGGTTTTCATCGATTTGATCTGAGGAGTAGAGATTGAGTGTGAAGATGACAATACATACAAATGAACAGAGAAACTAGGACAATGCTGCAACAGCAAAAATAATGTAGAATATGTGGGCCATCTTTGCAGCTTTTTTATTTTAATTCAATTGCACAATGTTTTATTTGTTTATTATTTTACACAGTGCCTGTTTAAATTTCTATATTTAGATTTTTTTTTTTTTTTTTTTAGAATAAGACAGTTTTGGTATGTGATAAGGATTATATTAGAATTGTTGTGCCTACCAAACAGGCCAATGTAGACTTCCTGCAGAGAGTGAACACTGCAGAATTGGTTGAGCTCATGGTGAACCTTGTTAAATATTAAGGCTTTGTCGTAATCTGCGGTGAAATTCTTCACGATGTCAAACACTGCGAAGGGAGAGACGGAAATGACATCGGACGCACGACCAGCCTGAAGTATCATTAAGTTGTTTCAATTGTTACCTGCTGCTGGAACAAGGTAGTTCACCACCTCTATGCGATCAAAGTAGATCATCACGCCACCACTGGAAAAGTTTTTTTTAAATCCTTTTTTAAGTGAAACATCCTGATGAAAATGATGCCAATAGATTAAAAGCCATTAAAACAGAAGAAACCCTACCTCGTCCCACAGGGAACATTTTTCACTTCATCTGTCTGCAGTGTTGTCTAAAAGGAAAGAATAATTACCAAGTAATTCATGACTCTTACCACAAATAAACTGTACACTACGGGTATCAAATGTATGGCCCGTGGGCCTGAACTTGACTTTGTGAAGGAATATTTTAGTAGGACAGTGTGAACTTGAATCACCTGGACAGACTTGTAGGAGGTGATGAATGGAAGCATAAGATGGAAACCTGGTCCACTTGTGATGGTTAAGAGGGCTCCTCCCCTGTACAATATTGCAAACATTGAAACATTTACTCAGGAAATTTAGTAGGAGATGTATTTAGAAGCACTGAGGCTTTTTTTGTTTGGTAGGAACAGTGACAACTGATGGTAGAACAGAAATACAGACGCTGCTTCATAATTTGGCAGAGGCCCGCGCACAAAATGTTCTTTCAAGCAGGAACATTTGCAATAAAAAGTAGTTAATATTATTATTTTTAAATAGATTAGCTCGTAAAAAAAACCTATAGCAAGGTGGCTCGTGTCTCCAACCAGATATAAAGAAAAAAGCTCTTTTTTTCTGGACTCGATCTGTCACCCTAGCCTAAAGCAAAAAACTAAATTGCTGTGAGAATGGTTTGGTAGGTTTTATTTATGTATTTTTATTTTTGTATAGCATGAGTATACTGATAGGAAAAACAAAGATAAGATTTTAAAAAGTAATCCAAATAAAATTGATAAGTGATTGATGATTTCAAAAGAAGTTTAGGGACGTCATCGTTCACGGGTAGTTTTGGTTTGACAATTTCAGTCAAAATACTGTAATTTATTCGAGTGAAAAAAAGCTTCAGAGCTCCGGTTTTGTTAACTTCTCTCTAGCAACGAACCCTGGCTGACAAATGTGAGGCAATTTTTAGGTCAGAAAGACATTCCTTGACTGTTGTGCAGAAATATCCCGATGCTATTTGTCATTTTTTTTACCACAATGAATTTCAAAAGTCCTTCTCGTTATGGTTACGGCGTCCTTGGCAACAGGTTTGAATCAAGTGGCTGTTTTACAGCTAAGGAGGTTAACTTCTGTATACGTATACTAGACCTGGAGAACGCACCTGTAGTACACTCCAGTGTGTCCTTCATCGATTTTGTGCATCGAAGCTAAAAGTGCTGCTCCGACTAGAGCCACAGCAATAGAGAATACGGCACCCCATTGTGCCATCGTGGAATGGACAAATGGAAAGACAGCATGTGATGAGTGGCCGGTTCAACTCTGAATTCTGGAAAAAAAAGACCACAATCTGTTGATTGATATTAAGTTAGTAGTTCCATATTAAGTTAGTCCACATGAGTAGAAACAAACATATTGTCTTCATGTTTGTGTACTGAGATCCAGCTTATCCTGTCATGAGCTGGGACCGAATAACCTTTTCACCCCTAAAGAGGATTGCGCCTCAAGTGTGAAAATGTGGACATCTCTGGCACGTTTTGGAAAATATCCACTAAAATTGAGGGGAATTCCTATTGATGCATTAGCTGCGGTGTTTGTGGATGCAATGGTTTCGTTCTTACCTGCTTTTATTAGGTAGCTTTTCTATACGCACTGTTTAGAAATGTGGACAGATTGGCTCTGCTTGCCCACTGGTTAGTTTACATGCTCATAACACAGGCTACATGCATTTATTTAATGTTATTATAATGCTGAATTGAGGTGATGATTTTTCAATATTTGCACTGGGAAATTACACCATTAAAATGAATGTGAGTTTATGATCAAGTACAAAACTTGTAAATCGGTGAAAGTTGCTTGAGTAATTTTCTAAGTAAAATAAAAAACGTCAAGTTTAATGCGTATTACCTTGTCCCAATTCACAACCTTGTTTTGCGACACCTTTGCTACAAAAATGTGGCTAAATGATCATTGAGCTTTGCGATCGCTACAATGTAGCAACGCACCAACGAACACGCAGTGTTTAAAAAAATAAATTAAAAAAATGCCATTAACTTGGTTGTGACAACCTCATTTTTGACATCATGTTATTATCATCGCGTTGCGTTTTTTTTCTGTGGAAAACGTACCTTAAATTTGATCTTGATCGATGCTACAAACACTAAAAGACCTATCACATCCTCAATGATGTCTTCTTCGCCCTCATTCTACTCAGGAAATTAGACCACTACTGACCTCTAGCGGACATTTTGGTGCAGGTATTATTATTGTTTTCCCAATTTTACTTTTATTCAATCTTTACTCATTTAACTGTGCTGGCTGTCAATGGCACTGATACATAAGCACTCACGGCCAGTCCTCTCACTTTAAATCAATTGGACATCTGTCAACTAGGAAATGAGTTAAATATAATGGAAAAAAATACCTACTTTAGTATGTTATTTAGGGCAGTACTATACTGTAGTTCTGTTTTTATTCATTTCAATGTTATTCATTTAAATTGTATTAACGTTATATTAAACTATAGTTATATATAATTATATTAAAGTAATACAAATTGCAATTACGGGTAATCATCTAAAAAAGCAAAAAAGGCACACATTTTAGTTATTTTTTAATGACCAGATGTAGTCATTTACTAAAAAAAGAGTTAAAAGTCTTAAGTGTCAATATTTAAACTGTTGCTCACTGAACAGTCCCTCAAATGTATCATTATAATAATAGACAACTGAAATTAATAAAATATTGCAGATTTATGTATTACATATTTATAGTATTACGTGTAATTTACATACAGTTTTTATTTTTAACAAACCAGAAACATATAAAAACCCTACCAGTGTGGTGACATAGTAGTTTCCATCTACTAAAACTATCTCAATGTAAATGCATTACCCTTTACGAACAGCAGACGGCGACAAAGACCAGAAAAAAATTGTCAAGCGGCTCCAGTTCAAAGACTGTATATTATGTACTATACTTACTGTATACTATAGAGTAAAAACTTGGCATCAGTGTGTAGTAAAGTATTAATTACCAACTATACTTTGTTTGCCCAACGTTCACACAACGTGAATCTGATCGGCAAAAGGGGAAATTCATAGACCGAGGTAAAAGAGAGAACAAATCGCAATTTTTGAAACTAATGACAAATCAACACATTTGCAAAAAGAGACCTAAATGATATCCTTCATCACCTGCAATCCTTCAGGTCTTGACTCCAAATGGCAGTGGCACCTTATTATTAGACATTGGCCGCTGGAGAAATTCACTGAGGAGGAGAGCGAACCCGAAGGTGTGCCAATGGCAGCTCTGTGCCTTGCATTTTAAACAGGTTGGAGAAACTGGGGGGAGAGAAAGGGAACAACAGAGCAAGGGAAAAGAAGTTTGTCAGAGTTCATTAAGTATCAAGGGAACATCGCTGGAACTGGCAGCGTAAGCCGCGCCGGGGCCCTAGTGCCATTAATCACGACTGACAAGAAACTAGAGGCTGAGGGAGGCGGTGGAGGGGGACGCAGGGAGGTAGGGTAGACTGCCATAGACTGCTAGTCATTATAGCAAAGGGTCCCATGCAGTCCCAACAAATGCTATAAAACTTGGGGAACTTACGCATAGACCAGGGGCGTCAAAATCAGTTTGGTTCGCGGGCCACATGAATGCCAACTAGATCTCATGTAGGCCAGATCAGTTTTTTGAGGGGCCCAGAAAGTGAACGTTAACGGACGGGGCTAAACGTCCTTTCAGTCAAAATGGATTGGATGTCTAGTGCCGTCAATGGCATAGAAAGATGAGTATCCATAGCCAGTTTAGGTGAATTGGACATCTATCGTCCTCAATAGTAGGGTGTGTTAATTATGCATTACTTCTTTTTTCCCACTACACGGTCGATTGGTCACCGGTCTTTTGGTCGCCGATCTTTTGGTCGCCAGTCTTTTGGTTGCCCGGAAGGTTATTGATAATTACCATTTAAATCGTTGCTCAAATTCCCTAAATACAAACGGCGAATTACTATTTAGTCATACTTCATGCCCTATTAATTATTAGGCTAAAGAAAAGCTCCACATTTCCCGGACTTTTATTGTTTTTTTGTTGGAGAACTTGTTAAGACCCTGACTGACGTAGCTTCTTAAAGGGACAACGCATGTACATACAAAGTCTTATACACTCACACGTCGGCTCAGTGAAACTGCTCATGGCCATTGTTGGCTTTTATTGATGCGTAGACCGTGTTGTTCTACCTTGTTTTGTCGCCGGTCTTTTGGTCGTCGGTCTTTTGGTCGCCAGTCTTTTGGTCGCCCGTTGTCGCAGTCGGGGCGACCAAAAGACCGCGACCAAAAGACGGCACCAAAAGACCGGCGACCAAAAGACCAGCGACCAAAAGACCGGCGACCAAAAGACCGGCGACCAAAAGACCGGCGACCAAAAGACCGGCAACCAATCGACCGCACACGCTCCGTTTAGGGTGCTCACAGGTCGATTCCAGTTATTTTTGGGCTTTTGCAGGTAACTTCCTGTTGGTTTCAGGGCATTTTAAGTTTTTGTTTTTTTCTCTTCATATTAACTCATTGGCTGCCTTCGAAGGCGCCGTTTTGATTGTCCCGTAGTGCAGTAGTGCACGCACTCAGTCGGGGGGTGTCAAAGACCAGAAGCGCTTTAACATCACTTCCTTTGTTTTACAGTACACGGTCATCTCCAAGTCATTTATTTTTGCGCTGGGCCTCTGCTTAAAAGGCTGCACAAAAGAAAAAGGAAAATATGGCAATTACACAGTGCCGCTCATAGATCTAAGTTTGCCTGACAAGTCTCTCCTCGGACCCTCGGAAGCATTGTCGTTCGCTGTGCACGCTGCATGCCGCCATCCTGGAAGAAGAAAATCAATGGACGGGAGAAAGAGAGAAGAGAGAATACCGGTGACTGGAGAAGATGGAGGCCTCTGTTAAGTGCTGTGCTTGAAAGCCAGTCTGGCCTCATTAGCTGTCAGTTGTAACAATACTGAGCTGGCAGCGAAGACTGCTCCCAGTCTCGGTGCCATAAATCACAGGCTGACAGGGCCCTGACAGGGCTGGGAACTTACACACATGCACGACTTGCTTGCGCATTGGCTCTCTTTTCTTCCTCCCTTTTCGACACCCTCTTTTGCTCTTTATGTATCTTCCCACTCCATTCTCTTTCTTTGTTGGGACCAAGTTTTCTTTTGAAATCGCTCCTTCTCATTGCATTTTGATAGTGAATATTATAACGCCACTGTCTCATCTGAAAACAAGGACGTAGAAAGGTTATTAAACGGACAATAATTTCATTTACATACAAGAAATACAAAAAAAGACAAAATATTACTGTATGCTGCTATACTTGCTGCTGTTTATATATTAAAGTTGTCCAAATTTACAGCATTCACTCTCTGACGACCATATTTTTCCAGGTTTTAGGTCATGCCTGAGCAGTTTTATGGGCCAAAAAAAATTCTAATTAACAGAAAAAGAAGCCATACGGGAGTTTAGGTTGCATTTTTTTGAATTACATTTCATCAGAGCCCAAGAAAAAACATTATGCATTATAGTAATAACAACAAAATGGAGAAAATGTGTTATTCAGATAATGGGTGCATAAAAAAAACAATATAAGTTGTTTACCAAACTTTTGCACAGAACTTCTATGCCAAATCAAGCTTTTGTAAGCACTTATATTGTCAAAGTACGATTAAACACAAGTTTAGCCAACAATGCATTTCCTTTCAACGCAAATAGGCGACCATTTTTTTTGCAAACAGCTGCTACTCTATGATTCCAAACACATTTATTACCGACATTGATGCAGAACATTGACAATGGTCACACGACGACGAGGGCTCCGATTCAAGGTCACGGTGAAAATATGATGATTTTGAACTTGACAGAAGTGCAAAATCTTTCAACGTGGTTTCAGGTTGTGACTGTGTGAATTGATTTGCATGTTTGGGAAGTTAGGGAACATTTGCATGCTTGAGCTTGAGCAGGAGCCGCTAAGGCTGTCTGCTGCCATCCATTACGCCGACGTGTGTTGATGTGTGTGACACAAGTGGACCGGAAAGGAAGGAAACTGAAGAGTGTGGGCCATCAATCATTCCTTTTTGACACACACACGTGCTTAGGGGTACACGGTGGGGGCTGGAATGAACCCGACTATCATGTTTATAATAGGCCTCTATACATGCAGGTGTGTACATATTCAATATAAACACAGAGAAGTTCGCAGGTGGGCCACATGGTGTTCAACTTTGATTATAATATATGGTGAGCAAACGCCAAGCGGACACCGTTGGATCGAACAATCTGGGTCAGCTGATGTATTAATGAATAATGAATGAATATGAAATTGATTCAAATTGTATTCTATAATCATTTAAACAGGAGGATGCAACACATCTATCATATGACACAACCTTAGATCTTTTACTTGAATTGAAAATATAACTTTTTTATGCCCAGATTTGTCCTGAAATGCCTCCTTAAAAAAAGAAAGAAAAACTGACGTGTAGTTTCCACAGATGGATTCTATAACGGAATAATCCTCATTTGCCTTAAAACAGGGGTGTCAGACTCGGGTTGGTTTGCGGGCCGCTTTAACGTCAACTTGATTTCACGTGGGCCGGACCATTTTAGATATAATATTTAGATTTTTTTCCTCATAAATGGATTAAAAGAACTGGATTAAAAGACCTGAATATTCATTTTTTATAGATCTAAAACAATGTTTATTTTAACTTTTTTTAAATATATTTCTAGATTTTACAAAATTATTTTTGAACTAAAAACACAGAAAAAAATTACAATTATTGATTTAAAAGGGGGAAAATCAGGAAATGTAATCTACACATCTATACTCTTCATTTTAATTTGATCCTAAAACAGAAAGTCGGCACTCATGATTTACTTTCCCGGGCCACACAAAATGATGCGGCGGGCCAGATTTGGCCCCGGGGCCGCCACTTTGACACTTTTGCCTTAAAAAGTCATGTCTTTCTCAATGTGATGCTTTTAAAATGTTACTTACAAGCAAATAGGAAGTCAACATCCACACTGATTATCAAGCTTATCATACATACAATTCTTTTTTTAAATCAAGACTTCCTTCCAACAGCCTAAACTTCATTCATACTAACCATGGAGATGATTAAAAGCATTTGTGCATGCTTGAGGTATTACTCACTTATGCTTAATTATAATCATATTGCCAAATGAACTGGCGTGCACACAACTCTGATTGTTTGCAGATCTGCATGTTGGTCATGATGGTCTCCATCAAGTTAGCAAATACAGCACAAGGGTATAATTTAGTATTGAAGAGAAAATATGTTTTGAATAAACAAGGCATCATTTTTATTATTACGGTACTTGGAGAACAAAGTAACCTTATTTTCTCTCTCATTTTCTGAACCGCTTTATCCTCACTAAGGTCGCAGGGGGTGCTGGAGCCTATCCCAGCTGACTTCGGGCCAGAGGCGGGGGGACACCTTGAATTGGTGGCCAGCCAATCGCAGGGCGCAAGGAGACTAATAACCATTCGTGCTTACACTCATACCTATAGGGGCAATTTAGAGTGTCCAATCAGCCTACCATGCATGTTTTTGGAATGTGGGAGGAAACCGGAGTACCCGGAGAAAACCCACGCAGGCTGGGGGAACATGCAAACTCCACACAGGTGGACCGACCTGGATTTGAACCCAGCTCCCCCACTGTGAGGCCGAAGCGCTAACCACTCATCCGCCGGGATGCCTAACCTTATTTTCTGGTCGTTAAATCACACTCCTTTACAGTTTGGATGGATTTGTTACTAATATTTTCCCACACCATTTATTCTCACAAGAGCCATGGGGGGTGCTGGAGCTTACTCCAGTCAAAAAGTGGCACCACCCTGAATTGGTGGCCAGCCAATCGCAGGGCAAGGAAGTATATACATTTGGACAAAGCTGTCCTAACATCAAACCCATACAAAAAGTGTACTCAGTAAAGTGGCGGTTTCAATGAGTGGAACCCCCAACCCTAAATTAGTTATGTAGCACAAAATAACGTTTAAATATTTTTGCTTGAAGCAAACTTATAAGTTAAATATAGTTTCATCTGAAGTGATAAAATCAGCTATTTTGGTCATCTCTTAATGAATGTCTGCCTGGTCTTCTTTTGTGTGTGTGTGTGTATGTTAAGATTCTCTAGCTACGTTTGTCCAAACGGTGCAACGTAGAGAGTTGAATTTTTTTATGGTGGTCAGAAACGGCTGTCGCATCTTAATAGATGAGTGATTGAATTTCTTCACCTTCTCCAAGTGTGTAAACCCAATCTTTTATTTGTTAAACACCCACTTTTTCATAGCGCAACAATTGTCTTTTGCTTTGCCGGTCCCCCCGTGCTTGTGAAGAAATATTTAGAAGGGCTTTTTGTGTGGCTGGGTGGAAATTGTTCCCGTAAATGCGCTCTGGTTTGCTGAGGCTGAATCTCACTGCAGTGTATTTACAGTGTAGTGTTATGTTGTGTTGTGTGGGTGTGGGAAAGCCATCACAGTGGACTTCAGAGGGAACTGAGGAAGAATGAGGAAATTGCAGACAGATAGGCCTAATGTTCGTGCTGGGGGAGGGGGTTCGGAGGGGCAACAGCTGCTAACCATCCATCTGAAAGCAGCCAAGGAGAACTTCACTCCACTGGACTGCTCTACCATCAAATATTCACCTTCTTGGGATGAGGAACTTACTGGAACAGCCATTAATATTACCATTTCTGAAGCATTTTTTTGCGTGTGAAGACAGTGACGTGCACGTTATATTTATTGCCAAATTGTCATGAGGGTTAATGAAGTCATTAAGATATATTGCTGATGAGTAATTCTTACATCATTAATGT
The DNA here is from genome assembly GCF_051989625.1 of Stigmatopora argus. Lineage (NCBI taxonomy): Eukaryota > Metazoa > Chordata > Actinopteri > Syngnathiformes > Syngnathidae > Stigmatopora > Stigmatopora argus. The sequence goes on from NC_135391.1 coordinate 5,838,951, forward strand.
GCCTAGTAATAACTGTTTTTTCATCGTAATTTATGGAAAATGGTTTCCTTGAACAACTCTAATGGATTTTCCGGTTATGGGGGATTCAAGTTAGGGAGAAGTAGTACGTGATACATTTATTATATCCATGCATAAATAAGTGCAGATCTCTAAAGAGGGGCGATACACTGTTGGGAGGATCACATATCTGAGATCTAAGCAGTTTAGGGTCACTATGTGACATCTCACACTTTTTTTGCAAATATCTCACAAAGATTATCGTAACATTACAAAATAAAACTATTCCCATGAAAATCCAGATACGCCAAAAATCCACCCTAAATTGAGTCACCTCTAAACAACATTTGAAAAACAATAGACGACACCATTACCATTGGTTTTAGCCAAGTCGTATTTGTAATTATTACAATTGTATTGATCCCCCTAAACCTGCTGTGTTCTATTATATATTAACAAGAACCAGATTTCTTCTTAAACTAAACTCTTTTTACATTAAACCAAGGGTGTCAGACTCGGGTTGGTTCACGGGCCGCTTTAACGTCAACTTGATTTCACGTGGGCCGGACCATTTTAAATATAATATTTAGATTTTTTTTTATAAATGGATTCAAAGAACTGGATTAAAAGCCCTGAATATTCAGTTTTTTATAGATCTAAAACAATGTTTATTTTAGCTTTTTTATATATATTTTTAGATTTCACAAAATGATTTTTGAACTACAAACAGAAAAAAATGATTAAAAAATTACCATTATTGATTTAAAAGGGGGAAAATCAGGAAATGTAATATACATCTATACTCTTCATTTTAATTTGATCCTAAAACAGAAAGTCAGCACTCATGATTTACTTTCCCGGGCCACACAAAATGATGCGGCGGGCCGGATTTGGCCCCCGGGCCGCCACTTTGACACATGTGCATTAACCAATCAGCAAATTTCTCATATTCCCTCTTTTAACCCCAAAATTAAACCGCGATTAACAACCTTCCTACTCATCTTCACATTTTTAACGTTATTTCATGAATGAATATTTGAAAACTAATACCAACTGCTGTAAAAAAACAAAAACAAAGGGGTTGATTATAGAAGCAAAGCTAATGTTGACCTCAGACATTTACCTAGTACTGTACATGCTAACGTATGCCTGTGCACAAAGCCACAATTTACCATCAGCACCTACTACATGCAGAGGCAGCCACACATATGCACACAATCAAGCGTGAATGCATGCACTCTCAAAAACACACACACACACACATACCATTTCGATACACACTCACAAACGCACACCCTCTAACCTCACTGTGGTCTCACACAGCAGGCCTGCCATAAATCAATGGGCAGGATCGTGTCTGCCAGTTAGACTAAACAAGAGCATTTGTGAGGATTTGCTCTCGCCCATTAATCATCTTGACAGCTTCAAAAACACATTTCCCCTTTAATGACTGTATTTGGATAATCAGCTCTCTTCCCTTCCCACCCTCTCCTTGGCTTCCACTCCTATATGCAGAATGTTCTCTTTTTTTCCATAGTATAAGCGCCGTAATTACTGTGGGGGCTTGTGGGTAACATACAAATGATAGAAGGAAAGGTGAAGCAGGAGACTGTAAAGGTGAGGAGGGTCTTTCTATATTAAAAATAATCACAATGTTTGTTGGAAATGACTCTCACTCTCATTTCAGAAACCGCAAGCTCTCTGCTAATATAAACTGGAGTGTGAATGTGTATATTAGCGAGTCACTCTTCAGCTAAATTAAACAAAGAGATCGGTTGATTGCACTGAATCATAGATAACAACCACCAACACCCAAATGTGAATAGTTGTAAACAGAATTCTGTGGAACAATTACCGTATTTTACAGACTATAAATCTCACAGGATTAAAAATGACATCAGCCAAATAATGCATAAAGAAAAGGAAAATAGTATATACCTATATATCGCACTGGAGTATAAAATGCATTTTATGGAGGGCATTTTTTTTATTTGATCAGTAACCAAAAACAAACTTACTTTAAAGTAAAAAAATAGTTTAGCTATACTGAGAACAACAGGCTAAAATGTAACATTTACAGTTTTTTGGGGGGATAATTAGAGCCTAAAAAACAGGCTTTCGGTGGTCAGAGAGAAAAAAAATAGATGTCGCACTTCAGAATTAGTCGTCATACTATGGAAAAAAAAGTGTCACTTATACTCGGGAAAATACGGTACATGAAATAAAACTGCATTGTAATTGGAGTACACAGACTATTCAAATAAGGTCAAAATCAATTATTATCCACTCAACGTCATTTGCTGTCCCTCCTATTTAAAAATGGATTTGACGTCTACGACTGTCAAAAAGTGATCAAACCAACGAGTTTTTGTGGTATGCAAGACATATATTTACCAAACTCATTTCCTACCAGTGAGATTAGAAGACTGGGATGGCTGGCATTCACTGGTAATGTTTATATGCTATTATCTTACCACTGGAAACAAATCTAACAGGACAAGAGGTAATCAGACCTTGTCAGATGTTATCCTCTTTTAACGCCATGCACTAATTGAATTATAAAGCTCAAAACCTGAGTGCCCTGTCCTCTAGTAGAACAGATAAGATGATCCTAATCATAATCAAGCAACTGATCTACTTGGGAGAGAATTAAAAGAGACCTCTGACCAATCATGAATAAAGTGGCTGCAGTACAAGGGCAAGCCAAAGTTGTCAGTGAGAGCACCAATCAGAATGAGCAGAACTTTCCACTCATTTCCTGCGAGAGAACGCTCGTTTCCGAAGACTTGTGACATCGTTGCTGCAATCTTTAGACAAATGGAATCCAGATGGATGCTTACAGTACTTCAGTGCTCTGATGGTGAGCCGGGCAAGACCAGGTGCAGTCTGTTACTATTGCGCAAAAACTGCTGTTTGAATTTTCGAGAAAACCACAATATTTGAGTTTTCCATGATGAAGCAAGGTTGGTTTTAATTATTTCATTTGTTTTTGTTTTTTACACAACTGACTTCTAATCTAAACTTTACTTTGTACAACCGATTGCTTCTATTTTTTCAAATGTGTAGCACATTGAACTTTTTTCAATGGAACTCTATTGCACGCCACAAACGAACTAATTGATTAATGACATCATTCTTTTAACCTCTATTTATGAGTTAACCTTTCCAAATTTCAAAAAAAATTACAGTAGGCTTAATTGCATAAATTTAATAATGTCACAAAAGTTTGTAACGTACTTTTATTTCTGCGAACTTCAAACGCAACTCAAAGTTCAGTTAATATACTGTATCTGATTTTTAATGGCAAGCTATGGTTAGCTTGATGCTATAAAACATCACTTTCAAATATTCAAGGTTGAGAAATTGCTTCATGAATTAAAATAATTTTACCGTCATCCAAAATAAAATAGATTTCAAATTTCAAATCCTGCCAGAGATGTTTCAACAATAAAACACTAGATTATTTCTCTGCACATCTTAATTTTACACTATCCCCTCACCCAACCACACCCCTTTTATGCCTGCCAACCCAGCCCCCCTTGAAGCCGGTGCCCCCCTTAGATCTGGCCCTGCAGAGGACCCGAGTATAGCTACACGAACGTTGCCTGCCTAAAAATGCACAGGTCTCTTTTGCAGGGTGTAGTTTGTCCAGAGTTAGGGTCATCCACAAACATTTTTGTCTCGTCTCTCAACAAAGCCTTCCATACGTAAAATTTGTCATAATCTAAACAACATCAAAGACCCATGTCTTAGATTCATCTAGCACGTCTTTAAAAAAACGACCCAAAAAACCCCAACACCTCCTTTAACCATTGGCTCGTTTAACTGTGATAGAAATGAATACAACTGTCAAAGATGTCAGAGCTTGTCATTTTAAAGAATATTAAACGGAGGTAGCGCCACATATTCCCGAATAGTACTTGACAGCAGTAAAGGAGGATGATGAGACTACACGAATGCAGTTGAAACAGTCGGTTTCAGAGTGACGCGGAGACAGAACAGACTTTGTGTGACAGAGCCTGACGAGGGATGTGTTCACGCCATCTGGCCTGCTTTAACACTGTGGTCACTGTCTGATGCCAAAAGCTCTGTACTGAGTCCTGATGTTAAACACAGAGGTGGTAGTCATGGAGTTGAGGTTAATGTTTTGTTTCATAGACACGGATCGTAAGAAAAAGAGTGCTCTCGATTGTGTCTCTGTCTCTGTCTCTGTCCTGGCTGTCAACGGCATTGGCGAGTTGAGTAAGAGCTGGCTCTAATTGAAGAGCAGCTCCACACCCTGTCGTCATTAATCACCGGCGCTGTCGACCGGCTGCTCGGGACCTCACAGTGGCACTCTGCATCTCACAGGGGGGAAAATATTAGTCCTCTCCATCACCATCTGTCACAGCTACTTTGATTTCAACTATCAATCTATTCCTCAGACAGTGGCCATGTTGTTCATCCATCATTTGTATCAGGTAGAGGTTATTGAACGATAATGTGTATGACCTTAGTTGTATGAGTGAGATGAGGATTTTTTGGGTGATATTTCTTAGTCATTTTTGACAAACTAAAGTAAAAAACACTAACAAAAAAACAAAAAACAAATAATGGTTTGAAATACAGCACGGACAAAAGATTGCGGCTGAGTACACATACTTGCACAAGCACCACACAGGCAACATAAATGGAGTGTGTGGGTGTTGACTCAGCTGCAAGAGAGTGTGTGGGGGGAGATAGATGGCGAAGACTGATGAGCAAGGGAATAGGGAGAATAGTGAGGCATTTGATGAACGAGTGCAAACTGGCAAGAGTGAAATTAATTCCACCTCCAGACATGATTGAAAGTTCTCCCCTCTGCATGACCTCTGTCGTTAACCATCTCTAGCGCTTAGCTGTACCTGCAACTGATGACATTCCTTTCTGAAATCTTGATAACACTGTATACACTTATACTTTTTGGGTACATGTCCATGCTTCGTGTCAGTGTAAATCTTCATCGCAACTAAAGGGGGCAGCAGAATCCTATTTTTTTTGGTAGCATGACTATGACTAGCACAATATAAAAGCACATGTAATGGCTTCATTCATTGCTTGTTAGAATCACGTCACAATAGACGCAGTAACTAGAAGATTCTTTTGAATTGGAGGAGTTCGCTCCATTTTGTAAATAAGGATAATCAGTGGAGCGTCCCAACGTGTGGACCAGACCGGCGATCAGGGCGCTGTGACCTTGCCGGTGAGGCAGGGGCCTTGATGTGGTTTGGGAGGGTCATCCATTTTGTTAATGGTCCTGTCAAGTGACACCTGTGCTTGCCTTTCCCTGTCTGGAGTGCTAATGAACCGCGAGAGTGGAGGAGTCTAGGAGTCGGGGTCAATAGCCACCTCGGAGACTCTATGCTCAGTGCCAATGACGGCGTGTCAGCCAAATAGAGTGGAGAGCCAGATACATTATCAGCCCCCAAATACTCTAATAGAAAATGGACTGCCTCTTTCCTGTTAAATCAGTGTCTTTGCAAGACTGGAGTCAGTATTGCTGAAATGCAGAAAAAAACGCCAAGGGAAAGGCTTGCTCAATTTGTCTTCCGGGGTGGAAGCCCCCATGTATGAAGTTCTAGTAAGGCGGTCCAATTCCCCAAGGAGAGCCATCGGGACGTTGATGAATATTTCTCTAATAACGACATCCCTTTGTCAGCTACGGCCTTTGTGTTGCAACTCTATCCGTCAGAGTCAGGCTATTATTGAAGTCCCAGTGGCCACTTCACACCACTATTTCTTCTGCTGAAAAGGCTCTTTTTAGGCCTCGTAAACAGGAATCGGCAATTAAAAGCTGCAGTCGGCTCAAAGAAAGCAATGCTGGTGGATGAGGAGCGGTGGGAATCCTCAATAACCAGCTAACTGGCCTAATGTCACCCGGGATGCATTCTCTGGGACAAGCCTGTCAACTGATAGCGGCCATGATATATTACAGAGATCAATTGGAATTATAGATAGTGCAATTAAAGAAGACTGGGTGTTAAATGGCATGGTATAACATATACTGAAGAATGAGGGAAAATGAGTCAAATTCAATCAATCTTTTATTTAATAAAATAAGGCTTTCCCAAGTTGAATATTACAAGCATTACTAACAGATTTGACCTCTGTCACTTTATATTTGTACCATTTGTAAACCCAAATCAATGCCCCACACATAGGCTTGAAAAAATATGACATCTTTGCATATTTACAAATAAAAATAATGCTCACTGGCATGCAGGTCTGAATAAAGCATCATATTCCATCTTTAGCGTGGTGCAAAGCCATTTTTTGTGTGGGTTGTAATTGTCATTACCGTAGAATACTTAAATCAGATTGGATTTCCAATGAACAGATTATTTTGAATAGAAAAAAAACGATTAAACCCCCCAGATTTTGAAGCAAGCGCTTGTGTGAAAATAAATACTAGACTTTGATTTATGTCTGGCATTAAAACAAAACAAAAAAATCCAGATGAAAAAACAAATGTTCAAGCTTTGCGTATCAGTGTCAATAATAGCTTCAAATCTTTTGAATCTGTGCAGATTAGAAAATCTCACAGACATTTTCCCCTCCTTTGGAGCACCAGCCCCATTTTTGAAGCCAACAGAATGATGCCGGCCGGGCAATCTATCTTCAGCAGGTGCCTGCCAGATCAACGTCACTTATGCCAGTATGTGACATCACTGGTATCCAAGCGCTGAGGCTGAGCCCAGTCTCTGACCGTAGAGGGCGTAAGGGGAGTAGTAAGCCGACGATGAGGGTATGGACGGCATGGGGAGTCCAGGTGCTCCGGGTAGGTGGGATTTGCTATAAGGGTGGTAGCGGGCCAGGCCCAAGCCGGGGGACCCTCGAAGAGAGAAGGAGCTGGGCAGCGAGCCCGGGCTGCTGTGGGGGGGTAAATGAAGATGGCACGAAGCCGTGGAGGATATGGACGAAGGGTACGCTGACAAGAGTTTGCTGTCCACCATGCCAGGCAGAGCCGTGTGGGTACGCAAATGGGCCAGGAGCTCCTCGGACGTCGCAAATCTCTTGTCGCACGGTCCTCCGACAGACACCCAGTTACAGGCGTGGGGTAACGGTTCGTTGTGGAGCATGAAACCGTAAGTGTAAAGAGGGTGCGAGAGGGAGGGCGTGGTGCTGGAAGACAAGGCGCTCGAGTGTAAGGAGTGCAGGTGGTGTGAAGGGTAGACCAAGGGGAAACCAGACTTGAGGCTGGAGGGGTCGTGGACGCAAGTGGAACAGTTACTTCCTCCCAAGTGGTGCGCGTTGGGGTAAGTCAAACAATAAGGGTCCCGGCATAAGCCCTGCATCAGGGAGGGAGGAGAGGCTCCAGTCAGAGGACTGGAACTAGGGTGCTTAATTCCTAAGCCCATACTGGACTTGGTAGGGTCCAAACCGGGAACAAACTGCGAGGGGTAGCCCGCGTAGGCTCCGACAATAGAGCCGTGGTAGCCCATCGAAGCAGGAGGCAGAGGGAAAACCGAATGTCCCGGTTTGAACGGGGACACGGGCGCGATGTGCCCCGAGACCAGGTTAGCCTGTGAGACCTGCGTGTCGGCCTTGCCCTCGGGCCGCGGGCTGCTGGCGGAGCTGGCGTTACTGGAGTTGGCGCTTGCGCGTACGTGGCTGGAGTTGGCCAGCTGAGCCCCGTCCAATGCCGACTTCACCGCGTCCGAGTCTTTTTTGTCGCCGCCGTTGTTACTGTCCGAGCCGGGTTGCTCTAGACTGGCAGATTTGTTGTCCAAGTGCGAGGCCTGCGAGTGCGCGGTCGACGGGGAATGACTTTGTACGTGAGGCTGGCTCGGCGTGTGGCGTTGAGGAGAGCTCGGAGATTTCGAATGAGGTGGAAAAGACGGACACGAACCACCGCCGGAGCTTCCGTTGGACACTCTGAAAGTTTTATCTGAAGACCCCTTGGACCCTTGAACTTCTTTACGGCAGTCGCCCGAGGACTTGGAGTAAGGTTTGAAGCTGGACTTGTCCTCCGAGGACTGGTGCTGCTCCGCCGACTTGGACGATCGGCCCGCGCAGTCTTTGTCTCCCAGACTGCCCGAGGAAAGGGAGGCGAGCTTGGAAGCGGAGGGAGGGTCCGGTTTACCGATTTGGGAACATGTCTGAGCCAGCAAAGCGAGTGGACTCTTTTTGGCGTCCAGCTACAAAGGAAAAATACAGACAGAACGATGAAACATATTCGGACCTTGACGTCACCATGCTATGACCCAAAAGTTGTCAACAGCTTTTTATTTTGAAAGGATGCTTTGGAAAATGATGCCAAAATATACATGGAAATGTATATTACATTTAGTTGCTCTCGAACTGGAAACAGTAGAGGGAAATATGAAGATTTTTCAGATGTTTTTTTTAGAATATATTGACGATAGAAAATTGAGTTTCTTGTACAGTTTTCTTTCTGTTTCTCACCTCGATACTGACTGGTGCGGACTGGAGGGGTTGAAGGTACTCTGGGTGGAGCAAGTGACCGCCGTGCGCCGTCAACATCTTTACAATCCTGATGGGAAGCCTCTCGATCTGACGTGACGGCTCCAACCGAGACTCGGCTCTGCTCACGGGCGGCTTTTCCACTCCTGTGCGCCGACACCCAACCCTGGCGACGTTTCGATCCGACGACTGGCTGCGTAAAGGCGATCTTGAGCCACTGGTGGGATCTCTCATCAGGGTCCAGACGCGTAAAAGGTAACAATTTGCCGGCACCAAACTCAAATGTATTCACCAGATTGGTTCATGATGATCGCGTTCATCCGATGAGAGTTGGATAATCCAAATATGGCTCGTGCGCAGTGCGGAACCACGCGGGGTCTATCGAGAAATAAGTGACATCCTTTAACAGGCTCTTCACTGTGTCTATAGAGTGAGTATTCCTCCGGGTGTCGAAATAGAAAAGCACCACGAAGATGGACTTGAGTCAGGAATATTCCCGAGAAGGCAGAAAGGCGCTGCGGTGTGCGTGTCTCCGTCTGACTGCTTTGGCTCGTTCCTTCCGTCTTCTTGCACATCTCTGAGGGGAGGGCTGTTCTTTCCAAGCAGACCGTTGCCGGCCAATCACATGGCTTTCTTCCTGGATAGGGGCGTGGTTTGTCTTATGGCCACACCCTCAATGCAAACAAATGTGTGTGTCCTCACATACCGCATCCCTAATTTACACACAGTCTTTTAGATCAAGGGATATCATCAGTGATTGCAGAATTAGCTTTTTATTAAATATTTTAAATTCTAATACTACTTGGTTAAAAATAAGTGAAAAGTAAGTTAAAAAATGCAGCTAAGAGTTAAAAAAGGTAATATACGTAAAATTAAAAAAATGAGTAAAATATATATTGAAAAAAAATAGATAAATTAATACATTAAAAATAATAAAGTAGGCATTTATTTTATTATTTCTACATGACTAAATTGAATGATGTATCTAAATAGAGAATTCTGCAGTCAGATTTTCAGGCCTAGTTCCTTCATTGCTAAAATACAATTTTTGTCATTTGACTTCATAAATTGATGTTTGTTAATGCTGACAAATCTAAGATATTAATATCACAAGGTGACTCCAAGCCCATAATTCATCAAATGGGATCCATTTCAACTAATCCCTATGACTGAACTTTCCTTTGTTGTGATAGCAAATTGTTACACGCTCTCAAATCCCCCATTTAGTGTTGCTTTATTGGCTCAATCTGCCTTTTTAGCAAGTCATCAGGTGAACCCAAAGAACCGCCTCCGTTCATTTTCCTCAACAAATAAGCATTTCATTTAATGAGGTTCTATTCTTGTTGGAAAATGTACTTTGCCTCCAGATCCGGATATGCTCCTTAAAGTAGGGCTATGAATCATGGGGTTTTGAATTCAAATAGGTAAGCTGCTCTGACATTTCACAGTCTAGTGTTCACAAACCCGTACGAGACGAGCTCTTTTATTCCGAGCGCCGTGACTGTTTATCGGCAGCTGAGAGGCGAGGCGGCGTCACTTGCTTGTCACTCAGCGGCGTCACTGTTCGACCTGTCATCGTGGGGTTTAGCCTCCATTCATCACCCACACGTCGCCGCTCGCGCCTCGGCGGCCTGGCGAGATCCAAGAAACGGCGAGCGCAAAACGTGCGTGCTGGATTTAGCCTGCGCATTTGTCTGTCACTGCCTTGTTGAGACAAGTAAACAGGTGACCCTGAGAGCTCATTGTGAATTTCAAACACATTTCCCCCCCTTTCTTTTACAACGTGGGCCTGACAGTTCATGTGTGAGCTTTCCGATTCATGTAGCCACAACCTTGTTAAAAGGGTGAGTGGCCGCCATGTGGGTGGGGTTGCACATGGAAGGGAAGGGGGGGGGGGGGGGGGGTGTCTCGAAGTAGACCAAAGAAGTGGGGATTGGGAAAAGCCAGACAAAGGCAGTGAGAGAATGAAAGATTGGTGGGGGGCTCGAACAACAGGGAACAAATCCTTTCAAGTGCCCCTCCACGCGGGCCGGTAACAGCTGTTTTGGCGTGTTGATGACGGATGGCTGTTTCCTGTTGTGGATATTTTAAAAGGGGGCAGCCTTTCACGTAAAGAGGATTCTCAGCATGTTAGAGGGTCCTTGCCGGCCCTCGGGCCATTTCCATGCTTTTCTGGGGCCGTATCAAAGCAATGCGTTGGGCCAGGGACGGAGACCAAACAAAGCCCCCAGGAAGAGGCTGATTGGGGCTCACGAGGAGCGAGGAGGGCTGGACCCTGTGTGTGTGTGTGAGTGTGTATGAGTGTGTGCAAGTGTGTGCCTGTGATCCTGAGATTTATAGAGCTGCTGAGGCTTGTAATGGACGTCGTAGCTCTGTGGTGGGCCCTAATTCATCCTGGTGTTGAAAGGCTGCCGTTTGCCTGACTCCACAGTATATATTTGTAACACTGACATTAGGCAGCAGAATCCTTCGAGCCTTTCTTAGGAAAACAGCCTGTCTCTGAGAATGGAGGAGCCAAGACATTTTCAACAAAACGTGTAGATCAATTAGACTGTTCAATGACACCAGCTCATCGTAGATTTTTCAGGCTGGAAAGTGTCAGCCATTCCGCAAATTCCACACACAAAAGGAGAACAAAAACGTGCAAAAATGTCCAACGCTACGACACACATGCAAAACAGAAGTTGACTTCCAATAGAAGTACAATTACAGGGCAAGCAGAGTAAGACCACTAGGTACAAATCAGTTGATATTGCTTTGGGACTGTCTAAGCCAGGGGTCTGCAAAGCGGTCCTCGAGGGCCGCAGTGGGGGCAGGTTTTTATTCCAACCAATCCAACACAAGCAGTTTAACCAATGAGGTTTCTGATGAAACAAGAAGCACCTGACTGCAATCCACTGATTTCACTTCTAAGATACCAGATTGGTAGAAAGGTTTCCTCTTATAGGTTGGAACGAAAACCTGCACCCTGGTCTAAGCCTTAAGATTTTCAGAAATAGTAGGGGGGTTGTATAACATTAGCTGCTAGGACTAGCTGCCAGACCTAAGTTTGTGCTTGACCAGCAGAGATTGTAGTACAACTGACTAGTCATCTTGGGTTCGTGTGCAGATACACACTTTGGTTGCAACCCCTTACAATGGATTCAAGCATAAATTTACATCTAACTGACTCGTGTTAGAAGTTAATGTCCTGCAACGATCTTTACTGAATGACTACTTCTGAAAAGCCCAAGGCAAAGATGGTCACAAAGCGATAATCCATCCACTGTTGTAACTTTTAATGCTAATGGAATTTGTGTTTTTTTTTCCTTTTGCAAAGCATTTGGAATTTGCTAAATGCTGGACACTTCCCATCCAGCGCATAATAGTGGGTCCCTCACAACCTATTGCACTTCTTGAGGCATTTGCTGGTGTCAGCCAGACACTGTCAGAGTCTGAATATAATACTGTACAAAGCAAAAGGGGGAGAAGCGATAAAAGCACCAGGGAGGAAAAGAAGGGAAAACGAGTGTAAATAACTCCTATTTAATTATCTGTGACTGACTTATGGGGTGTGTGGAATGGGGTTGGAGGCCTGAGGCTGGGGCCCTGCTATAGTCCTCATGTTTTCTTCAGCAGCAATAAAAGCGAGGGGAAAAAGTGGATTAAGACAGTTTCATGGGGTGTAGCAGACATGGCATTTAGACCCAAACACTTAAAAGGAGCCTTGCAGGCAACATTCCAGCTCAGACAGTTGAAACAAGGCTTTCCCTGAGCTAAAAGGTCCACAAACAATATCTACACAGTGTACTTTATGCGTTTACCCGTCGTCACCTACGTGGGTGTGCTCGTCTCCGTGTGTAGAGTTGCGGATGCAGAAATATAACGTAATGTGCTGACAAACAAAAGAGCTAAGCAACGTGCACCATTTTGTGCTCATACTGTAAGCTTTATCCGTGTGTGTGTGTGTGTGTGTCAGAGTAACAAACACCTTGACAACCTTATCGCCTCACTTTAGAAAGGAGATAGTCTTTCGTGCCGGCTTGTCACGTCTCAAATGCTAACGCTCTTATCCACCTTGCCTGTCTGTCGTCTATCTGTCGGCAATGCAATCACAACGGCGACAAAAGCTTCTCCTCCACGTTCGAGGAATGCATGTTTTATTTCCGAATACTGTGCGGCATGGAGTTCTGACTGTGTACATCTGCTGCACCTGCAAGACATTCGCTCTCGCTGCGTGGTTGTCGACAATAGGGGCGATTGTCCTCTACGTGGAGAAGCACAGAGAGACGGGGGGACGGGGGGAGTTGGCTTGTTCTGCCAGACAGTGCCTGTTTCTAATCAGATTGTCCGATATTGTCGTGTGAAATTTCAGATAGCATGAAAAGTTGATGCTTGTGATAGCTGGGTCATTCCAGATTGAAAGGCTTTTGGGCTTCAAAGTTCTTATAGAATTCAATAAGTAATAAACTATTGAAAATGGAATTACCTCAGATTGACCTCCTAAGAACCCAGACTCTTGCAAGGCATGCATTTTTATTTTCTCTTTTATATTTAGGCTAATTGGGACCTGATTAGTGTAAAAACAAGGAATTTTCTTCTTACCTGATGTAGTTTCTGAGAAAAATGATATCCACATCATAAGGGAACACTAGACCCTTGTAGTCCAAAATTTAAGATTGTAGTCTTGTGACAACCAAAAATGTGATGTCCAAATGTGGATGCCAGGTCCTAGGAGGTTAAAGGCAGACTTCTTATTACGTGATTCATATATCAAATTCACATTTCTTATTCTGATAATATGCATGAGGGTTGCACAGTGTAAAGTGAGACATTCAATCAATGCTAACAATACATAGTAACTATTATAAATATAGAGGATGCAAATTTGCTGACGCTTTTAGAAATCTAACTTTACCAAATCCACTATATCATCTGTGACACACATTTCACAAATTATAATTAATATTTGAAACATTGTTTTTTTAAAACAAATGTTCTCACAATCAGGAAACACGATAACAACAAAAAATATAATCATTTTATTTGAACTAGTTAATTAGAGAAGTCATAGGGGAGAAAGTATGGATAAGACAGCATTTCATTTTTCCAGATGTATCTGTTATTTAAAAAAGAAACCCTACTTTTTTTAGATTTTTAGATTTGTTCTCAGGATAAGTGGACTCATAAACTGCATAATTTCATATTTTGTATATGGATTATTTCACATTTGAAGGGTGGAACATAAAATCTCCAATTGGTTCATGACTCAGCTAGATTTACAACAGAAGGTAAAGTAAGTAGTGGAATCTACAGAGTTCCTGCCAAACATGATGAGGAGGAGTAGGACCTTGGCAACAACAGTCAAAAATCAACAGGCTGAAGTAAACCTGGTCCATGTGAGCTCCCGAGTCTACGGGGAGACCATACGAAACCCCTCTCAATTAGAAACAAATCAACGCAATCCAATCGTTCAAGACCGACACCCCAAACAAACATTTATGGAAGCCGTCCACCTTTTGTCCTTAATCTCCGCGTGGGCGTACGAAAGCTTCCCAAAGAGTGAATACAGTGAACCCGACAAAAGCCATACATAAACCTGTCACGCACGCTAAATGAAAAACAACACATGAAGCGCATTCTTAAAGCCTGCTCTTTTGTTGCCTACCTTCAGACTTTACGTTTAAAAAACGATCCGGCTTCTACGCCTTAAAGAACTGGCAGTCATGGATAACGTATTCCACGCAGAGTGGCCAAAATATTTGCCTAGACCGGCCGGGTCTTTGTGATGACAAAGCACCTTGCTTGTATCTGGCAGTAACTTAGCGGTTCAGATGGATATATAAAAGCAAGGTAATATATCAAACAACTCTCCCGAGATACACACAAGTATCAAGCCAGCAAAGTCACATACAGCTGTTTGTTATACGAGTGTGTATTGTTGTGCAGGCTACACGCCAAGCTGACACTTATGAAATATTTTCCTTGCTGACCTTAGCTACTGCCTCTGCTAGCAAAATTAATTCACTGTGTCAACAAACACACGCGCACGTACAAATATGCTATGTCTGGTGACTGAAAACCATAAGCACAGCAGGTTTGGGGAGGCGGTTTTAATAATTGCATCTAGGCCTGATTTATTTTAGCAGTACTTGATAAGTGTGGCAGGAGAGAGCAGAAAATATACACTCGTATGCAAATGGAAATGTCCCTAGCGTAGGAAAGCGGAAAATGACTGGATAATTCGGACTATACGTCACAACTGTTTTGTCATTTATACTTAGGGGCAATTTATGTTTATCTTTCCAAGAAGGGCGGGCTAAACGTTCCAAATTTGGCAAAGTTGTTAAGACCAGAAATGGAAAATTACGACTTTAATGAGTTTGGTCCTGATCAAAAGTTTGGTAAACAACTTTTTTTATTTTGCGTTGCTTTGGCAATACCCTATGACAGTAAATATATTAACAGCCACCTATAAATTCTGTTGTTCTCTGTTATTTTGTTCGACTAGAATGTGTCTTCTTGATATATAATCAAGTAAAATTGCCTCTCCACAATGCAATATAGACACCAGTGCGACATTTATGTTTATCTGTTCTTCCTTGTGCATTTTTCAGCTGATGGGACTTATACTCAGGTATGACTGAAACTCTGAAAAATACACGCTATGTAGTGGTTTAGTTTTATGGTTCAGAAAACCAAAAAACTCAGCATACCTGTCAACCTCTGCCGATAACTGCCCTTATAAATGATTATGATTCCCCTTACAAACCCCCCAAAAACCTTACAAACACCGTACGAGTCGTACGGTGTTTGTAAGGTTTTTTGGGGGTTTGTAAGGGGAATCATAATCATTTATAAGGGCAGTTATCGGCAGAGGTTGACAGGTATGACTCAGTCACCCAAATTTGGGTTTAATAACAAAAAGACTACTTCAGTATTTGTTCTCCCTAAAATTACGTGCCAATATATTGCAGTTCACTTTTTAATGGAAAAATACTTGGTCCAATGTTTTCGGTGGGCACAGATCTTCAAAATCTGTGAAAATGACTAGAGTTAATTAAATCAATTTTAGGGTTTGAAGATAGTAATTTTTTTCCTCCAAAGCCTTTTCATTGGGGGTCAGTTTCCCACACATTTTGGCCAATTGCAGGCAAGTCTGGGGCAGCAAACCCTGCACTAACCGCCAAATATTATATATTCCTATAATATTTAAAGAAGTATTAAATGAGAGTGCGTCCACCAGTCGGTATTACATACCTATCTGTCATTAAAGCTGCCAAGTGGCCTCTCCTTGGCCTTTTGCACATTATATTTTTTAGGGGTGGGCCAAAAGGTTAGGGGGCACAAGAAAAGGCTCAGGGTTGACGTACAAGGCCAAAAGTCGAACGGGTCATGGAAGGGTAAAGAAAATAGGCGGCAACAGTTGAAGGACATTTGTTCTTTTTGCTGACCTAATTCACAAACCGACTGTTACCTTGAAAAGGAGAGGCGCTATAAATCCCCAAAACAGATGCGCCAATGTGGACGATTTAGCAGCACGGGCCATTCATCAGTGTAGATAAAAATAAGGCCACGAACAATAGAATGTATAGACGGCCACAGCTCGGTTCACCTTTTGTCCAGTGGGGGGATAATTATAGGGCGCACATACTGTATTCTCAAGGAAAAACGGACAATATAAAGTATAAATAAAGTCCATACCCTTTGTCATTGTTGAGATTTTTGTCTCCTAGCCAAAATGGTCACATTAGCGGTGAACCAAAGTAGATGGCCGCATTCTCGTGAGAAGGTTGCAATAGCAACGGTACTGGCTTGACATTGTGAACCAGAGGGTGAAGTTTTTTTGGAGGGTGAGTCGGATGAGGATGAAGGACCTGGAGAGGAAGAAGAGGGAGCAAAAGAGTAAGTGCAGTTTTCCTCTTCATTCAGAGTGATGAATGACTTTTCGAAGGAGGCAGAATATACATCATATCACCTTTAATGGGTGCACATTTCTACAGCCGTAACTCAGTGTTTGGAAATAGGGAGGGGAGGATGAAATACGACTTGGTATATTCCTCCGAGCGACACTTTTACGAGTCCTCCCTGCAGTATAAAGGCATTGATTGCTATTTCAAAGCTCCATGTCGGACTCACTCGGAGTTGAGTATCTCCAGCTGCCTGTGAAAAAAAGAAACCAGAAAGTTCTTTAGCACATGGAACCCCCCCCCAAAGATGTTTGCTTCAGCTAAACAGTGCTGTGGTGAACACCTACGGTAGGTGTCTCACAGGAAACATTTAAATGTCCACTCTGGTCTTTACATTTATTCGTCAATAGTATATCCATTAGTTCAGAATTGTACTAAATGTGGGCGTGGTCAGACTTCCAAATGCCTTAGTCATGTATCTGAAAAACGATTTCCAGTGAAAAATGTTATTGTTCCCGATAGCCCTTAAACCAGAACACAATTGAATTTAAAAAAACAACAAAAGCATTGTTGCCATGGGACTGAACGAAAGGAGGCACAGTATATCTATCTGCAAGATCTATGTTTTGTAAAACACCCATTATGTTTAAAGATATATCCAATTAGCAGTTACAAATGAACATTTACTTGAGTCTTTATACAATATATTCAATGCAAATATGTACAGACTTTCAGGCACTTCTTGTATTTGTGAAACTGAGAAAAATTCACTTACAATGCTCATTTTGAATTGATAAATGTGGCTGATTTCAGGGGGGGAAATGGCAGTTCAATGAACTATCTGAAATTCATAACAAATGGGCAAATTGGTAATGATACAATAGGTCAGCGAGTGAATTCGAATCTCGGAAAAGCCAAATCCGCCAGGAATGCGCAAATGAACGACTACATTCACATGTCTGGAAGATCAGCAAAACAGATAAAGTGCTGGATAATATCCGAACGACAAAATCTTGCTTCCCTGGTGATGGAAAACAGTCCCAAATACAAAACCCAGATTAGACTTTGCCAGATGTCTCATTAACAACCTAATTTTGTAACCAAATCATGGCAAGAACAGAGCATTGCTGTTCACTTGGAATGTCTAGGTGATGAATTTCTTTGACCGACAGGTTCAAATTGAGATATCTCCATTCATGTCCACATTTGACATACAATATGAAGTTTATGCAAAAACCTGCAATTTGACAGTATGCCTAGTTTGCCACCATTGGCCAGACTTATTACTAAAGCTCGAAAAACCCGATTCCACCGGTACAAACATAGTTACAATTAAAATAAATGGAGGCTCTTAAAAAGTTTGGCATTTTTAGGGCTAAATATACGTCAATAGATCAAGAGGTAAAATAGATATACAGTAAATACTGTATCGCTATAAAGAAGAGCTAGAAATACAGTACATAGTGTAGAAATCGCCCTTTATCCTCATCTGTTTCAATATCCAACAGTAATTTAAAACCTTGTCTGGATAACTGCCACCAGCACTTCATTATTCAAAGTGAGACCAAGCAGAATTATTGTTGTGTAAAAGCCCAAAGACTTTCAGAAGATCAAAGTTCCAGCACATAAATCTTGTTTCCCTGCAGCTCCAACACAACTCCCCTTCTTCTCTGACTTCTTCTCCAAACTCATATTGCACTTTAACGCCACATCGATCAAAAGCAGGCACTCACAAATAACTTTCTCTTAAAATATGACACAACCTTTCATTTTGTGCCAAAAACAATTCACGTCAAATGATTCTCGGCTTCCAACTGTTGAAGTCTTTGCAGTCATTTTTTTCTCTGTATTTACATTATTATAAACCATACTAGTTCCTACTTTTTTTTAATTATTCCACACCACAATTAAACATGTTAGTTCTAGTCCACAGATCCTTCCACCCATCAACTGTCAGGCTCTTTAACAAAACAAATGGCTGAATGTTAAGACCAACCAAGTGTATGTATGTACATGTATATTTATTTTTATATATATATATACGTATATATATATACATATATATATATATACGTATATATATATACATATATATATATATATGTGTATATATACACATATATATACACATATATATCCATATATATATATACATATATATGTGTGTGTGTGTGTGTGTATGCATATATATATTTCAGCAACACGCTTATTTATTTATTTAGATATATTATAAATTATTAACTTATTTATTACATATTTATTTATGTCTAAAATGTATTTTGCTGTGTCTGTATTCTCACCCTCTTGCTACTGTGACAGTGAAATTTCCCGAATACAGGATCAATAAAGTTATCTAATCTAGATGTGTTATGTTAATGTTAGTAGAAAAATGCAGATAAATAAAACATTGTGATGTAAACATCATTTTCAAGGATTGGATATTACGGATGACTTACTCATATTAAAATGAAGCAGATAGAACCAACATTTAATTTTACTACGGTTTCCCTTTAAGAACCATTTGTATGTGAATTTGTCTTAACCAAGAACTGGTTTACTTCTGCACAAACAATCTTGCTTTCCCACCCTTCGCAGGTGTACAGTTCATTGTTTATGAAAAAAGTTAATTGCTCACATTAGCTACCCAACACAAGTATGTGTCATTGACTGTGCTTTGAGGCATTCCTCTTTTGCGTTGAAATATACCCGCTAGCAAAAAGTCTTGGTTACTTGAGATCATTAATTATGGAGATGTGTCTGACAATAATCCTGGTTTTAATTTTAATAAAAGATACTGACAGGTAAATTATACAGGTGTCATTCACATAGTAATTTGAATGTCATCTTACAGTGGCGGAAGTATTCAGAGCTGAAGAAAATGCTAAATGTTAACCTTGAAAAATGGTCCTAATTGAGTACATTTTGAACAGAAATTTCGTCGAGCCCGGTATTAAGGTCTGAAGGATGGTTTTACTTGGGGGTGGGGGGTAGTTCTCAAATAAGAGCTTAAACACGATAAAGCAACTGATCTCTTGATGATGCCTTGTTGTCGTACACTTTTGTTTTGATCACGCACTTGACACATTTACTGTGCCACATCATTCTGGAATTTGAGAAAGCGATCACCCCATCCTTTGTATGACCTGCCCTGGAATTTAAAAAGGCATTGAAGAATGTTAAGTCGGTTAGAGTAGTGAGGCGCAAAGTTGTTGCGGGTGAGATTTGGGTGTCTATGTAAGGGACACCAAAGAAGGGCTTGCGTTTGAATGAATCAATGAGATTTAATAGATTGTTTTTATTGAAAAGCAATGACTGTCAATTGAGATTTGTAGTTTTTTTGGGGGGCGGGGGGTCCCGGAATCAATGAGTGGGAACAGCTATTGAATTGGAGGCCCCTATTTTATTGGCAATGGGACCCAATAGGGATTTGTTTGTGGGTTCAAGTAGCTTTAAAATTGATAGATATATCTATCTGGCATTGGAAACATTGGAAAATGGAGATTTCTTTTATAAGTCCAAGATGAAAATCAATAGGAATTAACGAGTGTGAATGACCTTTTGGGAATGGAGAACAGGGCCACCAGAAAAGAATAAGTTTGTGTCAAATTTGGATTTTTTTGCCAAAAAAAGGAAAATAATGAACCTATTTGTGGGGCACGCCATTTATTGGCCATGTCTAATTTCTCGAAAATGTTAGAGGAAATTTAATTTGTGGTTTAAATCAACTAGATCCCGGCAAGAAGTTGAATTATTAAAGCACAATCTGATCAAAAAAAATAAGATAAAATATATGTGAGGCAAGCTTTCTGTTTCTCCGAGGAATTTGCTTCAACCCGCATTAGCTGGCCGATTGTATCATACAACAGCAGCTGTACGTACTCTGCATGCTGCGAGAAAAAATGGGAAGAACAGGGTTTAGTGATAAAACTGTGAAGGATTATCTGTCATTTGGAAAGCCCTTGCTGATTTGCTATCAAAACGGATTTGGCTGTGGAAAGGAATGACAGGACGGGGAAGGATGGAGTGCAAGCAACAAAGTGGAGGCGGGAGGAAAGAAGAAGGCACGGGGTTGGGGGAGTTGACATGCTCAGAAGGATTTTGTTTTCTGTTTAATTTCATGCCTACTCCCCCCACTTCCAGTCCTGCCTCCCCCGCAATTCAATGAGCCAAGTGTCACTCACACATCCATTTTGAAATTGCCGTGCAAACACAGTGGAATGATTGGAGTTGTCAGTCATAGTCATATGTTGTCTTGAACTGGGACAAAGAACAGCAACCAGATACTTACATAATTACAATGAAATTGTGTTTTAGGAGATCTCGCAAAAGCTAAAAATTCACGTTTTAAGTCGCACAATCCCAGATTTTCTAATTAAAAGGCTTGAATATTGTCAAAGAGCATTCAAAAATAAATGATCGAGACTCACACTGATCCAAAATGACTGAAATTGTGCAATGAAAATAACTTTTGCCATGGTTTGCTTCTGCATAGTAGAGATCAATACATCGGTAAAGGGCTACGGATGCATCAAATTCAGTAAATTGTCCTTCCGAGGTGAGAGTGGGACTTCAACAATATACATTATAATATAAAATATTGTGAGAGAAACACCTTTCTTTCTGGTGAACTTGATCTTTTGAAAGTACCTAAAATAGTAGAGTTTGTAGAAGAAACCTAAAACAAAACCCTCCTTGTGGTTTTGAATCCTCCTCAGTCAAATGTCCCGCCCGGTATGAGATTAATGGCATGTGACTGGCGCGGTCCGACCTTTTGACTGGGCCAATATACCCGTTCCTGCCAAATGCCCCCTTTGTGTTAAACTTGTCACCCCACTGACAAGGCGACATCCTTGTTCTTGGGAGCTGAGTGGCTGTCTCTTTAGGTTTTAAATGGAGGTGTGAGAGGAGGCACGTTTGCTCATCAAAAGGCAGAACAGTCATCTCTTGAAGCCATGAAACTTGCTAGTGCTCGGGGTGATTTTATTGCACCCGATGGCCAGCCCGTCCAGTGAGTCAACGAAGGCAATGGGGGATCTCATGTGGAATGAAAATCCATCCACATCAATGCGGGTCAATTTGCAAATGTCATTGAGTCACAGAAAAATGCTCTCCTTTTGTTGATTCTTTCTTTTCATAGTTTATATTTCGAATGGTGTCACGCGTGGCGGGTCATTTCAGAATTGGAGGATAATTTTGCATAATGAGCCTTTAGTTCTCTGGTTTTATGCTAATATTAAGTCATTAGCTATCGAAGGATTGAGTAGGTCGTCTTAGAAAGTAATGGTAATATTTTTGTTTGATATTTGCAATATTTAGTATAATGACAGAAATGGTATTGCGGGTTGAAAATACAACTAGATATATTAAATATAAGGTTTTTCTCAGGGGTAGAAGCTATCTGGTTAGCTAGATGTTACTGCGGATTGAGGAGAAATTTGCCTAGAGGAAAAAGTGAGGAAAAGAAAAAAAGGAACATGTCCTACTACTAATACTAGTGTATTTAAAATATCTAATATTTGAAAAATGTTTATCAAAACAACTGTTCTCACAGTTACAACAATGAAAACATTTCACAGAAATAATACATGTAATAACAAAACAACGTGTTTTAGTATATGGATTGTTTAAGATTTGGGGTCAAAATGTGTAAGAATTCCCAAATGACTCTTATCTTGTAAATTAAGCATAATGGTGATAGAATTTAAAAAAGGAAAAAGTGAGGAATAGAAAAAAAGAAACATGTCCTCACTAGTGTATTTAAAATATCTAATATTTGAAATATGTTTATCAAAACAACTGTTCGCACAGTTACAACAAACTTCACAGAAATAATACATGTAATAACAATTTGAGGTTCAAATTGAAAATTACGTGTTTTAGTATAAGCATTGTTTAAAATTTGGGATCAAAATGTGTACGAATTCCGGAATGCCACTTATCTTGTAAATTACCGTATTTTCACGACTATAAGGCGCACTTAAGTCTTAAATTTTCTCCAAAATAGACAGGGCGCCTTATAATGCAGTGTGCTTCATATATGGAAAAAAATCAAATGTGTCATTCATTGAGGGTGCGCCTTATAATGCGGTGCGCCTTATAGTCGTGAAAATACGGTAAGCATAATGGTGATAGACTTGCAAAAACAAAAACATCAAATCTTGCCATGTCCTGTTTACCTCCAAATTCTCTAACACTTCCTCTGTTCTGACCTTCCTCTGAGCATCCCCGTCACAAGTGAAACAAAAACAGATTGCCACAAGGTGAGGGAAAAGGTTTAATGAATGTTTCACAAACTCCATCCTTTCTTTCCCTTTAGGGCAAACTCCTCGTCTTCCTCTTGGCTTCTTCCCCTCCGTCACCTGGGTGTCTTCCACTGAACTTTGGGGGATTAGCTTTGCGAGGGTTGGCTGGTAGTTACGGCTGCCAGCGGGACTCCTCGGGTTTCACTCTGGGCCTCGTGTCTCCCCGGGGCGACAGGGCCATGTCAGCGTCTGTCAACTCGTGTCTGTCATCTAAGCCTCGTCAGCGCCGGTTCTGCCAGCGCTCCATCACGGCTCTGTCGCTCCGTGTTTCCTTCTGGCTTATGATCTGAGACACCCAGACAGCGCGACGGGCTTCGCAGCTCCCAAACGCTGACCCACCAAACCCCCCCACCCCACCCCTTCGACCTCCTTTGCGCGGTACTTAACTTGACACAACAAACACAAGGTCAAGGTGTGCACCACGTCTAAGTGGGTGAGTGCGGCGTCGCATTGTTACGGGTGCCGGTGGATGAAAGGCGGGTGTGTCGCCCTGCCTGGGAGTAAGTACGTCTGCGTGCGAGGGTGTTTGCGTCGGGGCGAGTCAGACGGCTGTGATTGACAGTGTGAGTGAGGTGAAGCCGGGCGGCGTCTCTTTGTAAAAGTGCACCTACCTTCGCTTCCCACAAGTCCCTCCTGGCAACAAACTGTCATGGCTGACAGGCCTGACAAAAGAAGGAGAGGGAAGGGAGGCAGGGGGTCCGGGGATTAAAAAAAAAAGTTTAAGAGATGAAATTAAAGCAAAGAAGGGAACCTGACAGCACCTTGAGAAGAGGCATTGTCTGCGAGGGGAAATATATCTGTGCGAGCAGGCTTTGATCACTGGAGGATGAGAGGAGAGAAGCGTTTGAAAAGCCCACTGAAAAGAGGCGAGAGGACCAAAAGGAAGTCAGGACCGCAATTACGAGGCAGCCGGAAGTCAGATCTTTTTCTATTGGATGTGGCTGAAATGCAAACACTTTGCCTTGAAGTACGTGAAAGCGGCTTTTCTCAATGAGTGCATCCGCAACTTACAAAAAGGTACACGGTCGATTGGTCGCCGGTCTTTTGGTCGCCAGTCTTTTGGTCGCCGATCTTTTGGTCGCCCGGAAGTTAAGTGATAATTTAAATCGTTGCTCAAATTCCCTAAATAAACTGCGAATTACTATTTAGTCATACTTAATGCCCTAGTAATTATTAGGCTAAAGAAAAGCTCCAAATTTCCCGGACTTTTATTGTTTTTTGTTGGAGAACTTGTTAAGACCCTGACTGACGTCCCTTCCTAAGGGGACAACTCATGTACATACAAACTCTTATACACTCACACGTCCGCTCAGTGAAACTGCTCAGGGCCATTTTTGCTTTTATTGATGCATAGACCGTGTTGTTTTACCTTGTTTTGTCGCCGGTCTTTTAGTCGTTGGTCTTTTGGTCGCCAGTCTTTTGGTCGATAAAACAAATGTCGTCAACCTGCAGGTGTATTGCTACTTTTACATTTCAAAATTTTTGAGGACTAACCCTAATCAGAAGGAATCGTTCCGAAAGAGAAGGGGGGCAAAAGAGCAAATAATACGAAGAAGAAGAAAGAGTAAGTGGAAGTGAAAGTCACGGGAGGGCAGAGGAGAAAAGCACCTCTTTTTTGTGATTGACTCCAGTGTTGGTGTTTGAAGGAGTCTTTCTCTACCAGGAGGGAGTCAAGTGGCAAGTAGCATTGGCAGCCACTTTGATAGACAAAGCAGCAGCACGCTGAAGAGGAACCTCCTGCCGGCAGGATCTGAGCAGCCTGTTTACAGAGGAGCTTGTCTGATCTGAAACCCTGCTTGCCCTCTTGTATGGAAAACACTCTGACGCTCTTTGATGTCTTTCTCCGTTCCGAAGGTTGTGATTTCCTCTCAGTGCTGCCTGACACATATCAAAATCTGCTTTGCATTACCGGCTTCAAACTCCAAACATCTTGGCTTCTACTAAAACTTTGAGCAGCACAACATTTTACTAGGGGCAAGTAGACGTGTGTTCGCGGGGGTGTGGGGGTCCTACACCGCACCCTAACAGGGTCACACAGGGCTTGTCAACAGGCGGTCTGCTTTAATATGACATATTAATGTGTCCTGCCAATGCCAATAACTCTACACAAGCAGCACATGTGTGCATATTTATTGGGGTCGGTAACATTTTCTCCCCTGTGAAATATTAAAACCCCTTATGTGTGCTGCGAGCTGCTGAGTATGTTCATAAAACAGCGTGTTGATTTTCAGTCGCCTCCTCTAGATATTGTCGTAATTATGTTTCTCACGACGTGAATGTCCTCCCTCCCTGATATTTTAATTACCTTGGCTTTGATTTGAAGTCCAGGTGAGTGATTTTTAGTACCCGGAAAGATTTAAGCCTGTTCACACTTCGCAAAGCTGCATTATAATTTATGTCGGCTACAATTTGCATGCTACGATTTCCTGCTTGTTGAGCGCAAGATTTCGGACGTTGGATGAAGCGAAACAGGACCAGATTAAAAGATCTCCTATTTGTCAACTTTAGATGCATTCCTGAAGGAATAATTATATATGTAAACTAATGTAATGCAGTGGCGGTCCGTGCATTTTCTCGTAGCGCCTTCAACGAATCAATCCAACTCTCAAAAACTATTTTATGGCTATAAAACCTCTACGGCAGCTACACCTGCGACACATAAAAAATAATCAATAAATCAATGCACAAAAATGGGGTAAAATCCACTTCCTAGGAGGCATTTCATGATTAAATACAAATACTGAAGCTTTTCAGACATTACAACCGGGCCAGGGGGGTAAAAAGACAGGAAAAGACAGTGATGGACGTCAATGGCGAAACGGCAAAAACTGCACACACAAAAAACTGCACTTCTCATTCCTCTATAACACATGGTTACATTACATTGTAATGTAACCATGTGTTATAGAGGAATGAGAAGGGATTGTTCCAATAGCATCCGAGTGTTATGTGTGACTTTGAAATTAATGATGCAAATTATTGCAACAACAGATCACTCCGTTTTTTGGATTGATTCCGAGTGCCCGTTACTTCTCTTTAATCGATGCTCATTATCTACGCAGCTTTGATGGACCATTAGCTCCTCCAGAAGATGAAATGCAAACGAGGTGTAATAAATCAAATGAGATGAGACGCTCACGCAACATGATGACTAAGATAGCTTCCTTGGGTACTGATTTTGGGGTTATCTGGTTCTTATGCCATGGGGTGTTTATTTTAAAAGCAGAATGAATGTTTTAGAATATTCTGTTTGTCCAGAACAAGCAGAAAGAATCAAAAATGTTATACAGACATTATGAGACTGATGAAAAACTCAATCATAGGCTTGCTATTGTAATATTACTACAAACTCTGGTGTGTGATGGGTACTGTTGTAAGAAAAATCATATTTCATTCATCATTTGTACCATGCCTCCAATCATGAGAGCCTATCAGGTGGCAGGAAATATTAATATATGATATATTTTATTTGTATCCTAATTCAAGGTAAGTCATGGAAAATTTGGGAAAAAGGGTTAAGCACTGTAACAACTGATTCAAAATTGTCTTCTCGAATAAGGGTAATTTTCTTAAAAGTGAATAATATATATTTTTAATTATGCTGTTATGGAAGTGTAAAAAATAAATGAAAAAAATACTACGTCTCTCTATG
This sequence comes from Stigmatopora argus, assembly GCF_051989625.1. Classification (NCBI taxonomy): domain Eukaryota; kingdom Metazoa; phylum Chordata; class Actinopteri; order Syngnathiformes; family Syngnathidae; genus Stigmatopora; species Stigmatopora argus. The sequence continues at coordinate 5,865,233 of NC_135391.1, forward strand.
AACAAGTGGGAGAGTTCCGAATTCTAGGGTCCTTTTTTGCCGCTTTTGTGAGAAAAACCTTTCTTTTACTGGTACTGTTCCGCGACCCCGTAGTTGGAGACCCCTGGACGGCGGCATAATCCCACAGTCATCCCCTTTCCTTCCCCTTGCCTTTGGACATGCTTTCAATATTGACGACTGTGACAGATTGGATGATGAGACATGTGACATCGGTTCAAAATGGGAGACGGGAATATGAAGATGTGACACATTGTGTGAATAGGTCAGCGGAATCATCTCGGCCGCCGGCAACACTAATGGCAAACATACGACGGGCCCTTTCGGAAGATCTGCCGCTATCGAGCCGCAATCAAAACAGGAATATGAATAAAAGCAAACGGTCGGCGCGGCAGCGTGGTGGCTCAAATTGAAAGTGACAGCTTGACACGTAATATGGCACCCATAATGTGATTAGGCCAGCGTGCCACTCTCTTCTGAAACTCCCACATCCCAAAGAGCGAGCCTCACGTCCAAATCCACCAAACACACTCGGGCTCTCGCCTCGGAAAAAAGAAGGGCGGGAAGGGGGGCGGTTTTGAGGCTGAGAGGGTCGCCTTGTCTCCCACTTTCTATGAGACGAATTGAGATGATGCCGCTGTTGAATCATAACCCCCTGGAGGGAAATTGCAAACACATGTAGGGGGGTGAATGAAGGAGCATTTTTAGGTCGAGAGACGTCCATGCCAAGAACAGAAGAGCCGAGTGGGAGAAAGTGAGCAGTGGTATGCATTAAATTAGTCATTATCAGGCACAAAGCTGGCCCGGGTCCTCCTGTCAATCCCAATGATGTAAATGAGCGCTGACATGTCAATGGTATCGCCCACAGTTACTCACGACGGTGCCTCCGAGGTAAAATTCAAGAAGCATCAGAAGAAAGTAATTAGTGGAATGACGAATGGACACGGGATGGATTTAACGTGGAAAAAGATCGGGAAAGGTTTTTTTTTTAGAATGCAATGATCATGTTGAAGGAAATTGAAACTGGAGTTCATGTGAATGATACTGGGAACATGATTTTTGTTAAGGGAATGCTTGACAGATGTTTTGTATTTATTTGGAGGTGTGGAATAGAAAATTGATGTCAGTTTTTCTCAAATATGTCATGATTTTGAGCTATGGGATTGCTATTGTTAAATATGAAATGTACTGTCGTTATCACACAACTTTGTATCATTCGGAAAAATTAGTCATAAAAAGTCATAAATTAACATGATATAAAGCAGGGGCGTTAACGTTAACTCGATTTCATGTGGGCCATTTTAGATATAATATTTAGATTTTTTTTTAAATAAATGGATTAAAAGAACTGGATTAAAAGCACTGAATATTCAGTTTTTTATCGATCTAAAACAATGTTTATTTTAGCTTTATTTATACATTTTTAGATTTTACAAAATGTTTTTGAACTAAAAACACAGAAAAAAAAGATTAAAAAATTACAATTATTGATTTAAAAGGGGGAAAATCAGGAAATTTAATATACATCTATACTCTTCATTTTAATTTGATCCTAAAACAGAAAGTCGGCACTCATGATTTACTTTCCCGGGCCACACAAAATGATGCGGCGGGCCAGATTTGGCCCCCGGGCCGCCACTTTGACACATGTGATATAAAGTATGAAAGAAACAAGCATGGCTGTAACACCTAAATTATTTTTATAGAGTTGTGTGGAAATAGTAAGAAAATAGTAAATGGTTAAGCTGGAGAAGAAAAAAAGCATGCAAATTCTAGCTTGAACTCATTGGCTGATATCCAATCCATTGGGACTCCCTATTTAAACAATTAGCACTGAAATGTTTCATCATTTACTCACTGCCAGGCCATCAGTTTAGTGTCACTCAACAGATTTTTTTTCAAATTGTTCCCTATTGTAATCAAGCAGAAAAGTCAAATGAACTTCTCAGGAATGTCGAACAGGAAATTTGAAAGAAAAAAATAAAGTCCAGAAGACTGCAGCACTCACAGGGAGAGGGGGAAAAAATAAAATTATATAACCGAGTGACAGGAATGAAAAAGAAGTATTGTGTTTGGCATTCACAACTTAAGCTGAGGGCCACATTTCCCTCACAAGCCCTCTCAAATTGATCTTGGCCGGGTACTGGTTTAACATGGAAGGGAGTTGGTAGGCACTTTTTGCCTGAACATTTCTCAAGTCAAGGTTGGGGATTTTCCCCTTCGTCTTACTGATGATGGAATGAAAAATGGAGAAGAGCACTTGACGGGGACACAGCGTGGAAAATGAGTGGACGGCGGCGGTGACTGCGCCGCTGGGAATGTGAGCGAGTCGCAATGGTCAGCCAAGCACGGTTAAATGAAACGCCGCTCGCTTTCCAGAAACGAGGGTCATTTCTCAACCATGTTTAAAAATGTGTCAACAAGCAGGAAGACGGACTCAACCTGCCAATTACGCTAGCCGCAAAGACCATTTAGATATATCTCAAAGTCAACTAGCAAATCATTTCAAGGGAAGCAGCGCCATAACCCGAAATGTCTGCCTAATCAAAAAAGCAAACCAATGTCATACATTAGCCCTCACTTGACTCCGTCAAGATATATTTTCTTCTTTCTTCCAACTCGCCATCTCCCCTCCCCAGCCTTTTAGTTCAAGAAAAGCCTGTCACAAGGAATCAAGTCAAGGCAAAGACATAGTCGAGCGGCCGTGACAGGCTGAAAGCCACTCAAATGGGTCTATAATGAGTCTAATAATGGTGTGGGTAAGCATAATTTACTTGAGTCAGGGCTCCTGAGAGCCAAAGAATGCATCAGATGATGACTGCGGCATGAGCCGGCAGGCGATGATGAGTCTCGGTTCCCGATGATACGACACGGGCGTAGCGGAAGGTAGGCAAGCGCCGAGCCTACCTTCCCGACCCACTCTCTCGAGCCGGGCCCCCGGGGCCGAACCACAGTCAGAGCTGCTCATCACGGAGCACTGGACTGGAAAATCGCACATGACTGGTTGCTTCCAGAGGGCCTCAGATGGCTCAACGGCGACCCGTCTCCTTTGAAATAGAGAACGGGGTGACCTCACGCCGCCCAGGGAGTACATGTTAACTGCATCTTGCCTTGCCAGAGCGTGCAATGTGTATGTGTGTGTTGTTTCATGCTAGTTGAGTGTAGCGTTGTATATGTCTGTGGGCAATAGCGCCCCGGAGAAACGAGTTACTCACGGACAAATAATCGCGGGATCGTCAATGAGGGGAAAACGATGTCAACAAAACGTGTACGTGACCTAGCATTAAAGGAATCCGTGTCTGTTTGGACTCATGGCAACGTTTGCGAAAAATAAACACAAGATGCAGATACTACTTTGTTTTTTAATGCGCAAATACTAACAATTTAGTGCTGCCTATGAGGATATAAGAAAATACTCGGTGAATATTTATACAGTGGTACCGCTACATGCGAGCTTAATTCGTTCCGGGACTGAACTCGTATGTCGATCTTCTCGTAACTCGAGCGAATGTTTCCCATTGAAATGAACTAAAAACAAATTAATTCGGTCCAACCCTCTGAAAAAACACCAAAAACAGTATATTGGCTTGGAAAAACATTTGTATTTGTTGTAATTCGCCATCTATTGACAAAGTAACAAATAACGAGTGGTTTAATAGTATACTAAAAAGTGTTTAATAGAACTAAAATTAGACGTGGAGGATTCACAGACGGACATAGAAGCAGGAGGGGGGCGGGGGGTTCGGGGGGGACTATATCCACGGCAACGCACTCGTAACCGAACAAACAAATTTAAATTAACTTGGATTAATATATAGACACACTCAAACATACGTTTAATGTAACTTTACACAAAACTGAATTCTATTTTTGTTTTAATCTTTTGTTACCTTCGTTTTCCGGGTTAGCGGTTTGCCACGCCTCCACCCTCACGTTCGCTATCGATGGGCTGTTTGCTGTTGTATTCCCTTCAAAATATTCCGAAAATGATGCACACAAATGTCCTCACAATAGGATAACGCATGACCACTTGCCAACGAGAAGTAGTCTTGAATGAGCGATTGCAGGAGCTAACAGGCTAAGGAAGGAATAACAGGAAATGCAACAGCTCAGCCTACCCACGTATTGATTGAGGGTAATGAAGTTTTATTCTGAGAAAGGGTGCCATTAGCTATCGGTGTTGTGTGCACGAGTATACTTCATTACCCAGAAAGCCCTCTTTTTGCCCTGCGCATGCGCATTGCGCGTTTTCTGGTCCATGTGTAGGAGAAACTCGTGTGAAGAAATTGTTCAGTGCTCGTAGATATCTGTTATACACGGAAGAGATGCGGCAAAAAAGACAGTGCGCTACAATGATAAACAGCCTCTCATGTCATGGCCACCTGGCTTTCTCGCATCTCGAAATGTTTCTCGTATCTAGAGCGAATTATTTGCTCGAAATTTTCCTCATATCTCGAGAATCTCGTAGGTACAGCTGCTCGTATGTAGAGGTACTACTGTATATGAGAAAGTACAATACACCGTTCAAGGAGACACAATATGGGAAGGGGATACAGCTGGTAAACAATACGATAGGTCAGATTAGAGTGTGGCAGGGCTGTCCTTACACTGGATCCATATCTAGTTCTGATTTTTTGCTCTGTCTTTCCTTGACAATGACCCCTTTAGAGCCGTAAATCTTTGGAACATTGTCGCAAAGGCGTATATCTCGCTTGCTTTTTGTCGCCCGAACCATTCGTCACTGTCCACCTCCTAAGGACTCCAAGGACAAGTGTGTGCTTGGCACTCACACACGGTTGTCTAAACTGAGGCGACAGGCTACTGACAGTTCATGTGCCAGAATGTAGTGTGCCAGGAGGAGAGATTTGTGAAAATATGCACTCTGTCATTTCCTTTCCATATTCCTGACATCATCACTTTGTCAAGAAGCCAATATGTGAGTACGCGGCTAGTATATACCACGCATGCCGGGGCTGCGTTTGAGGGATAAAATGTCTCATACTCCACGTGGGTGGAGAACATGATATACGTCGGAGAGTATCAGAGGAACACGCTGACAGCTGACGGCTGATGAATTATTCTTGTGTCATCACAACAGAGTCGTCAAAAGTTGAAAATCAACTGATGCCATCGCTGTACTTTGACACGTTTTGAACGCGGTTGCGCGTTTCTCCGTTTTGAAGCCAGGCTTTAAGATTTTGCCGTGCCCGACCTTTAAACGGCTTCCCGAATCTACCCCGAACTTAACGTTTGATCCCTCCTGCTGGAAAGGCGGGCTGAAAAGATAACATTTCAAGGGAAGCAAAGCGGAAGAAAACAGCCCGCAGAAAGCCGGGCTGCTGAACATGCTCACTGTCAGCTTCTTTCGTTTAATTTGATGCCTCTGTCTCCACCGGCGGCAGTTGAGACTAATCTCATTGAACGCTAGAAATGAGTGTTGGTGACAGGGATGTCAACAGCGGTTTGTTTCGAGCTCGGCAGGAGAACAGTACCTGCCTGTGTCTCTCTGTTACACAAGTGCCCCCAGCCTTCCCTCCCTTGTGTGTCCAAGTCATTTGGCGTTACCGTCAATCCCACAGGCCAACGACGACGTGCTTAATCACTCGACACCGTTTTTTCCCTTCTCTCTCGCACGCAAACGCGGGCACGTTTCTCCGGCTGACAGCCTAAATAGAATCCCACCCCCCGTTTCAAAACATCCGAGCCAAAAGCATCTGTTTCCCTTTGAGTGGAAGACTATAATGGGAGTGGAGAGCCTTCCAACAGGTGAGTGTGAACAAATGTGTTGAAAAGAAGTCCAAGTTAACACCGAACAGGCAAGATAGAAGGTGCAGTGTATCCGTGTTTGTTCAGTATGGAAATTGAAATACTATGTCAAGAAATCGTCCATTGGATGTAATTTTAAGTCTTTTAGTTAAGGCAACAAAATCCTTAAAATGATATATATATTTTCTATATCATGTTTTTCCATTGTGCCCGATACAACACCAAAATTATGTGATGATTGGGGAGTACGTACCAAAAAAATATATAAAAAGTGTCTTGGTTCATTTACCTGAATTTGGTGCAGGCGCAGTGGGATCGATTCCCAGTGGGTAGCGCATCGAGGGTTTGATTCCAGGTGGCGTTGGCATGTTCTTCCAGGCTCGTGTGGGTTTTCTCTGGGTACTCCAGACCCTTATGGGGAAAAGCAATTCAGAAAATGAACTAATGAACAAGTTGGAATATACTCAAGTTAAATCGTTTACAGGACCAATGGAGGGATCCAGTAAAAAAAATAAAAATAAAGAAAATTTGGAAAAGAAAGGTTCAAACCTCAAACATTATTTGGTGGTTTGTTTTGAAATTTTCAAAAATAAAAATTGACTTCCACTGATCTGAAATGTGTACATTGGGATTAACTCCCCCTGTTAATGTTGCGTTCATATTATGGGGCAAAAAAAGAGAAATAAGAATGATTTAACAAACAAGGGAGATGTCTGTGTCCGTAGTTAAAGGTTATGAAATCTTTTAAAAGGGCAACGCGGCATTTGTTGATCAAATGCGTGTAACTCATCGTGAAATTTCTTTTGACGTTCCTATCCTTAACCGCAGACCTTATTGCCTTACACTCCCTGCTCCCGTTGCTCAATAACTCCCCCGTGGTTGTCAATCACCCAGAGGAGCCTGCTGTAAAGACATCCTGCAGAACGAAAGGGGTGTCGGTGGGTGTTAACCGGGGTCACGAGTTCAAAGTAAACTGATGAGAAGAGCCGCCATTTGACTTAAAGTACGACGGGGAGACGTCGGGAACACGTGTGTTGGAATTGAGTGAGAACAAATCCTGGTGACGGCAGAAGCGGCAACGGCGCGGGGCAGATTGGGCGCGGGCAGCAGTGCGAGAGAGAATCCGATTCATCTTGATCAAAGGCTTGTGTCAGTGACAAAGGAGCGTTTGTTTAGCCCAAGCATGACATGTATCTGAGAGCCATAAATTACAGAGAGAATTAGAGAAGCCTGGTGGATTTCATGCTCGTGTGCCTGTCTGTCTCTTTGGGTGCAGCACACACAGATTTTTACACAATCCCACGGACCACACACAAGTCTGGGGAGGGGGATGGGCAATGTGACACCATGAGGGCACATGTCAAGGACCGGATGACTTCAACCAGGAATGTCAAGGCGCGGCCTGCGGGCAGGGGGTGGCCCGCTAGGGGTCTAAACTGCAATTGAAAAAAAAGGAGTGATGCAAAATTAGCTGCAATTGGCAATGATAGATGTCCAATTTACTTAAACTAGCTGTGGATGCTCATTTTTCAGTGCCATTGAGAGAAAATAAAAAATATGACACGTTGCATGCGGTGTGGATGTTAGGATACATCTTTTAAATGAATTTCACTTCATAAGAGTCCAAGGATAAGCAATATATTTTCTAGAGGAAAATATTGCCAGCAAACAGCTAGTTTTGACAGTAACCTTTTTTATCTAGGTCTACAATGTCTTGTGTGTCTTGTGTCTCTCTTGCTGCTGCAACCAAGACATTTCCTGAATACGGTATGAAATAAAGTTATAATCTAATATAATATAATCCAATCGAAGATCAATGATCAAAGGTGTCGGACTCGGGTTGGTTCGCGGGCCGCCTTAACGTCAACTCGATTTCACGTGGGCCGGACCATTTTAGATATATTTAGATTTTTTTTAATAAATGGATTAAAAGAACTGGATTAAAAGCTCTGAATATTCAGTTTTTTAAAGATCTAAAACAATATTTATTTTAGCTTTTTTAAATATATTTTTTTAGATTTTACAAAATGATTTTTGAATTAAAAACACAGAAAAAATGGATTAAAAAATTACAATTATTGATTTAAAAGGGGGAAAATCAGGAAATGTAATATACATCTATACTTTTCATTTTAATTTGATCCTAAAACAAAGTCGGCACTCATGATATACTTTCCCGGGCCACACAAAATGATGCGGCGGGCCAGATTTGGCCCCCGAGCCACCACTTTGACACGTGACCTATATGGTAACATCGTGCTATAGCATTTATATTGATATATTTTCATGTCCCTCAAATCAAAACTTATTCCGATACAGCAACTATCGCCTGAGCAACACATTCAAACTGGTTTCTCAATCTTACAGCAATTAAAACCAAATCCATTAAACTTTTAATAGGTCTTAATAATAGTTCTTAACATCTCCGCCAACTCTGAAAGTCGAAGGTGTGCCTAATCTGGCCTTCTGACAATTCTGTGTTGGAGGGAAGAAAAACAAAAGTGCAATCGGAAAATAACGTAGTAGGCAAAGCCTCACTCGGAGAATTCTGCAGAATATCGTAATCTCCCTCTGACGTTCTGAGAAAGAAAGTACGTATTTTGTAACCTCTTCCAGTAGTCCAAGTCCACACTTCTATTTTATTCTTCAAATTCCCCGTTTCAGCCAGACCAAAATTGAGTGAATGTTCGTGCGTGCGTCATGTCAGACGCAATTAGTTGCTGAAAAGGTTACAGTGTACTTGGTGTATGTCCCTGATGCAACCCTTCTGCCCGGCCTGCTTGGTTGACATTTGTTTGAAGTTCTCTGCCAAAGCCATCATCTGTGTTTACTCTGTGCTGGCATGTTTGGAAAAACGTTTCAATAGCAATTATCTAGCAATCCCCAAAAAATGACAGATGAATTAAGAAAAATAGTTGCCGAGTTGATGAGGCATGACGTCTGATGGGACGGCTTGAGCTCCTTCCAAGCCTAACAGCGAATGAAAAGTAGCGAGGAGCGATTCATTCCAGCTTTTTTTTGGGGTAACAAAATCATCTAGCCTCCGACGAGATATCGTTGAAACGCAAGAGAAAATAGAAACAAAAAAAACCCGACAACAACAACAACAAAAAGTCTGATGAATTGAAATGGCGGAATGAGAAAGGAGCCAACGTTTGACAAATTACTTTGAACACTTTTGACTGTCAAGCTGTTAATTTATGACTGTGCAAACTTCCAAGTGTTTACCTTGGAAGCCTAACACAGAGTCTCACAGCTCTCGGAGGTGACTGCAAAATGAAATATGGAGGCAGCTGGGCTATTTATTTATTTATTCCCTTGCCTGGCTCTTTCACGGCTCTATTTGTTTTAATCCTCATGAGTGTTGTAGGAGAAACCGATTCCTGTTCACATTAATAAAAATAATATTTTGCGGAGGGAGGTCTAATGGTCAAAATGTCACATGTATGAGTCTTTCTTTTTCCGAGCCACAGACATAACTCAACAAGCTGCTCTTATATTTGCTTCCCTCCCAGCTGCCAAGGACAAAGCTTTTTTTAGTTAGTCCTACCTTTGACTCACTGGTGGAATATATAGAGCTGAAATGACAACGGCAACAAATTACTACACTGCCAGCTAGAAAGTGCTTGTCCACTTTCACAGTTTAATGCGATCCACGAGGAGATGTATCAAATAATAGCAGCGTTATTGCAGAATGGGAGGACATTTTGGCTTAAAAAATAAGTGCTTACTTTTCTCATTTTCTGCTCCATATTCAATATTGTAAAGACTAAAGTTACAGATCAGTAGTAACATTTTTATTTCTTTTTTAGGCACTTATTCGGTATAATCAGAATAAGAGAGTTGTGGGTAACGGGGTGGCATATCTGTACTAATGTTGGTACACGGTCGATTGGTCGCCGGTCTTTTGGTCGCCGATCTTTTGGTTGCCCGGAAGGTTATTGATAATTACCATTTAAATCGTTGCTCAAATTCCCTAAATACAAACTGTGAATTACTATTTAGTCATACTTAATGCCCTGGTAATTATTAGGCTAAAGAAAAGCTCCAAATTTCCCGGACCTTTATTGTTTTTTGTTGGAGAACTTGTTAAGACCCTGACTGACGTAGCTTCTTAAAGGGACAACGCATGTACATACAAACTCTTATAGACTCACACGTCGGCTCAGTGAAACTGCTCATGGCCATTCTTGGCTTTTATTGATGCGTAGACAGTGTTGTTTTACCTTGTTTTGTTGCCGGTCTTTTGGTCGTCGGTCTTTTGGTCGCCGGTCTTTTGGTCGCCCTGATCACGACAACGGGCGACCAAAAGACCGGCGACCAAAAGACCGACGACCAAAACACGGCGACCAAAAGACCGGCGACCAATCAACCACACACGACTAATGTTAGCTATTTGGCAGGAATAGAAGCTAGCTTTTTAGCTATGTAACACATACAATATACATGTAATAATAAAGTTACGGTAATAAGAATTATTTTAGTTGGTCTCACTATGAGTACATTTACTTAGAAGCTCTATGGTTGAATCTTATTGATGTAAAGTATTTTAAATTTGAAGAGTGGAATGTGAAATGGCCTCCAATTCTGGAATGACCCAAGCAAGCAATGCATTAAGTAATAACACAATTTTTAATGTTATTGTTGTAGTTTGCAGCAATGATGTAGATATGCACCGCATAAAAATGTCTTCGAAATATTAAAAACACGAATTGTGGTTTAGCCAAATGACATTGTCTTCCATTTAAAATCCAATCTACAGCTTTAGTCAGGGAATTAGTCCACTAATAACACCTAAACTACTCTTAGAAAAAAGTAAGACACAATGGAATCTTTCAAATACTCACAGGGGTCAAATGAATTCCATCCAAACTAGTATTTTTTGTACCCCTTTTTAACGCATGCTAAAGCAACAGGTGGACCAACACAAAATAAAATAAGGACACCTCAATCGCCAATGAGAAATGGGTAGAATTTGCTTGACCGTGATTTATGGCGGTAAACAACAATGGGCCACGGAAACCGTTTGTCACGTGAAGTAATTTACAAGTACTTTTCGTATTCTTCATTGGTCGAAAAAAAAAGCCAAGATAAACCTCTTTATCTGGCTGCTTAGCTCAGGTTGTGGAGCTAGCCCTTTCCTCCTATTCTCCGCGGGATGGCTCCCCTCTGAAGCGTTTGACTGAAAACATGTGCTCTTTAATCACCCGGGTGACAGTCCCTACCCTGCATTTGTGCCTCTGCCCCTTTGCAACAATAAAGGCAGGGTCATGCTCAGTGTCAGCTCCAGGCGTGGGCTTTGGAAGGAGGGAGTCCAAGACTTAAAAGACAGACAGCAAGAATGTAAAGACTGATACGCTTGATAATACCGATGAATTGCACGTTGGGATTCCGAGCAAAGCCAGAATGTGCGCGTTTTGTGCATTTTCATGCACGATTGTTCCACCGCGACGAGACTGACGAGATCCCGTGACCTTTTTAACTCTGGTGCTTCTGTTTGTCTGCTTGATTGACAAAGGAATGGGGAGCCGGTAGAGTTCATGTTGGAAGCAACTTCTCTGTAAAAATTAAGTGTTTAATTTTAAGAGATGAAATCTAATCAACAGGTGTCAGCCTGTTTCTCTATATTCGCATTTCAGCATGTAAGGGCATGCCATATGTGTGTACAACTTTGAGCGTGTGTGTGTGTGTGTGTTTGTGTCGGAATTCTTGAGGAGTTCATGGTGAGGCCAGGCCCCATGGCGCAATGTGGGGGGAGAGGCCATTAATTACACAGCGGTGACACTGGGACAGCCGGGGCCTGTAATTGATGCCTCCTTTGCGGCAGGAGAGGGAAGGGGTCACGGTTCAGACCGACCCAAAAAAAAAAACGAAGGAATTAGAGGTATAAGAAAAGCATCAAATCCAAAACATGCACCTTCAAGAAATTTGTGTGCTTTCAAACACACGAGATACGCGTTTACGTATCAAATGAGGTGCGACGTCAACACGATTCTCGGAAAAAGCTATAGGAACGCCCACGGTAGGAGCGAGCGAGCCAAATTTTGCACGCAAAAAAACAACCCAAAAAAAAGTCTTTAACCACTTGGAACGCATTTTTTTTATGATGGTTATAAGTCAAAATGAATTAGACGGCATGAGAGCAACAGCATCTGCAGCTGTGTATGACTAATGTTTGAATCAAAAAGCAAAGCCGCACTTGTGGCAGGTGTGGCTTTGGCAGCGGTTTTGCTGCTCCGAGCGATCGGCTTTTTGTCTATACTTTAAATTCCATCACTTAAAGCTAATGGATAATCACACGCACATTATCGCTTATGACACACTCGGCGGGTGGAACATCTGTTCAAATATTCTCTGTGACTGATGGGGTTGTTCACTGACCTGTTGAGGGCATTTTATCACGCTGAGTGACGCTTGGAACGTTTCAACTACCTCCACGACCTTCTCGTTTCTCGGTATTTTCAGCTAGTTTGACTACAGTATGTGCGCTACACCAATGTCATAATACATTTGCGGCTTACTGTAGAGTAAAACTGAGATTTGGCTCGTAATTCAAACTAATGAAAGACAAATGTATCTTATGAATGCTTGTCTGTATTGTCATAAACTCGGGCTGTTAAAGTAGTTAAAGCTTTAACTTTAAACCCTTGACATGTTTATTAATCATGCTAAAATTCAGAAGAATCCGTCTGTTTGTCAGCTAGACAGTATAGAGGGAGGGTCCGTGTTGGCCAGTGAAAGAACGAGTTGATGTCAAGTTGTTAGTTAACAAATGGCATCAAATTTGATTAAAATCTGGAATGTATATGAGGACTACAAATGATTCTAAATTGGTAAAAAATAAAAAAGATGAAGAGGTTGTTTTCTCACTGTATGGGGCTAGGTTAAAATAAAAAAATAAAAAAGAATATAGTATATACAGTGGTACCTCTACATACGAGCAGCTCTACCTACGAGATGCTCGAGATATGAGGAAAATTTTGAGCATTATAATTAGCTCTAGATACGAGAAAAATTTCGAGATGCGAGAAAGCCAGGTGGCCATGACATGAGAGGCTGTTTATCATTGTAGCACACTGTCCTTTTTGTCGCATCTCTTTCGTGTATAACAGATATCTACGAGCACTGAACGATTTCTTCACATGAGTTTCTCCTACACATTGACCAGAAAACGCACAATGCGCGTGCGTGGGCAAAAAGAGGGCTTTCTGGGTAATGAAGTATACTCGTGGACACAACACCGATAGCCAATGGCACCCTTTCTCAGAATAAAACTTCATTATCCACAATCAATACGTGGGTAGGCTGAGCTGTTGCATTTTTTCAGTGTTATTCCTTCCTTAGCCTGTTAGCTCCCACGATCGCTCATTCAAGACTACTTCTCGTTGGCAAGTGGTCGTGCGTTATCCTATTGTAAGGACATTTTTGTGCATCATTTTCAGAATATTTTGAAGGGAATACAACAGCAAACAGCCCATCAATAGCGAACGTGAGGGTGGAGGCGTGGCAAACAGCTAACCCGGCCAGGAGAAGGTAAAAAAACATTAAAACAAAATTAGAATTCAGTTTTGTGTACAGTTACATTAAACGTATGTTTGAGTGTGTTTGTATATATTAGTCCAAGTTCATTTAAATTTGTTTGTTCGGTTACGAGTGCGTTGCCGTGGATATATTCCCCCGAAAGCCCCCTCCCCGCCTGCTTCTATGTCCGTCCGTGTATCCTCTGCGAAATGTGTCTAATTTTACCACTAGTTATGTGTTACTTTGTTAATAGATGGTAAATTAGAAGAAATAAAAGTTTTTTTCCAATCCAATATCCTGTTTTTGGTGTTTTTTCAGAGGGTTGGAACGAATTAATTTGTTTTTAGTACATTTCAATGTGAAACGTTCGTTCGAGTTACGAGAAGATCGACATACGAGCTCAGTCCCGGAACGAATTAAGCTCGTATGTAGAGGTACCACTGTATGTATAGTATATCAGACACCCCTAATCTTGCCTCATATTTGAATGAATTGTGAATGAGCGCTATTCCTATCTGACTATCCTACTTTAAATAATAAATATGTTGGGGTGAGCCTTATGAGAAGGTTTCTCTCGCTTGGCATAATGATGCAAGCATCTGATTTTCTAGATGTTGTTCAAAAGATGCACAAGTCTTGAGCAGAAGCAGCAGTGAGATGGAGAGGAAGCCCCACTGTCAGTTGAGGAAGAGCGATGGGCTGCCAAGCAGATGGACTCCCCCTTGTCAGGGTCCTTTCACTTCCTGTGGTTGTCCTTTGATCTGCCTGATGACTAATGACTATCCCGTCAAGCGCAAGGCAGGCAGACAGCGATCCCTATGTATGTGTTTGTGTATGTATGAGAGAGAGCTTTTACATGCGGCACAGGGGGGGCCCTTTGGGGTCTCCACCCAGCCTGGTTAGCTCTCCTGCAGGAGAAGAGGTGTCTGAGGAGACAGGGGTGATTGAGAGAGGTCGGAGAGGGAGGTCAGACGCAGGGCAACAGAAGACCCGGTAAGCCACACACTGTGACAGTACACAGATAGCGTACGTGACCTCTCGGGGTGAACTGAGATCTATTAAAGATGTAAATGACGCTGGAAGTCCGTAGAATGTCAGGAAGCAAAAAGACAATTGTTTTGGATAGAATACTGATGGCTCTCAGCTCGGGGAAATGTTATACGGCCAGGTTTGTTCACCTTGGCTTGGGAGTTTATCTCATTGACTGTCCACACAAGGGTCTAATGTGCTGGTAGTTAGTATGAGTTAAATCTTATTATTGGACACTTTCGAGTGTTACTTGTGGCCGTAACCTTGGTGTATTTCTGTTTTAATTAATTTGATTTACAGGAATACTTTTTTTAACATTGAATACATGTATAAATGTATATGCATATATATATTACGAAAAACCTCAGAAAAGGTACAATAACAATTCACAAAAATACTAATATAACTTACCCCAAATATTCACTTCCTCGATAAAGAGTTGAAGGTCTTAGATGTCCATTGTAGCAACGACTGTCCCTGCAAGGATTAAAAACACATGTTAACCGCAATAAAAGACCCATCCTTTGGCTTGACCGTTGCAGGTCAAACGAATTGCACGTCTATCACCGTAAATGGCAGTTTTTTTGGCGCTACGACAAGCTCGATAGTCAATTTACAATCATTTTCAAATCCATATTCATGAGAGATAAAAACTTAGGATACATCCATGGTCATGAAACATAACAAAATAAAATATAAATAAATGATTAGGTACTATTTAGCAATAAACGTCAAACTAGATTTCACATTTCATACTTTCAATGAGAATTTCAATGAGAACTTTCAATGAGAACTTTCAATGAGAACGTCAATGAGAACTTTCAATGAGAACTTTCAATGAGAACTTTCAATGAGAACTTTCAATGAGAACTTTCAATGAGAACTTTCAATGAGAACTTTCAATGAGAACTTTCAATGAGAATTTTCAATGAGAACTTTCAATGGGAAGATTCAATGAGAACATTCAATTAGAACTTTTAATGAGAACTTTCAATGAGAACCTTCAATGAGAACCTTCAATGAGAACCTTCAATGAGAACCTTCGATGAGATCTTTCGATGAGAACTTTCAATGAGAACTTTTCAACCGCTTTCCTTCAAAACGCATCTATGCTTTTTCGCGCTGTTATTATTTTTTTTCCTTGCACCTTACATGACATCTCGCAGAGGAAGTTATGTTTTCAGGGTGACGGTACAACACTGCGCCCCCGTTACAGGAGTCCTTGGACGATGGAAAGTGAAATCAAATGAGAACCAGGTGTGTCAAGAATGGGAATAAAGCAACAAACAGTGGGAGTGGGAGGCGGGCGAGAGCTGACCTAAGCAAAAGGTGAGCAGGTCAGTCGGGGGTCAGTGGTGACGAGGGGGAGGTTTGTTGAAGGTGAGAAGGTGAAGGGAAGGTAGAAGGCGAGGGGGGGGTGTTGGTTTAAACAGGTCAACGCTCAGTTAAGTCGCCGGGGTAAGTGACCCCTAGCTAGCTTCTGATTGGATGACCGTTTTATATAGTCAACCAGGCACTTTCACTTTGGCTCGAGCGCGATCGCGTGTTCCACGCGAATTCATCGGCGTGGAATCAAATGAGTGACAGTGGTGCCTTGGTGGGATGTCTTTATCTGGCCAATTACAGCAGCCGGGCTTTTTGTTGCCTGACTGCCAGCCCTTGGGAGAGATCACACGCGCTGTCAGTCATAGGTGCTTTCCCGCAGAGACGCCGAGTGATTGACAAGCACGCCGATTGACACTTTGCTACTTGGGCTGTGTGGAGTGGAAATGGCGGCTGCTATTTCAGGGTGGGGTTAATGAACAAAGAGATTTCATTTCCTCATTTTTCAAAGGGCACAAATTGTCTTTTACAGGCAGCCCAAAAAGAAATGCGACATTGAAAAATTCTAAATAAAAAAATGGGAGGGGGGACTCTTGGTCCATTTAGGAATAGGAGGACATTTTATGTGGCAATTTTTAAATAAGGCAGAAAATTAAATGAGTAGGGGCTTATCTTTCAAAACCTTTGAAGCCGAAATGTACCGTATTATATGGAGTATAAGTCACACTTGTTTTCCTAGATTGACAGGACCTGTGACTAAAATTCAAGTTTTTTTTCTCTCTCTTTGGTGACCGGCAACCTGTTATGATGTTGCTTTTTGAGGCTATAGTTATCAGAAAGAACTGTTATGCCGGTTGTACTCCATTTTCTTATTGTTGCTTTAATCTCGGTTTGTTCTTCGTTTCAGCTAAAACAGAAAAAAATTCCTCCCAGAAATACGACTTATACTCCAGTGCGACTTTAATATTTTTTTCTCTCTTTAATGCGTATTTAGCTGCTAAGATTTATACTCAAGTGCGACTTATAAAACGGAAAAATACGATCCTCCCATTGTGGAATGACCTTAACACTATTGTTGTTAAGTCACAGCCCATCTTGTTAATTTTAAATGTGCTTTCTTGATAGTCTGCCCAAATAAACACTGATGACCCAGTCATTTCAATAGGAAAATAATAGACGGCAAGTTTCAATGGCCACTTTACACCGGGACTTTTTTTCAAAAAAACAACAACAACACACCTTTTGACATTGAAATCAATAAACCGAAGCTGCAATTTGTCCTGGGGACTCCAGTGAACTTTTAACACTGACAACTGTGCTTTGAAGAATGCAAATATGATCCACCCCTCTTAAAACGTTTATGGGGAAGGCAGCGGCAACGGCAGCAGCAGCGCGTCTAAACACTTGCAGATGATTTATCACCCTCAGGATCCTTCGGCCTGGGTTAAAAGCAGATGAGGAGCAAACTGGTCTGGATCAAAGGTAAACACAAATAAATCTGCTGAAAAGGAGAGGGAGAGAAGTGGGCAATGGGCCTGGAAGGATGTGGAAATAGGAGGGAGGCGGAGGCAAAGAGGGGAGTGCTACTCCCTTGATTTATGGGCCTTTTGGTATTTAAATCACCCACGTACAACACAAGCCTTCTTGTGAAACTTTGTTGCTGCTTTCGTTTAACCCCTGGCTGGCACGGGAGTCAAACCTAAGGACCGGGGGGTCAGATCTGGCCCGTCACATCAGTGTGTGTGGCCCGTAAAAGTAAATCCGGCATTTGTTTTTTGGTCAAGAAAAAATTCTGATGCGGTTTTTCTCGTCCACACAAAAGATTGGGGATGACAGAAATTATATTTGCAGTATTTTGCTTTAAAATAAAATAATTTAAAAGTTAGAGATATTTTAAAATCTTTTATTCGTAAATTACTAAGAAAAATATGTTGAAATTAGAAGATTTAGAGAAAAAAAATTGTTCAAAACTAAATTCTGAAAATATCATCACCTCGTTGTCACTTTTTATATTTGTTGCTGCTTTCGTTTAACCCCTGGCTGGCACGGGAGTCAAACCTAAGGACCGGGGGTCAGATCTGGCCCGTCACAGCAGTGTGTGTGGCCCGTAAAACTAAATCTAGCATTTGTTTTTTGCTCAAGAAAAAATTCTGATGCAATTTCTGTCGTCCACATGAAAGATTGAAGATGACAGAAATCCTATTTGCAGTATTTTCTTTAAAATAAAATAATTTAAAAGTTACGAGATAATATTTACCGTCTTTTATTCGCAAATAACAAAAAAACACAAAAATTAGAAGCTTTTTAGAAAAAAAATGTTCCAAAAAAATTCAGAAAATATCATCACCTAGTAGTCGCTTTTACATTAAAAAAAAATAAGTATGTAGAACATTTAAGGTAAATGCGGAAAACATCTATTAAGATAAGTACATGAAATTTGAAAAAAAAAAAATGGAAAAAAATGTGAATACTTGTTAAAACCTATGAAAAGAAATGCAAAAAAAAATGTGAATAAATTTTAAAACCTTAAACAAAAAAAGCAAGCATATTTAACATATTTTCTACAGCATTTAGGTCAACAAACCGTCAAAATAGTTCTAGTCGACAACCATAATGGCCCCTCCGAAGCAAATCAAAATTACGATGTGGCACGCGTCAAAGATGAGTTTGACACCTCTGGTCTAAAAGGCTTACTTTTGCAGCGGTGCCATTTTGAAAGTAGGGGAGGTAGGGGGGGTCTAAAGGGCGTCAAAATGATGTAACGAGGGCCGCCCGGCCATGAAAGGCTGGCTATGTTTCATTTTCCAAGAAGTGTGAAAGAACAGGAGGAAGGAAAGAGACGTCTGGAAGGCAGAGAGCGAGCAATATGTGAGTGTTGAGAGAGCAGAGGAGGGGGGTTGTGGGGGGGAGGTTTGGGGAAGAAGGCACGCCAAGGCTTCAGGTTTGATGTGGGCGTTTTTTTGACAGCTATAATTCTCCAGCCTACAGAATTTCATCAACACAAGTTGTGTTAAAGCTGTGCCGCAGGGCTGCGGCCCTTTCAAGTCCCAAGCTCTGACAGGTAGATTTATTAGTCCTGAAATTTGTACAGATCAGGCATCACTCATGGCAAACTGTCAAAGTGTCAAGGCTGCAATGTTCCTGCAGGGGCCCTTTTTTTTTTTTTTTTTTGCTTTTTTTCGATGCCTTTTTGTAGGGACACAAGGTTCTCACCACAAATCCAGCATGAAACATTATCGCTGTGCGAGCCAGAATGTGAGCAAGAGAATTCAGATCCCACTTAAGTCATCCTATCCAAACATTTTTGACATCAAGAGGAAATAAAGAGTGACATAAATCACCGAGAAGTACATTTGTCAGAGATTAGCAGGGGGGAATAAAAAATGAAGGGAAAGTAAAATCAGGAGTTTTTTTGGTCAACTTGAGCTCTGCGTTCATTTTTTGGCTTTTTTTAAAGCTGATTTTGCCAGCTGCAAAACTATGTTGCTGCATAGAGCTGCAATAATCATTAAAACTTGAAAAATGAATACAAAAAAACATTTTGGTCATGCAATGATTGTTATGCACCAATGGTGTCAAACTAAAGGCACAGGGGCCAGTTAGGGCCGACCATGTCATTCTTTTGGCCCGCGAAAGCAAGTTGTGTGGCTCTACTTTAATTTATTTTAATTCAAAAATAAGAGCTATAATAAAAGTTTGATCGAGAATAAAATTAGGCAACGCTTATTATTAGTAAAAAAGTTTTGTACTCTTACTTTTGTCATATTTACAGTTTTCGTTCCCTTTGAAATGACAGGGAAAATTAAGAAAAATTAAAAACTAATAATAATACAGTAAAGTTACTTCCTGTGTTCCCCTTTGAACTATTTTAGGGACAGTGTCCCATAAGTAAGCCGGTTCTTCTCCATAAGGGGGAGGAGAGAGAGCATAAATCAGGCAAAGGTGCCGAGTGATAGACGGAAAAGGGTGGAGAATGAGGCGGTAAACACGGGGCACGAGCAGGTTAACTTCACACGATGAGATTTATGAGCCGCTGCAAGGTGGTGGTTCTCATCAGGATGGTCCCACCCACTGAGGTTTGGGTAAAAAAAAAAAAGAAGGCCAAAGATTGCAGAAGGTTTGGAGCAAGTTGGAGGACAAGCAGGGAACGGATTGGGATCTCCTGACTGCCTGCTTGCTATGAGTTCCCTCTAGCCTGACATCTGGTTCTGATATTTCAGAGTTCATTACTCTTATTGGGGCTGTCGAAAGATAAATCGATCATCTCCCAGAGAACACAAACTGTTTGAAAAATGAAAGGAAATGAGGTGATGCATTGCCTGATGTTAAAATAAATCATTATGACATGATTAAAATCATATGATCTATTGATAGGAGTCAGCGCTTCTGGTTATTATGTGGCGATACACGGTACTACATGCATAGGTGTGTTTGAATTGATTGTGATAAAATGAAATATGTATTTTGATCGATACACGTTTGACATGTGACTTCTAGGTGCTTTTCATCACGGGTGAATATTTTTACATGCTGACCGGTTATAAATTTTCAATTAAATGCAGGAAGCCTGTGTGTGTGCGTAGTTATCATCACAAGTTAATTAAAAAAAAGATTTTTTAATATTGAGATCTACTTTTAGCTTGATAGCTAATTACACAAACCACTAACTCGCTCTCATGACATTTGAGAAAACGGGTTGTTCTACGAAATGCACTCTCAATTTGCGGTTTACCGTTTACAGCATTTTAATCACACACTCAGAAGTTGAAGACTATTGCAAGTGAAGTACATAAAACAAAAGGATTAAGTCGGCTCTGTCTGTATGGAGGAAAAAAAAAAAACAATGACTGGAAACCAAACTGGTGTCTGTCAGCGGGTGGAAAAAAAAAAAAAGGTAAGATGAAAGAAGCAGTCAAGGGAGTGATGATATATCTCTTCTAAGCCTGGGGCAAACCCAGGCACATGCATACCCACATTCATGCACGCCAACACACAACCTTTGACAGAGTTTTAATAAAACCTGTCCGACACCCACTCTTTTGCTAAGGTGTGAGTGATGGCCTCCATAGATTCCAGGCTGAGTTGTGTACTAAAACACACATACACAGGTGAAAACACACCCCAACTGACAAAGGAAAGAGTGATACTTGTGCGTCATGTTGTCGGCTTGCTTTGTGTGTGTCGGTAGAAGCTTGCCCATATTTGGGTGTGCTTATGATGAAGCGCACCGGGAAGTATCAAATAGTTTTTTTTCTTTTTAAATTTTATTTAATATAATTCCACAAACATAAAATGGCACCACTTATGAATGTGGCCATTTTGTGCCATCATTTCTACCCATGAACGACATAGTTGCATATAAGAATGAGTATTAATGACAACACGAGGAATCTGGGATACTCGTCTTTGATTGGTTAAAAAATGACCCCACTGAGAAAATGTGAAAAATTCTGGGGAATATTAGTTTTAATTGACATTTTTCTCGACTAGTACACATCAGAAAATTTTTTGTTTTTTTAATTTATGAAACAAAATTGTGTCTGTCCTTTTAATCCGTTTTTGGGATCTGCTTACTTTTCCTGCTTATTTTGATATTTTAATTATGTTTTGATTAAATGAGTCAATTTTATACTGGGAAGGCTCAAAATATGAATTCTTATATAGTCAAAAAGATGAACATGTGTTTGATGGAGGGCCTCCAACATGCAATTAGCTGAGGATCAAGTTGATATGTTTTTGTTAGGGAGAGATCAAAAGAGACCAAACATCCATAAATGAAGTCAGGCTACTTGATACAAATCCTGGCTTGCTCAACAAATCAAGTCTGCAGTCACAAGTGGAAGAAGCAGACCAGCAGAAAGACATTGAGCACAAGTCTGTGTGTATACTGCAAATGCGTGTGTACTTTGTGTACAAACTGTCATCAAGATAAAGAGCCCGCAGAGCTTTTGTTATGATTTTTGCTGTCAAAATCATTTGTTTAGTACTGGCATATTTCCAGAAAGCGGGGATCAGGTCCTATAGGCAATACAGAGGCTGTCACAGAGTCAGCAAAAATCTGCATCAGCTCAATTCTACAGGGCACCTAGCATGCACAAAATACACTTACGTCTATCACTTTAAAAATGAGAGAAAATCCTTGTTTTTTTCAGGAACTACATTCCGTAAATACACAAAATGATGTAGAAAACACAGCACATTTGGTAAGTTTCATCCCGCCAAGTCTATCGAATATGACCTTACCCACCTTGACTTAACTGTAACTGCATTTTTAGGGAATGTGAGGGTGACTAGTCATTGGTTGCAGATGAATCAGTCAAACACATCTGTAACTTCGAGCTAGATTGGCTCTTAAATTGGAGCAAGTATGATTTTAGTCAATGAACATGTAGTTTCTAATGTAGGGTAAGAATATCTTCATCTTAAAAATAAAAAACCTCCCCACAAGATACGTTTTCTTAGCCAAAGCAAAGAGTTTATTTGAAAACAACACTAGGAAAATTGATTCTATGAAAAGCATTTTGGATTTTTTTTTCTGGTACTTGGAACGAATGATTGTTTTCCCCTCTTTTTGCTATTCATCCTCATTTTACCATGACCGATGAAGTGGAACAAAATGTCAGGTCGGCCTAGTCCCTGTTTGCAGGAATGCACGTGTTAGATAGAATTTGATGCATTTCCAAAGGAAGTGCTGATGACCGATAGGTGAAAAGATCCAAGGATGACCAACGGCAGGCACCAACTGTGATTCATCACAATTTCCTGCTTTTCAAAGACAGGAACATTGTCTGTTTTTGTTTCCTGTGCATCTATCAGTAGGTTCACATTGCCTTTTTTAAACTTCCCTTTACAATCACAAATCACCTTCCATAAATTATCACTTAAATTTACTAGATAAGGATGCAGTCGAGTGTTGTTCAATGGTCATCGCACCATAAAAATGATTTATTTATTCTCTTGATACACGGCCTTTAAATGCTCATATAATGGCTTTTGGCACATGATTTCACAAAATATCAATTTTTCAAGTTTTTCACCAACTAAAAGTTGGGAAAACGACTATTTTAGCCAATTGAAATGATGAGTAAATAGCTACTTGTGCTTCGATTTTCGCTCTGCTGCATTCCTGCGGTCAATTTTCCCGGCCCGTTTGGCGTGGATTCGAGCCCACGTGTGCCGGTACGCTCCCCGAGTGGCTCAGCTCTGCTGCCTGTCACTCAGGAAAAAGCCTTGATGAAGAGAAGCCATTCTTCCACCTCCCATAACTGTCACCTCCTGTGTTCCCTCTTGGCCCTGACAGCATGGCTGACCCCTCTCCCCCTGTCAGCACTCAGGTATAATCCGAAGGGGTCGCTAAGGTGCATTCCACCCCAGGCAAAACCCTGCAGCTGGCCGTCTTTGGTGAAGGCCGCTGGGTGAGGAGGAAAGGGCCACCTGTCTTAGTTCACAGGTAAATGTACACCGTCTTGATAAAGGAATGACAAGGCCTGAATAAACTATAGCGGGGGTGTCAAACTCAATTTGGTTCGCAGGGATTGGACTTCCCAGCGGACCACTTCTAGCCCCCGTGCCGTAGGTTTGACAACACTGACCTCAAGAATTTTCTCAAATTGTGTTCTCTTTAGCTATTTAGATAAGTATCACATTACTGTATATTGACAGAGACACTATTCCAATCAAAATTTAGAGTTCACCCTCTTGATAGTTTGTCCTGATCTTTGTTTGCCAAATATTGTTGTTCCGGGTTACACTCAAAAAGAAGGAAAATATCAACACAACAATATATTTGCTTGTGTAGCTCGCTCCAAATACAGTTTGGTAGCTCTGGCTAATCACTAGCCAATCATAGTTGGTGAAAGCGTTGACGTATCCCTACGGCTGTGACAATGCATTGTGGTGTTGCCAACTCGAGATCTGATTGGTTAAAGCAACAGTCTTATCAACGCTTTTTAATGCAGCAGAGCCTGCAGAACTGATTGTGAAGGCCTTGAGGCAGATTTTTGACTCTGGCAACAAATAATGGCTGAAATGTGATTGGTTAAATGCTTCAATATGAAAACACATCTGGAAGCAGTGCAATCAGGGGGAAAAGCAATGAAAGGAAGCTAACAGACCATTTGGAATTATTTCATAAGTATTGATGGACAAAATATAATATATAATTCAGATATTTCTTAGGACAGCAGAGAAGGCCTTGAAGGCCCTGACGTCCCGCCACTGGTTACCAATAATCAGTGAACTCCTGCCATAGATACAAACAGATAAATAGATTTGTAATTTTTTACAAAAGCAAGGATTTTTACATGCTTTAGAGTTCTAGCTCAGCCCATTCAATGAAAACAAATGACGTTTTGTTGCTTTTTTCAAAGCTCACAGTTGCCTGACCTTTCAGTATTTGCATACACTACAGTCAACGTTTATGTATATCGCACACATTTAACAAATCCTTAGGGTGATGTCGCTCCTTATTTAGTGTTTTTTTCAAACTGTCAAGAATATTTACGTCCCGTGAACTCGATTTGACCTGACATACTTCTGATGTTTCCATAGTTATGCCTTCTAGCATCAAAATGTTGGAGCTAGCAGTGTGGGAACAAATCTATTATTCAGACGATTCTCTGATGTTGACCCACAATTTGATTTGCCCTTTATTTTCAGTATACATTAATATTCTGCATGTAATGTACGATGCATACAGGCACTAGTGTACGTTTAAAAAAATAAAAAGTGTGATTCAATGCGGTGCAAGCGGTGGAAGGGCCGACCCCATTAAAAACAAGAAGGGTTATTGGCCCTGCCGTGGCCTGGGCTGCTGACTCGCGGGATAATTTACTGGCCCTTCATCGCGGCGGAATGTGTTTGTAGCCCAACATAATGGAGCCCATCCATTCTGCCTGTCAGGTGACGGAAACATTTTTTCTCAAGATATTTGGGAAGAGAGTGCGAGTAACCGAAAAGGGAGTTTGATCAATTATTCTCTTGTGTTTGTGGAGTCTATAATTGAAATACTAATACTGGGACAGAGGAGAAAGGCATGGTGGGAAAGCATTCGGACTTGACAAACTCTCCCTATGAGAGACGATTATATAAGCAATGGTGGCTGGTCAAAAGAAGGCGATTGGGTGTCAATAAAACTGTACGATATTCTGTTATTGATTTGGCCGACATTTTGGTTTATGCAATATTATTTTAGAGCAAATATACACTGAGGTAGCCCTACAAACCAAACATTTCTGCCTGATCTTGTCAATACATTTTTGGCCATCTGAGGATTAACCAATCAGGAGAAAGAAGCAGGATCTGCAGACATAACCAGCGAGCAACTATCTGGTTGAATATAATGTCAAGGTGCAAAGCAGCTCAATTTCTCAAGTTTAGTCTGAAATTCACTACATTTCCTCATTAAAGAACATCACGAAAAGCTTTCTTTGACGGAAAACTCAAGCCCAACATTGTGATTTAGTTGGTTTTCTCCGGTTTGATTAAATTCCACAACACCAAATCGTGACTACCAAGGGCCACAGTCGATGGAATCAAAACCAAACAGTTCACTTTCCACATGAACAAGCACTCACACCTCTCACGGTGAATCTTACCACCCCTCAATCCAGTTTGCTTAGTGATGCACGCAATACAGACCGATTTTTTACAGTATATATTTTTTGGGGTATCGCAACTCCCAGCTAAGAAAAAGTACTGCAAGCTGCTTGTTTGTTGTTGGGTAAAAAATGTGATGCATCAATCTAACATGTCATTGCCTCAGGTGCTGCAGTGCATGCAATATTACATCATAGTGAAAAATCTAAGATAGTACAAGTCAAATGGATCTCCTGTTTTTTCACTATTTTAATTAGTCCTACTGGGGAATTGCAAAATTTTAAAAAATGTGCCTGATTTTTAAGTTTATATTCCTACATTTAATGGTTAATGCATATTTTCAGTAACATATAATAAGGGTTTTTTACAAGGGTTACCTGTCAAGCAGCTATTTGTGAAATTTCAACATTATTTGCAAAGAACACTTTTTTCTGTAGTGTAACCTAAATGGCTCTTCTCTAATATCATTCTCGACAATGTCAATTGACCTCATTTGAACCACTAAAATGGGAAACAATCATTCTGGAAAGCGTCTCCCTTGAAGGACAAGTGTTGACTGGACTGCACAATTACAGAAGTTTTTGTTAAAACCCTCAAATGATTCAACTCCGCCCTTCACAAGATTAAAGCCTCGCTGTGAAAGCAGTTTGGCAAGGTTAGCTAGATCTTACGTGGTCTGGAAAAGCGCTTTAAGCTGCAAAACGAGAAGCCATTTGTGGCTCTCCCCAATCATCAAAGTTACCCAAGCCTCACTTAAAGGACGGTTTGGTGAAGAGAGGAGAGAAAAAGCACGAAGCTCCAGTTAAGGTTGATGTGAAATCTCCCCATCCTTGGCTTCGATTCACTTCCCCGGCTTTTCAAAGCCAGACCGGGGACGTGATGGAAGCGAGCGTATCGTGCTTAACATTATTCAAAGGCCTCAGTGTTGAGTTTGTGTGCCCCCTGAGAACCCCCGTGCCTGAGGCAGATTTGGAGGGGGGGGGGGGGGGAAATGGTGTGCAGCGCCTCTCCTCTGTTCTGTCACATCGACCTTCACTGATAGCCACAGAGGAGGAAAAAGCTTGGAGGATGTTGCAGTGCAGGGGATATAAATCAAAACATAGAAATCTGCCTTTATGTGACTTTGAATTCCGCCGTCTGTGATGGCAGAGTATGTCGACTGCCATTTTATTTCATTCCCTATCCTATCCCACCAGTTGTTGTGATCTGGCAGGTTACTCTTGTTAGCAGCACGTCGGGAAGGGAAGTGGCTGAGCCTGTCAATAAAATTTACATTGTCTGTGGAGAGCAATCGGAGCGCGCCAGCTTTATTTATGCTACATTAGGGGATTTGCCTGCGCTGCCTTCTCCTGGTCCAATCTATCAGATGGCTGTTTTCCAATTCCGCTTTATTGGAACATGCCCTTGAGAGAGCGTGCAATAGCAGAGAGTGTGTTTATCTGTGTGTATAACACTTTTACGACTGTGATGTTTGTGCAGAGGAGGCTGTTGACTCGTTTTGCGCCAATGCTAAGGTTGTGCTGAGCAGATACTGTCTTGGTGAAAAAAATACGGGAGTTACTTCATTGGGAGACGGGGCGATTACCTTGGTTTATTGTTTGGGGAGATATGGCGTAAAATAAGACGTGAGCACAGCGGAGACTGGTTTAAATAATATGTGGGAGTTTTCAAGTACAGTGGTAGCAGCTCCATTTACGAAATATTTAGGTTAGAAATAGCCTCAATGGGAGAATTTTGTCTCGGGATAGCAAAGATATTACAGCTACGACATGCAAAATCTCAAAAAGAAAGTCAAAGACCCCCTGAAACTTAAATACACTTCTGCTATCCTGTATTTTTGGGTGAAAATATGATGATAGAGTTGATATCCCAACACTTTACTGGCCTCCCATTGGTACGCACCCATCCTCAAGCAACAACAGGAAACACTGTGGCATGTTTGTTATTCGTTAATTATTCACTGTCGTCAAACTTATTCCACAGGATGTAAAATCAAATCGATCCCACGGAAACCACGTGATATTTTTGCCGTTACCTGCGCTACTACTTCGAAGTTGAAAAACAAGCGAACGCTGCCAACTGAGCAGCATTTTCATCATTACTCTTATTCTGGTAATGCAACAAAAAAAACAAAGATGTACACTGCTGCACTGCTGAAATGTTCAGATCTCTGGTCTTACTCTATGGACTCGTCTCATCGTAATCCTCCCATTCCATTCGAGTCATTGCTCTGCATGCATTTTATTGGATCGCTGTCCCAATAAGTGAGCTAGATGCAAAGTGACATGGACACCCACATGCAGTGCGAACACGACAGAATCTTGGTGCACAAACTGCATGGGAGTATTCTGGCAGTGGAACGGCATAATGAACGAGAGCGAGGAGCTCATTTTTCACACAGAATGTGAAATTTCTGATCCAGAAATACATGTCAGAGCTTCGGGGCAACAACATGTGCGATTCCAAATGCTGCTCATTAATCATGCTGGGACAAGCAGCAGGAGAAAATGGACCCATATCTGTCTGCAGCCTACTTATGAGACTATTATAAGGCAGAAATACAGCTGCTTGACTAGCAGAGTGGTTTGTTACATAAAGTGACTTTGCCCTTACAAGGACAAAGAGCCTGCAGCACCTGTTGCAATACACCGAGGGTCGACGGGTCACATGTCCTACAACGCAGGCATCAAATAAACACGGTCCAAAAGCCTGCCACTTATGGAAGTGAAAATAAAATCAAATAAAAAAGGTAAGAATGGGCTATATAACCTATACACATTTATATAGTACTGTATTTGTATGCCGTGATGTGGCTTGGGAACAGAATGTCAGAAAACCAGTACATTTTTCACAATTAAGCCTAACAAAATGGACCTGATTACAGTAAAATCTTGGTTCCAAAACGCTTAGGGATTCCTTCCAAAATAAACTACTTTAATTTTGGCTCACTTGCATGTCACAAAAGCTGTGTTGGGACACCTAGCTTCTCACAAAGTGGGCCGGTACTTGCATCATAAGACGCGGTCTGCCGTCACATTGTCCCCAATGAAAAATTGTATTACTTACATGAGTGATGGCAATCTAATCACAGACTACAGCTCAGGTCGCACGGTCACATTTTTCATATAAATGAAACAGTGGTCGGAAAATGGAATTCCGCGGAAAGTCACCTTTAATAATTGAATAGTTTTAGAGGTTATTTTTAATTCAAACCTTTGTTTCGCATCATACTTCCATTTCACTTTGGCCTGCACTTTTAATAAGTGCACTCACTGTCATTGTTATGTACGGTCCGTCCTTCCCCTGGCCTGGAATTTAGGCCTGAATCCATTTAAGATCTAAAAAGACAATAAATGAAGGCAGGGTGTGAGTCGGATTGCTGTGTCAGTGTGCGTAATGACCGTCTAGCACTGCGGCAGAAGGGGAGAGGAGAGGAGAGGAGAGGGCTGATAAATTAGACGGGCGTGAACTAAACAGCCCTGCCTACCACTGGGAGTTGAAGCAGGGAAAGCAGAAAGTGCAAGAAGCAGATAGAGTGGAAGGCAAGGGAGATGACTGGCCTGTCGCACTGATGGAGTGGTCGTACTACTCTTGGGTGCATAACCACGTTTGCTTTCATTCTTATGTCGGTCCAAAGCTTAAGATGAGTATCTCACCTTTCAAACTCAACTCAACCGTTATCAGTCGTTCCTTGAAACGTAAATATTTTTCAGACTATAAGCCGCACCAGTCAAACAATGCACAATGCAAAGGGAAAAATAACAATATAATACTCACACTGGTTTATAAGTCACATTTTTGGGAGAGCAATTATTATTTGGATCAGACACCAAGAACAAACAATAATAAAATAGAGAACTGACTATAGAGGTATCTGTTATCATAACAGTTTTACAGACAACTATAACCTGGAAAAAAACATAACAGGCCTTAAGTGGTGCGAGAAGAAAAATACATAAAGTTGCACTTAATTTTTAGTCGCAAGCCGAGCCAAACTATGAAAAAAGAGTGATTTATAGTCCAGAAAATACGGCAACGGCTACTGGATTAACATCTAAATGGACATCAGACACCGAGAACAAACATAGGTCAAAGTAACAATAATAAAATAGAAAACAGGCTATAGAGGTATCTGTTATCATTACAGTTTTTCAGACAACTACAAACTGGAAAAAAAAACATAACAGGCCTTAAGTGGTGAGAGAATAAAAATACAGAAAGTTGCACTTGATTTTTAGTCGCAAGCCGAGCCAAACTATGAAAAAAAGAGTGATTTAGAGTCCATAAAATACGGCAACCGTTACTGTTGGGTTAATTCTGGGATGTTACTATATGTTCATTTGGAATTAATGGAATAAAGCTGAAAGGAAGTTTTATTAAGGAGATCATGTGCAAATTTATAATATAGGGGGGAATGATAGAATAATCATTATTATAAATGTGTTTGCAATGAATATAAAGCCTTATAATATTATGCTTACTATATTAATCAATATATTTGCTTATTAGGAATAGTAATGCTCATCCTAAATGTGTAACTATATTAAAATATGTGTTGATCGCTTCCAACGAAGACAAACGCCATGGTCGCTCTCCAGGACAGCTGGTTCCAGCAAAGACATAAAACAATACACCGAGTCCTTGCTCCGAGGACTGAGTACTGGGAGATACACCTCAACCTTTTCCCCAGATGCGAGTTTCACGATGAAGATCGGTGAAGGACGCTTAAATTGTTGTTGGGTCAGCGGATGACTATCAAGCATATTGTTTTAATTTGTGACGCTAGGTTGACGCTTGGGTTGCTTGATTATGGAATTGTTTTGTTTCTTGCTTACGCAAATGGAATCAATAACCTTGTAATTGTTTTGATTTGAAGCCTTAAATGGGCAGGACATAATACCGTTCTTTAGAATAATCTTGGGTGGGGCGAGCTGCCGGATGTATTCTCTCTTGCAAGAATTAAATGTGATGTGACTACAGATGCCTTTTTTATTGAAAGCTGAATTGGAAAAACCTAAGGAACCTACAATTGGATGAACCTAACAGTTACTGGATTAACATTTAAATGGACATCTACTGCTGTATACAAACAGCACAGTAAGAGATGAAATGCCATGAACAAGAAAGAACAGACCTTAAGTGGTGAGAGAAGAAAATGTTTAGTTGCAAGCCAAGCCAAACTATGAAAAAAGTGTATCTTATAGTCCAGAAAATACGGCAACCGCTACTGGATTAACATCTAAATGGAAATCTACTGCTGTATACAAACAGCAGAGTAAAAGATGAAATGCCATGAACAAGAGAAAGAGAATTAAAGTTTCTCATATGTCAAGAGAAACGTGAAAAATATCAAAAAGAGGAGAAAGAATAGGTGGAGAGACAGACATTATGTCATGTGATTAAGAAAGGTCTACCAAAAGGTAAGAACAGGAAATATGATGACCCGTACGTAGCGCTTGGCTTCACGATGACTATTGTGATTGAGTTAAATGAATAAAGCCTATCAAAGCCAATAGGCTGCAATAAAAGTCAAGCACAAGCACTAAACCGCAAGTGTACTGTGGCCACCTAAAAATCAGGGCAGTAAGTCATAAATTACTGGGATTTTTCTTTTTACGCCAAACTATTGTTTGATGCATTAATTCACTTTGTTTTGGGAATTTTTATTTATTTATTTTAATGGTCTTGCTTTAGGACTACCGTTTGTAATTTGTGCTTCTTGCTCATTAAAAGCAAGCAAGGTCATTTTGTGATTGTCATCATTAACACAAATGCAACAATTCTTCTTGTTGTTCTACTTTATAAATAATATCTATATATTTCATTTTATGGTCATTAATAGCAGTGACTGCATATTGGCTGGCGACCAATCCAGGGTGTACTAGACCCAACTATAAGTCACCCACATACCTAATGAGGACAAGTGGGAAACAAAATGGATGGCTCAATAGTAGTAGTGTGGTGAAAAATGTGTAATTATACATTGTATTGTTTTGGTATGCCTCATTTACAATATACACGAACGTTATGGTTATTTTTTACATTTTGGAAGAAGAAAACGCACCAAAATGTAACTGTAAATAAACTATTACTATAGGGGTGTCCAATTTTTTTTCTCCACGGTCTGCTTTCAGAATAAAATCAAAAGGAATAAAACAACCGGCAAATGTTATAACATTAAGAGCCATGTTGTTGTTTTTTTTAAAGTAGTAGCTGTTATGTGCGCAAGCACTGAGGGGGATTACATGTGACGTAAAGGGCACACACAGCAGGAAAATGTGTACGCAAATTTGAATTAGAGCAGGAGATGTACGGAAATGTTGTCATGGCAACAGTATGTGGATATGTATTGTTAAATAAAAAAGTTCAAACTTGTGTTAACAAGAGAGCACAAGAACCTCTGTCAACATTTGTTTGAAATAAACGTGTACGGCAACGACTAAGGTAGCAAACTCTAGCGGGAAATATTTTAAACTGGTTTTCTCCAAGAATTTTGGCATGTGACGTTCCCTAATGCACAAAAAAAACTGAATTTTAATGAGAGGAACTGTGCGGAAGTGTTCCGAATGATTTATGAGCACATTTTTTTAATAAGCAACCTAATTAAAGGAGCTACTAAAATTGCAAACACCCAAAAGTATTACTAAGATGTCTGGCTTTCTGGGTATTTTTCCATTCAGTTCATCAGGAGTCTATTTGAACATAAGCCAAAGTTTTAAATATAGTTTTTTGTACGGTATCTTTTGAGGCGGCATGGGAAATAAGTCATAAAGACATCAGCTTTAAAAGTCTGGTTAATACACCTATGTTAAGTTTATTGCTCGTCATTGCCACTTTTGATTGTTTCTTGTAGTCATGCTTCCTCAATGTTTTAATTATTTTATTTTTAAATCCAAAGTGGGGTGTGGCTCAAAGACCCACTGTGAGAACAACACGCCCCGGAAAAAGGTTTCATTCACTTTTATTAAGTATGTATGGGCCTTGTTTTTTCATTTTAAAGTTTGTTTTTAAACATAACATTTCCCTATTTTTCTACATAACCAAAAACAAATCAATTATTTTCTGAATATTTCTACACCCCGTCATAACGTTTCTTCCCGCATCCACTCCCACATATTTCAAACCTATTTTTAGAATCAAAGCTCAATTTTTTAATCTGTATTTACATACTTGCCTCGTAACCTTTATTGCACAATGGGTACATTTAGGAAACATAAATGGTCCCGTCCTCTGATTTTAAAAGGTCCAAAACTCTAATTTAGACCAAACCTTTTGAAAACGCATGGAAAAAAATGTATTCAAAATATTCCCCTTAATTCAAATAGACTCCAAATTTACAAAAAATAAAAATAACTCATTTAAAATTCAATCCATGCCCTTTGACCTTCTGGATAATACCCCCACACTTTAAACCTAACCTCAACCCCAACACAAGGTGATAGGACAGTTAAGGAGGATCTAGGCAAGGAAGATGATCTTTAAAACCTCCAGACTACCTCAGTCTGCAGAAGATCCGCATCTTATGGACTTCCCATGTGTGGCTCCACTTTTTTTACCTAGGTCTAGAATGTCTTCTGTGTCTTGTGTCTGTCTTGCTACTGCAACCAAGAAATTTCCTGAATACGGGATGAAATAAAGTTCTAACCTAACCTAAAATCACTGCCTTTTTCATCCATTGGTCTAAAACCGTAAACTTCTAATCCTACCCGCCCATGTCAAATAATTCTGCCATATAAAAAAAATGAAACGTCATGGCGAACAAATGGCATTTCTTTTCTACTACCTCAAGTCATGCTCTTTGTTTTTGTCCAAGTCAGGAGAAGACGAAGGAGGCAGCGAAAGAGCTACCGTGTGAAGATGAAGCTATTTGCTACCGTCGCAAGTCTCCCGTGGAGGACGGATGAACGAGCCAAAGAGGAGAGGGAGCGGATAGGTTCATCCATCACGAGCGCGCCGGTCTGACACAACAAAAGATGGAGTGCCGAGCGAGGCCTCTCGGCTGCGAGGGGGCCGGGGAACACCAAACAATATTTTTGGGCGCCCGTCAGGCTGTCCAATAAAGGAGGCCGATATATGAACTATCTGGCAATGATGTAATGCGCCCCATAAATCTGCTTTAATTACTCGGCGCGGGGACAACCGTTGGAAGCCCGCGTCTGGATTTATAGCGTCTGCGCTTGGCATCTTAACGACTCTGTGCTTTTAATATCATTACCCTGTAATTTATTATGCTGCCAGGGTGCACACCCAAACTGTCAGCATAACTCTTGTTTATTTATATCCATTTAAAGGCCACTTCGGCGACATGGGCATTTAGCACGTTTCGGCCGGGCTCGAATCATTTGTTCTAATGAGGCCATTTTGCAGGCGTGTCTTGACGTTGCGGCCGAGCTCTGGGAAAAAAAGATACGTTTTGTTGGGTCACGCGGCCGTAGGAGGTCAGACCAACATGAGGGGGGTTGGGGGGGCCGAAAGGATTGGATTGGATAACTTTATACATCCCGTATTCGGGAAATTTCGTTGTCACAGTGGCAAGAGGGTGAGGATGCAGAAATAGGAAAGGCATTTTAGACATAAATAGATAGGTAATAAGTAAGTTAATAAATAAATACATAAATAAATAAGCGTGTCGCTGAAGTATATAAATATATATATATATATATATATATATATATGTGTGTCTATATGTGTGTATATATGTGTGTATATGTATATGTTTATATATGTATATATACGAGTATATATATGAGTATATATATGTATATATGTATGTATATATGAGTATATATATGTATATATATATATGAGTATATATATATATATGTGTATATATATGAGTATATGTATATATACATATATATACATATATATACACATGTATATACATATGTATATATACATACATATATGTACACATACATACATATATACATATATATACACATACATATATACACATACATATATATACACGTACATATATATATACACATACGTGTACATACACCTATACATATACATACACACATAAGCACATAGATACACATACACATAGATGTACATGCATGCATGTGTCTTAACACTCAGCCATTTTTCAAAACTAAAGCGGGGACGCTGGCCCAAAATCTCCTTCAAATGCATCCCACATTGAAGGGAGAGAAAAGCTCTGTTTGACAGACAGTCTCCCTTTTCTTCTCTCTTCTGCCTCTGTTCACCTCTAGTTACCCATTGATGACTTATTTATTCTATTCACTCGGTTGGAACTTCCTCTAATTTATCCTACTTTACTCCTCATTGTTTGAGTTCTGAGGAGAAAGGACGGAAGGGTTGCTATAAAAAGGCTCCAGGACCGAGTCGGAGCTCCCGCTGTCGTGCTAATAGTTTCCAGAGGAGGCTCGGTAATGCGCCCTGATGAACGCCAGTCTCCTTAATGCGAGGCCACGTATTAGTTTTGCATCCTACTATCATCCGATACCTCTGAACCTGCCGTCGTTGTCGAGATTTGATAAATGTTGGTCTATTTGGACCCTGTAATTGGTTGAGACCGGGGCGTGGTATCATCGGGCATTGTTATGCAGAGCAGCCAGCCAGTAGAAAGGGGGGGACGGAATAGAAGAGGGCGCCGAGGCGCTAACGAGCGCTCTCATTAATTCAGCCCCCGGCACGCAGGTGACACTTACTGACGTCTGCTGTGACAA
Organism: Stigmatopora argus; assembly: GCF_051989625.1. Lineage (NCBI taxonomy): Eukaryota > Metazoa > Chordata > Actinopteri > Syngnathiformes > Syngnathidae > Stigmatopora > Stigmatopora argus. The sequence goes on from NC_135391.1 coordinate 5,900,164, forward strand.
ATCCCCTCTTTTGCCACCTCTCTTTGTGTCTTCTAAATTCCCTCCTCTCAGCTCATAAATTTACCGGCAAATGAAGTGTTGACGACAATTTTCAGCATTGGATGACCGCATTGAGAGCGAGGAATAATTTGGGAAATGGAACTGTATGACAAAATGAAATAATGATCATCCGTTTGAAACCACATGACTAAATCATTTCAGAATGTTGAAAGGGACAGACAGACAACACCTATAACTGACTTGCATGTTAAAGATGTGATGTGAACTGGAAGTTGCTTGCTTTTACAGTTTTTGACTTTTAGCATCACAAGCGACCACAAAAATGCTTTTTGCCGATGGGCGTAGCATGAGCGACGTGAGGTTTAATCAGCGATGGTTTGACTTTGCGTGGGAACGTCTCGAGCACAGGTGCGATGATTATGAATGATGTCATGAATGTGGGATACAAGCATTTGATTGGCTACAATTGTACCAAAGGTCTTATTTAACCCAAAATAAAATAAGAATGGGTTGTGGCTAAGCAAAATCCAATCTATCGAATTCCCCAAAGTAGGCACAGGTGTCAAAGTGGCGGCCCAGGGGCTAAATCTGGCCCACCGCATCATTGTTTGGCCCTGGAAAGCAAATCATGAGTGCCGACTTTCTGTTTTAGGATCAAATTAAAATGAAGATTATACATGTATATTAAATTTCCTGATTTTCCCCCCTTTAAATCGCTAATTGCTATTTTTTTAATCCATATTTTCTTTGTTTTTAGTTCAAAAATCATTTTGTAAAATCTAAAAATATATCTTAAAAAAGCTAAAATAAACATTGTTTTAGATCTATAAAAAACTGAATATTCAGGGCTTTTAATCCAGTTCTTTTAATCCATTTATTTTAAAAAAATCTAAATATTATATTTAAAATGGTCCGGCCCACATGAAATCGAGTTGACGTTAAAGCGTCCCGCGAACCAACCCGAGTCTGACACCCTTGAATTAGAGGTGAATGTGCAACTTTAAGGTGAACTGTGTATTGTTTCATTCACTTTTTTTGCAAGCTGACTCATCAATTATAAATCTGTAGACTAATGGATGGGCCAAAACTTGAGGAACTAAAGATGAAATATTGTTCAGAGCAGGTCATTGATAGCCAGAGAGTGATGGGAAGACAAAGAAAATGGGCTAACTCTGTCTATCTCACTAACTACGCATGGTTGTGTGTTGAAAGCTTCTTGACATCTGTGGCGTTACTGAACAGCAGGGCCAATTGTGCGAGTGTGCTCGTGTTTGTGCGTCTGTGTGTGACTGATGACAGCAAACTGAGAAAAACAGCATGTGTAGCTTGAAACGGCCTGGAAGAGGAGGACAAGGGGAGGAGAGAAATGATTCATGTGCTGAAGAGGAGGAGGAGGAGGAGGAGGAGGAGGAGGAGGAAGAAGAAGACCACGGCTGACCCAACAGATTTTTGACCTTGCGATAACCCCTCTGATCTCTGTGTGACCTCAAAGAACTCAGAGGGGGGCAGCAGGTTGAAGAGTGCACTGCTTTGATATTTGGGAATTGTGGAAATCGTTTGTCTGCAGAAATGCTAACAACGCGGTGATATTGTCCTGAGAATTGGAATGGCTTTAGTTTAAAGAGTAAAAAAATAGGTTTTACATCCTACAAAATTGACCTTTTTTTTTTTTACAATTGGATGACGTCTGAGGGGTCTTTTTTTTCAGAAGAGGACATAATAAGACAAAAAGATGGCCCCAATAGTTACTTGAAGTGAACAATCTTAATCAGTTCATGAAGAAAAAAACTCAACAATAAGTGCTTTGTCTGTCTTTTTGTTTGTTTGTGAATTCAAAGCAAAACCCCGAACTCAGACTTATCTACCCACCTTTCTTGACTTATTTCCTTATCTGTCCAAACACCACCTCCGAGTCTCCCTCTCACTCATGTGAATTAAATGCTTTCTGATCCTCTGAATCAAGTAGAAACACGCCATAGGAATTTGTTTTCCATTCAAATAGCAGATGCTTGTTTACCCAGCAAAAGGCCAAACAGTCAGGTCACGGCCCCGCTCTTAATGTGCATTTTATAGTATGATATCAATTGATTTTGCGGGGGGGAGGAAGCACAACCCACTTCCTGAGTACACCCAAACGTGCAGCATGTGAGCGAATAGACCTCGATCACTGACTCTTTGCCTTCCTGCCAGTCTGCCTGCCGACTTGGAGCTCGACAGCGCGGCTCCCCCCACCTCCTATAATTACGCTTTACGACTCGCTCCACCGTAAATGCTACATAAATCTTCCGACACCCTCCCGATTACATCCCCGGCCCGGCCCACGTCGACACACACATACACACACACACACACACACACGCACACGAAGCCCTTATCATGCAAACATCGTAATCCCAGGCCGCAATTTCCTCCCTTTATTGGCAGTCACTTCTGATTTAATGGTGCTTTGATGATTGCACAGTAAAATGCTACATGGGGTGAGATCGGTCAAGACCGTGTGGTGACTGCTTGTGTGTCGCTGTGTCGCCGACAGCGTGTTTGCTGACAGTATCCAGACCCTGGGAGCTTTGGGTTGGCGTTGCTCAATAGAGGCCTGTGCAGACCCACCAAACTTGTGTAGCCGTGCTGGGTTTTTTTTCAGTTTTAAATCACTGTAAACACCCATCCCTTGTTGGCTCCCTGGCACCAATGGAACATAAAGGAATCTTAACTCCCAAAGACAAACAGCCTCATGCCCAGGCATCGTCTGGCAAGCTAGCTTTGGGCCCCACTGGGTTCTCTTGTAGGGGGTGGGGGGGTGGTAAAATGAGGTTACTTGAGGTGAGGGGGAATTTCGAAGAAGAAGTGCGGCTTGGACTTTATGTTGCAGGCTCAGCACAAAAAAAAAGTCCAAAAGTTGCAAATACTAGGATTCTTATTGGAAGATTAATGGCGTCATTGCACAATTGGAGGACGTTTTGCCTTTCAAATTTTAGAAAATACGAAATAGGGCAGTCAATGAGGACATTTACTTTCCCTGAGAGCGAGATTTTTAAAAAATGAAAAAAAAAAGAATTATTGAAATGATTTTTTTAAAATACCCCATTGAGTCTGGAGTACTCCCTAAAATGCAGATTTTCTCTCATTTCAATGACCAAAATGAACTTTATTTTTTTTTTAGGGAGTAGGGATATTATTGAGTTTATTGGTATTTCTCATGATAAAAATTGCTTTGTTAAACATTATATTTATGACTTCTTATCCTTGGAACGTATGTTCTATAGCATGCACACCACTGTATTATCATAACCTATTTATCATGAAGAAGACATGATTTGATGTCATTAGACAGTTTTCAAAAAGAAAAGGTATAGCAAATATATGTCCTCGCTTCTATTTTTTAATTAATTTATAAAATAGCTTTGGTTCAATGGCACCCTCAACCTCATGCGACCTCATTGCATCTAATAAGATTATGGCTTTTTTCTACTTTAATTATTCACATAAGAAGGTTCATCATATTGCTCAGCTCTTTTACTCCTGATAAAAGGTTAAAATTATTATTCTTAGTAGTAATAGTTATACACATGCATGTTACTCTGCCAAATATGACACAAAACACATTGATCTTTAAACTGAGCTAGTTTTGAAAGCTCATTATCCATTATTCGTCAATATATAGCAGAAAAACAAAAAAGTGAAAGGACTTTAAAGCCAACATGTTGCTATTGGGAAAGACCCCATTACCTTGAAATACTTGCTAAGAACTCTTAAATTAAAAGTGAAGTATTTGGTGTGTGTGCAGGTTGTTCATCAGTCAGTAGCTTGATTTCTTTTGTCACACCTCTGTCATCGTTCGTCACGGACATCTGGGGCGTGGGGTCAATGGGTGGGTTCAACAGAAGGTGAAAGGACTGGTGGAATGGACGAGGGGTCGCGCGAGGTCATTTTTGACGTCTTTAGAAAGCAAAATTCAAGCCTTCCTTATACAAAGCCAACCACTCGGGCTGAGTATTTTTCGCCATAGAAAAATGGCCATGCTGACAAATAGATTTTACAAAGTGTGAACTGTAATTTCACCCTAATAATACGTGGCTGGTTTCAAAGGAAGAGCCATATTGGGGGAAAAGACAAGCTGTCGCGCAGTCTCAGGTGTAATTTGCGTGTTGTAAACAGCAGCGTCTAACCATATTGTCTGGCATCAGATCATATTTTACCATGTTAACACACCATCTGTTTATCCTCCCTCGTAAGCATACATTATCCAAAATGAGTGTGCCAGGCTGCCGCATCGCAGAGCGGAGGCAAACACACAAAAGGCACGCGCCAGCCAACACATCCCGACAAACGTATTCCCACTGGGATACACGCAAACATACAAAAAAGCATAATATATGACTGCATACATGTGGACTCTATACATCAGGGGTGTCAAAGTCGGTTTAGTTGGCAGGCCACATTCATGCCAACTAGATCTTGTGTATTTTTGGCCAGAAAATGCTAACGTATGGCACTGAAAGATGAGCATCCACAGCTAGATTAAGTTTAATTGGATCTCTATTGTTGTCAGTGGCAGGCAAAGAGTCCATTTTGTGTTACTTTCTTGTCATTTTAGGATATTTACAGGTCACTTTTGGATGGTTTTCTATTGATTTGAGGGGGATTTCCGGGCTACTTTCTGTTTGTTGATCGCTTTCTGCAGCTTTTTGGGGGCTAAGATACTTCCTGTTGTTTTTGGGACTTTGTAAGGTCCGGACCTGGGATCGAACCTTTGATCACAGACCTGAACCTGAGCTTCATTCATTTTCTATGGGAGAGCAGACTGGCATAAAAGTCCAGAAATCAGAAACATCACATGCAAACACAAGGCTTTTTTCCCCATTTATGAACACGAAAAACGATTAGTCAACACTTTCTCCGCTGCCTATTTGATCTTATTGTTGCCCTTTTTGGCTATGTGTTTCTTCTATCAGTGGCACTCTACAAAAGCCCACCTCCAGGCCACTCTTCAATCTCAGTTTACACTGCCTGTCTTTTACATGCTTTATTTTGTCCCGTAGCTCTAAGAGAGGATGCACTCTAGCAAGCTAATGATTGCCTTACCCAGCGGTTATTGATCACAGCCATGATTGATCTGAGGATCCCTCCGATTATTGGGTCATTAATCAGTCCTGGATTACCCTTTCAATGGAGCTGCCACACACCGGCCCATGTCTGCTGACGGATGACCGGCGATGAAGAGCTGGAGGAGGAGAGGACCTGCAAGGGAAAGGGAGCGTCAACATCAAAAGGAAGAGGCGGCTACAGTCCAGATCTCAGTGCAGAGCATCGGGAGCAAAAAAACTCAAGAAACAGCTTTTATGGGTCATTTGAGAAAGGGAGGACATTTTGACTTTAAATGGACTGTGCGGTCATTTGGATGATTTGTACATGAAATATGTTTGAAGAAACTGAAAACGTGCACAGCCTGCGAATGAGCGAGCGTCGAGTTGCTGAGGTTTAGCAAGAAAATCTTTTTTTTTCCATCTCAGAGGCCTTATATTTTGTTGCAAAAAAGGAGCTGAGGTGACGTCACCTCCTTTCTGGCCTAACCCTCCTACCGCATAACGCCAAGTACTGTCAATTGCATCTTCCTCATTTATTTGGCCATCAGCTGACAAATTAGAGCTCTAAATACATTATCTTTTCAACAACGCTTATTCTCGTCGGGGTCACGGTTGGAAACTATACCAGCTGAATTCTGGCAAAAGGCGCACTGCATCCTACACTGATTGGTCGCCAGTCGGTCATTGGATAACTTTATTCATCCCGTATTCGGGAAATTTTATTGTCACAGTAGCAAGAGGGTGAGGATGCAGAAATAGGAAAGGCATTTTAGACATAAATAGATAGGTAATAAGTAAGTTAATAAATAAATACATGAATAAATATATAAATAAATAAGCGTGTTGCTGAAATATATATATATATACATACATATATACATATATATACACATATATACACGTATACATATATATACACATTATATATACATATATACATGCGTATACATATATATATACATATATATAAACATATATGTATATATTTATATATATATACATATATATACACACATATATACATATATATACACACATATACACATATATACATACACATACATATATATAAGCACATATATACATACATACACAGAGGCATAAGGCACATATAGAAAAATATAACCATTCGCACTCACAATCAATCTCTATATTTTTGCCATTTTTTTTACCCGAACATAATGTTGCATAACCGCAAAAAAGAATATCGTTGCATCTCAAAGTGAAAGTAAAAATGCATATCGAAAATATTATTCATGTGGCTTAGTACAACAGCCCAGAGCATTGTTGATGTGTTTTATGTTTCTAATGATTCTCCATTTACGGCACCTCTAACCTACACTTTTAATATCAGCCACTTTATCCGTCCCTAATTGGACATCCATCTAATGTTACCCAGGAGAAAAATAGGAAAGCACTTTCTCAGTAGCGAGTATTGACCGTGCTTGTAATGTTGCCGATTGCATCCACTCCGACTGCGTCGCTTTGTTGTGCCCGTCGGTCCCTTGCTGAGAGACAAACTGACGCGGGGGTAATTATGGATAAATAATGTATGCTACATTCGATTCTCGGGGAACTTGTGTTTTATAGACAGGAATACACACGCTCACACCAACAGACTTATGACGATTTCCGACTGTGGAAAAACATCTTTTAATGTCTGTGCAGTTATGTGTGTGCGCGAATCTTGGCTTGTGTGTACGTGTGATATATCCCCTTTCTACTCCCAGATATTACATTTCAAAATGATCAAAAAAATACTTGACAGTCCTGCCAGGATCATCAATCACCTCAGCAGGCCCAAGAAAAGTGTGTGCGTGTGTGTGTGAGCAAGAAAGGGAGAAGAAAGCGAGGGGGGGCAAGTATGGTTAAGTAGGGAAAGAGTGGGGGGCTTCTGGGGAGCTCAAATACATACATATAGTTGAGAGTCTATGTGTCTGCACTGGGGAATTGGAGTCATAAATCAAACAGGCTGTCAGGAGAGGTGCTGGGCTTGTTGAAATACATGAAGGGGGGAGTGTTGTAGGACTGTGTGCGGAGCAGGGGGATGGGGGCGGGGGGCCGTGGGGGTACTCTGTCATTCATGTGCAGCATCACACAGGGAACCCAAAGCAATTTCCCCTGAATGTCAGCGAGAGACACAAGGTGGGGCAGATAAGGAAACGGCGTGCATGTGTGCGAGGGTACCCGCGTCTCTCGGTCCTCGCCCCCGTCTTCGACCCCGGGACGGGAGACACGGGCCCAAATCTCATTATGCCGACAAGATAGAATTTGCTCTCTGTGTAACCTTATTATCCTCACCTAGATAAGGAGGTGTAATTGCTCACAGCAACAACAGCGCCTCTGTCGGTGTCTGCGCTGTGTTAAAATGTCCAAAGTCCAGGGAAAAATAAAGTAAGCACTGAGAAATAAATAAACACTGACATATTCTGTATTTTCCGGAGTATATGTCGCCGTTTTTTTTAAATATATTGGCCAAGGGTGCGACTTGTGTGGAATTATTATATCATTTCGCATTTTATTTTTACACGAACCAAAAGAAGGCGTTCGAGGCCAGTGTTGATAATTTCAACATACCGTATTTTCACGACTATACGGCGCATCGTATTTTTAGCCGCAGTGTCAATAACGAGTGCTATTTCTGTATTTTACACACACAAAGGACGCACCGTTTTTATAGACGCAGCCAGGCATGGCAAAACATACACCAGCTTAAACATACACGCTACACCCACACGCTAAAAACACGTTTTTAAAAAGGCAATGGAAGCAAAACTGAGTTTGGTTGTACTTTATTTAGCCATTTTACAATGTACTCACGTCATCATCACCCACAAATCCATCAAAGTCCTCATTTTCTGAGTTTTATACGTTCGTCCAGGCGGCCACAATCCATTCGCAAATAGTAGCTAGCTAGTAGTTAGCGTAACTTTTCCAACGCTGCTTTCCATGCTTTGTCAAGCTGTGTTGATGTCGATGTATACAAGCCACAATCCATTCGCAAATAGTAGCTAGCTAGTAGCTAGCATAACTTTTCCAATGCTGCTTTCCATGCTTTGTCAAGCTGTGTTGATGTCGATGTATACAGGCCACAATCCATTGGGTGTATTGACAAAAGAACTACATATCCCAGCAGTCACTGTGCAGTACTTTTTCTACGGGGAAAATAGTAGAGTCGGGTTGCTTGCTTGTAGTTGTGAGAGTTGTAGATGGTGTACCCTATCGACTGATTTATTTTATTTTATCGTGATAACAATTTTAGTATTGGTCCATATATAAAGCGCACTGGATTATAAGGCGCCCTGTCTATTTTGGAGAAAATTTAAGACTTTTATGTGCGCCTTATAGTCGTGAAAATACGGTATATAGATATACATTAAATGTCATGCGGATATCCCTCGTTATAGTGTAACTTAGTGTCGTTATAGGGCAATATTTTTTTATCATTTTGTTGTGTTTCAACATCTGCGTTTAGGGAGAACACTGTAGTAATCTTCAGAATGTAAGCGTTTATGGTATAAGGTTGAGATTGTGGATATGCCAAGTTGCTGGAGTTTATGAGTTCCACAGAAAGTTCACCAAGTTTTTAAGATCTTCAAACAAATCTGTTTTATGTTAAGTACGAGTAAGCAAGGGACTCCAGCTACATTTAATGGCAGCAAGTTTGTCAGGGAAACAAAATCGTAAACACGTCCGATACACAACCCCGGGGTAATTGCTTTTTTGTATACTGTATCTATAAGGAGAACTGCAATGTTTGAACCATTCGAAACTTTATTCAAGTGTTTTTGAATCGTGGAATGTGCTGCACTGATGGTTTAAAACTATTAATATAGGCAATTATAACAAAAATATTGCTTTTTGGAGGTCATAATTATAGGCAGAGAATATTTTAACAGCTCGGTTTGTGCCCATCCCTGCAAAAAAAACAACCTACTTTTAACTCCTTTTTTGTATTATTTTACAGCCATTTACAATATGTACGTACATAAATACAGAGTGATAATGATAAGATTAAATTGTTAAACTCTGCTGGAAAAAAAGATCTCCACATCCAGAATTTGTTGGCTTTCCTGTTATTGGCTAAATGTTTCTCAACAACTACATCGTCCCTTTCAATAATGAATCCATTAATGAGTTGATTTTTTTTTTAAAGTATAAAAAACGACTAAAAAACAAACAAATCTGAGAATCCTTATGCATATATTTGGAGCGTCTGGGAAGTATCGGTCTCTTCTTTTAGCTCTCGTTACACCCAAAGATTTCTTTGCAGGATTTGAGGCAACCTTTTGTCAGTTATTCTTTGAAGAACTGGAGCTGCTTTGTGGATTTCACAATCCACACAAGAGCTTTTCAAGTTTTCACTGGCAAAATCCTCCTGAGTGGATTTGATCCACAAAAAACATTGAACATTCGCTCTGATCCGTCACGGTAAAACAAATTGCAAATAATAGAGCGCCTCTTTGCACATTACAGAAGAAAAACAGCGGTAAGTTGAGAACAACGATATTTGGGGAAATATGCCCACTTCCGCCTTGACATGTTACATTAAAAAAACAAAGTTTTACAATCCATTCGACTCCAGTTCTTCCCGAATTAATGCTACTCGCAATGAAGCACACCCAAGCAAATCTTTCAAAGAACGGACGTAACAAAACACGTGGGTCATGCAAAAACACTTTTGGGAAGTGCCAAGTCCCAGTTCCATTCTAAATCACTCAAATTTATTCAGCTGAAAGGAAAATCTGCAAATGTGGCATTGGAGTAAGTCTAGCAATTTTGTGGTTGACCCTGTTGAAAGAGAATCAATTTCAGTGTGTTTGAATCTACATGCATTGGTTTATACACCCTTTTGACCACCCACAATGCACCTCACTGGAAGTCGAACTCCCTCCTCCAGCCAAAATCAGCAGGGAAAGGTTAATTTGATGTGCTTGTGGGGAGCAAAAGGAGAAGAGGGGGAAATGTGGATGATTTGTACCGAGACCATAATGGAACCGGTGGATACGGCAATGGGACGCACCAGGTGTTGAATCAGCATTGCCACCCAGAATGCTTGCCATAGTCTCTGGCCTGGCTCACTATCCATGTTATTTCTATCTTTATGGCACTTGCCTAGACCTCCGCAGCTTAGGTTTTATTCGAGACCGCGTTCTTCAAATAGCAACGCGGCATGAAATCGGACAGAGCGCGAGAACTGCCTTGCGCTCCCACAATCCCTGTCATTACATTGTCAAGAGAGACATCAGAAATGTGGCGAGGTAAAGCCGAGGAACGGAAATTATGGACTTGTGTTCGGTAGGAACAACAATTACAACACTTGAAAGCTTTTATTTGACAAAAAAAAGCAATACAACAGTATCAGGTTCTGTCTGTCAGGTCCCATTTGGGCTTCTTGTCACTCGGGAATGTAATCCACTGTAAAGAAGGCAGAAGCCACGCTAATCTTTTTTGGGGGGGCCTCTTGACAAAACGATCCCTGTTCGGTTTGCGAACAGTTTTAGCACGGTCGTTGAAGGTCTGCTTCAGTTGGGCTTTTTTTTTCATTTTTTTTTTTTCTGCCACGTATCGTTGCCTTTAAGCAATGGTGAAAAGTGAAGACTGCTTATGTTACTCTCATTCCGACACCTTGCTGTGCCTGAGTCGCAGGTCTGAGAACTGCCAAAAAAAAACAAAAAACAAAAAGCCCGGGTGAAGAAACGTTTTCTGTTTTGCGAACCAACGAGTCGACCTGATTTTCCCTCCTGTTGTGAGTGCTTTGATGGGCCTAGTTTTCTGCTGTGATCCAAAGGCGCCACAGAGCAAACAGAAGGAAGAGCAGAAGGGGGGCAATGAAAATTTCACTCCAAGGAGGTGGCGCTGGTCCCAGGCAGTGAGTGTTAACCGCAATGAGAGGTGAAGGTCTTCCCGGTTCCCACCTTAGATGAGAGCTTTCTGCTGATAGAGTTAGCGTAGCGAGGCTTTGCGGTCTCATGTTTCCCTGTAAATCCCCTTCCTGACTGTGGGAATACATAACCTTGTTTACATTCACCAAAGTTACTACTTGCAAAAAAAAAATGGCGCCCACCAATCATCGTGCTCCAAAAATAACATTTGTAGTTCCGTTGCAAAGATTTCTGTTCACAATCGTAGCTATCAATCCAATTCCTTTTGTCATTTGAATTCTCACTAGATGTATACTTTTTAATATTATATTATATTTTTTTGTCTTTCCCCCAAAAAAACTATTTATGTCTATTTATTATGTATTTTCCTGTATCTGCATTCTCACCCTCTTGCTACTGTGACAATGAAATTTCCCGAATACGGGATGAATAAAGTTATCCAATCCAAAGCAAATTTACTCAGAAATTAATCATTAAATGCCAATGAAAATCTGTAGTGGGAAAATATTAAATCTTCACACTGGAAAAGTTATTAGTTATAATATATCTACCCTCCATGGACTGTGATTCAGCAAGGAAAGATGAGTCAATCTGTTTTTGGTGAAGCCACGGTTTGAGTCGTCTGTGTGAGTGTGTGTGTGTGTGTGTGTTTGTGTAGGTTGACATGGTGGGAGGATACGCTGTCTGGCAAATAGCTCAACATTCTCACATCTGACTGACTGACAATTGGACAGAGCAGCTGCTGTCCTTTCTGCAAAGAGAGGATGACAAGAATACGTGTGCATGTGTGTGCGTGCGTGCCTTTTGGACAGCATGCTCGAGATTTGAAGTCACTGTGTTCCCGTCATCTTCTTTGTGCGCTCCACATTCTGCTGCCCTTTGTGGCGGCCTCTTGCAGCGGTGCCGACTGACAGGCTGTGAATAGACGACCCCGCTGCGCGGTGGCGGCCCGCTGCGTGGAGTTAAAACCTAGGCAGCCCCTATTAGTGTCACTGGCTCATACATGTGCGGGTGAGAAGCCGTGTGCCCATCACTGAGCATTTGTTCATTCTTGTCCTTTCCTTATTTTTATTTTTGCCCAGTGCATGGCATCACATTCCAGTTTTGCAATCAATCACGAGATTGTCGTAGGTTTACGTCACTGGACTCAAAAGTCGCAACTCGGGGCAAGATCTGGCCCACCGCGCCATTTAGCGCGGCCCGCAAAAGTCAGTTATTTGCATGGATTTGTTATTTGCTGAAATCTAATTTACCGTATTTGTAAAGAATCGCACCCAAGTATAAGTCGCACAAGCTGAAGAATACATATTGAAAGGGGGGGAAAGTGATTAGCATATTTGGAATTTTTACTTTATCAGAAACCAAGAACAAGCATGCGTAAAAGTAATGATCATAAAATAGAGAACAATGGATACATTTTTTCTGATAATTATGGCCTTAAAAAACATCAAATAACGGTGTAGATGTTAGAGAGGGGGTGGGGACATATTTAAGTCACAGGCCCATCAAACTACGAAAAAAGGGCGTGACTTATAGTCCGGAAAATACGGTAATAACATTCCTGTAGTCCTCAAAAGCAAATTAAGGACTGAAAGAAATCATGCAAAAATTTATAAATATAAAAACCAACCCCTGATTTTTTTAATTGAAACAAAGAGAATACTCTTCCCCTTTTGTTTTTCATTAAAAATGTCAACAATAGCGAAAGATAGTAATATAAATTTTAAAATCTAAACAATGATGGCATTTCTACTTTAATTCCCTCCACTGTTTTTTATTGGAAAAATAACAATGTCTTTATTTAATTGCTATTAAAAGGCATCAAAAAAGATTTTTGCTGCCTTTAAACGATTAGTCAATAGTCAACTCGTCGTTGATCCATTGTTGTCTTTCAACAATTAGCCACTAGTTAACTCAGTGTTGATTAATCATGGCAGCCCTAGTTGGACCACTGAGGGAAACCATAACTGCAATGTCGCCCATGGCAAAAAAAAGGAGTCCGACACCCCCGATTTAAGGGTATTCTAGCTGATTGAGGTTGACAGGTGGAGGCCACTACAGAAAGATAATCAGCCAATCACTGGGCTTCAGCAATCGGATTCTTATTTCCTAGCAAAGAAAAGTTCTTCCCCAAGAGGCTTAATTGAATTTGAAAAGTGAGAGGGGGACGCTGGGTGAAAGAATGTGTGAAGCAGCGGGAGAGTCAGTGTGTGCATCCTAGCATGTTAAACATTGCCCCCTCCTACTTTTGCTCTTCACTGATCTGCTTTCAGGTCAGACATGATTAATGATCCTCAGCTGTCATGTACATGTCACGCTCTTACTCCTACCCGACATTTTCTCTTCATTTCGAAGCCCGCAAATTCAAACCTGGTAATAGCAAGGACCAAACCCGGACACTCGTGAGAAGTACCAGAGAGAAACCATAACAACCAAAAAATACAATGCGATGCTACTATGTCTCCAAGAAAAATATTGGTCTTTCACTTTTCTAAAAAAACAAAAAACAAACTCGTTCTAGTTAATAAAAGGCAAGGGTTCTCCAAACTTTTGCTTGGTAGGCTACCAAAAGCAACTTTTTTTAGCCCCAAAACTGACATTTATTTATTATTATTAATGTATTCAAATTGACTTGCAAAGTTGTCATCAAGTTTGCATCATCATACACAACTGAGTTTCATTTAAAAGAGAACCTTAGATAAAAACAAATACATATTGGAGAATAATATGCATTAAAGTATAGGTCTTTTTTTCATATGGAAATGTACTTGTCTTCAATTGTATGTAGATGAAAAATTGACTTGCACTATATAAAGTTTTATGGGGGAATGGTCCTATTTCAGATCAAGCTGTAGCTCGGTATAAATTTAATGGGGTTCCAGGAAGTGTTTTTTTTCTTTCATAAATCATATTCCATACTTTTTGGACTACAAGTTAAACCTGAGTATAAGTCGCACAAGGCAGAAAAATGTTTTTTAAAAAAGAAAATATATGTATATATATATATGTATATATATGTATATATATACATGTATATATATGTATATATGTGTATATATATGTGTATATATATGTGTATATGTGTATATATATATATATTTTTTTAAATGAAGAGGAAAAATAAAATGTTTCATTAGAGTATAAGTTGCATTTTTTAAATTGAATTTCATTAAAGACCAAGGACAAAAATCATAAATTAAAGTAATATAAAGCTAAATAGTCTGTTGTTGTCTGTCAACATCCCATTAACCAATATTTGGCAAAATATAGCTTAAAACGTACAAGATAACAACTTAAATATATCCAACTTTACGTCTTTTGAGTCTGTATCCATTTTTGCTACCGCAACCAAAATGGCGCCGTTCAAGTGGCAGCCGGTGGCGGTAGCTCCGTCCACTCCTGCTCGCTTTGTGTTTTTGCTGCTTTTCTGTTTTAATGATTTGATTTGTTGATTCTTAATGATCACATTTTGCTTTAATTTGCTCTGTACTTTGTGCTTTTGCTTTGTTGCTCTGCGGCCTTTGCGACTGTACTGTCTAACTTATGACTATGCCTTTTCTTGCTACTGTCACAATGAAATTTCCAGAATACGGGATGAATAAAGTTATCCAATCCAATCCAATCCAAATAACATAGCCAATCTATGAAAAAAGTGGGAGGATTATAGAAAAAAGTATTATACAGTTTACAATTTATTATAGTCTGCAGATTCTTACATTTACAAAATATATACTATGTTAACGCGTTTGCAAAAGGACCCGCTTGCTCCTGCTCTCTTTAAGAACCGTGCTTCACAATAGCTGAAATGGCGAAAAGAATAATAAAACTAAAGACAAGCAAGACACATGAACCTGAGCCAGAGTACACTCACAGATGTGAGTGAGTCCACGCACGCTTGTGTGTGTGTGTGTGTGTGTGTAAAAAGTAAAGCCAAGGCTTTTGTGCACGTGTGTTTGAGTGTAAGCCATGAATGTGCCATGTGAGGATGTCTGAAAGAGGCCAGACGCCGGGTGTCAAGAAGTGCCTGGTCCCCCACCCCAGCGAGATGATGGATGACGGCGAATGAGAAGTTTCCTCTCCTGGACTGCGGCAGGCTGCCGTCAGATGAACGGCCAGCTGCTTTCCATCGCGGGGGCCGCGGGCAACAGACTCTAGACTCAACTGGGGCTAGGATCCGTTACAATCCTGACAGTGCATGAGTACATTTCAACCAAAATGCACTGCTCAAACCGCACACTTATAAAACACATCATTGTCTGCCTCGCTGACTAATGGCTTGTCACTGTGTGCTAACGTTAAAGTTACTGCTTGGATACTTAACATTGACTATTTGGACACTGACACTTTGGAACTTGGACAAAGAGAATACCAGAGCTGCCAAACGTCAAAAATCAGATTTCATGGTGGGTAAAGGGAATTTTCCAATTTTGTGACCCATTTACCAGCGACATGTCGGAAAATGAAGCTGAATGTCAGCTAATTTTTCTGCTGCTTTACAAATACGGTAATCCCTCGAATATTGCGGTTAATGTAGACCAAACATGGCCGCGACAATTGAAAAATCGCAAAGTAGGGCCACCTTTCTTTAAAAAAATAATATATGTATTTTTTTTTTCTTCAGTGCTGAGTAACAGTAGCAAGGGTAGCTTCTGCTTACGAGTTTCAGCATGGATTTTTACATTTTTATGAACTACTAAAAAAAATGTTTAATAATTAATAGCAGAAAAAAAATCACGAACTGGTGAATTTGCGATACTGTAGTTTCTTTTTTCCAAAAGTTAATTTTTATATATCAGAAAATCCACAACAACACTGTTATGGTACTCATTTATGATATCGGGAATCAGCGGTTCAAAACAAAAATCTCTGCCACTGATATTTTTTAAGTTTAAGGCTGAGTTCCAGTTTTTGTCCAAATTTACAACGTCTTTTTGAGTCTATCCGTTTTTGCTACCGAAACCAAGATGGCGCCGTTCAAGTGGCAGCCAGTGGCGGTAGCTCCGTCCACTCTTGCTTGTTTTGTGTTTCTGCTGCTTTTCTGTCTTAATGATTTGATTTGTTGATTCTTAATGATCCCATTGACTTTGATTTGCTTTGTACTTTGTGCTTTTGCTTTGTTGTTCTGCGGCCTTTGACTGTACTGTCTAACTTATAACTATGCCTTATCTTGCTACTGTCACAATGAAATTTCCCGAATACGAGATGAATAAAGTTATCCAATCCAAAAAGCAACCAGCAGAAAAAATGCACAAGTTTAAAAAAAAGTACAAATGTCGAGTCTCAACGTGTCAAAATGGAACACGCTGAAGAGATAGTTTTCCTTTGGTGGTACGATCCTGAGAAAAATGTTGGGGGAAACGGCTCATCGCAAAGCAAACAAAACAATGTTTGGAGAGCTTATGACCAATGCGGGCTCGCTTGACAGGCTGCCATGTACGCAGGCTTCAGTAGCAGAGCGACCTGTCATAAATATTGTTTATCTGTGAAACAATAGACGGAGAGCGACATTCACTCACGGACCGTTTCTGTTCCCGGGTTTTGGGATTGTGCTGACACTCGTCAATTGTGCTGACGCTAAACTGTATAATTGTGGTCCTGTAAGCCAATTGAAAGTCAATTGTTCAATTGACTGGTCGCCCACTCCTGTCTAGTTGGAACAATTCCAGTCTCGTTGGTTGATGGTTTTCAGGACTATTTCTCCATCCTGAGGTGCTTTTCCTCAATATAGCCCCAAGTGAGCCTATCAGAGCTGATTTGGGTGAAAAATAGAACAACCATTCTCACATAATTTTATATATTTGGGAAAATTGGGTTAGAGCCTAATGGGTGTCTAAACCGGTCCTCAAGGGTCGCAGTCAGTCCAAGTTTTCAAAGGAAAAGTATAATCAGTTGATTGCAGTCAGAAGCTGCTTGTTTCAGAAGAAACCTCATTGGTTAAACAATCCGAGCTGGATCAAGTATAAGAAAAACCTCCACCAACGGCGGCCCTTTGTGCAATCGTTTCAGTCTTCACTTCATTTAGCTTGCGGGTATGTGGAGGAAAAACTAAAGCCGACACAATCCACACAAGAGCCACTGCGCCGCATATTTCGGAATTCTTCCAACCTGTTTTCATTTAAAAGATACAGTATACGTCTTTAATTAAAGCTGCCTAGCATCATTCATCTCCTCATTGGCCGTTTCAACATTACCAAGACCTATTAGAGTATATTTGAGGTTCGTTGGAGGCTGGTGATGGAAACCACAACCAAACTTTGATCAGCATGACAAAGCGTCATGTGGAACGAAGCCACTTCTTGTGTGTCTGATTTATTGACCCCGCAGGTCGAATTGCCATGAGATGACGGTGACTATTTGCAATACACAAGAGAGGGAAATACAAGCCGTAATGGAAAGAGTGAGAAAGCTAAGGAGGAAAATAATCGTGTTCTTCTGCTCTCTAGGATTTATGATTTGCATATTTATGCCCAGCATCCTTACTAAAACAACGAATCAGCGAAATACTAACGATAATGTAATGAGTCATTTAGGATGTATGAAATGACACTTCTCTTATCTTCAGATAAGAAACAGGTTTCTTCTAAATGTGAATAGACTAGGGCTTATCGGCACCATTTTGGGACAAAAGCAAGTCATGCGAACCGATCCTCGTTCTGAAAGAGTAAATGCACAAATCGGAATTACCGACTTTAACCTTCAATGTAAATTCAGTCTAAAAGATCCTGAACAAATAAGGACTTATTCCACATGTCATCGGGCCTATCATTTGAATGATATGTTTCAGTGCACACGCATTCAGATTCAGAAGAGAATGCGCTCCAAGGTGAGCCCCCATTTCCATTTAATCCATCAATCATCAAGCCAATGTGCTTTTGTCATTGCCATCCCACTCATTTCATCCTGCACTCCTACTCACGTCCTCTCCTCCTCCTTTCGCCTCTTTCCCACTCATTCACCCACTCGCTCTGCACTCCTGTATCCCCTCCTACTTCCCTTTTGTGAGACCTTGCCGGATAGCGGAAATCTTGAGGTGCATTTTGATACGGACATTACGTTGAAAAACGTTTTTCACGTCTCAGGGATGTCAAACTCAGATTGGTTATATTCATACCAAATAGATCTCATGTGGGCCTGACCAAAAATCCTTTTTAACTGTACACAATATCCATCTTCCTTTCTTTCCTCCTTCTTTTCTATCGCCATCGAAGCTAATGCTGAAAGTCGAGCCTGTCCTGTCGTATTTCTGGCATAGTCCATCTTGAAAATGGCTTTAAATCAACACAACAATATATTTGCTTGTGCAGCTCGCTACAAATACAGTTTGGTAGCTCTGGCTAATCACTAGCCAATCATAGTTGGTGAAAGCGATGACGTATCCCTACGCCTGCGACAAGGCATTGTGGTGTTGCCAACTCGAAATCTGATTGGTTAAAGCAACAGTCTTATTGAAGCTTGTTTAATGCAGCAGAGCCTGCAGAACTGATTGTGAAGGCCTTGAGGCAGATTTCTGACCCTGGCAACAAATAATGGCTGAAATGTGATTGGTTACATGCTTCAATATGAAAACACACATCTGGAAGCAGTCCAACCAGGGGGGAAAGCAATGAAAGGAAGCTAACAGACCATTTGGAATTATTTCATAAGTATTGATGGATAAAATATAATTTATGATTCAGATATTTCTTAGGCCAGCAGAGAAGGCCTTGAAGGCCCTGACGGCCCGCCACTGGTTAAATGAGTACATACCATTTTAAATTGATCAAAAGCCCTTGAATCAAAATCGTATCAGCCAACACTGTCTCGTTACCCAAAGAACAAATGTTATATCGTCATAAAAGTGATGACTTACCCCCTTAATACAAACTAAACAAACATGTAAAGAGAGTGGTTTAATTCTTCAAAGACTCCCTCAAAGGCCAGAGTACTATTATCAATCAGATTAGTTCGGCAAAGCTACGCATTCTTCTTCTTTTCTGGCAAGTGAAAGAAAGGATTTTGCCAAGAAATACAGAACCAAAGTAAATTGTCGTCAAACTAAGTCCATGTTTTCCATCACTCCAGTACAAATGTAAGATGAAAGCGCCTTTGCCTATTTACTAAAACAAATCCAAACTACTATCTAACCCAACATCAACAGCCAAAAGGCTGTTGTGTCAAATAACATTCCTTTCCTGCTCTAGTTTACCCTTAAGGACGGGCTACTTTATAAATATGTATTACATGTATAATAAAGGCTTGAGAGTTTGAGTTGATCCCCACCTTCTTTCCTTCATCACTCTCTGTCTCCACTCTCAGCTGTTCAAATATTGTTTTTCTATTTAAACTGAGCTTGGGGAAATATTTACTCTGGGCCACTGAAGCAGGCTGGATATGAATGGCCATCATCTCCTCTTGTCAAATTAGCCGCCGCTCACTGCCTGCTAATGTCTGAGTAATTGGACAGACTGGCAGGGTGGCGAGTGACTCCAGACTTGGTATGGACATCACGTGCCAGAGGCCGTCTCTAGGGTTCGGGACACAGCACGACACCCCTCGGGTCACCGTACAGGGTACTGGCTCGTATTGACAATGACCTACAGTGCGACAGAGCTGCCGCGTGTTGATGTATGGAAGTGCGGTACTTGTTTAAATACGTGAATCGTGTGAACCTTGAGAGCAGGAAATGATCTTATGGTGCAGCCTGAAGGTTTTTAATGAGATGAAACGTGCGAACATTTGCGAACGAAAGCCTCGATGATTGCGGTGGGAAAGTTCAGAGTTATTCTAAGTCATTTTGAAAATTTTAATTCTATGGGACTACAAGCGGTACGCTGCTTAATGGTGTAATAATAACATTTCCGTGTCAGAATGCTGATGTCCAATCAGAGAAAAAAATGTTGGACTGGGTTCTTCCACGTGGAATGAATAAAAACATGGCACCAGACGGAGGAAAATCTTGCACAGGGTTTTGTTTTCTTGTGGTCATTATACAAACACTGTAATTTGGTAAAGTACTGTAAAAAGTGTACAATGAGAGGTTGTACATTTAGTAAACATTAAGACAATGTGGTTACAGCTGGCCAATTGTTATGGAGTAAAATTGATTTTTTTGGTGGAACTAATTCCATTTTATTATTTTTTTGAATTACCCAAATCAATGAAAAAAAGAATAGTCAACTTAACAGATGAAAAATGTGTTTTCAAGGCATAGGATTTGGAAAAAATACACTAAGCCACACCTAGTAATTTTTTCTAATGCAATATATAATTTCATTTTATTTCTAGATGACAATTCTACATTTACTGTGCACCATTATAATATTTGCTTTATCAAAATGAAAGTTATAAAATCACGAGATTAGAAGAGCAGTTAAATTATTAGATAACACGTGTTTATTGGTGTAATAAGACGTGATCGCGACATAATTGCACTTTTAATGAAACATAGCTGTGGATAAGGTCTTGAGCATTGCATGCTCAAATAGAACAATGAGGTTCATAGCAGATAGTAGTACAGGAACGTGCTAATGGAAAGGTGCATTTTCTTCTGAAAGGGATCCGAGTAAGCCCACGAGATGGCTCTGAAAGTGAGAATAGCAAAGAGAAGAAAAGCAGCCGCCGTGCTGATATCGATCTTCTGCCAGAGAGATTGATAGAGCAATAAGGAGCTGAGGAGAGCAGAGATGAGAAGTGGAGTGAAGGGGAAGGAGGGCAAGGTGAGGGAGAGGATTGCAGCGTGGAAGATAAATGGACAGGGCAGGCACCAGTGAATTCCACAGAAAAGAAAAGATGGCAGGGGGCAGACAAGGGAGAATGTGGGAGACGGAGAAAGAGTGATGGCGAGATGCATCGGGGGATAGGTGAAAGATCAGGTGTCTTGTTTAATTAGGTCAAGGAATGGATGAAGAAGGACTGCTGGATGATTTGGAGGAAAGATGGAGAATGGATAAGGACAGAAAAAGAATGAAAGCGTTGATTGGATTCATGTGGAAATGGGAATTGGGTTGAGGATTGCCCAGACTCCAAAAGGTGACCTATTGACGTCTAACTGGCATCGTACATATTCTTTAATGAAGTCATCAGTACAGTGCCGTCATTTGACTGTGGTTGCCATGTGGGTAAGGTCAGGGGTAATGCATAATCATTCTAGTTAGAAAATTGCAGTATTGTGAGGATAAGCAGGACAGAAAATGAATGACGGTGCACGTCCGCCAAAAAGTTCAGAGTTCAAGGCTTGTGTGAGTTTTCTCCAGGTATTCTGGTTTCCTCCCACCTCGCCAAAAACATGCAGGCTGGGCCCCTTGAACCCGCTAAATTGTCTCTACTAGGGGTACACGGTCGATTGGTCGCCGGTCTTCTGGTCGCCCGGAAGGTTATTGATAATTACCATTTAAATTGTTGCTCAAATTCCCTAAATACAAACTGTGAATTATTATTTGGTCATACTTAATGCCCTAGTAATTATTACGCTAAAGAAAAGCTCAAATTTCCCGGACTTTTATTGTTTTTTGTTGGAGAACTTGTTAAGACCCTGACTGACGTAGTTTCTTAAAGGGACAACGCATGTACATACAAACTCTTCTACACGCACACGTCGGCTCAGTGAAACTGCTCATGGCCATTGTTGGCTTTTATTGATGCATAGACCGTGTTGTTTTACCTCGTTTTGTCGCCGGTCTTTTGGTCGCCGGTCTTTTGGTCGCCTGTTGTCGCGGTCGGGGCGACCAAAAGACCGCGACCAAAAGACCGGCGACCAATCGACCGCACACGCTACTAGCTATGGTTGTTTGACTCATTGGGCCTTGCGATTGGCTGCCAACCAGCTCATGGTGTTCCCCGCCTACTACCCAGACTTGGCTGGGATAGGTTCCAGCACCCCCCCCCCCGACCTTTGTGTGAATAAGCGGTACGAAAAATGAAAGAATTCATGACCGAACGTGCGTGTTCCACTATTACTCAGCCCCAATCCTAGCCGACCGGCTTTACTACCCTAAAACAGAAATCAAAAAATTCTTCGTACAGTAGTTGCCCTTCAGCACATGCAAAACACGTGTCTCACGCTCTGTTAAACGTTTGCTTCGTGCATATAATGAGCACATTACTACAGCCAGTCCATCATTTTGCCAGTAAGAACTCAATTTCCTGGTAAATTCACCTCAGTTTGTCAGGAGTCATTACCTTCACCAAGGTTCCTGGTAGGTACACGCAACGCAATACATACATTCTTACACACACACACTCAATTGCACTAATGCCCGGACCACGCACTAGCGTTATAAGAAGTGACACACGTGTACACACAAGCAAACACACCTGAGTCAAATATTGGAGCCACATGTGTTTTTGCATTGCTGTGGGCAGCAGAACATGACCTGCTTTCACTCCTCATTAGTTGCTATTTGAATGAGATGCTAGCAGACACTTGGCTAATGCAAAAGGTCAATCAAATGTTTTAAGGTTTACGAAGAGGATACCGCAGGCTACAAAGATGGAGGAGAAGGAAAGTCAAGGTTCATTTGGGGTATTTTGAATGACACGGTTCATCCACACATTGGCAAAATGTCGAACTGCTACTTTGGAACGAAGCGTGCTTTTGTTCCGTTTGGATTTGTATGGGTCGCTGATGAAATATAAACCTGTTTCTCAGGCCCGAGGGTGGAAAACGTCAAAGGATAGCATAATAAATGACAAGCTTTCAACTTAAACGATCAGAAAAACACAGAATGGATTTTGCACTGTGGACAATAGCTATAGTCTGACTCCATTGATTTGACACCAGCTTTTATTGTGCTCCATTGATGTCGAAAGCCCCTTGGATCCCGCTGTAGCCTGAATTATTCAGGGAGAGCGTTTTGTTTTAATGTCAAGGCTGTGGAGTAACTTGAGATTGGTGATATTTGATGATGTGCAGCAGGAGTAAAAGGCCTATTCTCAGGGTAGCAACGTGACTTTTTTCCAATAACCATCCATCTGATTCGTGTCGGCTCATGGAGAGTTGGTATCAAGTTTAGGAAGGGCAATGGTTTGATTTATTTTTTGTAGGCATTTAGTCTCGTTCCAGTCGTGTCTAACATTTTTTTCTTTTCTTAGATCAGACATGTAAAACATGGTTTCAGAAGAGTGGCAAACTCATATTTTGTCAAATATTAAGGTGATGGTTTTAATTAATAAAAAGACAATTAATCGTTTATCCATAAATGGACAACAATTTTTATATGCATTCTTAGTTTAGACACACAGCTGACCTAAAATAGTCTAAATGTTATTTTTTTTCTCTCAATCCCAAGTATTTTTCTTATAAATATATTAAATGAGAAAAAGTTTGTTTTAAAAAAAATGTTATTTAGGGGTTTGGTTTTTTTTTCTTTGAATTTATCTATTTGTTATTGTTTTATTATTTGATATTTTGTGACTAAGAGAAAAAAAATTAAATACTTGTTCAGCAAAATTATTCATTTTTATTAAAAACAGCAAAAAATGGGGGAAAGGGGTTCATATTTTTTATGTAATTTTTAAAATGTTATTTGTTCATCCTTTTTTTTAAATGCTCATTACTGCCACCAAGAGGACTGGAGGGGAGCTGGATTACCCAACCACAAGGACTCGACAAGAGGTCATAGTGTTAACGTTGATCTTATTAGAAGAACAACTTCTTTCTGGCCCAACACCTTACTAAAATAATATTGGCGTTTCCTTTAATTCGTCATCCATGTGCAGAGAGGGTTAAAAGATCCGCCGAGAGAGGAAGAGAGGACAAAAGTGTTTTGGTTAAGATTCAGGGCAGGCGGTGGAGCGAGGCTATCATTACCATACATCAGGACAATAAATGAGGCTTTCAGCAGACCGTAATAAGAGTTTGATAAATCATCCGGGCCAGAATTAACTAGACGTCAAAACAATGTGAAGACTCTGACTGATGGTAGAGGAGGGGCCACGAGCACAGATTAGTGTGGCTGGAAATGATGGACCTCTTAGAGGAGGGCGTGGGGGGGGTTGCAAAGTATATTTTTCAAGAGGAAGAATAAAATGTAAGAAGCACAAGGACAGAGGTTTGTGGACTATAAAACACAGCGATGCTCTAGCGCTTTTATTTTGATGAGCATTTTAGAAAGGAACAACTATTCTATTTTAACAAGACTGTCTAGATCACTTGTGTCAAAGTGGCGGCCCGGGGGCCAAATCTGGCCCGCCGCATCATTTTGTGTGGCCCGGGAAAGTAAATCATGAGTGCCGACTTTCTGTTTTAGGATGAAATTAAAATGAAGTGTATAGATGTATATTAAATTTCCTGATTTTCCGCCTTTTAAATCAATAATTGTAATTTTTTAATCCATTTTTTCTGTGTTTTTAGTTCAAAAATCATTTTGTAAAATCTAAAAATATATTTTAAAAAAAGCTAAAACAAACATTGTTTTAGATCTATAAAAACTGAATATTCAGGGCTTTTAATCCAGTTCTTTTAATCTAAATATTATATCTAAAATGGTCCGGCCCACATGAAATTGAGTTGACGTTAACGCGGCCCGCGAACCAACCCGAGTCTGACACCCTTGGTCTAGATATAGGTTGTCCTCTAAAATCTGTATAAAGACAAAGTGATGGGGTTTTGAGCCATTCCGAATTTTCCAAGCACAGCGCTACTTTTTGTATAGGCAAGCATGTGCGCTCGTGTCAAATTCTCAGCGGCCAACCGCTAATCCCGTTGGATATCATGTTGGGAGGTTAGTGCAATTCGGCAAGCGTCACCATTCTGGGCTTCCCCTTCTCACTCCCTAGAGGGTGGCTTTAATTGCCACGCTGCGACCTTTGCCGAGCGAGCGCCAGTGACAAGGCCTGTCTGTGGCGGTGGGAGGTGGTAGCAGCTCGATTATCTGTGACAGCAGATTCGGGCGTCGGGACGCCGGAGAGGGGAGGGCGCTGGAGGCGGGGAAAGCGGGGCGGGCAGAGGCCCATTACGGGCTAATTGGAGGCGCTCGTCCTCGGAGCGTCGGCATCGTTCGCGTGCATCGCGAATGTGGGCCAAAGGGGGAGTCAAAGCCGATCTGATCAGGACAGAGTGTTGTTGTGTGGAGTTTACGGGGCAAAATGCTCTTAAGGTCGTGAATTATGGGTTTGCTCATTATGAGGGCGGTTTGAGACTAAATACCAGGGGTTGTCGGTTTCTGACTTGTCGGTCAATATTTTGAGGAATGAACTGTATGAATTCATTTAAATGGCATGGAATTTGCTGTGCTCTATTTGAACGAGTCAGGAAGTAAAATGGTGGACTCACTTTTTATAACTCCTACACAAACTCATAAATTGTATCCCCTTAATTCCAACTTACAATAAGAACTTAAAGATCAATGGCCCGTAGTCAACGATTATCTTTGTTTTTACCTTTTATCCACTCCTGAAGTGGGAAATGCTAGAAAAACAGACCGATTGGTTGATTGGAAATAAAAATGTGAACACCTATAAAAATTACATCTAGTCATTTTGAACTGGGAAAGTTGGAAATGAAATAATATTTAAAAAAATTCATTCTACATCTTTTTTTAAAATATATATTGTTTTCATTTGATTTACTTTCAGAAAGATTTTTTTGGGCTCATTTTATTAAGATGTCAAAATGGATTGGCCACCAATGAGTTAATTTATCAGGCTGAGCTTCCTGGAAAGTTTGCCCATAGGCAAAGTCATAGCACTCCCATAACTACTTTACAGATGTTAACTAAGCCTTTATGATATGTGGTGTCATGACTGACAAACAGCAACGTAATGACAACCATCTGGCAGAGTAATGAAAGCAGCAGTGGGAATGAGATGTTTTAATTAATCAAAGGCACTCCATTAGCTCTGATGAGTGACTTATCAGCTCTGGCTCATTATGCAAATGGAATTAAGATAGCTGAGCGCTCCGTGTCATTATTAACAGAGACGTTTAGCCTTTTCTTCTTCTTTTTGGGGGACTAAAGTCTGGCCAAAAATGTTTCATCTGCCGTTGAAAAATCTCAAGTTTCTATGAGAAGCTCTGTTTGACTGTGTATTATTACCAAGCCTGTTTTTTTTTTTTAAACCTTGTCATTGTAAGTTCATTATGTTGTGTACTGTTAATGTAATAGTACAATAAATGACTGTTAAAAACATTGATATAACAAAGGGTTCTAAAAAAAAAAGGGAATGTTGTGTTAAAAGTACAAGTCGCAATCATGGGGTGCAATAAACTACAAATAGCAGTATAAGTTAAAAAAAACTTGCAGTACAAGTGTACAACATATATGCATATATTTGTCTTATTTATGTAACCTCATCTCACAAAGGCTGCTGAACTCTGGCAACAAAAACAAAGAACTTATCTGGTAATTGGCTGATTGTGAAAAAAAATCTTGTCTTAACCGTCAACAGTGCAATAAGTAGTTCCGAAAAACGTCTCTTTCATGTACATTTCAATAGTAGGGCAATTTCATTTTACATTTAGATGTCATTCTTACGTACGGCTCTTTAATAGCGAACACATTTATATGCTGTTTTTTTTCCTATCCACGACTTTACACCATTATATTAGCAGTCAGTTATATAAGTGATCTCTCAAAAGGGCTTTGAAAATGGATGATTTGGGGCTATTTGCAATGGTGAGCAATGTCAGTCACTCAATGTGTGTGAGTGTGTGTGTTGTGTGTGTGTGAACAGAGGCAGACAAGAGAATGACTGACACCCATGGCTCATATGTGTATGTGTGTGCGTTTGTGTATTCTCATGGGGTGGGGTTGTGTGCCTCTGACCCCGTGATCATTAATCTCACTTGCTGTCAGGCTAATGGACACTGATGGACAGGATTATGTTTGCTCGCTCACACACACTCTCTCCCCCACACACAAACATGCAAGAAGAGACAAACCGACCCAAAAACTAAATATATTTTCACCCCGTCTAGTGTTCATCCCTGAAATAGTTCTCTATACATGTACTGTATGCGTGTAATACACTACGCAACTGTGCGGTCAACGTAAAAAAAAATCTTGTTGATCAGTCAGTGATTTACCAATTCCGCTATTTTTATTCCCGATGTACTTTCACCTTGCCTTTTCCGACGGCTCTCCACCAGTCTTAAAAAGGCGCGTGTTCCATTTCCAGAGTGGCCGTGAGGTTGGCTACATAACCCCGTCTGACCACACAGATTCATCCAGCCTGCCAGCTCACTTCCTCCACATTTCAAGGCAATTACTCCATGTTGATTTAGCTGTCATTGAGGGCATGTGTTCCAGTGTGATTTATAGAGCGCCCGCCTGGTGCCAGTTGACTTGCGATAAATTGCACAATATTCTGAAAGGCTCATTTGCTTAGCGCTACATTAGGGGGCCGATGATTGCTACACAAAGCCATGTAAATGAGTTCTGAGAGGGGCCCCATCACTCAACATGTCATGTAGCCAATCCCATTATTATTTATGACTGGAGCTGGGCCGTGTTTCCTCTGAGGCCAGGCCAGACTCATATGTGTGCTTTGACAGCTCCGCTCCAGCTCCACTCTGCGTGCGCTGCTGTGATATAAGACCCATTTGAGTGCAGAGCAGGAAGGAGCCAGACAGTCTATGTTATCTCCTGAAGGAGGAAGAATAAATGATGGAAAGATGATCTGCTAACTTGTTAAATCTCCCTGCCATCGCCCCTCATATTTTTGCCTTTCTTATCCAGTAAAGCACACGCACACAAGCGCACGTACACACACACACAAGTCTACAAATCCAGAGACGTCCCTGAATAAAAGCCTCTTCAGCTATCAGACAATGAAGGCGTACAGTTCATTGCCTTTATTCCCTCTTATCTGCTGGGCCTACCCTAGTTGGCCTTTTTCCACGGTGGCTCAGACAAGTCACAACACAGCGACTGACAGTCGCTGCTGTCAAACATGTCAGCTCTTCAAACCTAAAAATGATAAGACTGCTGTCAAATCCAATGTTGTCCATATCTTAGTTGTTATGCGATTAGAGTGATGCTTTACGTGTCTTTAGTTATTAGGTATAATCTACTTTCCACGTCCCGCTGGGTGTTGAGGGTACGTCGTTTTGTGCGGAGCAAAACAATTTAACAGGAGCCGGGGGGAAAAATAGGAAAACATGCATTATTGAAAATGTGATATTCAAAATTGCTTTGGTGGTAGTTTACCTTAGTTACCATTGAATTGTGTGTACTACTGTATTTTGCTGTTTAATATACCCCCCCCATTTAATATACCCGGGTATATTAAATGGCAGGGGTATATTAAATGGCACACAAACGGGAAGGTACGATCAGCTACGCACTATATGCCCGTGACGGGGTGCATCAACGTTTTGCAGACTAAAACTACTTACTGCTCAGGTTAAAAATACTTACAGCTGAATAAAGTCTGACTTGGAATTTTAATGAACTTAAGTATCTATAATGATCCCCCCATGAACACCATACAAATCTTGCCAAAAAAGCTGAGTTGCCGTTTAATATACCCGGGTATATTAAAACGGTACTTGGCCGTTTGGTCGCCGGGTTTTTGGTCGCCGGACTTTTGGTCGCCGGACTTTTGGTCGCCGGACTTTTGGTCGCCCGTTGTTTGGGTCTGGGCGACCAAACGTCCGCGACCAAAAGTCCGGCGACCAAACGTCCGCGACCAAAAGTCCGGCGACCAAACGTCCGGTCACGATATTAAACGGCAGGGGTATATTAAAGGTATATTAAACGGCAAAATACAGTATGCCACAGACGTGTTATTAAGACACTTAGAAGCAAAGTAAGAATTTCCCATTTTCATGTTGCTTGGGTTCATAGTTTTCACATCCATTTATACTTGCTCTTTTTTTCTTTTCTTGCCCTTATTCTGTGTCCTTCACGGCCTCTTCTCAACTCCTCCTCTCTTGCTCCTCATGCTCGCCACTGGAGCTTTTTGTTTTTTAACGGATGAGTTATTGACTTAAGCAGGCCCAATTAATCAGGGTGTAATGGGGCTACAGGGAGGCCCAGGGAAGCAATGCATCATAGGCCAAAGATGAGTACTGTCAGACCTCTTATACAGCCCTCTTCCATCACTCCTACATTAATACCAGGCAGAGATGATGAAATAGAAAGAGAGTAAAAAGGAGGTTTTGGGGGTTGAATAAAGCAAGATGGAAAACAGTAAGCCAAGCCATATTATTTGGTGTAAATGTGTGCAACGGAGTACCAACATAGAGGTGGCCTATGACTATGTTTCAAGCAGTGGCGGTCCATGTATTTTCTCGTAGCGCCTTCAACGGGTAAAATCCACTTCCTAGCAGCATTTAATGATTAAATACAAATACTGGAGCTTTTCAGACATTACAAACGGGCCGGGGGATGATTTTCACGGGAAAAGACAGCGATGGACGTCAATGGCGAAATGGCAAAAAATGCACTAAAATGGGGTAAAATCCACTTCCTAGCAGCATTTAGTGATTAAATACAAACACTTGAGCTTTTCAGATATCAGAACCAGGCCCACAATTGAAATATTATTTAGGAATATAGCCATATTTTACTCACCAAAAATCATTTTTAACTGTACACAATATCCATCCTCCTTTCTTTCTTCCTTCTTTTCTATCGCCATCGAAGCTAATGATGAAAGTCGAGCCTGCACTGTCGTATTTCTGGCATAGTCTGTCTTGAAAATGGCTTTAAATCAACACAACAATATATTTGCTTGTGCAGCTCGCTCCAGATATAGTTTGGTAGCTCTGGCTAATCACTTGCCAATCATAGTTGGTGAAAGCGATGACGTATCCCTACGCCTGCGAGAAGGCATTGTGGTGTTGCCAACTCGAAATCTGATTGGACTGGTTTCAAGCAATGATGATGATGGTGCGCCAGTTTTTGTTCATGTTGTGTCTGGCTAAGATGGGATCACTAGGACTGAAATGTATCCCCAAACATAGCATACCAGAGAGCAATGCATGAAAACATATCTGTGAAATAACATCCAGTGGGTGGAAAAACATAAACAGACAGATTTTTGTTTTCTAGTTTGAAAAAAATACTTGAATGACACTGACAGACATTAAATGAAGTGCAGGGTTTTGTTCCTTTGACTAAAAAATAAAAGCTTGGTGACTGAATGTGCAATCTGCCGTGATCAAATGACGTTTTTTTTCATATTTTAAGCAGTCCGTTCCAACGTTTTGTATGCAGCTCATATAATAGAGTTGATTTTAGGCAAATTAGTGATGTATTTTACAAATAGGTTTGCTTTTCAGCCTTCTTTTCTACATATCCTTAAGAGAAGTGATTACCCACTAATTGCACAGTCTGCATGATTAACTTGAACCAGTTTATTTCAAATTGGGAAATATATTACTATGAATGTTTACACGCCACTTCCATGTTTCATCAGCCCCACATTGATAGAATACGCTGTATCTGATTTGACCATTGATTCTACAAGATCACATATGTATCCCCATTTTGAAAAAGCCCTGATTAACACCTAGTTTGCCTAGATATGTCAAGAGAAGTACAAAATTGAACCATCATCACAACCAAGCCACTTGCACGGGAGTCACAGAGCGAATGCTAAACGCACTCTTTTAATTCCAAGGGGAAAAAAGAACCAAGATGTTTTGTGATAGTGTTCAAAAAGTTAAGCCATCATCTGTGAGGCATTACAATATTATACAAAAAGGAAATAGTGACTTTCAATGTTAAAAATGAACCAAGACTGCACAGTTCTCCCTCTAATTGCTTCACTCCGCCAGAGTAGTTTTCTGAACGCCAAAATTAATCCTGAGCCAAAAAGAATTTAAAAGTCCGTCTCCAAGGATCAATGCGTATACATCCTTAAAACACACCTACCAAAATTCATTCTGATCTGTCAATAAATAAGGACAGTCTAGCAATTTTGGTTTGTGTCCTCCCCAAGAATAACAACAGCACAACAAGTTTTAAGGCCTCTCTCCGGCAGATCTAAAAATATTGATAGGTCACACCTGAAAAGTGCCCAGAAAAATATGGTATATGCACAAAATCATTTGGTGCAGTGTCTACTGAGTTATTTAGCAGTTTTCGCTAAAGTAATCGAATACACTACACAATGAAAGTGTTAGCCATTGTACTTCAAAAGGTGAATATAATGGCTCAGTTAATAGTTTTACAACCACTTTGTCACATCAATCAATCTATTGAAAATGAAATGAATACATTTCCAGCAGAAAAAAATGTACGAGCACATACTTACATCTATTCAAGCTTCACTTGAAAAGATGTCGAAAAATGGGAAGTCACGGCGCACCTGACATCTTCTTCACCATAATACTCAGACGTCAGACATGTCTTGTGAGTTCACCAAAGCGCTTGTCGAATGTGTCGACCTCGGTAGCTTTGTTCAGGTAGCTCTTTCCATAATAAGCTACTTAAAAGAGGGAACGATATATTCAACCTTTAACTGCACTGCATTAGTGTTCGGAACAAAAAAAAAAGTATACTGACAGGCGAACGTAAGACCCTTATTGGATTGGTCGATGTCAACAAGATACACAAATATCACTAAACATTGTTTTTTAAAAAGACTATGCTGGCATTTTTATTTACCACTGATTTAGAGCCATTTTAAAAAGGAGTCAATAAATGCACTCCCCCTACGATGTCAGCCAAGGGTTCATGCAAAATTCATGGTGACAGTGTCAGACACATGTTTCTTCACTCAGCCTGATTGACTTATCTGACTTCTAATGGTTGAGGCTCTTCAAATATCACCGACGTGTGCCAGTCAGTGGTTTTCCGTGCACTAAGTAGCTGCGCGTCGCATTCTAATCCTCGGCATCGCGAGTTGTCCAAGAGCTATCAAATATCCACTTAATGTGCCGTCTATCAAACGTATCTATTCATCCCTTTATTTTCTCTCTTCCATCCTTCACAAAGGAAGTTGAAGTATTTCCTCTCAAAGTATACATTTTACAATGTTTAATCATGAGCAGCCTGTGAAATGGGAACATAATATCTGTCATTTGTGTCCAAATGGCCTCACGGTGCTATTAAGGCATACATTTTTAATCGGAGTGGTTTTCCTCGACCTTTGGCAATGTTAATGACATTCTTTCTTTATTGCCAAAAAAGCAGTTTTACTATTTGGCCTGTAAAACTAAACGTATTCAGTTTCTGTTTCAAGTACTTGAAGTCTTAAATACACAAAAATCACACATGTAACGACCACGTAGACACATAGAAAAGTCATTTGATTTTACAGCTAAGAAGAAAAATGTATTGTAATGTGATTATTTTTTGGGCCATGAAAAATAACTAATATTTTTAAAGCTAAAGCTATGACCGACTCGATTGACTAAATGATCCCACCAGAAGGAGCAGAACAATGTACATTGAAATGAAGCAAAAATAGAGGTCAAAAACTGCTTCGTTATAATCTGAACCTTAATGAAAATATTTTTAAGCATGACTACAAACCAAAAACACACACACACCATCATTTCCTCATTAGAAAATGTGGTGCCTTGGGATTTCTGTTGTGTTTTTGCCTCGGGCTCAAATGATAAAACAAAAACAAGTACGTGTTTTGAACATTAATATGCCCTGCTAATAGGCAAAATACATCACTTCAAATATTAAAACTCAAAATAGGTTAATTTTCAAAACATCAAGGCATGTGTTGCGTAACAAGCGGGGAATTTTGCTGCAGTAGTATGTCTATATGAGTTTTTAAGTATAAAATGCATATTTAAGGAAAGCACCATGGCCTTGTGGTTAGCCACCTGCCTCACAGTTGTGTGCGCGTGGTTTTGAATCTGGACTGAGCTCTCCCATGTGGGTTATGCACACTCTCCAACATAGTAGTCTGGCTTCCTCCCACATTCCAAAAACCTCCATGTTAGACTAACAGAAATGTTTTAGGTGTGACTGTGAGTGCAACTTGTTGTATTAGTACCAACCCTAAAACTAGAGCAAAAGGTACAGTATTTTGCCTCTTGCCAAAGTTAGCTGGAATAGACTTCACAGATCTAATTAGGACAAAAACTGTTTAAAATGGAGGGAAGATGCATGTTTGATTCTTCTTACGATATTGGTCAGTAATATACATGTATATTAGAAATGGATCAATACCACCAGGATCTGTATGGCACAGTTCAAAGACATGACAATATTTTTGATAGTATGATAATTACGAGAAAGCTCCTAGTATTGCACTATGGTTGAAGGTATGGGTAGATGGTTTGGTGCTATAGCTCTGAACCACTATTCTTGGAGCCATGCTAAGATCGTGACTATGTAGATCAAGGGTGTCAGACTCGGGTCGGTTCGCGGGCCGCTTTAACGTCAACTTGATTTCACGTGGGCCGGACCATTTTAGATATAATATTTAGATTTTTTTTAATAAATGGATTAAAAGAACTGGATTAAAAGCCCTGAATATTCAGTTTTTATAGATCTAAAACCATGTTTATTTTAGCTTTTTTTTTTAAATATATTTTTAGATTTTACAAAATGATTTTTGAACTAAAAACACAGAAAAAATGGATTAAAAAATTACAATTATTGATTTAAAAGGGGAGAACTCAGGAAATGTAATATACATATATACTCTTCATTTTAATTTGATCCTAAAACAGAAAGTCGGCACTCATGATTTACTTTCCCGGGCCACACAAAATGATGCGGCGGGCCAGATTTGGCCCCCGGGCCGCCACTTTGACACATGTGATTTGTAGATCATCCAAAAACTACACTTTTAGCAATAAGAGATGAGGTATTTTAAATGGAGGTATAATACGGAGGTACTTTAAACATTGCGGTTTTGTGATTGTTGAGATATTCCTTATTAAAAAATGTTGGAAAATTCAGAGGTTCCAGTAAATGGAAACCGAAAAATGTGTTAAATATACCTAGAATTACCAAGAAAAAAACATGTTGTTCATTTGATTGGCACAGGGGGTAAAAAAAATAAACTCTTAGTATATGTAACCGCATGTTTTGCGTCACTGCCGGTGACTGATACAAGCTTTTGTTTGCCCGTTGTTATGCATAGCTGAGTCTCTGTTAGGCATGCACATTGTTGGGAAATTGAGGAAGGCTTGTTGATTGTGCTTCTAGATTGGAACTGAGTGACAAGAGAAGAATGGTGCTGATTGGATTTCCAAGCAGTAGTTATTGTTATTACAGGGCCCTAGAGCAGGTTGAAAGATGTTTTGACGTGTGGTCCTTACCTTTAATAATACAACATGTACTAAACTTCAACTGTATGTTTCAATATACTGTGACAAAAAAACAAATGAAAATCTATCTTACCTTTCTTTTTTTCTCCTGTCATGCGATGAGGGAGCAAATTTGAGAGATGACCCAAGTTTTTACCGACAATCTGTAAAGTGTAAGGGGGGGGGGGACGGGCACACAGTCAAACACAGTACATAGTAATTCATATTATAAACTATTCCAAAATAAATAATGAACAACCATCTGCCTCAGAATAGAGGAGTGCCAACCTTTAGGACACTGAAATAAAAATACCAATGAATTGATGCATTGCAGTATCATCATTTCAAATCAATATTGTCATTCAATCCTCTGGATAGGTTTTTAGAGGTTCTACTACTGTTTTAAAAAACGGTTTAGTGCAGTTTGTTGGGGGTGCTGGGGACTATCCTAGCCACAAACTGAATTGTGATCATTCATAACACCCAACCCTAAAATCAGTGGTGGTCCGTGCATTTTCAAGTAGCGCCTTCTGCTATCGGAATCAATCCAACCCTCAAAAACTATTTTATGGCTATAAAACCTCTACTGCAGCTACAGCTGCGACACATAAAAAAACATCAATAATAACCTCATACAATTGAAATATTATTTAGGAATATAGCCATATTTTACTCACCAAAAATCCTTTTTAACTGTACACAATATCCATCCTCCTTTCTTTCCTCCTTTTCTATGGCCATCGAAGCTAATGCTGAAAGTCGAGTCTTTCCTGTCGTATTTCTGGCATACGTTTTTATTCGATTTAGTGCTGAAAATGTTCGTTGCCGGTTGCGACAGGCTTGCTTGCTTTGGAGGTGTCCGACCTTTCTTAATGATGTACAACTTTTTTTTCTTGAATAGTCTATCTTGAAAATGGCTTTGACAGTAAATCTGCAAACAAATCAATTTCTTCTCCTCCTTCAGCCATTGCGGGTTGGTGAAAGCGATGACGTATCCCTACGCCTGCGACAAGGGATTGTGGTGTTGCCAACTCAAAATCTGATTGGTTAAAGCAACAGTCTTATCGACGCTTGTTCAATGCAACAGAGCCTGCAGAACTGATTGTGAAGGCATTGAGGCAGATTTCTGACCCTGGCAACAAATAATGGCTGAAATGTGATTGGTTACATGCTTCAATATGAAAACACACATCTGGAAGCAGTCCAACCAGGGGGGAAAGCAATGAAAGGAAGCTAGCAGACAATTTGGAATTATTTAATAAGTATTGATGGACAAAATATAATACATGATTCAGATATTTCTTAGGCCAGCAGAGAAGGCCTTGAAGGCCCTGACGCCACACCACTGCCTAAAATGTACTATATATACACACTGTATCATGGGTATGTAATAGGGTGAACAATTATGCCTAATTTTCAGTTTATTGTCATTAGTTCTCAGTGAATAGGCAATTTTACTATAGGAACATAATAATTGACATTCTGGACATTGGAACAGAACAAAGCTAGGGCGAGTCCTTTGCCCAGTCATTTCCAGCATGTACATTTTTCTATGGAACATGACTTAAGCTTACAATCCATAAATTCATTTCCCTTGCTAAAGTACTTAAAGCCAGAGAATATTGGAATAAGCAAGTGACCTGACTTATTTCCTTACCCGGTTGCTTGCTTGCCAGTTGCCCTTCCTCCCCTCTATCCCGCCCTTCCCTCATATCTGTCTGTGTTGTAATGTCGAGTGACATATTTAAGCGGGGGCTGTCAACTCTGTGGATGCGCAAATGGATGGCACAGCCACTGAGTGCTGGTGACAGATAAAAACACACAGGCCACATACATATATCCTCCCCTCCATTACTGGCTCACTGCAGCAAAGTCTCGGTTTGGTTATCCATATTTATCGCCGTCCTTTTGTTGTCCGTTATAGATTTGAATGCCTATCTATTCTCCAAAGCATGACCCTTCGTTCTTTCCGTTTCCTTAATGCTCAGCTCTTCTGTCATTCCTCTGTTTTTGCCATAAATCTGTCAATGGTGAAGCCAGGAAACCAATATTTATGTGGACTAAGAGAAATATAAATGGGGGGAAAAAAATGGTAACATAATACCCTGTCCTGTCAAAAACGTCCTTTTCTTTGCTGACATTTGGATTTACACATTTCATTTCCTTGAGTGACAAAGTACATAAACATGCTTGAAGTCAAGGAGCTTGGCAAGCTTCTCCCGTCCAATACACAAGCCCGATTCTGGCACTTTTTTTCATACATTTTCGGCAAGGGTGGGAATGTGACACACAGTCTTTGATCCATAGAGCTCTTCTCAGTCTGTGCTAGTGATGAGAGATGATTCAAGTCAGATGGAGGATTTTTTTTTTTCCATGTGGAGCATTACAGACAGTAGTAATATGATGAGTTAGCCGCAGGCTGCCTTTGTCCTACATAAGACTTCTTTGAGAGACTCCAAAGTATGCATCTGTGCACACAGGATGTGATATTAGCTTAAGAGGAGCCTAGCAGCTTCCCTGATCAAAGACTCATCTCCTCATGTCCATCTTCAGCACTGACAGCTTCAATAATGAGTTGACACGCATCTGTCAGCACAGAATTTCATGCCCGCAGAAAGCCAAGGTAGAGAAATGACCTTTCTGTTGAGCTCCAGCACCCCCCGCGAACCTCGTGAGGATATGGGGTTGAGAAAATGAATGGATAAGTAAACGTTTCTGTTACAAAAATGCAAATACACAAAGTCCTCAATCATTTACATTGTAAATTTAAAATCTTGACATGTTTAAGTTAGACCACAATGAATCCATTTTGGTTTTATAAACAATTTAGCAAGACCATGAATGTCTATTAAATTAGCTTGTATTGCCAAATCTCTCAGAAAGTGAATTTTAAGTGTTTTTCTATTAAGAGTCACCACAGTCACAAGGTTTATATTTGTTTGAGACCATTTTTTTACGCCAATTGTTGTTCCTAATTTAAAAAAACAATTTTAATGCAGGCCTGCAAACCCATAAAAATATGTTCTACATCATTTCTAACTATTTTCTAACACATTTGCACAAAATTTGACCCGCCGATCAGTGTCACAAATTGAATTTGACCAAATATGATGAAATAATCCTGGCCCACAGTCCTTAGGTTTGACACCCATGTCAGAAGAGGATTATCATGAAACCGAACTGGCAGACAGCTTCCACTAATTTGTAAAGTTTTAAAAGCAATAGGTCAGTGTGTATTTTAGAATGATATTTTTTTTGTCCATTCATTCAGAAGAATTTTCTAAGGTCACATTTATTTGGCTTTCCCACATTTTCACATCTTTTAAATGCTCCCATCTGACGTGTGCACACAAAATGTTCAGTGACTGCGTGGCTTTAATGTGACAGGACGCCTTAATCATGGATTAATTGTGTCATTAGCAGGTTTCTGCTGTTGGCACCACATTGGGTATGTCAAGGTTAATTACTGGAACATGTATATTTGCTGTCAACTGCTGTAGCGAGCTGTCACTCGATGTGGAAACACACACTAGCAATTCATGGGGTACCCGATGCATTGTGCTCCTAAAGCTCTCAATTTTCAATACTTTGTCCCTCCATCAATGTACTTGTTCCATTCAGTCAGACGCCATAGATACAAAAATATTTTAATTTATTTATTTTATTACTACCCATTTCACCAAGAACTCCAAATACCGTAATGTTTCCAAATGATTTAATCACTGAGGAAGGTCATAGGTCGCCTGTTGTTTTTTTTATGTTAGTGCAGTGGCGGGCCGTCAGGGCCTTCAAGGCCGTCTCTGCTGGCCTAAGAAATATCTGAATCATATATTATATTTTGTCCATCAATACTTATCAAATAATTCAAAATTGTCGGTTAGCATCCTTTCATTGCTTTTCCCCCTGGTTGCACTGCTTCCAGATGTGTGTTTTCATATTGAAGCATTTAACCAATCACATTTCAGCCATTATTTGTTGCCAGGGTCAGAAATCTGCCTCGACGTTCATCGCTGTCTTTTTCCTGGGGAAATGATACTTCGGGCCCATTTCTGATGTCTAAAAAAACTCCAGTATTTGTATTTAATCAATAAATGCTGTTTTCGGCTGGATTTTACCCCATTTTTGGGCAATGTTTGCCGGTACGCCATTGACGTTCATCGCTGTCTTTTCCCGGGGGAAAATCACCCCCGGGCCCGATTGTAATGACTGAAAAGCCCCAGTATTTTTATTTAATCATTAAATGCTGCTAGGAAGTGGATTTTACCCATTGAAGGCGCTACGAGAAAATGCACGGACCACCACTGTGTTAGTGTAAATGACCATCGGAAAGATGCTCCAAGAAAATGACCCAGCGACATTAGAAATCGTTTATCTTACATAAATATATTACACAAAGTTACATATATAAATGACAGAAATTCTGATGTTCGTGCACGCTTCACGAGAGGCGCAGTTATTGCACAGCATGATAGACTTAAAGTTATAAAGATTATGAATCAAATCGAAAAGTACTACATAATGTTACCATACCTCATTTGATGTCGAGTTCTTTTAACATTTTTTTCCCACACACGAAGGTTTTTGGACAGAAGATGTGCCGAATACACTCTCAAGGCTTTTTGAACGCTCAAAAGTTTGTAGCCAACTCTTTCACGTGTATTAAAGTAAAATCCGTGAATGAAACGATTAAATATAAGTGGGAACACTTACGGATCTTTTTCCCAAACAAAACCCGTGCATATACAGAAATGTAGATACTCATCAAGAGAAATCGTGGACGATCGAAAATGCGCGTCTTTAATTTGTTTTAAAAAACACCTGCTCACAGCAAGTGATGACTTCCGGGAGGGGGATGACGTTTTTCCAATCTATTACACATAAAAAATGATCCCTTCGTCGTTTTGTTTATATAGACATGATCCAAATCTTGTCAATTGATGTTTTTATTTCGTAAATGGAAACTCAGGCTGTGGAATTGTGCAGTTGAGAGATAATGTCATGTTTGTTGTTGTTGTTTCTTTTTCTCAGATGAGATCAGAGATGACATAAGTCAGACAAAGACAGCAAACCTCACCACTTGAATGGATTCCACTTATAACGTGCTCATCCTTCACTCTCTGACAGAGTCAGTGAAGCATGATTCAGTCCAGTCCTGGCTAAGAAGCTATCAAGAGACAAACCATTTATCAGCCTGTCAAACTTCTTTTTTTTAGGGGCCAGCCAGATTGCGTGACTATTCCAAACCGAATACCGTATATGCAAGGTCGAGACCGCTAGGTAAACCCAATAGTTTGCCTGTCACATCACGTAAATAATAATTCATATATCTTACAAAAAAATATATATATATTTTTTTATTAGTCTTCAAATTCCTAAACCGGTGAAGCAAGGGATAACAATCAGCACCGCATGTGTGGGAAATGGGCTTATGGCGCCCTCTGGTGTCTAAAATTATACAAATGAGCAAACCATGTTAAAAAAAAGAGCTTGTGAAGCAAACGTCACTTCCGGTTGATTGTTTTTGTATACTTCGCCATAATAAAAACACTGTCATTTTTTTCTTCATGAACATTTTAATAGGACAAAAGCAAGAAAAGATTGATTACAGTAGCAGTCATTATTTCTCAGGGCTAAAAGCTCTCTAGACAAAAAAAAAAAGTGAAAACAACTGTAGGCACTGCCTAAAAATGGAATAGTAGAATCCTATCAGTTAAAACATAGGCGCTTCATAAGGCAACAGCAATGTAGGCCTCCCCTTTTCTGGCAAACAGAGCAGGTGTAAAGGTTGAATTCACTCAAGAGTTTTGTAAATATAAAAAAAGAAAAAGACATCCCAACAGATCTTTAAAAAAATGTCAAATATTTCTTTACATCAGGATTGTGTCCAACTTTTGGGTGTGCACTGCATGGCAATGCTGTCTTTTTCCCTGCATGAAAGTCAGTGTCACATTTGGCAGTACAACTCTGAGAGTTAACTGTAAGGTTGTTGAAGCAAAAAAATGAAAGCGAGCACCCGCAGCTAACAGTTTTTGTTTTGTTTTTGCATATCAAATGGTGAATTATATCTATACGTGGCTAAAAGTGTTCAGGCCGTCCAAACGTTAGGAACGAAAAATATAATGCAAAAAAACTTTGCCAAACAAACTGGGCAGGGAATTGTGCAATTTTAATCTGCAGAGAAGCTGCATTGGAAAATGAATCCCTGCATTAAATCAGAAATTTTGTACAAATCAAGTTTTCATTTCCTCCAAAAAAGGAAGCCATATTTTGGCAAAACTTTTTAACAAACAAAAAAACAACCTATCACTAATTTTGAGGAACTACAATGGAAGCCATTTGTAAAATCTGGAAAAAAATTCCTTTACAGTTTTGTCATTTACAATTCACCAACAAAAAAGGGGGGCGAGCTCGGGATCTGAAGACAGTTTTGGCTTCCACGTAGGCTGCAAAATACCAGCCTTGGGTCAAATAGCGCCACCTTTAAGCTCGTGACTGCAATCAATCCCCATTTACACCAGGGGTGAATTCTTCCAATCAGATCCACGTCCCAGTAAAAAGTCTTAGTCCTGCCAAAACAAGAAGTGGTGTCCCACTGCCCCACTGAGAAAGTTAAAGCCCCCCCCCAAAAAAGGCATACTGTTGACGTGAAAACGTGCCCTTTTCCCCTTTTATCAGTGTGTGGGGTATCCTGCGGCTCCCATACCAGGCTGGTTGGCTAGCATACTCCCATTCAATCCCTGGGTGGGCTCCATAACCCCACCGTTACTGATGGCGCTCATGCCAGTCCATCCAGCATTGGCCGGTAAGTGACTGCAAAAAAAGGAGGTAGAGAGAAAAGACAAACAAAATGCCAGCAGGTTAGAAGTGATTAGGCGAAAAAAGGGGAGCCAAAGCACGAATTCATTCATATTAGAGCTAGTAGAAATTGGACAGGCTAGAATTAGGAAAGTTATTAAGAGTTTGTCAGGCAAACATACCTGTCAACCTCTGCCGATAACTGCCCTTATAAATGATTATGATTCCCCTTACAAACCCCCCAAAAAACCTTACAAACACCGTACGGGTCGTACGGTGTTTGTAAGGTTTTTTGGGGGGTTTGTAAGGGGAATCATAATCATTTATAAGGGCAGTTATCGGCAGAGGTTGACAGGTATGGACAAAGCAAAAAGAAAAACAGAAATTAGTTACGGATATTGACTGAAGAGCAGACAGGCTAATAAGCACAGCAAGCATTCTCAATTGAGAGCCACCCAATTTGAAAGTTAACGTTATTTGGCCAAAACATAAACATGACTGAATACAGTGATTATGAATTTGCAGGGATTTTAATTTTTAATGAGAATTTGGAGATGTAATTCTACTCTTTGTATTACTATGCTATAGCAAAACGTTTTTCAATCCATGGTTACCAAGAATTTATACTGCGTATGCTGTACAAAATGTTTGTTTTATTTGTAGGGGTGGGGGAGGACATACATGTAACGAAATAAAACCTTCACACATTTTCACGTTCAGGCGGTGTTGGAAAATGAACATACAGTATCAAACGTGTGTGTTGATAGATGAAAGAAAACTCACCACAATTCTGATATGTTGAAATAAAACAGATAAAAACCTACCGGCCAAACATGCAGTACGGGTGACTTATTACAAATTAAAATAAAGTATTGTGGATTGTAAAGTTGATGGCAAAGCAAACTGAAATTTTCAAATAATTTTTAGTTTTAAATTTCACTTATTATAATTTGTAAGGTACCAGGATGCCATGAGCACCAGTCAGATGTTATGTACCAGGTCTCTCTCACTAATCTTCATGTGACACATTTGTGACCATAAATGGACATTCAGTTCTGTCATATCTAACATCTGATTAAATGGGCCTTTACTTTTAAGTAGTTGCAGTCTTTTGATGCAACTATAAAACAGCCTATAGGTACGGACAATGAATGAAACTCATTTTTAGAATTAAATTTTGTTTAAATCACTTATTTTATTGTTTAGAAACTCTGAAAACTGAAGTTACAATTTAAGTGGCAAAAAACAGAAATTCAACATCAGAAAAACCCTGATGTGAAATGCTCGGAGGTATAACACACAGGGGGGTAAGAAAAGAAAAAAAGAAAAAACAACAAAAAAAAAACATCTTGTTTAGATGGTCATGGTGCGGTGCTGGTGGGAAAGTAGGTGGATGATGTGGAGTTGAGAGAGAGCTAGAATTGTCAGCGCTCCCCTCCTCAAGCCAGAGTTGGCCTTTGATGCCACAATCTTGGGGGTGCTTGAGTAGCAGTAGGTGGTGAAGGAGGGCCCTGCGCATGATGTGCTACTTACTTGAAGCCCTGCTGGTTCCAGGCCTGACCGTAGACACTGTAGGTGGGAACCTGCCACCCATTCGGGACATACTGGTTGATCTGAGGCCCGTTGCCATACCACTGGCCCCATTGGTTGTAGGCCTGAGCTGCGGGGAAGCTCATCTTGTTCTGCGTGGAGGGATGAGTGGTTTAAGTAAAAGGACAGGAAGATGAGCAGTCATTACATATTCAAACCAGAGAACCACTGCGGCCTCCATTCAAAACATGTCAAAGTGTAAAAATTCACTTCTACTAGTTAGGTTAGAACTTTATTTCATCCCGTATTCGGGAAATTTCTAGGTTGCAGTAGCAAGACAGACACAAGACACACAAGACATTGTAGAGCTAGGTAAAAAAAACTGGAGCCACACACAGCAAGTCCACAAGGTGGGGACCTTCTGCAGACTGAGACCGAGGTTACCGCAACGTTCTACGTTGTTGTATTTGGGCAATTTATCATAATCATAAATTGACATTGAAAAAAACTTTGCTATTTAGCTATGAAATACT
This sequence comes from Stigmatopora argus, assembly GCF_051989625.1. Taxonomy (NCBI): domain Eukaryota; kingdom Metazoa; phylum Chordata; class Actinopteri; order Syngnathiformes; family Syngnathidae; genus Stigmatopora; species Stigmatopora argus. Next base: position 5,943,137 of record NC_135391.1, read on the forward strand.
TCCATTTTGTACACTTGGCATGTTGGTAATTCAAAACACCTACAAATTTGTTCTAAGCCTGGGGGAACTCATTCTTAGGTTAAAAAGTTGGACCACTTTTGGGTGATGAGATACATTTTAGAAAAGGGATGAATGGTTTGTTTGCAGTTGTATAGAATTGTAATGCGCAATAAGATCAGTTTCTAACATGATTCCACATTTTAGTTAAAAAATGATAAACTTACCTGAGGCACAGGCATTTGTTGCACCGGGTTCATCATTTCTGGGTTCTCTTTACCCCAATAGCACTTGACTATGTGACCCTCCAAAGCAGTCCCATTCACAGACACAATGGCGTGGGCTGCTGACTCATGTGCGTTGAACCTGAATATAAAAAAATAAGACGGAACTGATAAGTAACTCAAATGTGCTGTCAAATACTAACACTAACAAAGACTACAATGTTCCACTCTAATGCATTTAAGTCATGTTATGATGAAACACTAAAAATATAATATGAATGATTCACACGTTCAAAGACGATTGAAGCGTTTTCACATACCTTACGAATGAATAGCCTTTATCTGGGAAAACTCTGATTTCCATAATTTGTCCAAAAGGTGTAAAGGTCTGCCGCATTAGTTGCTCTGGAAAGCGAAAAGGAAATGTAAGCAAATTGGGTCTGAACCGAAAAATATGACCAGAAATCTACAAACCAAACAAGAAATGGATTGTCCTTAAAATTAAAGCGAGTGCCACATGAATACATGCCCATTGAAACATTGACATTTTCAGGTATTTGATATTAATTATGTAACCTCCCCGAAAAACAAAGGAAAGCGACAGAAGATAAAAATTAAAAGGGCGTCTGAGAGACTCGTTAAAATAGCTGAAGGCATTTTCACCTGTCAGTCCTGTGCTGACGCCGCCACAGTAGACAGTGCAATTACTGGGGCTGGATTGGTTGACTACTTCATCAAACGACAGGTGCTTAGAGTTCCCAGCTGAAAAAGTAGAGGAAAACACGTGCTGTTGTTCATTCACAAACACAGGTGGTAACAGCAGCCGGATATTTACAATCACACACTTTCATAGTTGCTTTTTGGTGCGGGGGGCTTTCGTGTGGCCCAGTTAGTTCGGATTTGCCTGCCTCCTAACCACTGACCCCCCATCTGCTGAATGGCGTTCTCCGCTTCCTGAAATAAAAAGGAAAACAAATGATGTCATTTCACACTTCAATTGACTGAAAAAAAAAATAACCAAAAAAGTTTATAGATGCCTTCAATCTTTGGACAAAATTGGCCATATCACTATTAATGTGTACAGTGCTTCGAGAAATTATTAACATCCCATTTTTTGAGATTTGTCTATTGCGGTTCGATATTCATATATAATATATATGCGTCTAAAAAAACGGTGCGTCCTTTGTGTGTTTAAAATACAGAAATAGCACTTGTTACTGACACTGCTGCTAAAAATACGATGCGCCATATAGTCGTGAAAACACGGTAACCCAAACGGAAAAAAAATAACCCGGAGAGGTGAAGGGGAGAAAAAGAAAAAAAATATTTATATTTATTTATATTATCAGGAACATACTCATCTGAGTCATAACTAAACACAAGACTTCAGTGAGTCGGCCAACTTTCGGCACTTGAAAAGTAGGAATTTTGGAACGGTACGATGGGACTTTATTCTACTAGTCTGACACAATCCCGAACCAGGTCCATTGGATATGGAATTATGACAGTCTAGTCTTTTTTACTCACATTGCTTGGCTTCAAAAGAGTATAGAAATATGCAATAGAGAAATAGCAGCTGCTTGGGACAAGCAGAGCACGAATATTTTGTTCACACAATTAAACACTGCCAACTGTAAACATCATAAATTGCAGTTTGTCATTTTGGGGCCATAATGTCCACTGGCGAAGAGCATCCCCATTCAGTATTTATGTCTCATTTAAGTAAAAAAAACGACTTACCCATTTGTTGAAGAAAGACACAAAGCCATAGCCTTTAGATTTCCCTGTGGCCATATCTTTCACAACACGAGCATCACTGTAGAGAAAAAGAACAACTTGACAAAAACAAACGCCAACATGTAATGCAACTATCACTCATTGCTCTAAGACCCTTTTAAGCGGAATATTTCTTGCCTTTTGCCAGTAATTTGATGTAATACTGTAATCATTTTATTAAAAATGACTTACGATATTCTGCCAAATGGCCCAAAGGCAACTTTGACGTCTTCGGTAGTAATTTCTGGACTGAGGTCTCCAACGAAGACATGGAAGTGATCTTTCCAAAAAACAAAAAGTAATGTTCAACATTAATATTGCCCCCCCCCCCCCCCCCCCCCCAAAAAAAATGGAGTCATAAATCGTCAATCGTCTGTAAAAAAAATAATTTCAAGTACCAATCACTCATACTTACTACTTGTGTCTTTTTTCTGGCTTGTTGGCGTTGTGGCCCAGTTGACTTTAACTTCCTGCAGGAAGACAAAAAAAGGCCAGGTGGGGTGGGATTTACAACAAGAGACCTGTGACAGGATCACACCGGTTGACGTTCTGACAATTGACGAATCGACAAGGATTGACCAAAACTAATAAATTAAATTATATTTCACGATTATCGGTCGCTGGATTTTACAGTCAAAGCAGACATAAAATACGCCTTTTAGATGTGTGATGTTGGTCTACATAGGATGTTTAAAAAAAGGCATTGCTGGCAAAAATTGTGTCTATTAGAAATTCATAATGGGTAGTGCAGATGATTCAAACGGATACATTGTAATATAGGACTATGCAAGAATGGATTTTTGCAATCTAAGAGCCCCAAATAGTCATTAACCAATCATACGTTATAGCAAACTTTAACTAAGCATGATGTATCAAAATGTCTACATGCCTCAGTTATCGAATTGCTTCATTTGTTGTTTACTTTAAGCAGTGCGAGACTTCCAAGGGTTATAAAACTTCAGAGGAAGGAAAAAAAAGATAAGTTAGCTGCAGACCTCCAAAATGAAGTGATGTGCCTACGGAGTTCCTAAAATCACTCATAAAATCTGATAGACGTTGTAATTACAGTAATTGAATATTATATGCGACTAGAATTTCATCGGTTGGGGGCAAACATCAATCATTTAAGTATTAGGACTGGTCTCCATGGCAACAATGACGCATCACATTTAAAAACCCTGACCTAACCGGTATAGTCCGTCCAATATTCCTGTGTGTGCGCATAAAATTGGCCAAATAGACAACTACCCTACAAGACCCGAGCCCACCCCATCCCCACTCACCCTGTAGTTACGATAGCTTACCTTACCCATTATTTTCCTTCCATTCATGGCTGCCAAAGAGGCGGCAGCATGCCTGTGGTCATAGAACTCCACAAAACAGTATGGATCATTTCCAGCTGTCTGTTGATCGGAAAACAAGGCTGACATTAAGTCAAAACCCATCGTGCCATGTTGTTCTTGATGAAACGGCATAAGAAAAACAATACACAATTCAACAAAATACACCGGTCATTGGAAGACCTCCATATCCCACACAGTATACCTCGTCGTTCCGGCCCGCTCGCCATTGTCAAAACAATACTTACAGGGAGAGACAATACTCACATCAAAAATCATTTTACAGCTTTTGCAGGGTCCTAGCTGGGAGAAGACTTGTAGAATGAGGGGCTCCGTAACATCCCTGGACAGATTCCCCACGTACCTACAAGACAAGGTAAAGGTGGAGAAATGGAGGCTTGGTCAAACAGGAAGTAGCACGCAAACAAAGGCGAGGGACCGGGCTAGCTTTTTTAGTGAATTCCACTGCAATTTTACGGTAGAAAAAAATTGTAAAGGGGGACGATTTATACGAGCCCGAGCATAAAAACAGGGCTGCCGCTTTACTCGAGTTGTTTAGGGCTGTCTCGACAAGTGTTGACGTGGCTCGGCTTTTAGATAACACTCGCCGGCTTGAACGGGCCTCGTGCTAAGTCCCACGGCAACCGTGGTAGGCGCTCATCTAGTTCAAACATTTCAAGTAGATATGTTTTGAATTTAACCAAGTAAAAAAATCAATTAAAATCATAATCACTGCTTATTGGAATGCGAAATACAACGTTTACTACGTAAACTTGCATCGGTTAGCCATTCGGTATAGCACATAAAACCTCGTTTCCGGTGCCTCGCGCGGTTTAAGAAAACCTTTTCGTCACATATGAATGATTTATCACGGTCGACGAGTATAACACCGAGAGGCTATATTACAAGCAGAATAATAACTGCGTTTGAATTTCCGCGTTGTAAATCTTTCCGAAGTCACAACGTGGATATGTTTCCGAAGCGCCATAGCAGGCAGCGTTGCCATTCCAGGAGATAGACGGGGCCATTTGCACTTACAGTGTTCGAGGTTGGTCGTCGTCCATCATCAAGGTAGTGGTCGCGTCCTGAGAGGTCCTTAAATCAATGACATACAAATTGTTTTTGTGACCTGGGCGACGGAAGGGGATAGTCTGGAGCGCCAAAACTACCCGAAAACGTCCGTGGCTGAGTCCGCTCGCACACACAGAACATTCAGACAGACTCCGTCTGATGCAAACAATAGGAAGTTGAAGATGGCGGAAGAGCGGCGTCAGCAGCGTCACCCTGCGCGCCCTAATGAATTAAAATCAAGCGCACCCGTATAGACAAAAATACATTAAAACAAGCGCTTCTGTGCAATAAAAAGCTCCCCGTCAACATGTTGGATGGAATAACGCAACTGTAATTTAATGTGTGATCATATTTTGCTCTTTTATTTTATTACCCTTGATTACCTGCAACGCCTTGATACCACCGCTAACCAATAGGGTGAGTTCATTCTATCGATGTATTTTTTGACTGCAACCTATTTTTTTAAATATTTATATTATTTTTAATAGGGATTTAAGAGGATAACACAGTAGCGAGTAGGATAATTGCATCCAATGGGAGGCGATATAAAATAAAAGTTGCCGGATAACTTAAAACTGCAAAAACAAAGAAGAAAGCGCCGCAAATTGTCGCAAACTGTCGCAATTTACTTGGAGAAGAAGAAAACAGCATTTCGGTGGCAAAAAACATGGCGGCACGTATGGGTTGTGAACATTATGCGCGGAGTTGCTTATTAAAAGTGAGTTCTTTTTTCTCACCCCTATATTGATCAGAAATCATTTATCTACCATTAAAATGCACGAATACTGTCTTTTAAGTAATTATTTCTGTTGGGCACATGTAAATCATTATGTCTGCCAGTCTACGCATTTAGACCGAGAGTAATGTATACGTTTCATTAATCAGGTGCAATATCCGAATTGCGTGATTGCGTATACATACTTTTTTCTCTCATGATATTTAATCATCAGTAAATGGCAATCATTAAATCTGATTGGCTTGAAAGGGTACGCAAATGTTGGCCACAACTAATAGAAATGGGTTTGATATTGATTTCAGAAACCCTGCAACGATTGCACAGTCATTATTATTATTATCTATGCTCCTAGTTTTTTTATATTAGACATGCAGTAAAATTTAATCATCATAACCTCCTGGATTTTGGTGGGATTATATTTAGGAGTGCGTGGGCTCTTCTAAAAATGACTGTAAACAGCCGCTTGAATGTATTGCTATATATAACTATCATACAGAAAATATCAGAATATATGTATTTGTGTTATCCAGGCCCCATGCTGTGGTAAACTGTATGTGTGTAGGCTATGTCACGATGCAGAGGAGAACCACCAGATGGATCGCTTCAAAGTGGAATGGGTAGAATGCTCTGAGTGTCAAACATTACAGCAGGTATGTTATTTCAAGATTTTATTTTGTGATCACACAGTATTCTTGTAATATCAGAAAATTTCAAACATTTCATCATTTAAAGGAATTCAATCTAGTGTATAGTGTGGAGCATACTTAATTTTGCCAGATTTGTAATTGTTTTAGGGACACCATGTTAGATCTAATTCTCCTTTTTTAGGCACAACAGACATGTCAGCAATGTCATGTGAAGTTTGGGGAATATTACTGTGATATTTGCCATTTGTTTGATAAGGATAAGAAACAATATCACTGTCAGCCTTGTGGCATCTGTAGGTAAGTTAACACAAAAGGCAAAACGTTACTGTTTTTATTGTGTACTTGTTACAATGTAAAAAATGCAACCTTGTTTTTAATTAATTTACTATTAACATATTCAGGATAGGTCCAAGAGGGAAATATTTCCATTGTGATAAGTGCAATTTGTGTTTAGCACTCGACCTGCAGGGGAATCACAAAGTGAGTACTATATTTGTGCACTTTAAATTTAAAACAATAAATATTTTCAGGGATGAGGACTTGTATCTTACATTTACCTAACCTTTCAACTTTCAGTGTGTTGAGAATGTTTCCAGGCAGAATTGTCCAGTATGTATGGAGGTAATGATTTTGATATTGAATGGTTATAGGAGCCGAAATAGTACATATATGGATGGCTTCCAATTTTATTTACGCACTTCAAATTGTGTGTCCACCTATAGGATATCCACACATCTCGAATTGGAGCGCACGTTCTTCCCTGTGGACATCTTCTCCATAAGTATAGCTCTTAAATCTTACATTCAGTCTTCGGCAATTTTAGCTATGAACTACAAAATTATGTTTGTTCCTACAGGAGCTGTTTTGATGACATGGTCAGAACAAAGTATGTATCCCACACTCAGAAGATTATAGAACAGATGAGAAATAAGTGACATGTATAAGCTTTTTACAACTATTTCTAAGGAACATTATCTACAAATGGTAGAAACATGTTTTCCCCCTCTTTGTTGTAGTGCTTACCGCTGCCCACTTTGCATGCACTCAGTTTGGAACATGACCGATCACTGGGAACAGATTGACAAAGAAATTGCAATGTCACCAATGCCTACGGAATACCAGGGTGCCACTGTCAAAGTAAGTTGAATCTTGAGTATAATTAGGCGCTTACGAAAAAGTAAATGGACTACAGAGTATTATTGACCATGTGGTGTTAAATATTAATGCCACAGAAATTTATTTGCTTCAAATTAATTCCTGTTTTCTATTTTCCTTGTCAAAGATTATATGTAATGACTGTCAAGCCCACTGTACGGTGCCTTTCCATGTCCTGGGGATGAAGTGCAAGGATTGCGGATCGTATAATACTGCAAAGGATGGAGGTCTAATCCAGCAACCTGAACAGCAGCATCCTGAGCCAGATCATGACAATGAGCCAGCAACAGAAGTTGAGCAGCAGCAACTTAATCAAGCAGAGTGAATTGTGCCAGATTAGCATGTATTCATGGATTTTTCTTGCATTCACTTCAAATTAAAAGCTGCAATTGGATTGGGACCTTGCAACCATAGTCAACTGCTATAGCTCCAGCTCACCAATGACTTAAATGCCATGGACATAAAATGGGTGGCTACTGGAATAATGTAAAATATGTAGTTTGACATTTTGTTCCCACTTAACTTTGACAGGATTTAATAAACTACATTCATACAATTGATCAACATACCCTTACAAATGGTTTTAATTGGTTGCTGTCCTTATATTTTTCATTAAGTTGGAGCGATGTTTTTATATTCTACATAATTGATCATAGTAAATACATTTGTACAGATCATGCATGTATAAATAAAGAGAATTATATTACTTGAATGGCATTGAATTTTGATACACTAACTGAATTGATGAAACCCCAAATGCAATATAAATGGACAAATTTACTACAACATTGAGGAACTAACAGTTAATGATTACTTTAAGTCAACCAAAATTATCTTTAGAATATAATTTTATGATAATACATTTTAATTCAAGTAAATAGTATTACTGTACATGCAAGTGACCAATCTCCTGAGAATTTGGGGCCTGAATATTTGTCAAAATAATCACTCCCAAGTAGTATCTACTCATTTTAGAGTTAACTCGATTGAAGCAGTTTTGTAATTCTTGCAGGCTTAAAATCATTTTTTTTTTAAACCTCGTCTTCAACATATCCTGCTGGCCATGCCATCTAGTTTTTAATTTTCTGTATTTTTACTATCAAATAAAGAAAACAAATATCAAACAAATATAGGAAACCATGAAGCGAACTTTATTTTCAACATTTACTGAAATTAGTCCCCAGCTGCAGAATCCTGAAATAAAATAGGTAAAAATTATACCATGACATTGGTCAAAATGTTTTAATACTTGTCTTACCTTTTTCTCCTGGTTTCCCCCTGAGGTCTCTGTAGGGGGAGCCACTGCAGTTTTGCTCTCTAGGTTAGTCATACTTGTTTCTTTCTCGCTGTCTGGATTAGCCACCCTGTAGTACAGAAGCACGTACAATAGAAATGAGTTTCAGATGACATTTTCCACATTTTGGTCAATGATCTTTTCAATGCAAATCTAAAATCAAACCTTGCACGGGACCTCTTCCACTTGATTATCAATGCGATCACAGCAATAAGGACCACTGACCCTGAGAAAAATGCTGCAAATAAAATGGCAACTGGGGGAGAGTAGACCTGGCACGAATCACCACCGTATCCGAACGAACACATGCAAGTTGTTTCTCTGTTTTGGTAAACACACAACCCTTTTCCACTGCAGCGCCTTTTGCCACACGTTTCTGCATTCAAATCTAAAAGGCCTGCAGTGACATATGAAGTAGTGTAAAAATCTGAGTCTGTATGAGGTGATGGTACAGTGAAAGAGATTGGTGACGCCGTGAGATCAGGTATCTTGACACCAGACTTGGATTTTAATTTGTTACCTGGGGGACAGATTGGATACTTATTTAAAAATCGGTTAAAAAGGGAAGCAAAAACGTTACGAGTGGCTAAAATGTACTCACAGTTCTCATCCGAATGGTCCAAACAGTCCACGTGTCCATTGCAGAACTTTTCTTCTGACAGACATGAAATTTGATTCAGACAAGACCTACTGCCGACGGGACAACGGTGCTCTGGAGAACAGTGGGTCGCATTAACATTGATGTAGTCATTAGCGCATTTGCACGTTCGACCGGTCGGAGTGGCCAAGCACAAATGCTGGCAGTTGCCATTCTTTACTTTGCACAGGTTAGAACCTGTCAAAAAAGACAATCACTTAAAATTCCAACTTACTGTCAGGTTAAAGTAAAGTTCGTAATTGCACCTACCAGCCTCACTAGATTTGCTAATTGCCTTCATGCTAATGACTTCTGTGCCAACCTCAAACCACAACTTGTCTTCCTGCTGGTCATCAGTGAACCAGAGTCTGGTCTTATCTATGTGATAAAGTGGGGAAGAAAAATGAACAGTTCCAAACTTGCTTTGAAATACCCATGTGGGTAGAAATTGTTGTCATTACCACGGACAGTCATCCAGAGCAGTGCATCGTCACTGACCGCAACCGCAACCAAGCCATCTGCTTCCTTCAGTTCTTTGTATTCAGAGCCATCAAGTCGAACAGACCCAATCACATTGCGATCTACAAAAAAATATTCACTTTTTAATTTCTACTGCAGTTTATATCTGTATAAATCCAGTGCAAAAACAACTACCGACAAATTCAATTCTTACCAGTGTCAGCCCAGAGAATAGCTTCTCCGTTACTGGAAAAGACCAGAGAGTTTGGTCGGCCATCATTCTTCCACACGACTCTTCTTTCAGTACCATCCATGTTGGCACACTCGATAGTAGCTACAGTGCTAGCATTCTGCAGAACCTTATTGGTGAAACAAACACTGCCCTGCGGGGGATGGAGGGCAATGGATTCCATGGCGCCAATACCGTCGTTTATCAAAACAGCAGTATATACACCACCACTGGAGGTGACATGCAGGCGGGGTTGCTTGTTGCTGCTCCAGTAGAGATTGAAGGTTACCCAGTCCAAGGCCATAGCAGTGATTGTGTCTCCAAGGAGCTTAAAAAATTGGCCTTCAGACATCAAATTAAAGTCTTTCAGCTTGAAGGCACTGAGGGAAGTTGTGCCATCATCAGATATGAAGAGTGTGTGCTCATGTAGACTGTAGTCCATTATTGTTGCCTCGTTGACGCTTGGTATCTGCAGCACTTTGTGTTCTGGCCAACCTTTCAGTTCCTCCGAATTGTGTCGGGCCTGCAGGTAAAGCTGCCAAAAACGATAACATTCACACTAAACTCAGTTAAATCACAGCAACATTTTAGTATTTTTTTAAGCTCGAGGGAGGGACAGAGGCAAAAAGATATATATAAAGTACAACCTTGGTGACAGTGGATGAAGATAAGAGCAACAAGAAGGCTGTATCAACCAGGTTGGTGCAGGTCAGACCATCATCAGCAAGTATAAGATCTGCGGGACACTTGCACACAGATTTGCGTTCTGGGGCTAAAACGCACAAGTGTGAACATTCCATCTTCTTGCAGGGATTTCCTTTGGTTTGTTGTAATATTTGATGGACAATCTAAAATAGAAAGAGGCATTAGAAAAAAATATTGAAGTTTAAAATCGACATTATCAATTGGCACACTACTTGGATTGACAAGTTGTACAGTGACTTGCCTTTACAGCAAAAGTTTGTCTTGGTCTCTTCAACAGAACGCGAACATTTTTGCCAGTTACTTTATGAGCAGCCAGAACCACTCTTCTCTTGGCATCAGACCAGTAGAGCATGTCATTGAACACAGCCAAGGAGAACGGGTTGGTAGTCTCTTTCATCTGTAAGATCTGAAATGGAAATTGTACAGTGTATCTTGCAGGGGCAAGGGTACCCAACTTAAGGTTATATAAAAAATAAAAAACTGGACTTTTTCCATTAAATTTTACCCAAATGTTATGGCCATCAAGTGTTGCAGACCCTATTGCCTTTAGCTTCAAATCTGTCCAGTAGATTCGGTCAGTAAGGGCATCTACTGCCACACCACCAGGCCAGCCCAAACTGGCATTAACCACTATGCGTCTCTCTGAGCCATCCATTCCAGCCCTCTCAATCTTGGGTACATTACCAATTTCAGCCCAGAACATCAATCTATTATGGAAAAAAATAGGTGAGCGGAACACAAATTTAAGTATTTTATGATATTTCAAAGCTTCTCCCATTGAAATATTGATAGCCTACCCCTTTTCTGGTAAGAGTGCAAGGGAGCGAGGCTGATCCAAATCTTCGTCTAGGATAACGCAATATGGAGAACCACCAGACAGTTTAATGGCAACAATTTGACTGTCCACACCATCAATCCAGTATAAATTTCTCCCAAACCAGTCCAAGGCTATAGATTCTACCCGCACACCTTGGAACACAAGTGGAGGGGGTTTTAGGTTGAAATCCAGCATTTCATTTAAACTTATCCAGTACTTTGTTCTTTGGAAATGTAAAGAATGTCCTCAGGATGAGCTACTTTACCTTTAATTAGCGTTCCAGTGGTCTTTTGATCCATCGAGGACCACCTGATGGTGTCACTGTCAAGACTGACCCAAAACACTGTCCTTTCATGCCAGTCATAGTCCAGGGATAAAATTGGCTTCTTGGCAGAAGACAAAAGATTCAAGTGGCCACTGCGCAAGCCATACAGGAACAGATCCGTTTGGATTGACAACAAGAGTAACAGTTCCCCTGTAGGACGATAGGTTTGTTATATTTAAGAAACAAAATGTGGCCATAAGCATAATCATCCGCTTGATAGTCCACCAAGACCATAAAAATCATTCAGATCACAGGTCTTACAAAAATACATTTTTTTCTAATGTGGACGAAGCAAAGAGTGAATGGGCAAGACGAGTTCATTCGTGCACAACATTCAAATTTGCATGAGAATTTACAGATCAACTTACCCTTAATTTTGCAGGTATGTCCATCTGCGTCAATAATGTACCCCATATGACAGTCACACTTATAGGAGCCCACAGTATTTATGCACAGTTGACTGCAAACGGGTGATCGGTGGTCTTCACACTCATCCACATCAAAACAAGTCATTCCATCTTTTAGGAGTCTGTAGCCCACTGTACAGTGGCAACGCTGCACAGAACGAGACGTTAACAGTTTATTTGACGTCGACAATTATGCTCCAAAACATTTGTATCAACGCCTCTAAACGGTTCTTGCTTTTTGAGCAGTCTACATTTCTCTAGCAGCTAGGCCATTTATGTGGCGTTCCCTACCGGACCAAGTGGTGTGCTGAAGCAACCCTGGGAGCAGCGGTTGAGATCTGCTTCAGAACAGTTTATTTGGCAGCTCCCATCCTCGTCTGAACCGTCTGTACAATTTCTAATTCCGTTGCAGAAGACAGATGGATCCACACACTCCAGGCTGCCACATTGGAACTGATGAGGAAGACATGCAGCCAATCCACCTGGTATGCGAAAACAAAAGTTACACGGGCAGTATTCCCAAACATCAAAACAGACAGATTTATTTAGTCAGATTAATCCAGTTACTCACAGTCCATCTCATCACTTTCATCATGACAATCTTTTGTGCCATCGCACCTCCAGGCAAGAGGGATACACATGGTTTTCGATTGGCATGACCATTGAAAATCACCACAAGTCAGTGGAGCCAATTCAGGACAATCCTGAAATAGTGGCTCGTTAAGCAGGCACTTTTAGGCGGTATGAATTCAAAAATTAATCGTGTATGCCACCTTCTCATCTGTGCCATCTTTGCAGTCCTTTTCCCCATCACACAGCCACTCCTGCACCAGGCACTCCTTGCTCTGAGGACAACGGTGCTTGGTCATGCAGACTGGTGCTTTTAAACAACTTTCTTCATCCGATTGATCCCAACAGTCTGGGTGACCGTCGCAATGCATTGTAGCCAATATACACTGACCACTGGTGCACCTAAATTCACTAGCACTGCAGTCCTTGACTAAAGGAGGCAATTAAAAGACACATTTGTCATCTAAAACCACCATTAAAAAATAAGTGTTTTTTTTCTCCTTATACACAACATACCACAGTTTGTCTCATCAGTCCCATCGTAACAATCGATCTCCCCGTCACAAAGGAAACTTTTGGGAATGCAGCTGTTTCCACTATCACAGTAATGCGCGCACTCCTCGTCATTTTTAGTGCATTTCTGCTCGTCAGAGCGGTCCTGACACTGAGGCACGCCATCGCACACTTGATTCTTTTCTAAGCACTTTTTACCATGGGCACACTGGAACTGATCTGCAGAGGACAACAGTCAATCAGAATTGCAAACATTATATATAATTTCCCTTTATGACTGTGTTAAATGATGCTTGACAAACTAAAGTCTTTAAAGGAAAGCTTATCTCCAAAACAATTTGGTGAAGGGTTTGACAAAGAAATGCTGTAAAATCAATTGGCAAGCCATGGCCAATGGAATACAGTTATAGAAACTTCATTTTTGTCCAAATAATATGAAAAAAATAGACCCTATGCATCTACTGACCCTGTTCACAAGTAGATGAGCATTCTTCTTCATCCGAACCATCGGTGCAGTCATTTTCTCCATCACAGAGATGGTTGAAGAGGACACATTCAATGTTGTCTTTGCAGGGTTGTGAACCCAAGGAGCACTTGAGAGGTTTAAACACAAACCATTCTGGCATTATGGTGGTTGAACTGGCTTCTTCATTCAGATTTTCTGATTTAGCAGACAATAGCCACAATCAGAAAAGTGCCAAGAAATAATTCCAGATATTGTTCAGTTTAAGCTTACCACAATTTTCCTCATCTGTTCCATCTAAACAGTCTCTTTCTGCGTCACACAGCAAAGTTTCGGGTAAGCAACGGTTGTTATTGTCACAGAGATGAACACAACCCTCTGGTTTTGAACAATGCAATTCATCTGACCGGTCCTGACATTGAAGTACACCATCACACACTTCATCCTTGTTAATGCACTTTTTGCCATGGGCACATTGAAATTGGTCTGAACACAAGAAACACAGACATTAGCTAGTATGTATACTCATTTTGTGGTGAATGGAGAATGCACGAGTTTGCAAAAAGTCATGTGATTGAACACAAATCAACAAAAAAAAAGTAATTCTGCTTTCTGATGATAGCAACAACCCACATTAACTCAATGCAATCGACTATAGACATCCAATCAAGTCTCTTATCTTTATCCTGTGAATTCGAATTGGATTCAGTAAATTAGTCAGTGGATGTCAAAACCATTTGAGCTGACATTTTGCACATCTTTAACCACAAATTGCCTGGCACACCTGACATTAATATGTCTAAGGATGAAATAACATGATTAAAAAAATGAAAGAATGCAGGGGCAAGATCATGCACAATAAAATAGAGTCATGCATTGTAGGTTTAATGTTACAAAAAAATAATAACCTAACTAATTTGAGTTAAATGATCCAGTACCTTTACCACAAGCTACTTCACAACCCTCTTCATCAGATTCATCACTGCAGTCAGGCTCCCCGTCGCATACATGGCTGTGAAGCACACATTCCAAACCGTCCTTGCATTGCCTGGAACTAAGGCTGCACTTCACAGGATTGGTTTCAGCTTAAAATAACAAGCACATTCAGAAATATGCACCAATGACACATACAAAATGAAGATTTGAAAGTTTTAAAATAATCCTAAAAACAATTTACCTGCTAGCAAGGGGACCGTCAACTGCAATAAAACTGCAAAAAGACATAAATATACAGCCATCACAACAATTAAAATAAAGCGGCACGAACAGCACCGCGCAGAAAACATGTTTGAATCGCTCAGGTGTTATCATTAAATCCTAATTGACCACGTGGGTTGTGGGTGGAGCTAATAAATGTCTTGTCGCCCTTTTTGTATCAGTTTCCTTCGATAAACATAAAAGAATAGTCTAATTTGATCAAATATGTATATTGATCCATTTTAGACCAATTTTCTAATTGTTCCAGAGTATTTTGGTGGAGAAAATTACTTACTTTAGATGAATTGCAATAGCGCCCAGCCGATAAATCCACTGCTTTAAGATGGCCGCCGTGTACTGATGCCTCCGACTCCAACTTTTCCACATTAAATTCTACAGATGATACTTTTACGTAAATTGGTCCAATCGACATTGTCCTTAAACCGTTGGTATTCTGAACCAATCCAAACGACGTATTAGAAACATATTTTACTTTTTAAAGATGAATATCGCAATTTTGCGATCGTCCAATCACGTAACAGGACTGCTTTCAGGGTCCTTGTGTACCAATCATGTGTGTTATCTTCTTCCGGTCTACCTAACATGGCTAACTCGCTCCAGTAGCACTGGTAGCAACTTGAGAAAAGCCGTCAAGCTTAGTCAAACACAACGCTGCGATCATATTACCCAGACATTTTAACACATTGGGTGTTTATTGGTCCTTGTGTCGTTTTTCTACTACCGCGCGGTGTCGGAGTTTTACACTTGGTGAGTGACCGTAGCCATTTCAACGTTTTCTCAGCTTTAAATGATGCTGTTTTGTGTGGGCGCTGTAGCTCTGTTAGCCAGCGGGATCCAAAGCCCAGTTTGCAATAGTTCGTTCTTGCGGCTGACCCGTTTTGGGACCGTTTCCCTACTTTAACGATACTCCTAAACATTTGATTGCTTGCCTGAATAGAAACTTTATTATAGTGTCGATCACACGATATTTTATATTAACGAGCACGTTACATTTTAGAAGAAGTTTCCGAATTGACTTTAGGGACTCGAAGCGAAGAAATGGACCGCTGCGCAGTTTGTTTTCCGCGGATGACAACAAAAGGATTTTGATAACAAGCTGGCAGCTAGGCTAACATTAGCCCATCCAGCCAGATGCCATCCGCCATATAAAATAGTCCGCTAACAACGATGCTACGACTACACGTAGTTGTCGTTTTCTTTCTTTTGCCAAAGGTTGCTCTAGTTTTCACCGTTTCACAGTTTGTGCTTGCGTCGAGTTTAATGTTGTTCTTGGAGTCTAGCGCCCCCCTCCCCTCGCCAGGTAGCCGAGATGTCGGCCTATTAAAGCCAGTTGTTTTTTTTTGCTCTGGGTCGGTCTCCGTTGAAAACAACTGTACTTTTTCTTCATGGATCCACTTTTACTTATTAATATGCACATTTTTATGTCCCATTCCCCCATAGATCTGGCTTCATCTGGTGACGCTTTCATCTTCGGAGGGCAGGGGCCCACGGTGTAGCAATAGGTCCCCCACATCTCGTGTACTGAGTCCTCTGGAGACTTCGAGGTTATCCGGCCAAGATGTCCTCCATCTTGCCTTTTACCCCTCCTGTGGTCAAGAGGCTTTTGGGCTGGAAGAAATCATCCAATGGACCAGGGGGAGCAGGCGGTGGCGAACAGAATGGCCAGGAGGAGAAATGGTGCGAGAAGGCTGTGAAGAGTTTAGTCAAAAAGCTCAAGAAGACTGGGCAGCTGGACGAGCTGGAGAAAGCCATCACCACGCAGAACTGCAACACCAAGTGTGTCACTATCCCCAGGTATGATTACGACCATGTAACGCCTTTCTCCCATCATTAAAACGGCGTAAAGATGTAAAGGAAGGGAATATGCGTTGTTTAGGGATGTTCCTTGCAACCTTGATGACATGACTCGTGTTCAGTGGGAACACTGATAGGCTGGCAAAGAGCATTTCAGATGTTTGTATGTCTCTCGATAACACTGTGGTTATCGCCTGAGAATTGTTCAAGACCTCACTCTTATCTTTTTGGAAATACAGCGGGTGTCTTGACGTGAATGGATTTCTTGCGTGGCTGTAGAGTGCTTACTACAAACATCAGCAGAATTCCAGTGTTACAAATACAAGGGTAGCTGGATGAGTAAATATATTGATGAATAAAAAAAGTTCATTCTTTGCTTTTTTCACAGCAATTGTTCCGAAATATGGGGACTGAGTACACCAAATACGATAGAACAGTGGGATACGTCAGGCGTTTACAGCTATTCCGACCAAACCAGGTAAATGTTCTTAACTGTAAAAGACCCTGTGTGCATGTTTTTGCCACTTAATTATCACAGTACGAGAGAAGACGGCACACGATGACAGGATTTAAGGATCGGGTCTAGTGATATCTGTCCGGTCGGTGTCCATTTCCATCCTTCTAGATCCATTGATGGCCGCTTACAAGTCTCCCACAGGAAGGGGCTCCCCCATGTTATCTATTGCCGTTTGTGGCGGTGGCCAGACCTTCACAGCCACCACGAACTGCGTGCTATCGAAGCTTGTGAGTATGCCTTTCACCTCAAGAAGGATGAGGTCTGCATCAACCCCTACCATTATCAGAGGGTCGAGACGCCAGGTAAGATGGCTTCATATATCTCATTGTTATCATCGAAAGTACAGACTATACACAAATGTGTGTTTAAAAAAAAAAAAATGTTTTACTAATTTGACTTTCTTTTGCTCAGTGAAAATGCTGCTTTGTCTTTCACATTCCAAGCACAATATTAGTGAATTTTTACTAATGAAAGAAATGGCTTTAAAATCGTATTAACTTGATAGCTATTCAAGCGTGTGCGGTGGATTGGTCGCCGTCTTTTGGTCGGCGGTCTTTTGGTCACAGTCTTTTGGTCGCCCCGACCGCGACAACGGGCGACCAAAAGACCGGCGACAAAACAAGGTAAAACAACACGGTCTACGCATCAATAAAAGCCAAGAATGGCCATGAGCAGTTTCACTGAGCTGACGTGTGAGTGTATAATAGTTTGTATGTACATGCGTTGTCCCTTTAAGAAGCTACGTCAGTCAGGGTCTTAACAAGTTCTCCAACAAAAAACAATAAAAGTCCGGGAAATTTGGAGCTTTTCTTTAGCCTAATAATTACCAGGGCATTAAGTATGACTAAATAGTAATTCGCAGTTTGTATTTAGGGAATTTGAGCAAAGATTGAAATGGTAATTATCAATAACCTTCCGGGCGACCAAAAGACCGGCGACCGATCGACCATGTACCCTATTCAAGTAGTTTCTTAAGGTGGAGATAACTGAACCCTGATAAACTTTTCCCACAGTTCTGCCTCCAGTTCTTGTGCCGAGACACTCTGAAATTCTGACCGAGCTGCCACCTCTAGATGACTACACTCATTCCATACCTGAGAACACAAACTTTCCTGCGGGAATTGATCCTCCCAATAACTATATACCAGGTGAGGTTACCGATGTATCAAAAAAAAAAAACATATCCCTGACACTATAGATGCCTTCTAAACCCGTATGACCTACGAATACAAAAGACTGCTGTCATTTCAAAGGCATTACCTAATCATCTAATTGACGTCAATATATGTAGCTTTTCAATGCATTTTCATTGTTCTTTCATCCCACCCATTGAACAGAAACTCCTCCGCCTGGCTACATCAGTGAGGATGGGGAGACCAGTGATCAACAGATGAATCAAAGCATGGATACAGGTAGGTTTTCATACTTTCTATTTGAACTCTTTTGCTCTCTCCCTTCAATTTCACTACAGTTCTATGGCAAATCCTACAATGGATCTTTGGCAAAGCATCTTTCTAATGTTTGTAGTTAATTAAGGAGTTTTTAGTCACCTTCTCCATCACAGATCTTAACAGCAGTCTGCTGCTTTTTTAAGTGCCTTTTTGGAAACGTGCTTTAGATTTCATGTCCTTGTCCAGGTTCACCAGCAGAGATGTCTCCCAGCACTCTGTCACCTGTTAATCACAGCATGGGTAAGCAAGATATACCTTAACAGATTTAAATTTCTATATACAGTGGTACCTTGTGATACAACATGCTTGTATTGCGACGAAAATTTTGATCGAATAATTTGCTCGCGATACAATTAAAATTTGCGAGATGCGACGAAGCCAGGTGGCCATGGCACTTTTTTGCCGCATCTCTTTCGTGTATAACTACTCTATCTACGAGGACTGAACGATTTATTCAGACTAGTTTCGACCAGGAAACGCACAATGAATTCATTTGTTTTCAATTCATTTCAATGGGAAACGTTCGCTCGAGTTACGAAAAGCTCGACATACGATCTCAGTCTCGGAACGGATTACGATCGTATGTCGAGGTACCACTGTATCATCTGAGCATCGTTAAGATGGAGGTTTGGACTATAGTATTCATTTTCAACCCTTCTCTCACTGTCTTTTATAGACCTACAACCGGTGACTTACTCAGAACCGGCCTTTTGGTGCTCCATCGCCTACTACGAGCTCAATCAGCGTGTAGGGGAAACGTTCCACGCCTCACAGCCCTCGTTGACGGTGGATGGGTTTACTGACCCCTCAAACTCGGAGCGATTCTGCTTGGGTTTGCTCTCAAATGTCAACAGAAATGCCACTGTGGAGATGACTCGAAGGCATATAGGTAAGACTTTTAGCTTTGGAAACATCGCTAACTTTTTGGTACATTGGCCAATTTAGGTGACGGACGGGACTGTGTTGGTAACATTGGATAGTTTAAGAGTTTTGATATTTGTGTATACAGGAAGAGGAGTTAGACTGTACTACATTGGCGGGGAAGTGTTTGCTGAATGTCTAAGTGATAGCGCCATCTTTGTTCAGAGTCCAAACTGCAATCAGCGATATGGATGGCATCCAGCAACAGTGTGTAAAATTCCGCCAGGTAACATGCCAAAGCTGTCTCACGTGGTCTTATCAACATTTCCATGGTTTTGCTATTTATTTCCGTTTGAATGTTGGTCAAAATGTAGAACAGCGTTGTTATAACGGTTGACTGTCAAGATGTTTTCTTACCAAATGCTTGATGATTAATCTTCACTCTGTAATGCTTCTTTACAGGTTGCAATTTAAAAATCTTTAACAATCAAGAGTTTGCTGCTCTGTTGGCCCAGTCTGTTAACCAAGGCTTCGAAGCAGTGTACCAACTCACTAGGATGTGCACCATCCGCATGAGCTTTGTCAAAGGCTGGGGAGCAGAATACAGGTGATCATATCACTTAATCGAAAAATGTTGAAGTGTTACAATAGTCAATGACACAATACTTACGTCCATCTTTGACTACTACTACTACTTTTTTTCAATTACAGAAGGCAGACTGTCACAAGCACTCCATGCTGGATCGAGTTGCATTTGAATGGACCTCTTCAATGGCTAGACAAGGTGCTGACCCAGATGGGGTCCCCATCTGCGCGCTGTTCCAGTATGTCCTAAACGGCAACGGAACCTCACACTCCCTCAAAAGAAAAATAATTACAAAGAAAAATCAGTCCCATCAGGAAAATCCCAGCAAAATTCTATTTGTCCATTTCCTAGTATATGCCAACCTGCTCCACTGACCTCAAAACAAAACACACACATGAAAAACAGTACAGAAATTGGGACTTTGTTCATCATTTGTCATGCACCTTGTTAAATTGCTTTACCCAAAATCATGTATTGATATAATTCTATTTGTGGTATAAACTAATTATAAAAACTTTTTAAAAAAATAGCCCCAGAAGTAGGGAAAATACCAAAAATATCTCCACTGATGGCTTGTGACCGATAAAATAATTTGTGGCCCCTGCCAATCATTCTTCTGAGTTTAATGTTTTCATTTCTCAGAGAAATATTGCCCAAATTTTACCAGGGTTCAGTTAGCTTTGTGAAGTTGGCCATGGAGTGGACAGTTTCTTTAAAAAAAATGATATCAAACTCACTGTATGCAACACTTGAACTCCCCACCCGACCCTTTTTTATTATTTTTAAAAACTCTCGTGTCGTTGTAAGACATACTACTTAACTGACAAATAGGAATGTTGGTTTAAAAATCCAAAAAACCCTAAACAAACTGAAAGCTCAGTATGTTTGTTAATTTCTTTGTCATTATATGGCAGTATTTGTGTCCATGGTGAAGTTGACTCGTGTCCCTACATACCGCCTGGTTTACAAACTAGGCTTTATGGGGACTTTAGAGTATTAACTATTCGCAAGAGCTTCTTTTGTCTTTATGAAGCAACACTCTCCAAGGAGAGGCATGTAATTGTCTCGTCAGCATTAATTGAAGGTATCAATGAGTATTCATCATTGGTTTTAGCCTATATCCCAATTGTTTTGCTACTTTTTTGTATTCTCATGTATTTTTATATATATATAAATCTACTTAAAATGTTCTGTCATTCACACTTTCTATTAAAGTAAGTTTTTTTTCCAAGCCACAGCTGTCAGCCTGACCCAAAAGGCTCAGGTAGAAATAATTTTCATCTGCAGCTCTATCTGTTAAAAGAAGACAAAAAAAAATAGAATTTGACTGTGGCTCTTCTGTCATCGCTACACAAAGACCACGTTATTAGTGTCTGTGCTTCGTCAAGATTTTACGTCAGCTAGCTTTCAAAGTGTTTTTAAAAAAGATGGGAGATAACGTCTTCTTCCTATTTCAAGAAAAGTGCTAATGTGCCCCCTCACTGGGACAGTTGGTGTTAAATGTATTGTATTTGTTCTGTCTATAAAATATGGTAATACAACACTTATTTGCTCTTCCCTTATTGTCCGTGAATATGTTACCGGTGCAAGTTGAACATGTCCCCCCCCTCGCAACCCCTTGATGTGAAAGTGTTCACCTTGAGGCACCAGTGATTGTATTTTAAGTGTACCTCGTGACATTTGGATTTTGGGAACGTTCGCCATCTGTTTGGAGGTTCCGATGTTACATCATTTTATCTATGGCCTACAACATGATTGTGAAACCAATGTGGACCATACATACAAACACAAGATAGTAGTATACAGTATATGTGTGTATTTAACAGTTTTCTTTTTTTGCAAAGCAGTCAGTACAGTAGAAGTTGAAATTTTACCAGTAGAGGGCGGTATTTAGAGCATTTTTTTTTCCCATGATCATAAGCGTCTCAGGCGTGGGGCATATTATGCAGACTTAATAAAACACTAATAATAAAGTTTTTATTCTCATGACTCATGTTTCTGTGGTGGGAATAAGTGTTGGTTAACTTATCACAGACGTCAGTCGTTAGAACAGTTGGAAGGTTGTTATTTTTTTATCCCTAGTATGACAATTGTAAGTGGTAATAAGGCAAAGCTACTATGAGGTTAATGTAAAAATTACTTTTTTAAATTAACTTTGGTTCGTCTAGAACCCTCAATTTTATTATAATTATTTTAAGCATGGAACATGAGGTTGTCTATACGTACAGTATTTTAATAACGCGGTTTACATGTTTTTTTGCCTCCTCGGCTACCATAGCAGACGTCAAAACGTAAATAGTCTTGCCAACTAGACATTGAGTTAACATGGGTTTTACTCTCTACACTCTCCTTCAAGCAGCAATTTTGTGCGTGAATTCCGTGGCTGTATTACACGAAGAGCGATTTCTAAGTCGAAGTGAGTAATGGTGACTTTACGTAGCATTTAGATACTGAAAATCACGTTTTTTCGTTTGTTCTGCTAATGTTAGCTACGTGGCTAGCAGCACCACGATTAGCATTTACGCCTGGTTATATTTTCAAATGTGAGGATTATACTACTATGGATTTATGTTTTTTTTAGTTGGATGGGGAGTGGACCAGGGCGTGGGCGGATTCGGTGATGAACCGGGGATCAAAGCTCAGCTGATGAACCTAATTCGATCTGTTCGGACCGTCATGAGAGGTGAGTTCCACCATTCCTGACCACTGCCATCCATAACGATGACATATATTTTTTTGCTTTCTTGCAGTGCCTTTGATCGCAGTAAATTCAGTTTGTATCGTATTGTTGCTGCTATTCGGATGAGGAAAGAAAAGGAGAGGACCAAGAGGAAAAGATGTGACGTGTCAACATGCGTGTAATATACATTGGCGTTGCAAATAATAAAAGTTTTTGTACAGAAGTCTATATTTATTTTTTGGGCACTACATTTCTTTAATTGTGATCTTAAATTCTTTGTTATATTCTTGTCAAAATTCCTAATGAAGTCAATTTTCTTTCGCATTTCGTTGTTTGTCCCTTTACAATTGCCGTAAATGACCCCAACTTACTTCCTGTATTGCCATATATACTATAAATCAGGCATGTCCAAAGTCCGGCCCCCGGGCCAATTGCGGCCCGTGGACACATTTTTACCGGCCCGCGGCCTCTATCAGGATTTTAATTTTAATTTTTTTTTTTTTTTTTTTTTTTTTTTTTTTTTTTATCATGATGAAATCAATAATATGCGGCCCGCCAGCACTGTTGACCACGGTATAAAATACATGTGTACAAAAAGCTATTTTTCATATTTTTCATTTCACCAGAAGATGGCAGTAGCCCTGTGGCCGCACTCTGGCCGCCGTGACCCTTGACCTTGCGTGATCGTTTCAGCCCAGCCCATTTCTAACATGGCGTCTGTAAACAAAAAAAGGAAAGTTGACCGCGAGGGCCGCCGCTTCCAGGACAAGTGGAAATTTGAGTATTTTTTCACTGAAATACGAAACAACTGTGTCTGCCTAATTTGCCAAGAGACTGGCTGTTTTCAAGGAATTCAACATCAAGAGGCACTACCAGACGAAACATGCTAGCTACGACAAGCTAACTGGGAACAAACGCGGTGAAAAAGTGAAGCAACTGGAAGCTGTTTTAACGGCACAGCAAAGCTTTTTCACAAGAGTCCGTGAGTCAAATGAAAATGCCACAAAGGCAAGCTACGAAGTGGCAACGCTGATTGCAAAGCACTGCAAACCTTTCACTGAGGGTGAATTTATTAAAGACTGTGTAATGAAAATGGTTGAGAAAATTTGTCCCGCGAAGAAGCAAGAGTTTGCCAATATTTGGCTGGCTCGTAATACTGTGGTACGGAGAATTGAAGACGTTTCATTAGATATTAAGAGACAGTTAGAGGCAAAAGGAACTGAGTTTGACTTTTTCTCGTTAGCGTGCGATGAAAGCACGGATGCGTCCGACACCGCTCAGTTACTGATCTTTTTAAGAGGAGTGGACAATGACATGAACGTGAGTGAAGAGCTTCTGGACCTCCAGAGTCTGAAGGGCCAAACAAGAGGAACGGATTTATTTGTTTCTGTTTGTTCCACCGTAAAAAAACCATAACGGTCAAATTTCCATGGTTAGTTACTACTACTACATTCAAAGAATGTCAGGCTAAATAGTCGGCCCCCACACATTTTCACCTTACCAAATCTGGCCCTCTTTGCAAAAAGTTTGGACACCCCTGCTATAAATAATGCAAAAGTAGAAAAACAATGAAAAACTTTCAGAGTTATATAGTATTAAGTTCCCTGTCTTTATTCTCCATATATTATACATACGTGCACTTCTACTGTTCTCACAGATTACTGCAAACAAAAAAGTTTAGCTTCGGTCGGCTTCCGAAAATTTCCTATTTGTTTCTGAGATACATGAGCAAAGCTATTGGTCGTAGAAAGGGCCGCCTATACAAGAACCAAAATACGAACCAATCCGACGTTATCTATGCCCTACGCGGATGCAGGTAAGATTTACAGTTCCACAAATGACAACAGTATAAAACAAAGAAAAAAAATGCATTCATCCCACTTACAGATTGGACAAAATGCTTTTGAGGAAATTTTGCAGTGTTGCTGGCTATGGTTGGGACTATCCAGACAGCGAATACAGGGACATTCCTCTGTGTTTCCCTGAGGATCTTTGCAATAGTCTTCTGCTTATGACCATTACTGATCACAACTTCCAACTGAGCCCAATTGGTAATTAATAATTCATTATTCCAGTCTTTATCTCTCATTTTCTGAACCGCTTTATCCTCACCAGGATCACGGGGGTGCTGGAGGCTATCCCAGCTGACTTCGGGCCAAAGACAGGGGACAACCTGAATTGGTGGCCAGCCAATCGTAGGGCACGAGGAGACAGACAACCATTCACGCTCACACTCATACCTAGGGGCAATTTAGTGTGTCCAATCAGCCTACCATGCATGTCTTTGGAATGTGGGAGGAAACTGGAGTACCCAGAGAAAACCCACGCAAGCCCGGGGAGAACATGCCAACTCTACACAGTGAGGACCAATCTGAGTACTCGGACGTTTCGGGGAAAGACGACCGGACGTTTGGTCGACCGGACGTTTGGTCGACCGGACGTTTGGTCGACCGGACGTTTGGTCGCCGGGTTGTCACTGTTGAAACCAGCTCTCAAAATTATAATCATGTGAGAACGAGAGAGAGAGTAAGCTTAATATCTAAATATCTAATATCAAAATATCAACAGTAAACTCTCCGTCATAATTTGACAGCGAGCGAACCCGGTGACCAAACGTCCGGTCGACCAAACGTCCGGTCGACCAAACGTCTTTCGACAAAACGTCCGGTCACTGGTGAACCAACCTGGATTTGAACCCAGCACCCCAGAGCTGTAGGCCCGACGTGCTAATTACCCTATTCCACTCTTTATGAATCCAAATAAACTCATTGGACCAATGATTAAATTTCCTACATTGTGTTTTTAAATCCCAGAACTTGGATGACCTGCCACTGACAGTGATAGACGTCCAATCCATTCAACTGTGAGCCTTCCCAGGTTAAATAGATTGGACGTCTAACTCCGTCAGTGGCACCGAAATGTGAACATTCGCTCTCAAAGTCAATATATTTTAACAACCACTCTAGGTTTGGTTTGTGTGCGTCAGAGCATTAAAACCCATCAGCCGATTGACGAGTTGAAGAAAGGGCCGTTTACCTTGCAAGTTCAAGTCCTCGTGTACAGAACGGTGGACGTCGGCGTGGAGGTGGACATTTTGCTGTCTGCCACTTCCCGTTTTGAGAGCCTGGTGTGGGAGAGTACCCTAACATTACTCTCTGAAAACAATCAGCAAGGCGCTGTCAAGTCTGAAGGAGAGAACGGAAATGATTGTGAGTTTTCCGTCGATTCACGACAGAAATGCAGGGTACACGGTTGATTGGTCGCCGATCTTTTGGTCACTCGGAAGGTTATTGATAATTACCATTTAAATCGTTGCTCAAATTCCCTAAATACAAACAGTGAATTACTATTTAGTCATACTTAATGCCCTATTAATTATTAGGCTAAAGAAAAGCTCCAAATTTCCTGGACTTTTATTGTGTTTTGTTGGAGAACTTGTTAAGACCCTGACTGACGTAGCTTCTTAAAGGGACAACGCATGTACATACAAACTCTTATACACTCACACGTCGGCTCAGTGAAACTGCTTTTTGTTGGCTTTTATTGATGCGTAGACCGTGTTGTTTTACCTTGTTTTGCCGCCGGTCTTTTGGTCGCCGGCCTTTTGGTCGCCCGTTGTTGCGGTCCGGGCGACCAAAAGACCGGCGACCAATCGACCGCACACGGAAATGCAGATGATTGTCTTGATTTCAGTTTTAAATTTCAGGTCTCAAGGATGAAGAGGCACATGTGAAAAAAGTGGAGATCAGAGTTCCATTAAGTGCCGGCCCACCTCGTGCTTTGTCCTTCTTGGACCATTGGATGTTCTATCTGCCAAGCAGTTGGTTTGGCTTCAAGTTACGAGCCATTTCAAGTTTGTGGATGTTGTCTGTCTGCTTGGCAGAAATAGAAAAGCACAATGGTAGTTTTGGAGCCTCGCCGTTATGTTGCTAAGTTGTCATCACTTAAGTTACTGACATTGTTTTTTTACGTCTCCAGGGGTTGGAGTCATTACCCCCCCACTGAACGTCACGGCCCAGTTTAAGGAACGTTTGTTGGCGCCGGCCAAAGTGACGCTTTCATTTTGGAGATGTCCGTCCGAGGACGGACACCTCGGCTTCCGGATGGAGCAATTTGGAGGCAGCCAGTTTCACTTAGTGGGAATGATATCTAAGACCTGATTATAACGTTACATAGATAGTCAAACAATGAGTTAGAATACAACTTTGAAACCACAAAAATAGCTCATTCCAGATTCATTGCCTTAGTCATTAATTCCTTCCCTACGTTTCCCATAAAGAATAAAAATACTTTTTGGCTTTCACATCTTACTCTGTTGAAAACGGCATTCCTAATTATTATATCCCTTTACAATATCAGACAGTGTTTGTGTTTTTGCCCAAATATGAATCATTTTTCAAAAAAAAAAAAAAATATAACATAGCAAATAAAGTGTTCTCATTTCATTACACGCGTGACTAATCTAATATAGAGCTCATTTCGTGTTGGATGGAAAGCATTTGAATATTTGATCCTTCTCATAATGCTGTTTGCATTTTTTATGCACGTAAGACATGATTATTTATTGAAACACCACTCTGTAGAAGGGAAATAAATGGATTTTCATGCTTTCCTGCACTTTTCTAGCATTTCCTGAAATTATTGCATACTGGCACAAGAACACCTTACAACAGTGGCGGTCCGTGGATTTTCTCGTAGCGCCTTCAACGAATCAATCCAACCCTCAAAAACTATTTTATGGCTATAAAACCTTGACTGCAGCTACAGCTGCGACATAAAAAATAATCAATAAATCAATGCACGAAAATGGGGTAAAATCCACTGCCAATTTGGAATTATTTAATAAGTATTGATGGACAAAATATAATATATGATTCAGATATTTCTTAGGCCAGCAGAGAAGGCCTTGAAGGCCCTGACGGCCCGCCACTGCCTTACAATATAAAATATAGCCTGGTCATTTTTACAAGAACCTTACAGGAACCGGATGGAGGAGAAATGCACTCAGACGGAGAAGTAAGTACATATACTAAATTTTCACTACAAAAACAGATAACCACCGGAGAAAAAAATGTCGAAAAATTTATTTTAAGTCTAGATTAATATTGTTTGGGGAAAAATGATCACAGAACAGGTAAGTTAGAACTGTAAATTTCTTAGTCACATGTTTCTTATTTAAATAGTATAGAGAAAGCTGCGATTCTAGTAATAACAGAACTAAAAATATATGTTAATTACAGACTGATGTGGTCACTGACAGGGAGTTAAGCAGTGTGTGTGGGGGGGAGGGAGGGGGGTCTTCATGGGATGTGGTGAGGGCGGGTACAGTAGTGGATCACTGTTGCCTGGACTACAAAGTGATGTTCATCTTTCATCTGCTGAAAGCGCTGCACAATATTCTTTCTCCTGTGCCATGTGATTCTTTTTATGTGGTTTGGGGGGTTCTACAGAAACTGCTGGAAAGATCTTGGTAAGGGAAAATGTCATGTTCTTGTTTTGATTGTTATTTCTTTACTAGATGTCAAAAGATCATTATTCTCTGGAATACTATATTTGTGATGTATAGTACGTTTCTGAGCTTGCGTTGGATATTGAAGTTGTACAATAGAGATCGGAGACGAAAACTTCCTCGTCCATCATTTTTGAAAGAATTTGGAAATATTTTTTGGTGAATAAGAGCATTTTTTTTAACTGCAAGATTTTTTTTGCTGTGCTCAAAACGATAAATATCCTCACAAAGTTCCCTGACTTTAGCCCTGAGCTACTTCGTGTGTTGAAATCATTTCTATTGTTACCATTGCTTTTCAGCCAAAAGCACATTGGATGAGCAAGCTTGAACATGTACATGTTCGCTATCATTTATTCATCGAGTCCTGATTCTGTCATGCTTACTACGAGTCAGTCAAGTGAAAGAAGGTCAGTGTTGTGCTCCGTCACCATGTGCGCTCAATTGGTCGCCGTTCTTTTGGTCGCCCGGACCGCGACAACGGGCAACCAAAAGACCGGCGACCAAAAGACCGAGGACCAAAAGACCGGCGACAAAACAAGGTAAAACAACACGGTCTACGCATCAATAAAAGCCAACAATGGCCATGAGCAGTTTCACTGAGCCGACGTGTGAGTGTATAAGAGTTTGAATGTACTGTAATGTGTTGTCCCTTTAAGAAGCTACGTCAGTCAGGGTCTTAACAAGTTCTCCAACAAAAAACAATAAAAGTCCGGGAAATTTTGAGCTTTTCTTTAGCCTAATAATTACTAGGGCATTAAGTATGACTAAATAGTAATTCGCAGTTTGTATTTAGGGAATTTGAGCAACGATTTTAATGGTAATTATCAATAACCTTCCGGGCGACCAAAAGACCGGCGACCAATCGACCGTGTACCCTCTGTCACAGAACTTTCTATTGTCGAAATGATTAAATTTGTCTTTCGCTTGCTCAATTTCTCTTTTTAATCACACCAAACAGTGTCGTAACTAACTTTGACTTGATTTTTCTTTCTGGAGCATCAAGTAGATGAAGACACTAGAAAAAGAGGGGTCTCGAAAGTGCCTTTCAAGATGCACCCAGAAAATGTCCGCGCCAAAGACACCACGAAGGAGCACTTCGCCCTCAAAGACACGTCATCATGCAACAGCATTGATCTCAAGTTCACTATAAGAGATTCCAGCGCCCAAAGGGACTCCTTGTGGACCATTGGTTCCAGCACCCAGGCCTACTCAGGTCTAGAAGACCACTCCATAGACCCCACAGAGACCTCCACGCTGAACTATGCTGACGGGCACGCCTTGGAGGAACCGCGAGAGTGTCGCAATCTCCACGGGACGACAATGGTTTACTTGAAAGAGTTTGTGCTGATCGATGACGACGAGGATGGCGACATGTCCCTCAGAGAGAAAACCGTCCATAACTTGACCGTCATGGACGGGAACGCCGCCGACCTGGTTTGCGGAAGATTGATTTCCACTTCAAGCGCCTCGACGTATGACCGTAAGGGGGGATTTTCACAACCGGAGGGCCAGGGCCCCGAGTTTGAGCGCCCTTCTGGAAATAAACACTGCTGCACCTGCTCTATCCTATAATCAACAGAATCAGGAGGGGTGTCGTGGAACCGTCCTCGGTACCTTGAATTCGGGGAAAACACGACTAAAGTCCACAAAAGGGCATTTCTGAGTCTTTTTTAAAGGTCATTTTTTGATGTATGCGGTTCTTAACTTCAGTGCGTGAGGTCTGGGTTCGATTCCCACTCGGTGATGGGTTTTTTTGTGATATCTTCAACATATACAGTATTTTTTTTAAATAATTGCCTATTTATTTTAATAGAAAATGCATTAGAATTGTTTTTTTTCCCTGAATTTTTTCCAATACATTGCTTTAGGTCATTAAGATGTTGATGTTATGCATTTAATTCACCCATATTTATATATGCTATATTAATCATTTTAAATGAATGTTTTTGAGTTGAATTATGGACCACCTTATCTCTGAAAATGAAAATTAATCATCATATGGTTTCTTGGCCGTATCATTCGATTATTGTATATGATACAGATTTTTTAATAGAGTAAGTGCTGTATGAAATTGGGCCCTCAGTTGAATGACACATTTTTACATAGACTTTGTCCACTCCAACTATTAAAATATGTATTCATAAACATATTCATGTCAACTTTAAACATCACATCAGTTGTTACTCTGCATTTCTTTTCTCACAGGTTATGATTCCATTTCAAAAGGTCAACTACACAGCTGTAAATAAATCTTGTCAGTCTTGTTTATGTATTTGTAGAATTTTCTTGATAGCGCCGTTTATCATTCTAAAGCAGGCAACACTGGTGTTAGCATTGAGCAACTGGTTTGAGTGACAGACACCAGTTAGGCTAACTCAACTGAATTGGGAGATAACACTTGATAGGACTTATCTCCCCTTCCCACTCTACATTAACGGACCCCCGCCAAGCCCCCCCAAACCCTGTCACAATGGCAAAGCCTGTTTTCTTGACACATCCATTGGCTAAAATGTGAAGTGGGTGACGGCTGCTGCACGTGTCTTTGATTCCCAAAATTATCAGGTAAACTTCACTAATGATTTTTTCTATTTGGTTATTTCTTTTGATTTTGCACAGGTTTGATTTTTGCCAGAAAAGGGAAATCATTTGAGTTTCACAGGTCTGTCACAAAAGTACAAAATGATGTAATACGTTGCCACATGGCGAGAATGTTGCATGTGAAGGGTCACGGAATTTATCAGCATTTCACACGAAACCACAAAGCTAAAATAATACTGTTGACATTTGAAAATATTTTCCTCTTGGCATGATCTCAGCTTTAGTTATCTTGAATATGCTTATTAGTTTCCTTTGAGTGCTGTCGACGTTAAGGTTGAAAATGAAAGAAGAAGTTGAGGTAATGGTGACTTTCCCACGCAGTGAAAACAAGAGCAAGGAGGTTAAGAAGAAGATGGATGGAACGCGGGTGTTTGCGGTTCTTCTTTTTTGTTTGGCTTCAGGTGAGCAATTCTAGACAAAAATGGTTATCTACCATATAAAGTACTATATTTTTCTATATATAAAGTGCTTTTTTTTCGCAGTGACACCTGTTTTTGCAAATATTCTGGACGTGTGCGCCAGCTGCCACGACAATGCCACATGCGATGACAAACCTGATAACTCTGGAAAAGTTTGTAATTGCAAGTATGGTTTTGTTGGAAATGGAAGAACATTTTGCCAAGGTAGAGAATATGCATCCTGATAAATGATACATTTCATTTGCCCTAAAAATGTATAAACGCCAATCTTAGTTTGAAAAATATTGTACAACATTGCTTATTTTCTTTATTGCTAAATACAATATTTTTTTATTTTTAAATGTTAACCAGATTAGAAGTTAACTGTAATAGTTTACAAGGCATGAAAGGCATAACATTTATGTGATCTCTATAAGTGGTATTGTAAGTCATCTTTATGTTGTAGATAATAATTCTAGTAAAATAAGTATTGGTGCCTGAATACCTCAAACCTTTCTGGGGTCGAGGGTTTGATCCCAGGTTGGTCCTCACTGTGTAGAGTTGGCATGTTCTCCCCGGGCTTGCTTGGGTTTTCTCCGGGTACTCCGGTTTCCTCCCCACATTCCGAAAACATTCATGTAGGCTTATTGAACACTCTCAATTGCTCCTAGGTATGATTGGTTGTCCTTTGTCTCCTCATGCCCTGCGATTGACTGGCCACCGATTCAGGGTGTCCCCTACCTGGTTAGCTGGGATAGGCTCCGGCACCCTCTGCGACCCTTGTGAGGATAAGCAGTTCATAAAATTATTTTTATTGCATCTAGATAAAGATGAGTGCCAGATAGGAGCCACCAAGATCTGCGGGCAGCACACCACATGCCACAATACATACGGCAGCTACTACTGCAACTGTCTGACTGGATACATGGCTTCCAACAATATGCCTGTCTTTATTCCAAATGATGGAACCCACTGCCAAGGTGAGTTTTTTCTCAGAAACCGCAAAGTGAAGTCAATGGACCACTATGGTGGTTCAACTAGAAAATGTATGATTTGATAGTTCTCGTCCTACAGATATTGACGAGTGTCTGGTAGAGGGTCTTTGTGGCGAAGGAGGCCAGTGCAGGAACCTGGATGGCAGTTTTGACTGCAGCTGTCACCTGGGGTATCGAGTCCAGAATGGGACGGAGCCTTTTCGACCCAGCAAAGACCAGGCATCTTGTCAAGGTGGGATGCACGAGCCGAATTCGAGGGTACTCGGACGTTTGGTCGCCCGGACGTTTGGTCGCCCGGACGTTTGGTCGCTCGGACATTTGGTCGCCCGGACGTTTGGTCGCCCGGACGTTTGGTCGCCCGGACGTTTGGTCGCCCGGACGTTTGGTCGCCCAGACGTTTGGTCCCCGGACGTTTTACAACATGACAGAGAGTTTACTGTTGAAACCAGCTCTCAAAATTATATTCATGAGAGAGTTTAATATCTAAATATCTACTGTTGAAACCAACTCTCAAAATTATATTAACCCGGGCGACCAAATGTCCGTCGACCAAACGTCCGGTCACGGAATTCGA
Source organism: Stigmatopora argus (assembly GCF_051989625.1). Lineage (NCBI taxonomy): Eukaryota > Metazoa > Chordata > Actinopteri > Syngnathiformes > Syngnathidae > Stigmatopora > Stigmatopora argus. Next base: position 5,975,683 of record NC_135391.1, read on the forward strand.
GTGGTGGGGAAAGTTTTCATGGTTTCTCCCGATTTAGTGGTGGACTGTGGCCAGCCGACTCCGCAGCAGGACTCGGTTCTGCGATCCACGACGGGGACGGTATTTGGCAGCACAGCAATGTTTGAGTGTGACCAAGGATTTAGGTGGAGGAGTGGAACCAACACCTCGCAGTGTGGGGATGATGGGCTTTGGAGTAGGACCACTATGATCTGTGATGGTAACAAAATACTACTTTAAAAAAAAAAAAAAAAAAGTGAGAATGCACGTGAACTTGAAAGAAATTTGAGTGGTAGGACTGAATATTTAACACTGACGTGAGTTTGAAACAAGGGCTAGCCACTTTGCTAACAAATGCTAACAAATACATGGCTTGCGGTCAAAGTTTGGCTTTGAAATCTTTCGCTGATTGTGATTGCAATTCATGTCGTGCGTTTACTGTACATTAAATTTGAGTTTTTAGGATTTCTTTATTTTATACGGGACAGCACATATTAATGAACATATTCAAATTCATGATAATTAACGTGTAAATATGCAAGATGGTAGCCGAGGCCTACTTTCTATCTTTAGAGACTTTTTTTTTTGAGAATCCATCTTTCCACCAATTTCTGCTTTGTCGCTATTTTGTGGCTTTTTAGCACCCTAGAACTGAAAGTGACGCTCATTATTGAATTGTGTGGTATACAGTACATTTATGTACTTCTTTAAGCATTGTGTGTGTGTGTGTGTGTGTGTGTGTGTGTGTGTGTGTGTGTGTGTGTAACTTCCTAGAGATATTATGTGGAAATCCTCATAATGTGCCACACACTGGACATATTTGGAATGGCATTTCCACTCCTGGAAGCGTGGTTAACTATTATTGTAAACAAGGATTTAATCAAAGCGAGGGCAGTTCCGTATCAAGGTGCAAACTTGATGGTAACTGGACAGAGACAAACATTTCCTGCAAAGGTAATGACAGTCCACAGAGATGGACTTGCTCCTCAACTCTGGCAGATGATGTCAAATAATGTTGTCCATTTGTGTAGAAATTGACTGCGGCTCTCCGCCCGAGATCTCGCACGCCGTCTTGTTGTGGGATCACATCTCCACGGTGGGCTCTCAGGTTGTTTATCAATGCCAATCCGGATATTACGGTGTGGGAAGAAGGAATAAAACAGTATGCGCCGACAATGGGGAATGGGATACGCTGTCTCTTCATTGTCAAGGTGATAATCTTGTAGGAAAGGATCGAAATAATTAGAAATTGCCGGTCGGTTTTGGCTTAACTGGTGGGATGTGATGTTTTTGCTATGTTTTTTTGTTGTAGAAATGCAATGTCAGGATCCTCTTTTCATCCCAAATACTCAAAGGCGATGGGATGGCACGTCACATGTTGGCAGTGCGGTTATCTACGAATGTAATGATGGATATTACGCAAGCAGTGGAAGGAACTTCTCAGTGTGTGGAAAGAATGGACTTTGGGAGGAAATTGATCTTTGGTGTGAAGGTGCAACACTTGAAGTCAACGTATTTGTACAGTAGTGTCAAGTTTGTCAATATATGTCACTTTTATTTGGACAAAAATGACAACGTAACTGCATATTGTTAGTCTCTGGGATTACAATACATGATTTGAATGCAGATTGGAGCCTTTTGCTTAATATGCTTTTGTCTGACTAATTCCTCTGTGTGCAGAAATAACATGTGGACCCCCACAAAACCTCCCGTATACTAACCTCCTGTGGGACAACTCTACTAAACCTGGCAGCGTCGTGCTGTATGAGTGCATGGATGGATTTTACCAGGAGGGTGGAGATAATATTTCCACATGTCTAACGTCAGGCGAGTGGGAAAACGTGTCATTAAACTGCCAAGGTATCGCAATTACATTTTCAAATAGGCTAGACCAGGGGTAGGGAATCTATGGCCCGGGAGCCACATGTGGCTCTTTTTGATGGGTGCATATGAATCCCCACCAACCGGTGATGTAAAATATGGAAATCGCTGGTGAGAGAGCGGAGTCCCGAACGCACCAATAGGAATTATTAAACTTTTTCATGCATACTCTCATTCGTGTGCGGTCGATTGGTCGCCGGTCTTTTGGTCGCCGGTCTTTTGGTCGCTCCGACTGCGACAACGGGCGACCAAAAGACCGGCGACCAAAAGACCGGCGACCAAAAGACCGGCGACCAAAAGACCGGCGTCCAAAAGACCGGCGACCAAAAGACCGGCGACCAAAAGACCGGCGACCAAAAGACCGGCGACCAATCGACCGTGTACCCTCACATTGATCCTCATTGATTAGCAACAGAGTAACAATGTTGTCAAAAGAATTCAGGGACTTTTTGTACTTTAAAAGTGGTGAAATTACTAAAAACATGCACACATTTTCATATATGTATTCTTTTAAATTCTAAATATGGCTCTCAATTAATAACATTTGAAAATTTGAATTGTTTAAGCCTCTCTCTGTCAAAAAGGTTCCCGACCCCTGAGCTAGACTGAAAAAAAGATTTTGGGAAAGTGAACTCACTTGCATGCTCTTTTCTAATCAACTTCAAAAAAATAACACCAAGTAATACTATGTAGGTTACAGTTTTTTTTCTAGTGACTCATTTCATAATTTAAATGTTCATGTTGTGTGTTTCATACTATTAAATTGAAACGTACTGCATTAGGAGCGATTCTAATAATTCACTTCTCACATGTAAACAATTGAATGGAAAGTATAAGACCAAAAGATATTTAATTTTGACATTCTTTCAACCAGGAGTGGCTTTTTTTGCTATAGAAAATTTGGCCAACTTGTTCTGTTATCTGTTATGTGACGTTGTTCCCCCAGCAATTTGTGGCCCGGCTCCACTCCTCGCCAACTCCGAAATAGCCTGGCGAAAAGGAAGTGTGGTGACCTATCGTTGTGTGAACGGCTATCATTGGCGGAGGGGCGGCAACGTCTCCGTGTGTGGAAGCTCTGGTGTGTGGCGGTTAGCTACGCTCAAATGCATCGGTGAGTCGTTGATCTGGAATGTGGCGGTAAAAGCTCCATAAATGATTGCACTGTCGCAGATATTCAAAAAGTGATCATATTGCTTTTAGAATCCAAGCCGCCCATCCATCGCCTCCTTGTTTCAAATGAAAAATGTTTGCAGTGGAGAGCAGAAAAGTATGAAGAGGAAACAGAAATGTACAGGGTAATGCAAAATCCAAAAGGAGACCCCACCTACAAAAAGAATGAATAGGGATTTTTGTTTGTAACCTTAGGTGATCTACACTGGATCCAGAGACTATCAAAAGACTTTTCTTGAACAAAACAGACAGACGGTGAGCTCCAAGGGAGACTCGTTGGAGGTCTGCCTAAAACTGCTTCCAGCCACAAACTACAGCGTCTCGATCACCGCCTTGTCTTCCGGATTCACAGTCATCACCACGATTAACACCAGTTTGACAGGTATCACTGATTGGTTGGTCAGCAAAACTGCTCTCGCTGTAGTTTAGTATAAGTTTCAGAAGAAAAAAACATGGATGTGATTAGCCGACCAACTGGTTAGTGCGTCAGGCTCACAGCTATTGGGTCGAGTGTTCGATCCCAGGCGGATCTTCACTGTGTGGAGTTTACATGTTCTCCCCAGGCTTGCGTGGGTTTTCTCCGGGTACTCCGGTTTCCTCCCCACATCCCCAAAACATGCATGAAGGCTGATTGGACACTCTAGATTGCCCCTAGGTATGATTGGTTCTCCATCTCCTTGTGCCCTGCGATTGGCTGGTCACCGATTCAGGGTGTCTCCTGCATTTAGCTGGGATAGACTCCAGCAACCCTTGTGAGGATAAACGTTTAAGAAAATGAATGATCAGTAGGATATTCATGACCTCACCTTGCTCCAACTCCAACAGAATTTAGGATTGAATATTCAGCGTAACCATTTTTCGTTTAGAATTGAAAAGACGGTACACGGTCGATTGGTCGCCAGTCTTTTGGTTGCTGATCTTTTGGTCGCCGGTCTTTTGGTCGCCTGGAAGGTTATTGATAATTACCATTTAAATCGTTGCTCAAATTCCCTAAATACAAACTGCGAATTACTATTCAGTCATACTTAATGCCCCAGTAATTATTAGGCTAAAGAAAAGCTCCAAATTTCCCAGACTTTTATTGTTTTTTTGTTGGAGAACTTGTTAAGACCCTGACTGACGTCGCTTCTTAAAAGGGACAACGCATGTACATACAAACTCTTATACACTCACACGTCGGCTCAGTGAAACTGCTCATGGCCATTGTTGGCTTTTATTGATGCGTAGACCGTGTTGTTTTACCTTGTTTTGTCGCCGGTCTTTTGGTCGTCGGTCTTTTGGTCGCCCGTTGTCGCGGTTGGGGTGACCAAGAGACCGCGACCAAAAGACCGGCGACCAAAAGACCGGCGACCAAAAGACCGGCGACCAAAAGACCGGCGACCAAAAGACCGGCGACCAATCGACCGCACGCGGAAAAGACTGTCATGGTGGATTAATAGCCTCTAGGGGGCCCATTTACACTCATCACGCACTGTACATATTTATTCCGCCACTGCATTATGTCGCCATTTGACAGCACCTGCGGTACCAGATGTCCACTACAGAGAATATGACACTTCGGTACCAACTCTGAGGTTGAAGAGATCACCAAATACTCTTGACCCAATAAGGTAATAAACGACCTGAGCTATACTTGGTGGCTTTTGGAAAACTGTATATGCAAACCATTGTTCTTTTTTCTCTCTCTTGATAGTTTCTACCAAGTGTTTGTACTCCCTGTCGAGCAAATGATGGTGTTTGACTGTTCTTCTCCTATGACTGAGGAGCCTTTGGGTAAAAGTGCTTCCTCGCAGGGACAAATTGTAGCCCAGCTGCGAGTTAGCCATGTAGGACGCGAGATAGAGTTTACCGTGGGAGATGGTTTCCATTACGGAGGCTTTTTTAATGCTCCTCTAGCGAAAGGCAGGAACTACTATGTCATCTTGAGGGCTGTGAGTCAGTGGAAAAAGGTAAAATGGTACTACAAAATAAAATGGAATTGTGTGGATTTAGACTCAAAATTAATCCATTTTCTTTCTTGTAGGATTTAAAAAGCTTGTGCGTCCTGTGGGCTAAAGTAACAGGTAGTTATTACTTTGCCAAAATTATACAATGTCTATTGATACCATGCTAATTCATTTGACATTTTAAATGTTTTTTTATTATTTGGGAAAATGGGTGTTATTTTAATTAAATGAAAGAATTTGAAAGAGTCACGGATCGTCGATGTAAAAGTAGCAAAGTATCATTTAGTTTTGAATAACTATTTTTTGATATTTATTTTAGGTACTTCCTACTTTGTGACAATTTCATCGCTCTGTGCTGCTGCCTCAGTTGGACTAATTGCGTTATTAATATTGCTTGGACTGGCTTACACTCGGTAAGAATTGTGGACCTATGTTACTTTAAGATGACATATTTACACAAGCATTTATGTAGAATTGTGAAGTTTGTGTCCGTTTTTTTATTTTTTTTTATTTTTTTGTTACAGTAATAGCCAATGTTCCCTCTAATTTTTCATATACACATAACCTACCTGAGCACACAAACCAGTGTGAGTAACATCAGAAGTGCCCACTATATCCCAGTGGCGGTCCGTGCATTTTCTCGTTGCGCCTTCAACGGGTAAAATCCACTTCCTAGCAGCATTTAATGATGAAATACAAATATTGGACCTTTTCAGACATTACAACCGGGCCAGGGAGGTGGTTTTCACAGGAAAAGACAGCAATGGACGTCAATGGCAAAACGGCAAAAATTGCACTAAAATGGGGTAAAATCCACTTCCTAGCAGCATTTAGTGATTAAATACAAACACTGGAGCTTTTCAGATCAGAACCGGGCCCACAATTGAAATATTTCGGAATATAGCCATATTTTACTCTCCAAAAATCCTTTTTAACTGTACACAAGATCCATCCTCCTTTCTTTCTTCCTTTTTTTCTATCGCCATCGAAGCTAATGCTGAAAGTCGAGCCTGTCCTGTCGTATTTCTGGCATAGTCCGTCTTGAAAATGGCTTTAAATCAACACAACAATATATTTGCCTGTGCAGCTAGCTCCAGATACAGTTTGGTAGCTAATCATAGTTGGTGAAAGCGATGACGTATCCCTACGCCTGCGACAATGCATTGTGGTGTTGTTGCCAACTCGAAATCTGATTGGTTAAAGCAACAGTCTTATCGACACTTGTTTAATGCAGCAGAGCCTGCACAACTGATTGTGAAGGCCTTGAGGCAGATTTCTGACCCTGGCAACAAATAATGGCTGAAATGTGATTGGTTAAATGCTTCATTATGCAAACACACATCTAGAAGCAGTGCAACCAGGGGGGAAAGCAATGAAAGGAAGCTAACAGACAATGTGGAATTATTTAATAAGTATTGATGGACAAAATATAATATGATTCAGATATTTCTTAGGCCAGCAGAGAAGGCCACTGATATAGTATATACAGCTGCCATCACCAGGTGTATTTTTTCCTACCCATAAATGATCTAACCATACCATTTACTTATTAATATCCATACATAAAACATCTTAATAAATGGCACTAGAATTTGCACAAATCTGACTTACCTTATTCCTCCACGTCTGTCCTCAGTAGTCTGGCTCCAATGAATCCCTATTTTTTCCATTGGAAAACTCACTCACAACTTTCCTTTCGCTGCATGTTTTGCAGAACATAACTTACTCACTCTAAAAAAAAAAAGATGTCCCAGTGTTTCAACGCTTGTTCTTCTATTTGCACATACTTCGGCAGACATTCCAACTTAAAAGATGCACAGTTCTATTTAACGCTAGTTTGGGGAGTCGACGCATCACGTTCACGTTTGGTGAGTTAGCTCGAGCCACATGCGCAGGTGCGGTCAACGCCATGATTGGCTCCGCAGCGTCATTGCATCCTATTCAATGATGGACTGGACACCTGCAATGGATTGTTTTTCTTGTGCGCCGAGTGTGCAACCAGTGCGCAATTGCACAGTTGCGCCGCTTAGAGGGAACGTTGGTAATAGCTAAGGTTCTGATATTGACTTTTGTTAGTGAGTTGAAATCAAGTTAGTTGTGTGTCCTTTTGTTTATTTTGCTGGACTTTCATATGCAAACTTAATCTATTTTTAATTCTTTTCCAGGTTTTTCAAGAAAACGTGACTTTCATCATTTTGTACACTTTATAAATGAATGTATCATCACTTGTAACTAATTGAACTACCTTTCATCCATATTGTTGTTACCTTTTCTCACACTGTACTCTGAAGCATTCATTTGATATCAAAGTTGACAATAAAAATATCTTGGAAGGGGCAATGAATGGGAGAAAATACATAAATTCCTATTATTTTATATTCATCAATGAAACTTGTAACTGCAGTAATTATTGTTTAAAATCAAGAAACAGTCATTGTTCATAAACAATCAATAGTCAATAAACCGACATAAAATGCAATTTTTGACGTTTTTTTAGCAATTCTACTCCAATGCAGTGGAAGGCGCTGTGGTCATGAAACATTGACCCGCAAAATTTGCCGTAACAACAGTGGAGACGGGGCTTGGAAAAGCATTTTGTTTACGAGGCTACAAGCCTAAAGTATCACAGTGAGTGTCTCCATAATTCAAATATACAACACATTAATAACGAGAAAGGCAGCGTCCGTTAAAAATTGTAGTTTCGGATAAACGCTAAAGAACCGCGCACGGAACTCATCGTTAGCATGTAGCCTGAACTGGTCTTTTGCGATTCCGTTTTCAATTATTCCAAATGGTTTAATAAACGTTTATCAGCCTGTAGACATTTTAAATAAAACATCGCCGTCTCGTTTTACTCCTGCAACTTTTTTTCCTGCGTAATTTAAGTGTTAAATTTCTTTACAAAGCAAGTTTACTTCTAATGGAAAATTGGCTTTTTCCGACACAAAAAAACTAATTTCCAATGACAAAAACAGCAAATTTCAAAACGTAAATAGCCAATATATTAATCAGATTCACATAATTTACATAATAAAACTGCTGAAAATGAAGGATCACAAAAGTGTGACTCATTTTTTGGCCAGACTCATACGTTTCTTAATTTAAAAAAACACTCCCATTTATTTCGAAAGAAATGAAGCATGAAGTGACCTGTAAGTAACCAAAAAATTGACAAGAAAGCGATCCAAAATAAACAATTCGTGCCATGGACAATAATGGACAAATAATTCATTTAAACTAGGAGGACTCTCTTTGATTGTTGCCATTGACGACAATAGATGCTCGCAGCCTCTCAGTTAAAATGAATTCGGCGTTTATGGCCGTCAACAGTTTACTGCTGTTGTCTCTGTCTAATACCTCTATTCATCATTTGCAATCTGGTACAGGTACACTGTTGTTCACAATGGACCAAAACCAGGTGATCCTGCAGTTCCACTTTGCCACATTTGGAGACTCCATGCTACAAAAAATGAATCTCCTTCGGCACCAACGGCGCTTCTGCGACGTCACCATCCGCATCAACCAGCTGACAGTCCCCGGTCACAAAGTGGTGTTTGCCGCAGGATCGTCATTCCTCAGAGACCAGTTCATCCTACAGCAGGACTCCACAGAAGTGCAGATCTCCATGATCCAGGAAGCCAAGGTAGGCCAGCATCTGCTGCTGTCCTGCTACACGGGCCAACTGGAATTTCCTGAACTGGAGCTGGTCAATTACCTGACGGTGGCCAGCTTCCTCCAAATGGGCCACATTGTCGAACAGTGCACGGAGGCGCTCAACAAATTCATCAAGCCGCAAGCTCCTCACAAACTAGAGGTTGGGAGAGAGGACGCCTCGAGAGAGCTGTGCGTCGTCCAGACGGCCGTCGAGGAAGATATCAGCATCAGCAGCGACGACGACGACGACGTCATCATCCAACCCAAATCCCCGCCTCAGATCTTGGACGCGCAACCCAGGCTCGACGTGCTCAACAACGACATAAGCATCGTGAAAGTGGAGACGGTGGACGCCGACTTTCCCGGCAGCCCTCCAGCCGCCCTGCGCTCACCTGAGCCCCAACACTCCCTCATCAATTCAACCGTGGACAGTCGCGGGAGCGAAAGCGGCGCGCCCCCGGGGTTGCCGGATGACTCGGCCGACCCCACGTCTCCACGCAACCCCAGCGTGGAGAAACCCGGCGTGCACCAGCGCAACTACGACAAACCCCTCCAGTGGTACCACCAGTGTCCCAAGTGCAGCCGAGTCTTCCGGCAGCTGGAGAAATACGCCAACCACCTGAAGATGCACAAGCTCTTCATGTGTCTCCTGTGCGGCAAGACCTTCACGCAAAAGGGCAACCTGCACCGACACATGCGCGTCCACGCGGGCATCAAACCCTTCCACTGCAAGATCTGCGGCAAGACCTTCACGCAGAAGTGCTCCTTGCTGGATCACCTCAACCTTCACAGCGGAGACAAGCCTCACCGCTGTAACTACTGCGACATGATGTTCGCCCATAAGCCCGTACTACGCAAGCACCTCAAACAGATCCACGGCAAGAACAGCTTGGACAACGCCAACGAGGGCAGCCAGCACGACGCCGGGACGGAAGAGAACGACGCCGGCGGGCCGTTTTTCGTTCACTCCAACAATTTCGAGACGGACTTGAAGGATACTTACTATGGGAAATTGACTTTTTAAGGGTTGGAGACAACAAAAACGCCATCTTTTGCCTGTCCTAACGACGATAGACGTTCAATCCAATTTGACGGTTGGGTTGTCAGCCATTACCGTCACTGGCAGTGAGACATGATCCTCAATTCTAGCATTCCCTGTTGATGTCAATGGCAGTGAAAGATTTGAAAGTGACAAGGATATTGCAGGAAAAAAAACTGTATATTCAGTATGTCTTTTATATGTAATTGATATCTACACTACTGAAACTGACTTTGCAGGAAAAAATGTCCAGAGGTAGCAAAAAAAAGTCAAGAAAATTACAACTAAAATGCCTCAATTCTTCACATTGGTTGACCAACTTGATTTAAAAAAAATACTTTTTGTTAGAAAATATATTAATGTGATTCGCCATCTCTTCATGCTATTTTCTTCTTAAAAACTTAATTATTTTGGAATGTGCCTATAATACCAATACAAAACAAAGTTTGAAACTAGTGTATAATCCCATACATACAACATTGAATTAATAGAAAAAGGGACTTTGTCTATCGTCCATTGCAGCATAGTTTTACATTTTAACGCCTGTTTATCGGGGTTTTGTGCTGTGACGCTCATGGTGTAAATACACCATCTGGTGTATGTATTTAAACAAAAGTAATAGTCTTAAATTTCAGATTGGAAAAGCTAAAATTCAAGCATAGCTTTCTAACGCATGTGGTACTGGTAAAAACATGCTAGGATGACATCTTGCTGCATTGGGAGGTTTTTTTTCTCAAAGTGGTACTGTATGTTTAAAAAAAAAAGTCCCAATTCTTAAACTCTTTATATATTGTTAATTTCATCATATTGTTGATGCCATCATTTTGCACTCAGTGCCGCAATGTAAATTGTAGCGATCATGTCTAACACAAAATCTTTATTGTGCCATTATGTATATTATATATACACTGTATTTATACACCCTTTCTCTTTTTCCTTTGATGTGTACAAGTATGTGAAAACGAATACCAAATGCCTCTCTTAAATTTAATGAATGGCATGCCAGACCATTTTTGTGTGAATTGTGATTTTTGATTGTATCAGTCGAAAATACGCTCATGATTTTTAAAATATAATGGAATTTCACAGAAGCCACGAATTTAATGACAATTACTTGCGATTTGTCACCGTTAATACTATTAGAATATATTACGTTTTCTGTATATTTTTGTCTAGTGTGAAACGTACGTCCGTACCACAGTGGCTCGCTAGGTGGCGGTGTGTGCAATGGCTTTGCTTGTCACCCCTTGCGAGGAAACGAAGAAAACACGCTATGGAAAGTCAGAAAACCCTCAATTCAGGAATCGTCGCTCCAATTTGTTATCTTTTTCTGCGTGGCACATGCGTTTTTTCGTGTTTTGTATATTGTAATATTATTTTACGCTAAATTATGGGCTTGTAAATCAGTTCACGTTTTGAGAACGACGATTTTAATACTGTTGGGCTGCTGCTCCATGCAATCTCGCTCGAGGAGGATTCTTCTCTTGAGAAGGAATCGAAAATGGAAAAATACAGCGGTTAAAAGGCAATTGTAAAGAACAAATCTCGAGTTTGGGAAGCTAGTTGGTGGCTTGCGTTCGAGGGACGTCAGCAGAATGACAGGTGAGTGACATCGAATGATGTCAACAAACCGGCGACCACCAGTATGGGGCACAACATATGTACTACTACTAGTATGTTTTGTTCCTCCCAGATGATGCCGTCCTACTGAATGTGCCTGTCATTCAGCAGCTGTACCACTGGGATTGTGGTTTAGCATGCTCCAGGATGGTACTCAAGTAAGCAATATATTCGCTGTCATTTTCTGCCTTAATAGCTTTAATTATCTCGTAGAAATACTCATGTGATCAGGTCTATGTAAGTGACAAACAAAGATTTAAAATCAAGGCTTGAGTTGATTCATTCTGTGTCGCACATTGTACAAATGAATTGTAGCTACCGGTGTTTTATTCCAAAATTAAGTGTATATTACGTTTGTGAAACGAGAGTAAAACGTTTTAAGTAGTACTGCTATACTGCATTATACTACTGCATTATTATATTGGGGAAACTTACTGTTGCGTTAGGTCTGTCAGCTGTTTTAACTAAATTACATGAAAAAATCATTAAAATTGATTCATTCAAAAATAATCACATTGATCAGGTTAGGGTGAAGAATTCAAAACAGGTTTTAGTTTTTCTCAGATTTTTCTTAACAACTGCATTCAAATTCTCTTTCAAAAAAAACTATGAAGAAGCATGCCTATTATATAGTCAATAGTAAAAAAAAATCTGTACTCACGTTTATTAATCTGTACGCACAGATCACTAAACTGTTCCTACAGTCTAGTAAAATGCATCCAGTAATCTGCGTGTGCGGTCGATTGGTCGCCGGTCTTTTGGTCGCCCTGACCGCGACAACGGGCGACCAAAAGACCGGCGACAAAACAAGGTAAAACAACACGGTCTACGCACCAATAAAAGCCAACAATGGCCCTGAGCAGTTTCACTGAGCCGACGTGTGAGTGTATAAGAGTTTGTATGTACATGCGTTGTCCCTTTAAGAAGCTACGTCAGTCAGGGTCTTAACAAGTTCTCCAACAAAAAACAATAAAAGTCCGGGAAATTTGAAGCTTTTCTTTAGCCTAATAATTACTAGGGCATTAAGTATGACTAAATAGTAATTCGCAGTTTCTATTTAGGGAATTTGAGCAACGATTTAAATAGTAATTATCACTTGCCTCCTGGGCGACCAAAAGACCGGCGACCAAAATAACAGAGCAAGTGCATGTTTGGCCTGGCAGGTACTTGCACCCTATCAGTGACGAGCACTTTCAGAGAGCATGCTGGGATCTGAAAATGACTGAGAGCGTGTGGACGATTGACCTGGCCTACCTCATGCGCCATCTAGGAATCAAGCATTGCTTTTACACGCAGACGCTGGGAGTCGACAAGGGCTTTAGGAGTCAGGTACCATTTCAACTATGACATTTCCCATCATTTCCGTACCTGATGCCTCCGCTCTCCCTCGCAGTCCTTTTATAAGAAGCACTTTGATAGCGAAGAAGACCGAGTCAATGAGCTTTTCCTCAAGGCGGAGAACAACGGTGTGGTGGTTAAAAAATGGTGGGCACTGATGAATATAAAAACAAACAAATGGCCGACTGTCACAAATCACTGCAGAGCTTTCTAATCCCGCAGCTCTGTGAGCATTGAGGAAATCGAGTCTCACCTAGAGGAGAGCCACGTGGCCATCGTGCTCGTCAACGCCGTCATCTTGACGTGCGAACTTTGCTCCGCACCCGTCAAATACTGCTGCTTCCTCCCCGTGGGTCAGAAGTGTTTCTGTCGGAAACCAGAGTATCAGGGACATTTTGTGGTTCTACGCGGCTTCAACAGGACCACCGGATGCATTCTGTACAACAACCCTGCATATTCTGACCGTGAGTAATACAATAATGATTTTGTATTTGAAATTGTCCGCACCCTTGGGTCCGCCTACGGGTATGCAAATCGGAAATAAACAAACGATAGTGGTAGTGTATTTTCCGGTTTAACATGTAAATTGACTTTTTTTCATAGTTTGGCTCAGCCCACGACATTTAGTTGCGACTTCACTAACTCAAATTGTAGCATTTGACATAAGTACGCGAAGTGATTTAGAAGCAGTACAAAGTAGTACTTTTATTGAATAATGTCATCAAAACTTGCGTAATATTCTGCACATACCATGAAAATTTAAGTAACATGGCCAAGTGACAATTGTTGATCCAAAGATCTTAAAATGTAGTATCTTCCAAGTTAAAAGAAGCTAACATTAGCACTGTCTGGAACGTGTGCAGGATGATAAGTTTTGCACCTTTTCAAGCATCTTGCTAAGCTAAAAGAAGCTAACATTAGCACTAACACTGTCCGGAACATGTGCAGGATGATAAGTTTTGCATTTTTTTCAAGCATCTTGCTAAGCTAAAAGCTCACATTCGCAATTAGCAATGTCTGGACTGTGTGCAGCACGATAAGTTTTGCAACAATTCAATTCTTTTGAACGGCCCTTTTGTGGCTAAAGCGATACTAGTAAGAATTCATTTTGTGTGTCGGAAAATACGTCATTATCGGAGGACCAACCTTATGTTGTGTGTGTGTGTGTGATCCTGCAGGGGTCTGCTGCACCACCGTCGGTAACTTTGAAGAGGCTCGGCGGAGCTACGGGACAGACGAGGACATCCTCTTCATCTTTAAGAGCAGCTGAGAGACACTTTTGGACTTTACTTTGAAGAATGAACACTATCACCATTAAATAAGAGGACTTGATGTGATCCATATCACCATCCCTTCACTCCCGTTGGTGCTAATGAGTTGAGCTGCTCACGTGAAAACAACTTTTTCCATTTTTAATGCTTTGTTTTTTGAGACGAGAAGAACATTTTACTATGGATATACACTCAGATTTTTTTAAACGTCTACCGTTTCATGAACTTGAGAGTAGTATGAAATAAAACTAGTAATAAAAGACCCTCTGCGGTTACACCAGAGCTAGATGAGGTGTTTTCAGGAAGTGATGTACTTTTATTCATATTTTCTTGTTTTTTCAAGACAACAGTTTTTGTTTTTGCAAAAATGTGTCACATTTTGGTAACGTGATTATTGCAACAGGGAAACTAGTTGAGCTTTGAAAGTCTCAGGTCATTCAAATTTGCCTTATAATGATAATAAGCAGTTTTTATGGATACTGTCAGATGTGTATTAATTTAACTTTTTTTTCATTACGGTTATGTAAATTTGAGTTGCAACATAATAAAAAAAAGGGTGACTCCCATATTTTGTATCTGAGTGAGGCTGAAATCTTAGAACCAGATGATTATGAATTCAAATTGGTTTGATTTTTACTTTCGTCTATTCCTTGACTATTTGAGGCTGGAAGTCGTGTCTAACAGCCTTGCTGAGCGCTTCGGCATACTCAGGGTAACGCCCAGTCATCTACAGAACAAAAAACCCAGGGTAAAAATCATTTTCTATCAGTGGATACTCACCAACTTGCAGTCTGTTTTTGCCTTAAAACTCCACTTGTCACTAATTTGACGGTTTAGGTTGAGGTCCAACTCCACTACCAGCAGTCCATCCCGAGTTCTAGAAAGCCCCGGTGTGCGGCTTCCGTCGGGAGCTGCTACGTAACTCGATCCGTAGAAGTGGCCAAAGTCGTGGTGAGCTGGAGACACCAGCCAAAAACAAATACATTCGCTATGATATGAATTCAGCCAATTGATTTTACAAGAGTCACTTCACAGTTCTACAATCTGAAGACTAAAAAGACTGAAAGCTGCTTGGTTGAACATCAAAATCACGATGTCAATATCATATACCTGCGGCAACAAACCCTTGGTATTGTTTGCCTTTTGGTTACAGGCTGTTAAAGAAATTTTGGGGGGTAAAAATAAATAAATTAACTGTACAGTCTAAGTGTAAACTCAACCATTGTTGTGTGTATGATCCAAGGCCATAGACAAACACAATAATCCTAATTCCAATGACATTTCTTTACTTTTAAGCGTGAGTATAAAAACATGTTTTCGCAGTTTGAACTCATTTACAATCCCTTTTAAATTTTCCAGCTAATGTTGAAAATTGAATTAGGCAAAATGTACCTTTTTGTCCATCTCCAGATGTAAATTCACTTTTGAAATGTTCCTGCATAAGACAAAGTGTGTCAACACATATCGACCCCAAACAAAGTTAGCTTGTCGTGCTCACTTACTGTCCCAACTCGATTGATAGCGCAGGTAAAACAGTGGTTGGCAATGGCTGCATTCCTGGCCTCAATAGACCACATGGGCTCGCTAGAATTAAAAAATATATATTAACAGTTTTAACAACTATTATTAACAGTTTTGACACTGTGGCAATTTAGTAAGCTACGATAACAAATCTAACTTTCGATTCTAGAGTTTAGCCTCTGGTTCTAAGGTCTAGAACCAGAGTTTCTTGTCTAGACTACTAGATTTGGTATAGCATTACCGAATAGGAACATTTATAATTGCAGATATTCTTCTTCTTCTGTTGCCTACCTTAGGGCACCAACAGTAGCAGAAGGGTTAAAGATAATCTCCGCTCCATTCATACTGTACATAAACCAGTTCAGGGGGTGATGGCGCCCATAGCAGATATTGACGGCTATCTTCCCGAATTGCGTCTGGAACACCGTATGACCGGTGTCCCCTTCCATGTAATATGTTGACTAAAGGCAAAAAATATGACATCTTTTTACAAAAGTATACATTGGAGATGGGAATGTAAAATAAAAAGAGCAGGCCGACCTCATTGAAGTCTCCGATTCTGGGGATGTGATTCTTGCGGCTCTTTCCGAGCACATTTCCAGAGTTGGAGACCACCACCGCCGAGTTCCACAGAGTGTCATTCAATTCGTCGCGTTCCAGAATTGGAGAAATAATCACCATGTTGTATTTTTGGGCCAACTGCCAACAGAGTCCCACCATTCTTCATTAGGCATGGCTTGTAGCATTAGCATTGATTTCTGTTTTAGGTCCCAATACTTTTTGGACATGAATATATGTGATAAATGTGTGTTGCTCACCTCCTGGCAGAAATGTGTGGTATTTCCATTTTCAGCAGACTCTGCAAACTCCGTCCATGGTTCTTTCTCACGGGTGCAAAAAGCAAAGGGCATGGCTGAAAGTGACATCAAAGTCCGCCAGGAGAGTTTCAATTAAAAACAAAAGCCAGACGCACAAATTCCTGGTCAGACTTACTCCAAGTTTCCTGAAAGCAGACGATGTTCACGCCACACTTGGCCGCCACTTCGACGATTTGCCCGATCCGCTTGTGCATGGCGTTGACCTGTTGGGACGGAAGAGTTCTGGGTCATTTGAGTGATTTTAGTCTGGTTCTCCACTTTCTGTTCCCTGACCTGGTCCAGGATGGGGGCATCTGTGGGCAGAACAATCCGGTGCTGTATAAGCCCCACTCGGATCCTTCTGGGGAGCCTGAGCTGCTCCTCGTTAGCTTCGAACCTGTAGCCTTTCAGCTCAAAGTCAGCTTCCTGTGCGGCCTCCACGGCACCTGATGGAAGGTCCAGCAACCTGAAATGTGGAGAACATTAAAAACAAAAGG
This sequence comes from Stigmatopora argus, assembly GCF_051989625.1. NCBI lineage: Eukaryota > Metazoa > Chordata > Actinopteri > Syngnathiformes > Syngnathidae > Stigmatopora > Stigmatopora argus. The sequence continues at coordinate 5,992,474 of NC_135391.1, forward strand.
TTTCTTGGGCCCTTGAATGGTCTCTTAATTGGGTTCACCATCATGAAAGAGACTGCTGACTCTAATGTCCTGAAAAAAACAATTTCCTTTAATTGGCTAACAAATTCCCCTGACCTAAACCCATAGCAGAGGGCTGTTGTAAAAAGGAAAATAAAAGACACCAGAGTTTAAAATATATTTTCTTTTCTAATTCCTGAGACACTTAAATATAGCATTTAAATTTCTATAACCAATATTCATTCGTTTGTTTTCTAAAAGGCTTATTCTCAAAAAAGGTTCACCGATTTATTAACAATAGGCATTCAGATAATAAAAAACACAACTTTGAATGAATTCCCTTGATGTGTAATGAATTTATCTAAAACTTCTGTGAAAAGTTGGCTAAAAATATTCAAGATATTTCAATGTTTGTGTGCTGGAGGTCATTAGTTTGATAGTAATTGAGTTTCTATATAAATGTAATCCAACAACAAATTAATGGTGTTTTAAAAAAACAGAGTTTGCATTATGCAAAATGGGGCAAAGGTCACACTTTGTGTTTCTGCCCAAAGTCCGCTTCACTCATCTAGATAAATTATTGACCGTCAACGTACGTAGGAGGCAGAAGAACATAAAATTAGAAAGAGAATTGAATTTCTACTCACTTGGTCTCTTTGCCATACAAGATGCGTTTGACCTCTTTGAGGTCATCTTTGGGAATATGCGTCTCCAAAGTTGTCTCCAGCGATTCAAACTGGCCAGCGGACATTTTTGCCGATTCCAGCTTTCGAGATTCAGCACAGCCAAAACTGAATTTTTTTGTTGAATGACCGTCAGCGTTGCGTCACGCTGTCCAACCCCCTCGCCCCCTTCTTAATGTTCTTTACTAAGTTTGCTATTACCCGCCTTGGGGAGGATCTTTTAAGTAAATTGTTGGAATAAAACAAATTGGACGTCTGGCGTCATCAATAAACAGCCGAATAAATACTTAAGAATAAATGAATACGCTTTAAAAACCTGACTTTTTCCATCCAATTTTAAAAACAGATGATAATCTGACATTTTGCTATTTTCTGAAAAAACAAGGACATTATGAAGGTGTCCCCAGATAGCTTGGGATCTGACACTTGCAATCCAACAAGCACCATCACTTTGGACAGTCGCTTTTGCTCAAGTTCTTGCCGCTAACAGTCTTTGTTTTAACCCGACTTTTCCGCACTGAATTGACCTTCTTGTCCTGCTCTTCGCCTGGGTTGCACACTTTCCTCAGGGGTTCTGCGGCAGTCAAAAGAAACAAAAACAAACAACAACATTGCATATTTCTGTGAGATTTTTCCATGATATATTTTTTCTTTTTTAGTTTACTTGTCATGCGAGATCACCTGTAAATTCTGGATGACACTGGCTAACATTTTGTAAAAGGGAAATATACTTCAGCCCTTCGTCATTATCATTTCCTAAAAAAACAGAAGAAAAAAAGTCGATTTTAATCCTCCCAGCATTTTGTTATATCAAAATTATACATGCATATACGTCATACACTTGTACTACAAGTATGTGTAGTTGTGATTCCGGTTTGTGTTCTTGCCCTACAATAACTTTTACTACAAGTACTTGCCTGTACAAGTAGTACCTGTACTACAAGTACACGTACGTATTGGTCTACAAGTACGTGTCCCGGAACTAAGCATTGAATACCAACCAGCACAACAAAACCAGCCATTTTCTCGTTTCTACTTGAAATGCATCATGGGTAGGATCATGTGGATGATGATTGTCCATTGCCAAGCACTTATCTGACCGGAGTTGAGCACCCCTATTGTACATTATAGTTTTGATCCTGGTTGCAGTCCAATTTTTGTCCACTGGTCTTACATATTGCTCCTTTGAATGACTAGATGTTTTCAAGGTTGTAGTTGTAAAGGGCTTTCTCGTATTCAAATTATGTATATCTACGTAGGTTTTGTAGATAAGAGAAGTGAACTCACGGCACACTTGAAGAAGGACATAGAGTTGCCTCTCTGCCAATAGGCTGCTGGCCATATCCACGCGAAGCTGATTGCTTTCTAAATTCACCAGCGTCCCGTTGCGATTCATCAGGTCCACGCTGTCTGGAAGATACAAATGCATTTTGTTAGGATAGATTATTTAAAAAAATGTTTTTATTAATAAAGAAATACAAGAAAATTGATCAAAATAATGAAAATAAAATGGGGAAAAATAAAATACATAAAAAAATTAAATAATTGTTTCAAAAATAAAAATAGAATGTTGAAATAAAAATTACATTTAAGACTGACCGTATGTGTACATGTATACATGTATCTAGTATATGTATGTGTGTATGTGTGTGTGTATGTGTGTGTGTATGTGTGTATGTGTGTGTGTATGTGTGTATGTGTGTGTGTGTGTATGTGTGTATGTGTGTATGTGTGTATGTGTGAATGTGTGTGTGTGTATGTGTATGTACATGTATGTACATGTATGTACATGTATATATATATGTATATATATATATATGTATGTATATATATATATGTATATATATATATATATATATATATATATATATATATATATGTGTATATATATATATATTTCAGCAACATGCTTATTTATTTAATTATTTATATATTTATTTATGTATATGTATTTATTTATTAATTAACTTATTACCTATTTATTTATGATTAAAATGTCTTTTCCTGCGTCTGCATTCTCACCCTCTTGCTTCTGTGACAATGAAATTTCCCGAATACGGGATGAATAAAGTTATCTAATCTAATGTAATCTAATTTTAAAAAATGGATCATGCTTTTCTAATCCAGCAGGACAGATGTGAAGTTAAAATCTTATTTGCTGTAACCTTGTCTTTTTGCATAATTAAAAAAAACAACAAAAAAACAGAAGAAAACAATGTATCATGCCCAAAGCTCAAAAAGTGACTTAGCGCATTTAGATTACAAATTATCGATGACTTTAACTTTAGAAAAAAAAAAGAGGGTGAAAGAGTACCTTTCAAGTCGACGCCACAACGTTCCTTTAAATTTTGCACAAAATGTATCAGTTTACAGTTGATGTTGAACATTTCCATTTTGCTTTCTGTAAAAAACAAAACAAAAACTGAGTATTACAATTGGCACAAGCTCAGCCATGCCACGAAACCATTGAGCAGTTATTAGACGTGTAACCTCATGAATAATATAGTACGCAATATGAATATTACAAACCTCCAAACAGGACGGTGACAAACATTTCTCCTTGTGATTATTATTATTATTATTTTTTTTAAAGATGGTTTTCCTCAGTTTTTCACTTGAGTTCTTGCCGGTTTCCAGCCTCGTCCTTGTGTTTATGCCAAAGATCTCGGGGAGTCGCCGACACGTGGGGATCCAAAATGGAGGCGGCTCATTTAGTTTTGTGCTCTACACAAAAGAACTTGGCTTGCAGGGCGACACTTTGTGAATGAGATGCGCGCACACACGATTGCATCCTGTAAAATCTAGCTCCCGTAAATGAGTGAAAAGGGGGTCTCCATGGATTTTCCACACACAGACACAAAGGAACTCTGGCCCCTGAGGAGGAGTTTTTTTATGGCCTGCAACAGAGAAAGTTGTGGTTAGAGTTTAGAATTCTTACTGTTAAAAGTGAGACCGGGTTAAAAACGTTGTTTGCAAAATTTTACTCGGACAAAGTGAACATCTTAAAACATAAACAGTACATTAATTGTGAGTCCAATATTTAAAAAAAAACTAAAGTTATTTCTATTTTGCTTTTAATGACCTTTCCAACAAGGCAACACTTTTTAAAATCCGGCTAAATAGCAACATTTTCTGTTCCGATGTGAGGACATTTAAAATAATAAAGTCCGTGAAATGGCGGCTAAGAAAGTCAAGGAATATTGAACTTTCCAACGGGCTTCAAATCAAACCTTTAAGCAAAAGTTTGGCTGGTGGGAGTTTATTCAGAAATGGTTTAGTAAGAAACAAGACAACAAAAATTCCTTTCAAAGGGTGTATAAACCAAACACAACATTATGCGACAATTGTCTGGTTTTAGCATAACCGCTCACAATTACATCCGTGGTTGGACTTACCTTATAAATCGGTCTTCTCAGTCCAACTAGGAATTGAACTGGAACTGGAACTGATGCCTGCTACTTGCAAAAAGTTGAGAAATTAATATTCCATACAACAGGGTCCATAAATATTGGTACACAGACTCAATTCTCATCTTTTGGCCTCCAAACACCTCCCCATTGGATACGAACTGATACAAACAACATTAGAGCAAAGCAAAAACCACCCAAAGATGATAAACAAGTACTACTAGAACATTTCATAAAGGTGACAGAGGTAAGAAAGGGGCAAGTAGGCCCTTTGTTGGCTTTGATTCCTTTGTCGCTATGATTATTTAACACCCGCATAGTTTTTTTGAGCGGAAGAAGGAAGGAAATGAGATGCAGGACCACACGAAACCAAATGGGGACGCTTGATCTCCCAAAAATCCCAGAAGAAGAGGAGTTTGCCATCGTGGGAGGCAATGGGCAAACTCCTCTGGAACTGGTCCAGACGGCGGCGGCTTTTTTGGAGGTCGCCAAAGTACAGACTCTGAAATTCAAAAAAAGCAATGAAGCGAATGACTTTAGTGGATGAAAAATTATAGATAAAGCTTTGATGTGTTTTAAGCCATTTTTGTGGTCACTACAGGCGACCTTCATACTATATATTTTTGCTCGTTATAATATATATATTGGTATTTATTATAATGCAACCATCTATGTAACTTGATTAATAATGTTTTTTTACAGTTATAAATAGAAAAATAGTCACCCGATGATGCAGTGGTTCTTCCACATGACTTCGGTGCAGGGCAGTCTGGGTTCGATTCCAACTCGGTGGCCTTGTGATTGCAAGTGTCAGTGTTTTTTTTCAGTGTCATTCTGCCCTGCAATTGGCTGGCAACCAATTCAGCGTGTCTTCTGCCTGGTGCTTGTAGTTAGCAGAGATAGGCTTCAGTACCCCCTGCGATCCTTGTGAGGATCCTTGTGGACTACCTGTGCATGGCTCCAGTTTTTTCACCTAGGTCTACAATGTCTTGTGTGTCTTGTGTCGGTCTTGATACTGCAACCAAGAAATTTCCCGAATAAAGTAGAAATAAAGTTCTAATCTAATCTAATAAAAGGTTCAGAAAATGAATGAATGAATGAAATGTCAAATGATAAGATGTAGTGTGGGTGGAAAGCCAGCAAGTGTCAGTGTTGTGAGAGCCTTGACTGCATGTTTTTGTTCTTGTTGTTGAGTTTTGTTTAGTTTTTTTTCCTTTCTCATGGAATAGTTGAAGTCAACAGGGAGTTGCACAGGCGAGGCTACAATGCAGTCATTGTTCACATTCACAAAAGTACAGTCTAAAAAAAAATGGAGTAGAAAATCATTGAGGAAGAAAAAAAAATGATGAAAGGCAGTCCTGAAACCTGAATTTATCTGAAAACCAAAATAAAACACGACTGCTTGAATTCAAAAGGCAGCAGACAATGGCATTTCATTCCTTCTAAATGAGCATAAAATGTCTTTATCTTTGACAGTTGCAACAGAAGAGGAATTTTAGCCATTTTGTCCGCTCAGAATAGTAACTGTGGCCCTTGGTGGTCCCGGGGTGAATGTCTAAAAAGTACTTGAGACCCCCAGAGAACACTTCAAACAGAAGTAGGGCCTGACTCCTCTAACCTGAACTCACAGGGGAACTAAAAGTAATGCTGGGAAAATAAAGAGCTCCAAAGATAGTCTGGCTGATTAAATATGCTTTTTTTCCCAGGATGACTAAACCAGATCTTCCATAGCAATTGTACATCTAAATTGGGAAATGGATCCAAATACGACAGGGTCAACATTGGAACTACTCTTCCTGATTTGGGAAAGTATTTTGTGAGCTTTTAATTCACAAAAGCCAATTTAGAACACACACACACGCACTAAAGAAAGATGACATGTGGTTGCTAGGGACAACAGCATCAACTAAAATAAACAGTGAAAAAAAACAACTATACAAACAGATGGGAAAGACTAAAATGAGGACAGGTGGAAATAAAAACTCTTGACGCAATATTAAAAAAAATATAAAGCTAAACATAATAGAAGCAAAGTCAACAACACATTTTGATACTACTATATGTGACTCTTCAATAAAATACAAATTCATTAAATTATTCCATGTTTATTTAAAACGTACCCTTGTGAGGATAGGCTGAACATAAAAGTAAAAAATGAACATTTAAATGCATTTTCCAAATAACTTAAGGTATACTGAAAATGAATATGATGAATACAATGATTTTTTTTTGCCCTTGATATTGGTGAGATCAATTTTAGAGACAATTCTTATACATTGCTCATACACAAACATCCCGAAAACCACATTTAATTAAATACAGAAATTGAGAGTTGGCTGAAAGGAAGGCATTTGTTCAAAGGCACATTAGCAATTTTCAAATGAAATTGGATTGAAACAAACTGATAATTGTATGTTTGCAAAAATTAAAAATCTTTGCAAACACATGTAAATACGTGAAAGATCCTTTTTCCGGACACATGACTGAGCAAAATGGGATTTTCAAGTGGTTGCACTAAAATGGTGGGAACCAAATATCTTTTTATTCCCAAAGGGCTTATTTTGATATTAGCAAAAGACACGAGGCGCCACACTTCATTTGCTCTGTTGGCCACACAAAGTCATCACCAGTCCAAATCTGGGCCTTAATCATTTAGTTTGACTTGCGGTATACAGCAGCGTTTTCTGACCTTTATTAGACCGAGGCAAATTTTTAACATACAAAGTCTCACTGCATACAAAAAAAAAATTAAACGCATCCATCAAAGAATGGGAGAGAACTTTTTAGATGACCCTTTATTCGTCCCGTATTCGGGAAATTCAGTTTGTAGCAGTAGCGAGCACAGACACAGGAAAAGACAATGTAGACCTAGATAAAACTGGAACCACACACAGGAAGCCCACACAAGGTTGTGACCTTCTGCAGACTGAGGCTGAGGTTGAAAATATGCACTCATTTGCCTGTCACGGTATGTCACAGGTATGGATAGTTGGATAAATATGAGTCATTCCAGAATTGGGGGACATTTTACAGTGCATCCCACCCCCAGATATCGGCAAATTTGATACTGTAAATATGAACTACCCCAAAAATATCATTTATTACGTTATAATCAAGTCTTTGTTATCTATTATCATGTGCGGATTCACCAGGGTGGCAAAGCCCACCCTAAAAACAGGGTTGCCACCCTGGATGTCACCCCACTTGACACCTGTGGTGAATTTGACATCTACAAGCGGGGAATTCCAATATCCGACAGCAGCGAGCGGAGTTAAAGTTGACGTAAGATGTGGAACGCAGTGTCTTAGAGTCGTATAAACGACTAAAGTGATGCAAGTGGCAAGCTATTTTTCGACAAATCAGGTTGACGCCAGATTTTTTTGGGAAACTACTATACCGGCATGTTTTGACGAGCTAGTCAGACTGCAAAATAGCATTTATTTGAGCTCTCATTATGGTTCACAAAGACTTCTTTGCAGTCTATTATGATAAAAAAAAACTTTAGACCTGAATCAATAATGTATCAGAATAGCGGAAGCTTATTTTTTTCAAAAAGTTTGACGCTCAAATGTCCTCCAATTCTGGAATGAGCCGTGTACTAGTGCATTTTGGACTTTTGAAGACATTTTGACCAGTGGTTGAGGACTTCCTGGTGTGTCAAGAGAGCTCCCTCAAGATACTTTCGCGCTTTTTCCCGCTTAACGGTGATTTCTTCTCGGTGAAGGCGCTCTGATTCTCCGGGTTATTTACCTTGGCGTCCTGTGGCGCCAGCAAATTCCGTCCACCATGACCGACGGGTGTTTGAGTCAGCCTGACGGCATCCATTGTGGGACCGCTAGGAACGCCGAGCGACAGGGGGGTTTGGGACGCCGCCAGCAGACCGCCCCCCTACGGGGGAGATCCCAGCGGGGTTTTTGGCCGGGCCCGGGTCGAAGCCGAGGCCGTCGACCTCGAGCCGGATGGAGTCGGCGAAGCTGGCGCGAAGCGTGTCGCGACGACCGCCCTTTAACTCCGGTGGCTCCCGCCGGCCTAAAATGTGGCGGCGGATGATTTTGCGGAAGGTCTGGCGGAACTCGCGGATGCGGTAGGCGTAGATGAAAGGGTTGACCACGGAGTTGCCGTGCGAGAGGATGATGGCCACGTACAAGACGGAGAGCGGCGGACGCTGGCACTCGGGGCAGAAGAGGGTGAAGCAGTTGATGATGTGCAAGGGCAGCCAGCAGACGGCAAACAGTCCCACGATGATGGCCAGGGATTTGGCGGCCTGGACCTCCTTTTGGAGGGTGGAGCGGGACTTTTCCCCGTGGGCCGCCTTGACCTCCATCAGCTTGAGCTGGCGACGGGCCGCCATGAAGATGCACAGGTAGATGGCCAGCATGAGCAGCAGGGGGATCATGACGCAGGCTAAAAAGTTGAAGTACACCATGTAATCCATGAGCACCACCTCCTCAAAGAGGCACGTCATCAAGCCCGGCGGGCAGTCGCCGCTTTCTTTCGGGGATGACTTGTGCCAGCCCATCATCGGGGTGAGGCCAATGAGGATGGAGAGAACCCAGCAGACGGCGATGATGTACTGGGCGCGCTGGCCCGTCACTAGGCTGTTGTACCTTGAGAGGGAGAACGTTAGGAACATCGAAGATATTCGTTCGAAGCCTCTGCTGCAGCATTAGTGAAATTCCGCCCGCATGAAGTTTATTTTGTTATCATTCATCCAGTATTTTATTATTATTTGACCTCGTAGCTCCCTCGTGATGAAAACGGCACTTTTGCTGGTTAAAATTTCATCTGTTTTAAAAATGCTTTAATTTTCCCCATTTAAAATGTAACTTAATATGATTTTGTCCTTAAAGCCACCTTACGAGTTCCACGATTTGACCGTAGTTGCTCATTTTTTGGTGCTTCTAGTCATGCGGTTGATCGTTTTTGATGGTTGTTAGTCGCTCAGGATTTAGAGTGGCGCACAGTGATTTTAAATAACTGTAATATAAAAGCATTTATCTGCTCATCTTGAAATGTATACGAGGTCACGAGTGATCACTTACTTACGGGTTTGAATAAAACAATGAAAGCGTGCGAACCTGCCAAAAGTTAGATTTGTAATTAACTTCAATTCTGAGATTTTTCGCGTGGAAATGTTATCCGTGTTTTCCGAAAGGTCTGTTTGGATGCCAACGAGAAGGAAGGAGGTATACGCGGCAAAAATGTCATTCCAAAGGTCTTAAGTTTGCTCTGGACCAGAAGAAGGTCCCCCCCCCCCCGGTCTTGAGGAGGGGGGAAAGGATAAACAAACAAGTCCTTGTAAAGCTATTTTCAGGGTGCCTGTTCCACAGTGTGGGAGAGCAGCTGAAAGGCCCGATTTGCTTCGATCCCATTCTGCAGATGTCAAAGTGCAAAGGTTGCGGTCGCAACAACAACGGCCTTCCTCCCGTCACGTGTGAAATGTGTCAATTTGTAAACAGGAAACGCAATGCGGTCTCTGAGGTTAAGCTATGAGAAACCGTGATGAATTTTTTTTTGATCGACGCTTGCCCTATTCAGAAGAAAAATGACTTGATTTGGAATGTTCTCAATCCTGCTCAACATTGGAAAAGTCCTCCATGAAGGAAGGCACTTTCCAAAGCGGGCTGTTGGCATGAATCAAGATGGAGATGACTGACCTTAGCGGTAGCTTGATGGCAATGTAGCGGTCCATGGCGATGGCCAGCAGGCTAAAAATGGAGCTCTGGGTGAGGATGAGAACGAAGCAGGCGATGAAGAGACACCCGTAGAACTTGGAGCAAAAACCCACGCTGATGACGATGGCGAAGGGGATGGCCAGGACCCCCACCGCGATGTCGGCCACGGCTAGCGACACCACGAAGAAGTTGGTGTTGTTCTGGAGGTTGCTGTTGACAAACACGGCCCAGCAGACCAGCACGTTGCCCAGCACGGAGAAGGCGGCGATCAGCAGCTCCACCGCCATGTAAGGGGCAGCGATAGCGGGCTCTTCCAGCATGATGGGGGAAATTGGAGCGACGAGGAGGGAGGAGGCCTCACCTCGACCGCCATGGTTACGGCCAGGTCAGCATCCTGGACCCGGACCTTGCCTAGGAACCCGGTGGAGGGTTTTCGGACGATGAGAAGCTCCAGGGAAAAGCAGAATGAGTCCAAGTCTCTGGTGACGGGACCGAGTCAGGGAATCTGGCTCTTCTGACGAGAGTCTCTCTTCTACCAGATCCCAGCAGAGCCTTCCCCTTGGCGGAGTTTTCCCATGGAGCTCTCGAGGGCGTGCGACGATACCGGCGAGGCGCGCCAATGGAACGCTGACTCGTCTTCAGAGTCGAGAAAGAGGAAATGATCTTACAATGGAGGAAGTGTGCAACGTAGCCTCGCTTTTTAAGCGTGTTACGCGAGTATGCTGACTTTTTGCCCTTTTCAATGCTTTTCTGGTTGGTTTTGCTGGAAGAACTGCTTCAAATTGATGGAAAATTACAATTTAACTTGTGGTGTGCTTAGTTTTGACCGGAGATTCAGGTTTTTTTCCCCTACAGTTTTGTATTGTAATGCAATTCAATGCATTTTCACAGAGTAATCTTTTTTTGATTCAGTTTTCTACCTCAATACAAAATGGGAAAAAAAAGCTTTTTCCGACAGTATTATTATAAAATGATGTCAATAATATAGGGGACCTCTAAGAACCGAATCGGAAGAATTCAGCAGTGCTCTGACTAAGACATGAGCGGAATATTTTTTTAATCTAAGTGTATAAAAGTCCTTAAATAGCCGTATGTAAAACGTGGTATTCGTACACTTATAGTCAGGTAGCCAAAATCGGCATAACACTAATTGCATATGATTAAAATCTGATGACATAAGACAAATTCATTCTAAAACCCATTAACAAAATTAATGAAAAGTTGAGATTCCTCAAATGTTTCAGCAACTAAATAGTCAAAAATGGCTAAATTGTTCTGTACTTTTTGACTTTCTATGTTTGTCTTGCTGTAAAAGAATTATTTAACTGATTGTGTTAATATTTTAAACAACATAAGTCAGTCAGACAACCAATTGACATTGATTGGATGATCCATAGCCTTATTGTATGCATACTGTGGGTACAAATATAAATATTCGCATTCACACCAAAACAAGTAGAGCATAAAGATGCAAAAAGCAGCAGATGTCAACAAGAAGTGGGTAAAGAAGAAAAGCTACATTTTACGGTGGTTCACCGCATCTCCATTTACAGCTGCAGAGTTTTTGTGGCCTGGCAGGCAACTTTTTATAGTAATACTATAGACAACAAATAAAATAAAAAATTGACACGACCCGGATTGCCATCGGGACTGTTGAAAATGTGCGGGTGTACTGTTCAATTACAATATAGGGATAATAAAACTGAAAGATTTTCAACAGATTTTTGTCATTTCAGTTTTGAATTTAGGTGATGTGACTCTATTTTGTTAGGAAAACTGCTGCAAGGCATCCAAAAAAAGGGAAATAATAAATACAATTTATCATTTGCATCTTAGAGAAAAGCAATTTAAAAAAAAAAAACAGTATTTACAGGAAGTCTCCAGCTGGCATGGAGGCAGGCATTTTCTTTTTTTAAAAAAAGCAATGTTAGCCAATCAAATGCGACTACAGCAGATGTTTAACCCTAAAGCTCAAATGAAATTTAAATAACTGGAAAAAATACTTCACAATTAAAAGAATACTTCTCATAAAATATGAATGTGTATTAATGAGGTCATTTCCATTTAGTTTATGATAATTTGCAACACCTGCCTTGAGGGTAAATAGTCTTCGTCACATGCACCTGTGATTGAGTCTGTTGGTATAACTAACATTTACCAAAAAATGACTGCACTTTTAAGCTGTTTGGATTTATTTGTGAGTAAAAACAACTATTTTTCAGCAACTCTTTTACATGAAGTCCATTTATATCCTCATAGAACCCAGAACTTTGCCTCTACTAGAAAGGTAGTTTTATATAAACATTTTCTCTTGATACAAAGCTGTTTCAAACATTTTAGTTACAATCATTTTGTGTGGGGGGACATATACACTACTGCAATAACACTGAATTATCACTCACAGAAATACATCGAATAATACATTTGGTGCCAATTGGTCATTTGGAGCCGTAAAAAACAACTTACCTGATTTCTCTGTTGTTCATCAGCAATCAGTGACATGTGCTACCATGCTCTATCTATCTCTTCCTGCTTTATCTCAGCTTGCCTGCTCTGTGGGAATATTACTGATCGATAACTGTAGCTTTTCTTTGTTTTGTTTTTTATGACTCAGCGATTAGAGGCACACCCTCTCTGCATACAGTGCGTGGCTTTATGCCATCCAGTGAAGGAGAAGCTAAAAGTGTGGACAGATGTGGGCCTATCTCTTGATGACACACATTAGATTGGGACACCTGAGACGGGCGATTGTCTACTCATGCAGACGGCAAAGCAGAAGATAGAACATTTGGCATCGGAGTGTTTACAAGGGCTCTCATTCCCTTTAAATGGATTACAAGATTCTTAATGGACTTGTCAACAAGAGCAAAGCTGCTTTTTAATCAAAGATGAAACAAAACATGAATGTTCTCGGTCTTGAGAAATTTGTAAAAATATATGTTTATAGAGGGTACTTTATGGAGTTGAAGGCTAAATTATTATATATATATATATATATATATATATATATATATATATATATATCTAGATATATATCGACATATATATATATATAGAGAGAGAGAGATATCTATATATATTTATATATATGGATATAGATAGAGATATATAGATCTATATATATACATCTATATATATGTATGTATGTATGTATATATATACACACATCTATATGTATATATATATATATATATATATATATATATATATATATATATATATATATATATATATGTATATAAAAATATGTACAGTACAGATGACCTTAAACATGCTGTGAGATTAATTTGATAATTTTTGTAAAGATGAGAAAATATTCTTCAATGGGGAAGTCAATGACCTGATTTTTTTTCTCTTGGTGAACTTGAGTTGGGCTTCTGAGTATCATTTAAGTATACAAAATACTGTACCAATAAAAAGACGATATGACATTTGTGCTTTTATTTTGATTTCCTATTTGAATTGGCAGTTCAGTTTTGGTCTTTTTGTTTGTTTTGTCGTTGCTGACTTGTACTCATTGCTTGCCACCAGGTGCTAGTTGAACAAATAAACCTTTAAAAAGTTGTTTTTACATTGACTGCACCTTTGTCAAATTTACCAACCTTACAATAGTTGGATTAGGTTTAATGTTATTTTGTAAATTAAAAATGGCAACCAATGACTGAATTTACTATAAAGCACTTTGAATTACCTTGAATTGAGATGTACACAAATATAACTTGGCAATGGCTATCAAAAACACTTATCCTCACAAGGATATCGGGGGCGCTGGAGCTTATTTAAACAAACACCCTGAATTGGTTGCCAGCAAATGCATTGAACTGTCCAAACAAGCAGACTTAATTCCACTGCATCCCGAGATGTTAACACAAATAAAATGTCTCTTTGAATGTAAGAACAATGAATCATGATAAGAAATCAAATGATGGAAGGTGTTTTGTATTCTTTCACTTGGGCACTCCATGAAATGTCATCAGTGATTCTTCATAACAACAAGGACAAAAAAAAAGATTCCACAGTCGGTTCGAACCTGAAAAGAAAATTTTATTATTTATAGGCAACATGCAGTCCAAAAAAAAAGACCCAAGTAGGTTCAGTGGAATTCTTGGAACATTTTCAAGTAAACCAAGGCAAGCAAAACATGATAACGCAGACTTGGTAAAGAAATTAAAAAAACTGCTTAACGTTCAAGGCCTTGCTGTGTAACGTCTCTTACTTAAAAGACGCCAAGGCGTTCACCATTTCAATATGGGCGCGCAAACATATTCCACCCGGAGCCAAGAATCCAATTGTTCCCGTCACTCCCGGACAATCCAGGTGGGAATAATAAGACAAATAGTTCAGCAATGGATTCAAGCAAGTCTTGGCTTTATAACCCCCAAATGCACTTAAATACTACACATTTATACAGACACAAAAGTTTCTGGTGCTAAATCACTGGATGTCAAACGCAGCTGCGCAGATGGCGGTGACGCGGGTTTTGCGAAAGTGAGCCATTTGAAAACAACGCCATTGCTATCGATACCAGCTGGCAGCCTCCTCTAAGGCAAAAATCAGCATACAGTAATGCGCACCAGACGCACTGATCTTATCAAAAGGCCTTATTAGTGTTTCTCAAGCGGCAACATCATCCGTTTTTTCCACACGAAAAGAAAACGGCAAGTTTCACACTCACCAAAGGCGTGACCGGACGTTTGGTCGCCCGGGTGAATATAATTTTGAGAGCTGGTTTCAACAGTAGATATTTAGATATTAAACTCTCTCTCATGAATATAATTTTGAGGGTACTCGGACGATTCGCAGAAAGACGTTTGGCCGACGGAGAGTTCACCGAAGGACGTTGCGCCGAAACGGGATTGGCGCGCTCGCCCCGCCCCCGGATTGTGTGTGTACAAGTTTTTCAACCTCGGCCCGCGGGCCATATACGGCCCGTTACAGATAACATTCATTTAGGAATAACAAGGGCATGTACTTCCCCCCGCTGGACATATTTCTAAATACAAGTACGTACTACAATGTGCTGCCATTTTTTTATTTTATCCTTGCGTTTAAAGTAGTAGCCATTTGGACACGCAATGTAATTTATCAAAGCTGGGGATTGATGTCTGACACTGAAAAAACAACACTAGAAGACTTATGTGAAATTCTAAGTGCCTTGGACAGACTAGAGGGCTTAGAGAACAACACCTGAAAATGCCATGGAACACACTTTTACTTCGTTTAATTTTAAATAATTTCCCATTATTTTAGGAAATATATATTCAAAATGATTTGCTGACAACCTTAATTCAAAGATTAATCTCAACGTTTTCTATGCTGGTGTAAGTTTTCTGGAGTAGGATTTCTGGATTTACAATTTCATCACAGTAGTACATACTGTTACTACTATATTTCTTCTGTCACGTACTGTTCTGCGTGATCTCCAAATGGCTACTACTTTATACACAAGGATAAAATAAAAAAATGGCAGCACATTGTAGTATGTACTTGTATTTAGAAATATGTCTAGCGGGGGGCAGTACATGCCCTTGCTATTCCTAAATGAATGTTATCTGTAACGGGCTGTATATGGCCCGCGAGCCGAGGTTGAAAAACATGTACACACACGATCCGGGGGCGGGGCGAGCGCGCGAATCCCGTTTCGGCAAAACGTCCGTTCGGCGAACTGTCCGTCAGCCAAACGTCCGTCGGTGAAATGTCTTTCGGTGAATCGTCCGGTCACAAATTTTGAGAGCTGGTTTCAACAGTCTCTGTCATGTTGTCAAACGTCCGGCGACCAAATGTCCGGGCGACCAAATGTCCGGGCGACCAAACGTCCGGCGACCAAACGTCCGAGTACCACAAAAGGTTAAACTGTCGACTGTTGTGTGCCCGTGTGTCGTGTTGCTACTCTAGTCGTGGATTATATGGCCAAGATGGTGCATCTTTTTTTGTAACAAATTTCTACTTCCAAGCAAAAATCATAATACAGTGATAAGAAACATCCAAATAAATATTGACCAGTTAAATGGAGGCACAATTGACAAAGCATCCGCCATGTTGCTAGCAGGACAGATACAAATGTCTCCCCAATGTATATATTCGGCATCTGTACAATAATGTTAAGTCACAGTAGGAAGTTTAACGTGTAGGAAAAAAAGGCAAATGTTCTCTAACATACAAAGAGAGTATTTGTAAAGAAGCTATTTTTTTGGACCATCCAACAAAATGAGGCCTACTTCTGGTTATTAATGAGCTCAAATAAAATAGTTAGCTTTGTGTGTGATTTGACCAAAACCTTCAAAATAAAAGCTTTAAGCCCTATTCAGACACAATGTCCAACTCAAACCTATGCTACAGCACTTTAGTTTTAGCTGTTTCAAAATGAGTCTGATAAAACCATGTCCGACACAGCAAATAGCTTATTTGAGTTTATAAACAAACAAACAAAATATGTAATATTTTTCAACTCTTGATTTTGTGCTCTCGTGAAAAGACACTGTTCAGGTTTTGGCTTTGGGGCGTCCGTCATCACACAGGCACTTTATCCTTTCAAAGAAAAGAATCCAAAGCATATATGAACATCTGGAATACTGCAAAAAAAAAAGCAACTGCTTGAGTTCTACACAAAGGAATTCTAAGGGGACTGATATGTTATAGATTTGTAGCGTGTGTTTTCTAAGAGTAGCTTGGGTCTTGTACTTTTGTTCGCTTGCTAATTGAGCAGCCAAAGTGTTGAAAATGTCTCGCAAAAAAAAGGAAAGGCACTGAGGCGCGTTTGTTTAGTACATACTTGGTTCACTTCTTCAAGGCTCTAGTGGGAAACTGCATATTGGCAATATTTGGGGATCTTTCTTTCAAACGGAGGCTCAGTTTCGGTGTGGCAAACTACTGAAGATGTTGAACGTGCTACGCGAGGGATGGCCAAAGTATCCAGTGAGGTACGGTTGTAACGTTGGGGTCAAAGTGCGCCCCGGCTTGAACGGTAGCGCCAGACCCTCGTCAGGTCTCAAAGTATTTGTAGATGGCCGTGACGTAAGTCATGACGTTCTGCCAGTCCGGCCGTTCGGTGTGCACCATCTCGTTGAGGTCCTGAAATGGAGACAAAACTGAGTTGGATGTCCATTTAACTTTTGTTTTTCTGAGACTAATATGCTTAGTCCAAAACATCCATGTGTTTTCATATTAATGCTTACTAAAGTGCATTTGATCCCGACACTTTCTGCAGCCTGGAACGCTAAAGTGAAGTTTCTCCTCTGCAAAAAAAAAAAAGACGAGGGAAAGACTAAGGCCAACTATTTTTATTCCAACATTTCAAGTTTGGGCTTTCCCTGCGATCTGTACTCGCCTTGTCTTGGCTGCTCAGCTCTTGATAAGGGATGTGTGCCGGCAAGTAGGTGTGGAGCACAGCGCAGAATGCCAGACCATCATTCCAGCTACTGCTGAAATTGGTGATGTCAATGTTCTGGAACATATGCCAGAAGATCAGCAAAAAAAGAAGAAAAAAGCATTCCCAAAATATAAACAAGAGGACTTTTCTTCAGCACCACAGTTACAATGTGAACTACACTTATGGCATTAGAAGAATACAGCCTTGTAAACTAAAATTCCTTCTGTCCCAAGCAAAGCCCAGTTTAGAGATTTGTGGGGATGGAGCCATAAAAAAGTAAGTGTCTTTATGTGCCAGACAACATTCCTTTATTAAAACAAGAAATGTAAGGGTGTGGCACAGAAAGATAAAAAAAGGCTTTTAGTCACATATTGTTTTGGTTTCTCTTTCAAAGCTCAAATGAGGGCGATGAAAATATAACTAATTTCTTTAACGTTTTCCTGAATAAGTAAAATAATTCATTTTCTGAACTGTTTATCTTCACAAGGGTAGTGGAGGGTGCTAGAGCCTATCCCAGCTGACACCCTGAATTGGTGGTCAGCCAATCAAAAGGCACAATAAGACAAACAACCAATTATAATCATACCTATTTTGGGATGTGGGGGGAAAATTGAAGTACATGGACAAAACCCACGTTATAACGTCTTAAATTAATTAATTTTAATATCTCTTACTGCCCATTGCAAAATATGTTCGAGCAACACTACTACTACAATTTTATGTCAAATGAGGGCTGCAAAATATTGTCCAGGGAGCTAAAATGAAAAAAAAATCATAATTTGTGGCTGACAGGAAAAACAGTTTTGACTAATAATTTGAAATTACAATCATCACACAAATACTTCCTTACTGTATTTGACTGTGTCATGACCGCCCATTGCACATGTTTTTCATTTTGTTCAATGTCACGCACTTCCTAGATAGCATCTCCGTGGCTATGGTAATATCTAAGCACCATGTCAACAAATATTGCAGATATATTTTGTTTTGATCAGTTCAACATCAATTTCCAATGGAGTCATATTTATTTATAAAGCCCTAAATGGCAACATACAGACCATTGGCCTAAAAGGTTGAGATAAATAAACTCAACCATCGACTCCCAGGGACACATTTTTTGCGTTCATTTCTCATGGTAAGATTTAGAAAAAAGCCAAAATATGAATCCATTCATCACATGATGTGGTTTCAGGACGATAACCTACTTGATAACCCTCCGTTTTCTTCTGGCACCACTTGAGGAGAGCATTTCTCTTGGATCCTCCGTACTCCCGAGCCAGTGCAGATAGAGGGTCCTTCCGTTCCTCTCTTGGAGAGAAAAAAACAACAACAACAAAGAAGTGTTTGTGCTTGCTTGGTGACCTTTTCCTTTGCCGGCCATTGTCACAATCATCTCCCGTCATCTGATACGACGCACTTCGATTCGCCGTACCTTAAACGACTGCGCGCCGTGGGCGTGACGGAGGCCGTGGGCGAAGAGGACGACAACGAGAGCGGCGAGGAAGCGGCGCTCATAGCGAGTAGCGAGGATGAAGATGCTCCGTCTTGGGCTCCAATGTCTCTCTTCATCTCTTCGCTACTTCGGCGGGAAACTACAGCCACATTGATTGGAGGAATAAGGTAGACCGTACTTGGTTGGGTGCATCGTCATAACATGCGCCGTCCGAATTGATTAGCCGACCTGAAATGGACTTGCTGGAGTCCATATTGGAGACCCTCTGGAGGACAGACGGCGGTCGACTGTTTGGGGCTCCTCGGAGAAGGTGCTCGGCTGTAAGTGCAGGATTTTGCCATTGAAGTAACATGCAGTTCAAAATTGGACAGATAAAGGATATTTCAGGGTAAACTCACTTGACATGGAGATGTCCGAATAGCTGGTTCTTTTGTCAGTGAGGGAGGAGAGCGGCTTGGTGGATGATAATGATGTGGATACGGAGTGCCTCTGAAAGAGAAAGGACACAGGACACAACAAAAAGGTAGTAAGATTAGTGCGTGTGCGGTCGATTGGTCGCCGGTCTTTTGGTCGCCGGTCTTTTGGTCGCCGTCTTTTGGTCGCCCGGACCGCGACAACGGGCGACCAAAAGACCGGCAACCAAAACACCGGCGACAAAACAAGGTAAAACAACATGGTCTATGCATCAATAAAAGCCAACAATGGCCATGAGCAGTTTCACTGAGCCGACATGTGAGTGTATAAGAGTTCGTATGTACATGCGTTGTCCCTTTAAGAAGCTACGTCAGTCAGGGTCTTAACAAGTTCTCCAACAAAAAACAATAAAAGTCCGGGAAATTTGGAGCTTTTCTTTAGCCTAATAATGACTAGGGCATTAAGTATGACTAAATAGTAATTCGCAGTTTGTATTTAGGGAATTTGAGCAACGATTTAAATGGTAATTATCACTTACCTTCCGGGCGACCAAAAGATCGGCGACCAAAAGACCGGCGACCAATCGACCGTGTACCAGATTAGTGGAGTCCATTTGTGACAATGTTTTATTTCATTTAGAGAAAATAAAGCACGTGAAAATCTTCCCTTCCGTACCTGTATTGGCGATACGGCGGCAGCTGGGGGTGTCTTCATTGGACTGGGGCTGAGAGGGGTGCGCGGGAGCGGCGTGGCTGGGGTTGTCGGAGTCACGGTGGCGGTGCTGGTTGGCGGTGGAGCTGGAAATTACAACAAGTAAGTAAGTAACGAGGACTGACCCACTCTGTTGTAGTTAGTAGTCTGAAAAGACAGAAGTCAGCGCGGAAAGATTGCAACAGGAAGCCAAAATTCCGTTTTCTGACTTTGACGGTCGACGACATAAGGTCTGTGTGACGGTTTAACTTCGGTCTGAAGAGAGGGTATCTTGAGCCATTTGCGTCGGTATGTCTTTCGTTTCCCCGTTCTTTTTATGATGTCAAGTCACGTTTCCAAGGATATTACGATTCTTTTGGCCGAAACTAGCCTTGAAGACCCTGCTTTCTTCTTTGGAACAGACGAGGCATGGGTGTCATAAAGTGGTAGTTGGAAGATTTCGTAGCCTGAGGACTCCGTGTAATTTCACTGAAGTCCCATTAACTCAGAACATTGAGTTCATAGAGTTAACTTGTTTTATTAAGTTTCCCATGAAAAGTTGAAAAGGCCAATGAAATCGGTTCTCTTGAAACGTCAAGATGATTTTTTTTAGTAAAAGGACGAAGACTATAAAGCAAATTGTAGCGTATAGAGTACCTTGCGAGGAGGCATTGTCAAAGCTCTTGATGAGTGTTTTGACAGTTGGCGAAGGCTCCGAGGAGGTGGAAGATCGACGACTGAGCCCCATACCCTGCCTGAGAGCAGCCAGGTCCCTTTCCACTGCGTTCATGTAGTTGTACACTCGGCCTCTTTCCTCTTCTTGCCTGGAAGTTGGAATACGCGACACTTAATATCAAGAAAATAGAGAAATTCTTCATCAAACATCCTGTTTGTGTAGCATACTTGCGGCTTTTGACTTCATCTAGCTCTTTGCTCAGCTTGTCATTCTTCTCCAAAGACTCCTGCAGACGACGCCGAAGGTCTCCGATCTCCTCTTGCGCTTCGGACTTGATGTCGTTGGCGATGACCACGGCCGTCTGCAAGTCTGCTTGAAACTGACGCCACTCCATCGACTCCTCCTGTGCCGGCGAGGGACAATTCGCATCATTTAGCCACGGTGCAAACATGAAAGCAGATATACCCGCATAACAAAGCTATTTCATATTTCATCATAATTTAGATTTTTTTTTTTTTTTTGCTAGTTGCTAATCATGTCCAACTTGCCCTGAGTCTGCGATGAAGGATCTTTATCTCTCGTTCCATGTCATGTTTCTGATCCTGGTGCTTTTTTACGGAGTCTGTAAAAAAAAAAAGTGGTGACCCTTTATGAGATTATCACATAATAAAGCTCTTAAACAAATCTAACAGACATAAATATGTCATGATAACAGTCCTATCACATGGGAGCCTATTTTAATTATTCATTACACTGCAGCATGCAAGACATACTCATTTATTTATAGAACTTTTAGCCTGTATGTGTGAATGTTGCCCAGTAAGAGTGTAACCTGCTGGCAGTGAATGTCACAGTGCAGTGTGTGTACACTTAAAAGTATTTGTCAAATAAATGCTAAACTCCTCAAGAGGAAAGAGCTTTTCAGTGTGTGTTCATTTGCAGTTAGGTTAAAAATTTAAGACAATAAGCCAGCAAAAACAATCAAGTTTCTTGCTGAGTGTTATATTAAGCGTATTCTACCACCTGCTTATTACAATAGTCATGATAAAATGTGAGTGGATTACTTTGAATTATTTTTCCCCTCATTCTTGCAGATAGAAGCGCTTAGCGAGCTAATTTAAAGGTCTTACAGAAAAATAAAGACAAACTGCAATTTGGTTTGTATTCAACATTGTTAAGTTGCCATTTGAGACATACAAAAGCCTGTATTGTGCAAAATGATTGGTTTGTGTGCTTTGTGTTTATATTCACTGCCCTAAAGTGCAGCTTTGGGTCAATTAAAGCAGGGGTTTTATAATTTTAACAAATCCGTTCGTGGGGAGTGTTGATAAAGATTTTTTTTACTTGCAACTTGAGAAACTTGTCAGAATTGAGTGACATTTCATTTTAAAATTTGGTAGACAAACCTCTGCAATGAGAAAAATGTTTGCAGGAATAAAAGAAAAAAGGCGTTTGTCACTTACTCTCAAGGTCGGTGATGATGAGGTTATCATGCAGCTTTAGCGCTCGGTGCTGCTCTACTTCGTCTTCCAGCTCAAAGATGGTTTCTTTCATGTCGACGATCTCCGTTTCTTTCTCTTGCAGCTCCACACGCTGCTTTTCCAGCATGTGTGCTTGCTCGGTCATCTGTTGTTGCGCCTGCTGCTGGTAGTCTCGATATTCGCCATCAAGCTGATGGCACAGAAGAATGGAATCCAGGTATTGAAATATAAATTAAAATATAGCTATATTCCTAAATAATATTTCAATTGTATGAGGTTATTATTGATTTTTTTATGTGTCGCAGCTGTAGCTGCAGTAGAGGTTTTATAGCCATAAAATAGTTTTTGTGGGTTGGATTGATTCCGATAGCTGAAGGCGTCACTAGGAAATTCATGGACCGCCACTGCCCTAAGTAAATGAACATAATATTTATCAGAGTACCATGTTTTGGCAAGTGTGAGCACCACAGTGTAATGTATACTACTATATATGCTACCCAGCTATAAGTAGCACTACAAGCCCCTTATGACTTCATTTGGCCAGGGGATACACCTAATAGCGAACCTATAAGACAGGAATGGGGAAATCAGCATAGCTTTGGGTATGACTAAGACAAGTGTATGTACTTCTTTTCAATTTGTTATTGATCAGTGTGTATGACAAATAACCAATAGGATTGGAAATAACATTAAAGCCGTTAAAAGAACAATGCAAAGTCTGTTTCTGTTCTTGCTTTGTTTCATTTTTGTGATGCTAATGTTGCAAAGTTAAAGCTAGACCTAGTTGGTGTAACACCATCCACGATAGCCAATAAAATCAAGCTTTGGCTTCCACTAACCTTACTGAGCGTGTCCTGCAGCAGGGCCAGATCGTTTTGCGCCTGTTCCAGTTCATCCTGCGACTTGGCGGCCTTGGCCTCGGCCTCTTCCTTCCCCAGTCGCGCCCCTTCCAGAAGCTGACGGATGTCATTTTTATCGCCCGCTATGTGAAGAGACAGGAGCTCGGCGACCCTCTGCCTCTCTTGCTCCAACTGGGCTCGACAACGGCTCAGCTCCGCCTGGTCGCTGCTCACGGCAGCCTTGTATTCGTCGAGCGCGGCCGCCATGTCCGCCCGCTCTTGCCTCTCCGAGTCCATGACGCGCTCCATTTGGTGGTTCCTCTCCTTCAAGGCTCCGATCATCTCCTGAGCCTCGGCGTTGTCCTGCTCCGCCATTTTCAGCGTGTTGGACAGGTGCTGCTGCACCCCCAGGAGCTGCTCCCTCTCGAAGCGGGCGTTATCCGCTAGGTCGGCGTAGCGCTGCTCCAGCTCCATGTAGCGCCCGCTCTTGATGTCCTCCTCGAGCACGTAGGAGACGTGATGCTCGTCCAGCGTGGAGCGAAGATACTCGATCTGTCGTCCGTACAGCTCCAGTTTGTCGCTCTGTTGGCACAACGAGTCCATGAGGATGACCTTTTCCTCGCCCAGTCGCTCGTTCTCCCCGTTCAACTCTTGCGTGATCTGCTGCAGGTCGGCCAGCTCCTGCAACGTGGCCTGCAGTTCTTCCGAGGTGCTGTGCTGGTTCTCCTCCATCTGATGGATGCGCTCGGTCAAACAGGCCACCGATACTTCGCTGGCGGTACCGCTGCTGCCCCTCCGGGAACGCTCCCCGCTGGGGGCCGACTCGCACTCGGACGACGACGAGGCTCCGGAGGGGGCGTCCAGGGCGTCGTCGCTCGAGGTGACGGCTTGATACACCTCGCTCGATTCGCTGTCAAGATTGTCCACCGAGCCACCGTGCTGGTGAGCGCTGAGGAGATCTTCTAAGGAACCGGGGGCCGATCCCTCCACGGAGGACGTCAGGGTGGCCCCGCCCTCGCTGGCTCCGCTACCCGCCGCCAAATCCGGGCTCGTTGACGTGTAATTGAACAGCTTGTCGGAACCGTCGAGCCTCTGCTCCAGAGAGAACCCCAACGCGTTGAGGCGATCTTTGAGCATTCGATTCTCGCTCTTCAGCAAGTTAAGCTCCTCCCTGATGGCCTGGTTCTGCTCTTGTAACAAAAGCAAAGTGGACTCCACGTCGGCGGCCGTGATGGCCGAGACGGGCATCTTTTCGCCCTCCTCGGCGTCTTGCCGCGGGGGCGAGTCCTTTCCTTCCATGCCCAGCTGGACCCTCATGTCTCTCAGTTCGCTGCGAAGATGTAAAATCTCCACGTCTTTGCTTTTGGCAAGACCTAGGAGGTCATTGACTTTTGTCTCCAGTGCCACCTTGTCGCTGATCTGGCCATCTGATTTGGACTTATTCATACGGCTCTCAGACTCGGTGGAGATCTGGCCGCGAGAGCGCTTGGTCGAGGCCGCGTCGCCCGCTGCCGTCCCTGAGGCCAGCTGCTTCCTGTTAGCTGACGTCCTGGATGTCCGAAGACGGTCCCGAGAAGAATTGGGCTCTTTAGTTGTTGAGGATGTCATGCGCCTGCTTGAAGAACCTTATCCAGAGACAAATGCATAATACGTTTGGATTTTTTTTTTAAGTCAAAATGGGTAAATTGCAGTGATATCAATGATGTTGGAATATGCTGAACAAGCGGCATTATCAAAAACAAACAAGCTGTAGGTCGGTTGCCATCATTTTAGCACGACACTAGGAAATATGACAACATAGCTCATGAGACATCCATTTTGTGAGCATCAAAAGAACAGGGACGTTTCCACCAAAAATATAAGCGTTGTGAAAGCAATGTGTGTATTTCACAGTGGCGGGACGTCAGGGCCTTCAAGGCCTTCTCTGCTGGCCTAAGAAATATCTGAATCATATATTATATTTTGTCTATCAATACTTATTTAATAATTCCAAATTGTCTGTTAGCTTCCTTTCATTGTTTTTCTCCCTGGCCGGACCATTTTAGAAATAACATTTAATTTATTTTTATTTATGTTTTTATAAATGGATTAAAAGAACTGTATTAAAAGCCCTAAATATTCAGTTTTTATAGATCTAAAACAAAGTTTATTTGAGCTTTTTTTTTTCTATGTAAGGGAAAATTTCATCATTTGTTTTTCATTGCGAAAGGAAACCATTTTTCTTTATGTTCCATATTAAAGTGGAAAACAGAACATATTTTTATATATTTTTAGATTTTACAAAATATTTTTTTAACTAAAAACACAAAGAAAATATGGATTAAAAAATTACAATTATTGATTTAAAAGGGGGAAAATCCGGAAATATAATATACATCTATACTCTTCATTTTAATTTGATCCTAAAACAGAAAGTCGGCATTCATGATTTACTTTCCCGGGCCACACAAAATGATGCGACGGCCCACTTTGACACCTGTATTTTAAATTGTCGCCTTCCCCATTAGCCGGTCCGCGAGAAAATAGAAAGAGCTTGACTGCTCCGCTGTAAGAAAAAGGTTGAGGAGTGCTGCTCTTGAGGATTAATCCAAACAAGACAAATTGAACAAAACAATTGAAGTGGCAATTGACATGCAACATGCAGAAGTGTTACCCGCTAGAAATACTGACACACACACCTGCTGCTGCCTTTTGCTTGTTGTCCCCTGTGCTCGCAGTGGTTCCGATCGAGGCAGTTTTCTTCGTTTTACTGACAGCATTACTTGGAACAGGATTGGCGCCAGTTGTTGCGGCTAAAAGATCGTCATTGCTCTTCACCTGATAAAAAAAATAGAAATTGAGTAAACCATTATTTTTTTTTTAAAAAAGTTGCTTTTCCACGACTTTAACTGTCCCAGATACCTTGAGTAGCTGTGCGGAACTGCGGGTATTGGCTGCAGGTTTTCCAGTTCCGGCGGCGGCCTCGGCCTTCGCTCGATCAGCACTCGCCTTACTCACCGCAGGCCGGACTGACTTCTTCATACTGAGTTCTCTGGTGCCGAAACATTTACGTCTCAGTCTGCGCACACGGTAGGCAGGATCAATGGGATTGCATGTCAGAATATAGGGTTATCGCAACAATTTCTATAGGAGGGGAATTCTTTCCAAGATGTTCCTATGAAATAAGGTATGATAAAAAAAAACTGACGGCAGGGGGAATATATGTGCTCTTTTGTCAGGCTGCCCGGGGGAAGTTATAAACGTTGTTCTTCTTCTTGAAGAGACTAACTGAAACGATTATTAAAACTCAAGAGGTCTAAAATCAGATAGATGAAAGTGTTTTGTGATTCAAAAGACAAAAATAATCAATGGTGGATTTGGATTGGAAACAGGCCTAAACACAAACTAGCTTGAGAGTAAAAAGAACTTGCAAAGCCAGCTGGTTGCGATAGACAAGTACACAACCTTCCCTGACGGAAATAATGAATGCATTGTATTTGTTTGGTTAGTTTTAAGAACAAACAAACGATCGTCATGTTTATCAGACACATATTGAATAAAGATACCATGAAACAATTAGCATCTTAGTTTAAGCAATGTGCTTTTTATCCAACCAACTCTACAACGTCTTTTCTTGTGTCTGTATCCGTTTTTGCTACTGCAAACAAGATGGCGCCGCTCAAGTGGCAGCCGGTAGCGGTAGCTCCCTCCGCTCTTGCTCGTTTTGTGTTTTTGCTGTTTTCCTGACTTTTTTTAATTGCATTTTTGTATTTAGTTTTTTTTACCTAGGTCTACAATGTCTTGTGTGTCTTGTGTCTGTATTGCTACTGCAACCAAGAAATTTCCTGAATACGGGATGAAATAAAGTTTTAACCTAACCTAACCTAATATCTAGAGCACTGTTGTCAAAGTGGCGGCCCAGGGGCCAAATCTGGCCCGCCGCATCATTTTGTGTGGCCCGGGAAAGTAAATCATGAGTGCCAACTTTCTGTTTTAGGATCACATTAAAATGAAGAGTATAGATGTATATTAAATTTCCTGATTTTCCCCCTTTTAAATCAATAATTGTAATTTTTTTAATCCATTTTTTCTGCGTTTTTAGTTCAAAAATCATTTTGTAAAATCTAAAAATATATATAAAAAAAGCTAAAATAAACATTGTTTTAGATCTATTAAAAACTGAATATTCAAGGCTTTTAATCCATTTATAAAATAAAAATCTAAATATTATATCTAAAATGGTCCGGCCCACATGAAATCAAGTTGACGTTAAAGCGGCCCGCGAACCAACCCGAGTCTGACACTCCTGATCTAGTGGAAGCATTTCATGTTTAACTGTGACAAATTCCAGCAACTAATGCACAGGCCAACAAACTACACATGTTAGTTAGTCGGACATGAAAAATAAAGACTGTTGTGGAAGGATTCCATCCTGGTCTGAGAAGAACCTTACTTGCTGCCGTGACAGCCAAAAAATTATTTGGGTCACAGCTGGAAGCAAAATGTAAGTAGTTTAGCACAGACTTGGATGTATTTTTGCACAAAGCTTCTTGAAAGGGGAAAAAAGTGTGTCTTAATGATTTATATTACACAGGAAGCCCTTCAACAATCAATCTCCGATTCTGGTCGGTTGTTTTAGCAGAATATGTTTTTTGTAAAGAAGACAACGTCACCAGCTTGAACTGTTTAATAAACGGTAAGTATAAGATTCGCTGACTGGAAGCTGGCCTAGAGTCGTGGCTCATGCAAACAAAATGAAACTAAATTGTAAATCAAAAGAACAAAAGAGCATTCATGGATAAAGACAGTCTTCACATTTGGGGGAAGAGAATGAACATGGAGAGGAAAATGAGTATGTTTAAATTATCAAGCATGGAAACATTGTTCAACTCTTGCTGACACTAAATACTTTTGAAAGTCACACAGCTCCATATTGTTGACAAGCCAGTGTGGGATTACAGTGCGAACAGAGGGAATAATCCTTGTGAGCTCTGGGGACGGACTATTTTTCAAATGCTTTTGATTTTCTACCCAATGTGACGTTCATACTGTAGTCGAGCAGTTTTGGGCGGTAACCGACGTTTTAATTAGTCTATCTTAAGCATTGTACAATGGAAGTTTTCAGATTTCAAAGCTTAACTAATATCGATCAAAAGTAGGAAGTGTGTTCAAAAGTTGACAAAAATATGTTTTTTATTAAAAGGGACTACATTATGGATGATTCATTTAAGACAAAACGTGGTCATGGTTGGCTGGATCATAAATTTGGGAGTTGACTGAAAGTGTGTGTGAAAAAATGAGGATCTGATGATAGTATACTGCTAATGGCTCATAAAGATCCCTCTGCTGTGTTTTTCTTTATTGAAGCTTCAACCGCGGGGAGGCACTTCCTCGCCATAACAACAGCTTCCTGTGATGGCGTCTCCAAAGTAACAACCCTACAAGGCAGACTGCTTGAGAGAGAACACACACTAACTATTAAAGCTCCCAGTCACCTGCTAAAATCTGCTCAACTACCTAAACTATACAGGACTGATTCAAAAGGGGAATGATTGCTGCCAGCCCTCCCAGTCAAAATTGATTGGAAGTCTCGCACTGTAAATAGAATTGAAACACGAGTGCTTAAATAAGGATGTCCTAATGCTGATTATTATTATTTTTTAATGTTTCGCCGATACCAATACCAGTATTTTTTTCCCCCAGTAAGAATAATGCTAGGCTGGCCCGGTGGAGCGAGTGGTTGGCATGTCGGCCTCACAGTTCTGGGGTCCTGGGTTCAAATCCAGGTCACGTTCATCTGTGTGGAGTTTGCATGTTCTCCCGGGGCCTGCGTGGGTTTCCTCCCGGTACCCGGTTTTGTTTATAAATATTGCATAATGCTCTGTTACTATCATTAGTTTGTAAAAAGCAGTCAGTAAGCGGACATATTTGTCTTTTGGTTTCCCCCAAAAACTTATTGTTGTCTGGAAATAACATTTTAATATTTGTCTCTGGAGAACAACACACATTGTGCAAGCGGTCGGGAAGTATTATTCTGAAAATGCATATTCTCAGAAGTAGGAGAAAGACTAATAAACAGTGAGTGACATAAACATTCTTTCTATTATCAGAAGAGTTCAGAAAGCCGAGCAACATTGGTTTCCTGCTGTTTTATGTGGGCCACAAGTAGACATTTTATTCATGTGCACACCCACAGCCACAACATTAGCATCACAGTTAACGCCCTTGACAGTGACGTGTTATTGAAACCCTCAAATGCATTCTTTAATAACTATTGGTTTACAATAAAACGCCGTCGTCAACACAGTATTCAAAAGTTTAGTTTCAAGCCAAATGACCATATAAAGCCAAGTGGGAACGCCATCAAGCGAGTTAGCTACAGGGTCAGGCATGCAGGGAATTTCAGTAATTTAGCTTCCTGTTTAGACAATGGCTTTCAAAACAAAAGCAACCAAGTCTAATTACCTCCCACAACTTTTTAATAGAAACCTGACTGAATATCCAAAACAACGTTGGATGGACCTGAACTGACTCAAACTGGTTAAAGTTATAACCCCCCCCAAAAATAAAGAACAACAAGAAGGTCAGCAGTAAAAGTATCAATCTAAATGTGCATGCTAGTTTTAGTAATTGAAGTAATTTCGTGGTACAAATTTAGTTTGAAACATTTGAGTCCACCTGACAATGACATAAACCTGGCTCCAATAAATAGTTCAATGGTTAAAAGTCTAAATGAATGACATTTGAGTGATGATAATTCCATCAATGACCTAAAATAATCTAAAAAAAACAACAATATACAAATCCCTTTCGATTACTAGTTGTGCATGATTCTTGAGTAACTTATTTTGAAATAATTTTCAGGACATATGCAAGCTATTCTCTCAAGCTACACTCTAAACCTAAATAAATGTTATGGAAAAAACTACTTTAACAATGTCTAAACGAACAGCACAAACAACACGAAAATCCGCCTTGTATCACTAATCAAAATGCGAATTGAAACAGTCCAATCCGTCATTAATTTGACTTTAATTGCTCATGGAAGAAGGACAATGCTAACGCTACTAAAGCAATCGCGAAGCTAACCATGCTAGCGTAGCCGGCAAACAAGCAGCAGCGTCCGCAATAAGAGAGACGACGCACATACCTGCATGGCCTCTACTTTTCCAGTTGGGCGGATTGCTGAATGTCTGACGGAAGCGCGACGGCGGCGGCCCGCCGGTTATTAATCCCAGCGCGAGAAAGCAGCATCAGTTTTTGGAAGTCAGATCACTTGTGCTGACAGCAGCTCGATGATCGTGCGCACCCTCTTCTGGTTTCATCTGCATCACCTCAGCATCACGCCGCACATCGGACTCGCCACTGCATTGCACAAAGGTCAAAAAGTCTTGGGCAAAACGCACCAAACTCAAATACTAATCCAACTAAATCAACTTTTTATGTGAAAAAAATGGGGAAAAGATCGATTTACCATACAA
The DNA here is from genome assembly GCF_051989625.1 of Stigmatopora argus. Taxonomy (NCBI): domain Eukaryota; kingdom Metazoa; phylum Chordata; class Actinopteri; order Syngnathiformes; family Syngnathidae; genus Stigmatopora; species Stigmatopora argus. The sequence continues at coordinate 6,022,618 of NC_135391.1, forward strand.
TTTTCCCATGAAAACTTTGTGTGTCTTACTACTATTGCATTTCTGCTATCGATGTAATTAAAAAAGGCTTGAAATTGCTTTTTCCCCCCAAGTTATTTTAGTTGGTCAGGATTAATGTGTAATAGTCAAATGTTAGAATTATGTTAACTCAGGTCACAGGAGTGTGTGTTGTGGTTGCAGTGGCGGTCCGTGAATTTTCTCATAGCGCCTTCAACGAATCAATACAACCCTCAAAAACTATTTTATGGCTATAAAACCTCGACTGCAGCTACAGCTGCGACACATAAAAAAATAATCAGTAAATCAATGCCCGAAAATGGGGGTAAAATCCAGCAGAAAACAGCATTTATTGATTAAATACAAATACTGGAGCTTTTTAGACATCAGAACCAGGCCTGGAGTATCATTTCCCCGGGAAAACGACAGCGATGAAGGTCGACAATACATTGTGGTGTTGCCAACTCGAAATCTGATTGGTTAAGGCAACAGTCGTATCGACGCTTGTTTAAAGCAGCACAGCCCGCAGAACTGATTGTGAAGGCTTTGAGGCAGATTTCTGACCCTGGCAATAAATAATGGCTGAAATGTGATTGGTTAAATGCTTCAATATGAAAACACACATCTGGAAGCAGTGCAACCAGGGGGAAAAGCAATGAAAGGAAGCTAACAGACCATTTGGAATAATAAGTACGTATTGATGGACAAAATATAATATGATTCAGATATTTCTTAGGCCAGCAGAGAAGGCCTTGAAGGCCCTGACGGCCCGCCACTGTGTGGTTGTTAGTAAGAGGAGCTGTATGTATTTAGTAATAGGTATACTAGATGTTTGATATAATATTTGAACTGAGATGGCTGGCATTGAATGGTCATAAATTGCCATTGACTGTGCTAAACGTCCAATCCCAATGTGACTGGTAATGATCCATGCCAGCATCTTTCTAAGTGAAATGGGGGGCCGCTGTATTAAATTATGATATCGCTCTAATTTTAAATTTTAACATACGCAGGAAAAAATGAATATAGCACCACTTATTGTTCAATAGTGACATTGAACTCATTTAAACTTTACTTTTGACTCTATTTCATGAACCTCCTTGGCATTCTTGCTTTTAATCTTTTTTTTAATTCTGTACTATATTCCCAGGAATGTGTGGATTAAAAGATGAAAGGTCACATGACCTGAGTGATTGGACCACCAAAGATTTAAATGAGAGGGCATTTACAATTAATTCTGGATTAAATTGCCTTTTAGACCATACATGCAAGTTAAATTCCGTCAATTGTATTAAAAAGACATGTTGTGACAATGAAATCCTGTTGTAAAGTAATTCTTTATTTACAGAAATGTTACAGTTTTAGTCAGTGTTCACTAGAAGCAGTCTTAAACATCCATGGAATAAAAAACAAAACATTTCTGCAAACAGATGTTAAAGTTTTTGGAATGATTTGGTACTCATTTTAACACTGTACATTGTCAGACATTTTTAAAATGAATACTGGAATTGGCCTGTTAGTAGTGTTGTTGAATATGAGAAGTAAAAAGTTACACAAATCCAATGGAAACTAACAATTACATTAGGGACAACAACAAAAAAAGAACTGACTAAAAAGGCTTTAAAAAACACAGACAACTAATAATTCAAAAAAATTCAAGCATTTTAGCAAGACATGACTAAAACATACCATCTAAATTTGACAAATAAATCTAATCTCTTCCAGTTCAGCTGTTGTCAACATGCCTGCATGTTGTGTGCTAACTGCACATTTCCGTCTCCAACTTGACAAACTAATTAAAGTCGACGTAAAAACAAAATTAACTGTTTGCTTCATTGGTTATCAGCAGGAATCCGTGGCACGAGCATTTATGGGCCAAATACTGCCAGTACACATCAAAACGTCCATCCAATAATATCCCACTATTCCACCGTGGCAAATTATTAAAGCAACGACAATGTTACAAATCCACAATATGAAGATAGCGGACGAGGATGAATTGCATCATGAAACATAAAATATTTTTAAAAAAAAAGGAAAAATATTGAACGCGTTAAAAAGATACAATCTAGTGATAAACCAGTATGACGCATTCTGGACTGGTGAAGTGACGGCTCCACTTAGTGGCAAAATTGTGCATCAGTCATCCCGTCTAAAAATAACGGCTATACTTCGGGAAAGAAAAGGTGGCTTTGCCGTTTGCTGTCAGGTGTCGGAATGCTTTCCAGTTGAAGAAAGTAGAGTAGGACTTGCACCTAACAAGATCAATGGACAAATGGACAAACATGGGTGAGCAGTTGGCGTTTCACTCCAGGCTGGCCGGCTGCCGAGCATACGCTACCTGAGCCATGACCTCCAGCGACCAGCTGTCGTTCATGGAAATGGGCTGCGAACTGTTAATGGTGATTTTGCTGTCTTTTTCGGACGGTCGAAGCAAAGTGGGGCCAAAAACGGTGGCCAGGTTGTGCAGGGACATCTTGTTAGAACTCTCATTGTCGGCCACCCTTATTAGGAGCACATGAAGGATTTGGTGTTAAATCTTTTGGTTGCTGTTGGATGTCAATTTCTTATTTCCAACTGTACACCGCGGGTGTCAAAAAGGCGGGTTGAGGGCTAGATACGGCCCGGCACGTCGCTTTTGAAAATCGTGTTTCATGGTAAAATTAAGATTATAGATAGACTATTGACTCTTTTTATTTCCTTAAAAAGTTAGATTTTAATTCAAATTAATGTGTTTAAATGAAAAAAAGTTGACAAATAAAAAGGCAATGTTTAATGTTTTTCACTTCTTTGGAAAGAGGCGTAAAAAAAAAATCAAAAAATAATTGGAAAGCATTTTTCTTTTTTTTCCCAATCAAATGTTTTTTTTTAATCAAAAAATTTGAACAAAAAAACTCACTCTTTCCCCCTGTTATTCTTATTGTAAATACGTAAAAAAATATATTTGCATTAGTTTTTCTTTTTAATAAAAAACAAACAAAAACAGGCAAGGTTTTCCATTGAATAAACTGTAAGTATGACGTGGACCGCGACAAAATTGAATCTGACATCCTTGATGTACACCCTTCACAGAAAATCAGTCACATCACTACTCATCTATTTTCAGAACACACCATATGTTTGTTTTACCTTTTCAGGTGATCAAGCAGAAAGAGAAAAGTGACCAGATTGGGTTCGGGCAGAGAGAGCAGCAGGTCGAGCATGCAGCTCTCCTTGGCCACGCTGTCAGAAAGTGCTGCAGAATGACATAATAGTTCAGAAAGTGCTGCAGAATGACATAGTAGTTCTTTAAAGCCCACACAAAAAATGCTTAATAATCAAGTTGAATTAGTAACGGACGGACGGACCTATGCCTCCAGAAAAGTTGGGGTATAACTCATCCGTGAAAAGAGGCTCCGGCAGCTCGCGGAAATACAACTTCAGCGTGCCGGCGATGGCGTTTACGTCCATGTCCCTCATCATGACGGATACGTCCTTGTTGTCTGTGAGGAAGGCAGAAGAAGTGAGTCAAAATCTCCAGCGCAAATGGCAGATCAGTTGCAATTCATGTTTAAGTCAGATTTATTTATTTATTATTGCCATATTGAAGTGAAACCCACTCATATCAAAGGCTGCCTTCAGAGCTTGGATCTCAGTGGCCACACCCGACACTCTGTAGATGCCCACTTCGTCCATTCCTCGGCCCTCAATCTCCTCAACGCACTGTCTCACGATGAGGGGAACCTTGGAGCGTTCCCTCCTGCAACAGAACAGGGAAAAAAAACCTCTTAGCAAACCGAACTCAACAGGCTAACCAACCACATTTGCTTGGTTCTACTTTAATGGAAGCTGTTTTTTGGTTTGTTTAACCATGCATTCAAATGACTCTGAAATTATGGTACATGGTCGATTGGTCGTCGGTCTTTTGGTCGCCCGGAAGGTTATTGATAATTACCATTTAAATCGTTGCTCAAATTCCCTAAATAAAAACTGCGAATTATTATTTAGTCATACTTAATGCCCTATAAATTATTAGGCTAAAGAAAAGGTCCAAATTTCCCGCACTTTTATTGTTTTTTGTTGGAGAACTTGTTAAGACCCTGACTGACGTAGCTTCTTAAAGGGACAACGCATGTACATACAAACTCTTATACACTCACACGTCGGCTCAGTGAAACTGCTTTTTGTTGGCTTTTATTGATGCGTAGACCGTGTTGTTTTACCTTGTTTTGTCGCCGGTCTTTTGGTCGTCGGTCTTTTGGTCGCCGGTCTTTTGGTCGCCCGTTGTCGCGGTCAGGGCGACCAAAAGACCGGCGACCAAAAGACCGCACACGGAAATTATATACGTTGCAATACAGGCATAAAAAAAAATGAAGACACCTAAAAGTGCTGAAAAATCAAAATTCCGAAAAGTGTAAATGAAGAAAATATTCAGTGCTACTCAAAAAATTAAGAATAACAGGTAAAAGTTGTTTAATTTTGGCCATCTAACAGAAATGATGACACCAACAAATTGTATTGTGGCAAAAATACACTGTTTTGCATTTTTTAAATTTAATTAATATGTCAAATTCACCTAAGTTCGACTGCAAATATGCAACAACCCTTCAGGACCGTATTCTAATTTTTTGAGCAGTACTAGATGTCATCTTTTTGGCCTCAAATTTGTGAATTCAGCAGATTAACGTGTGATAATCGAACAACTCACTTGGTCACAACATTAATTTTCACCCCAAACACGCCAGACTGTTTCCGTGAAGGCATCCGCTTGAGACTGAACTCTCTGCTGGTAAACTTCATTGAAAGTTTTACTTCAACCTAAAAAAAGGATAAATATCTTGTAAACATGACAATAGGAAAATTTGGCAGATTGAATTTAAGCCACTTTATCTTGTGTGACTTACCCCATTCGTCGCCAGGACTGTCCTCTGCCAATCTTTGTTTTGCAAGTTTTGAGGATCCAACTGTGAAAATACAATGCAAAATATGATCGATAGTGTCTTTTTTATTTCAAAACAGTTGATGAAAAATTGAAAAAATTGGCATTTGCCGAATTATAGTGAATTTGAAGGTATTTAGCGAATTAGAATGGAAGGACACGAACGTGTGTTTCTGTATATTTAAACAATATGCAAATCCATGGACTTTGTAGGTTTACCTTGGGTCTAAGCAGACTGCTACGGACTCTGTCCCAAAGACGGCTTCCCGTACTTTGGGGTTTCCCGGGTGCCATATGGACCTCTTCCTCCAATCCAGAGACTATCTGACACACACTTTCCTCAACGGGACAACACTCGCTCATCCTTCCTGGCATGAATCCGTCAACTTTCGAAAATGTCCTTGCGTCTATCTATCCTAAGGCAAGACAACAACGAGCCCGCACTAAAAACCAAAGTCGCTAACATGTCCATCTTGCATGACTTGTCAAAAATCTTCATCAAAAGAAGAAGCCCAGACCAATGCTTACCCGACTTTCTAAAATCATTGCAAGGCAGTCAGTGCTTATTCCAGCAGGATTGAAAACAAGGAATAAAGCCACACTGCCTTTGTGTTGTTCTACTTCTACTTGGATTGGAGAGATTACTTTAGAATCCCCTCCTACCCTGATTATCGGCATGCTCACGCCTGCTGTTGCTTCTCACTGTCACAAGTGTTCAATGCCAACGGGGCAATCGAAAGCATATGGACGCTCTATGCCAGGGGTGCTCAAGCTTTTTTGTTCAAACATCAACTTTTCAGGGGCGGCACGGTGGAGCGAGTGGTTAGCGTGTCGGCCTCACAGCTCTGGGGTCCGCCTGTGCTGAGTTTGCATGTTCTCCCCAGGCCTGCGTGTGTTTCCTCCGGCCACTGATTCCGGGTGTCCCCTGCCTCTGGCCCGGAGACAGCTGGGATTGGCTCCAGCACCCCCCGCCACCCTAATGAGGATAAAGCGGTTCAGAAAATGAGATGAGATCTACTTTTCAAGGAGCCAACTTTGCGCCATCTCCCCTTTTTTTGAGAGCTCAGCAGTTATGTATGCTGATGCTGTATACTACTGGTGTCAAAGTGGCGGCCCGCGGGCCAAATTTGGCCCGCCACATCATTTTGTGTGGCCCGAGAAAGTAAATGATGAGTGCCAACTTTCTGTTTTATGATGAAATTCAAATGAAGATTGTAGATTATTTCCTGTGTTTCCTCATTTTAAATCAATAATTGCAAAAATTTGTACTAATTTGAATGTCCAAAAATGATCTATCGATTAGCACGATCGAGAAAGCTGTCAATTTATTAATCGATTAATTTTGGCAGCCTAGTTGGAAGACATAACGGCCCTCCAGATGTAATTGAAACTACCACGTGGCCCGCGACAAAAAATGAGTTTGACACCCCTGTACTAGATGTATGGGCAGGTAGTAATCGTGCTTGAACTCACGATGGCGCTGTTTCCAGCAAAGTCCCATATAAAATTTTACTACAAATTCAAACCTTGGATCAAAACTAACTACTACGTCGATCGCTAAGGTACTATTGGTGGATCGCATTATATGTATTGAGCACCCCTGCTCTGTGCCATGAAAATCCTTTAAAATTCACTCATCAAAACAGTTAGATTTAAATGTGCTCTTTTCGCACAGGAGTACACTTTTTTCCCATTTGTAAGGAATCAGAAAATGAATGAATGCAACTTGTTTTCCTCCAAAGCAGACAATGTTGTAGCCCACCATCTCATGGTACAACTGGGAAATCCCTTGACCAGTGGATCAAAGGGGGCTTTGTGTCTTCCTCCCTGCGGCATTCTCTGGACCAATGCCAACGGCTACATTTGGTCAAGCCAAAGTCTAATCCACCCTCTGTCACAACATTCTATTAAAGGTCAATCCGATGTGACCCACCAGCTAACACACACACACGTCGCTGCTTTTTCAATGGCCAAAAGAGACCCGCAGGCATGATTAGACAAAAAAAAAGCTTGGGGTCAGCAAAGCAGATCAATCGCCACAGTGAAGCAATTCCACAAAAAAAGGGGGTGATTTCACAATGTGCTTTAGTTTTAGAGTACTGTTTAAACGGCAGATTTGGTGGCCCATATATACATTTTTTTTTTTTATTTGGGACATTTTCAGAATAAGGCAGTTTGCTAAATTACAGATGAACACCATTTTTTGTAGTTTTAGGTCTGGCAACTGTTTGTAAAAGATTTTTTGGGGGGTGGGGAATCTAAAAATTATTTCCATTTTTTTAATTACGTAAAGTTTTTGAACTGTAGAATCCCCGTTTTTAAAAAAAATGTACATAATTTTTGCCTGTTTTGATTTAAAAAAAAAACTGTTTTCTTACTGAATTATTCCCCGTTTTAAGAACTACTATGTAAAAACCAACCATGACAAATATGACAAATCACCACTGCAAACAACAGCCAGTCATAGCAATTACTCATTTTACTTATTTTTGTTTGTTTGTTGATTATAACTAATATTAGAGCTTTCTTCAGCACGTTTCAGATTGTTTTCTGTTTTCCTTTACGCCCCAAATATTATTGTCCAATCTAAGCATCAAGGATGTTTGCATCTTGAGCACATAACTATACATGTTAAAAACAACAAATCCATACATGATAGGTGTCCACATATTTAGGTGGACAAACTTTGACAACCTACCTTAATCTGGCCTTTGACTATAATCTTGTCCGTCATCTCTCCATCTTCTTTGCTCTGCTTGGGCTTGCCGCAAGACTTTTCGTAGCAGAGCAGCCTCAGCATCTGGGAGCCTTCCAGCTCAATCTCAAACTCCTTGCAAAGAAACCAGCAGACAGTCACGTTTTGTCACAATTTCAATAGACATCAGTGCACGACCAAAAGACCATGTAAACACTCTCCCTCTAAAAGTCTCACCTCATTCCAGCTAGGCTCAGTCGAGTCCCTGTACACACGCGTTTTGGCTTTGTTGACAAAGTAGCCAAAGGAATCCACCTCAAGAGAGCAGTAAAGGTCTGATAGATACAATAAATAGGACATGGTAGAATTGGAGAGGTATTAATAATGCAAAACAATGCTCATTGATCTTATCTAGCTATATTACGTGACCGGCCGATTCGCCGAAAGACGTTTCGACGACGGACGTTTCGCCGACGGACATTTCACCGACGGACAGTTCGCCGATGGACAGTTCGCCGAACAGACGTTTCGCCGAACGGACAATTCGCGCGCTTGCCCCGCCCCTGGATCGTGTGTGTATGTTTTTCAACCTCGGCACAAAATCAACACAATGAGAAACATCCCCACTTTTATTTGTTTAATAAAATAATAAATTCAACATTTTAATTTTTTCGTGCATCATTTTGGGAATATTTTGAAGGGAAGACAAAACCAAACAACCCTCGATAGGTTGCATCTGAAAGTCAGGGTGGAGGCGGGGCAAATAGAGCCAACCCGGGAGAAGAAAGGTATCAAAATGTAAACCAAAATTTGAATTAAATTTAGTGTAAGGTTAGATTAAACTGATTTTTGAGTGTGTCTGCGTCGTAATCCAAGTTCATTTAAATTTGTTTATGTTATGTTACGAGCGCGTTGCCGTCCAAAAAGTATTTCTCTTGGAGTTGACGCAAAGAGTGAGAGAAGCTTAAAGAATGTGTACGCAGTGTTCCTGACTAATCCTACTTTTCCCTGCAGCTGTTCTTCCAGTTGACAAGCCTCGAATACGTAGAAGGAATTAACTGCGGGAAAAAAAAACCAAAACAGGCCAGCGTTTCACTCACTTGAGGTTTGTTTGAGACCCGATGCAGAGTGCACAATGACATTCAAGAAGCCGTACAGTCCAGAAGATTCGTCATCTGTGTCGGGAAACACAAATTTTGAGCTTTAGATCAAAACTAGTCAAGTGCTAGTTTGATGAAACGGTAGAACTCACCCTCTTTGCACATGGTCAGTGGAATAGTGTGGACAGTCTGGAGTTTCACGCACGAGTTGGTGAGCATCTGAAGCTCTAGAGATGTTAGAGAGAAGCTCTTGAAACCTAGAAGACAAAAGGAGACAACTTCAGATAAAGGAGTATGGGATCATTCTATAAAATCTTGAGTACAATAACTTGCATTTCTTCTGCTGCTCACGAATGATCTCCCTCCATTCGGCACGTTCATAGTCGGACGAGATCAGAAATGTGAAACCCTGAAATGGTACAAAAAGTGGTCAAGTACTGCAATGACAAGCTCTCAACAGCAGATGACAGCATCACATAAATTCAGGAGTAGCAATATTGGAGCCGCTAAATCACAACATTCAAAAAGGCTTTCGAATTTCAAAATAAAATGAGGCCATTGCAGACCTTGCCATTCCTGTTCGCCACCCTGAATGCCATGTTGGGTGACATGAGGAGAAGCAGAGACTCCTGCTCTGATAACCTCTTCCTCAGCCGCTCCATCACTTTGGGTCCTTTGGTGGTTCTCTGGGGATGAACAGAAGCAGGAGATACACTTCAAGAGAGTTCACATACAGATTGATCTATCTGGGGCGTCAACATTTGAGAAAAATAAAACACACTAAAAAAAAGTTTGATTCTCTGTTTTACTACTATAGGAACATCCAGCACTTGCGGTTTCTGAACAAGCAAAACCTGTGTGCGGTCGATTGGTCGCCGTCTTTTGGTCGCCGGTCTTTTGGTCGCCGGTCTTTTGGTCGCCGGTCTTTTGGTCGCCGGTCTTTTGGTCGCCGGTCTTTTGGTCGCCGGTCTTTTGGTCGCCGGTCTTTTGGTCGCCTGGACCGTGACAACGGGCGACCAAAAGACCGGCGACCAAAAGTCAGGCGACAAAACAAGGTAAAACAACACGGTCTACCCATCAATAAAAGCCAACAACGGCCATGAGCAGTTTCACAGAGCCGACGTGTGAGTGTATAAGAGTTTGTATGTACATGCATTGTTCCTTTAAGAAGCTACGTCAGTCAGGGTCTTAACAAGTTCTCCAACAAAAAACAATAAAAGTCCGGGAAATTTGGAGCTTTTCTTTAGCCTAATAATTAATAGGGCATTAAGTATGACTAAATAGTAATTCACAGTTTGTATTTAGGGAATTTGAGCAACGATTTAAATGGTAATTATTAATAACCTTCCGGGCGACCAAAAGACCGGCGACCAATCAACCGTGTACCGCAAAACCAGTACCAAAACGTCAAACTATGCTATTATATATCTATAAATAGATCTATTTTTACAGGTCTATAGTGAAATGTGTATTACAAACTTTCTTAAATTTGGCTGTCAGCCCTCCCAAATAAAATGGATTGGCCGCCTATTTTTACCTTATTTGACCAGAACCAATTTTCAATTGTATGATCAAATCAGGGTCATCCCTTAAAAAATGTTTTCAAGGATTCGTTCATTTTTTTCCAAAGGACCGTTGAATTTACAAATAAATGACCCGTTTTCGTATTTTACAGGTGGATTATTTAAAATGAAAGCATTAAAGCTGACTTACCTTTTCTCTTTGGATATCATTCTTAATTTGGGACAGTTTAATCTTCATGGCATCAATTTCCTCATCCGGAACCAAAGGGATCGGTGTCGACTCGCAGTCCTCAATGGTCTGAAAAGTCAGGTCCACCAGTGGAATGTACCATTTGCACTCATACTGTTGTCCTTTCCTTTAATGGAACAAATTGTGCATTCAGTTGACGCCACGTGTTTGTTTTGCGAAACGTTAGCAGCTTCAACGAGAAGGAGTTTTAGGTAGAATGCGAACCAGTGGAATATTCAAATGACATGGAGGCTTTGACTCGGTCGGACTGATGCACTCACCCGGCGGCCTGTTTCTTCAGCTTGGTGCACAATAGCAGGTCAGTAAAGAGGAAGACATGACGGAGTTTCCTGGAACATTCAACCAGTTCCACCATGAAGCGGTCCCTCAGAAGTTGACGATTCTGACAAAAAAACAAAACAAAAAAAACACTGTTACAGAAACTACACAAGTTACATCACCAATAACACTGAAATGGGACTAATAAAAATCGGAATAATTCACAGCCAACCCACTTTATGACACATGAACATATTTTTTAAAAACAACAACCATTAACAGCTATTTTTTTTCTGTTGCGCAACTCCAAAAAGTAGAAAACTTTGCGATGGCTTCACGATGATGCGATAAAATACCGATTCATTGCACAACGATAATTTGCCAAAATTACAAATTTTATCAGGTTTCTAATTTCCAATCATTTAATGCAGGGGTGTCAACTCGGGTTGCTTCGCGGGCCGCATTAACGTCAACTCCATTTCATGTGGGCCAGACCATTTTAGATCTAATATTTAGATTTTTTTTATTTTTCTAAATTGGATTAATAGAACTGGATCAAAAGGCCTAAATAGTCCCTTTTTGTAGATCTAAAGCAATGTTTATTTGAGCTTTTTTTTCTTAGTATTGGAAAATGTCTTTTAATCATGTTTTTTATTTCAAATGGAAACAAAATCTTTTTAAAACGGAAAAAACGCAAAATATTTGTATATTTAATTTTAGATTTTACAAAATGCTTTTTGAACTAAAAACAAAAGAAAAAAATGGATTAAAAAACTGCAATGATTGATTTTAAAAAGGGGAAAATCAGGAAATGTAATGTACATTTATCATCATTTGAATTTGATCCTAAAATAGAAACTCATGATTTACTTTCTCGGGCCGCACAAAATGATGCAGCGGACACCTGTGGTTTAATGGAAACCATTCATTCTTCCAAACAAACTGACATTGAAATGATGTCACTACTAATTGTGCTTCACAAATCAATATGCCAATTAATTTTTAGAATCCGGGTGTCAATATGACAAAAAAAATCAAACCAACAAACTAATGAAATGGACAAAAAGGAGAATTCCAAGTGAGAAAGTTCATATAAACGGATTACTTTCACAATCGAATCCTTCCTATTTTTTTTAAATACCCCAAAAATGTTGGCTCTGGTCGAGTACTGAATCTTATAATCAGAGCCTGCTGCTCTTGTTTGATGCATTCTTGGGCGGCTCCAAGTTTTCCGCACTTTAACCTCTGGGTGGAGGCTGTTTACATTGTGACACTACTGCCCATGTGAGGGAGGCTATGTTGCCAAACACGAACTGCACTGACAAAAACAAGGAAATCCATGCAGGACAGACAAGAGGCACCTCACTCTGCCCTGGTTTCAAAACTTGGTTGGATTACATCCGCTTATTGCTTTGATGACACAACGGGGATGGCCAGTGCTCAATAATCCAATGGAAAAAACAGCTGTTAGTGCACCCTTTTGTTTTTACTCATTGGTTTTAGTGACATTGAGAAATGAGTACTATTCAATGTGGACTTTAAACTCTGCTGGTTTATATGCATTAGAACAGGGGTGTCAGACTCGGGTTGGTTCGCGGGCCGCGTTAACGTCAACTTGATTTCATGTGGGCCGGACCATTTTAGGTATAATATTTAGATTTTTTTAATAAATGGATTAAAAGCTCTGAATATTCAGTTTTTTATAGATCTAAAAGAATGTTTATTTTAGCTTTTTTTATATTTTTTATATTTTACAAAATGATTTTTGAACTAAAAACACAGAAAAAATGGATTTAAAAAAATTGCAATTATTGATTTAAAAGGGGGAAAATCAGGAAATTTAATATTCATCTATACTCTTCATTTTAATTTGATCCTGAAACAGAAAGTCGGCACTCATGATTTACTTCGCCGGGCCACACAAAATGATGCGGCGGGCCAGATTTGGCCCCCGGGCCGCCACTTTGACACATGTGCGTTAGAATTTGAACCAAGCGAATTTAGTTAGAAATACGACTCAGTAATAATAAGTGGCTTTTTAGGTTATTTTTGGGGCGGTGGACTAGTGAATTTTGGGAAGGACGGGAGGAAACTCATGGCTAATCAACAGGCCTTCCTCATTTGAGAGACCCTCGCCTCCTGTGTTTGCACTGGTTAGTCATAAGCTTCCTTTTTGCTCCATTTCCTTCACAACTAAACAGACCCGACTCGGTCGGATGAGTCAGTGGCCAGCTTTTTTTTTTTTTTTTTGAGATTCCGGACACCTTGTACTTTCAGCCAGTTACCGTCAACACCCACCATGAAGTGGAAGAGCGGAAGGATTTTTGTAAGGTCACTTTACCTGAAGCCTTTGTCCATAAACAAGCTGGAGAATCGGCGTTTAGCGGAATGTCATGCTGACATTAGGAACAGTGTATAAAGCAACACTGTTTCAATTTGGATTTTTGGCAGATTGATTGTCTGTCCTTTTAAGGTTTGCCTTTTGCTACTATTTGGCTGTTTAATAAGTCACACAGAAAGCTTGATTGAAACAAGGAGCGCACTAATAAGGCTCGAAATCAGTTGGAATAAAAAAAACGGGCGGCTGAAACGTTGTTTGCAATAGCCAGCTGTGCTGTATATTGTTTTTTTTTACCTTAGTAATGATCATAACAACTTGAAAAAAACCCTCATATATTTGTAGCTGCATTCCCTTGTTGGACACTCTTTTAAATAACATAAGCACACAGTTAAAAAAACAACTCAATAAATATAATTGAATAATAGATTTTAAAATATATTTAGAATGAAATATTGAGTTGAGATTCGAACCCAGAATTTATGACTGTAAAGCTGGCCAAAAATTTATTGGTTCATTGGAAAACAAATCAATTTATAGATTAAATGTTGTGCATTAAATTCAATTCAATTACTGCCGACAATAATTGAATGAATCTCCCTAATGAGGCCAAAACTGTGAGACTTTAGAGTGGTTATTATTGCAAAAAAACCCCTATAAAATTCAATTATTAGGGCATTTTACAGTGCAGTATTACCAGGGTACCTATCCCAGTTAAAAATGATTCTCTGTTAATGAGTGTGTTGATTCTACATTTTATTTTGTTATTAATTTTCATAGCTGGTGATCAACTAACCTCGCCCTTCTTTACGGTCATTGACTGCCTTCGCGGCGTGATTTCTTCATTAATGCTGGACAGGAAGTTCTGCGAGATACGCAGGGCATCCTGCAGCAGTGGATAGTCGGGATGGCTGGAGGGAGTTTGCTTCAATAAATCCTAAAACCAAAACAAGACATTTTTAATCCCAAAACGCCATGCAAGCATTAACGCTGCTTGACTTACATGCAGAACAAGTGTGCTGCGTGTCACCCGGTCTACGGGCTTGTAGAGAAGAGCTGCAGACGGAGGAGGAGGAGGAGGAGTCAGCAAAAAAAAGTGGTCGGACTCAAAATACTCAATGGTCATTTCACTAAAATACTCACTCTCAAGAGATTTCTTGGTTGACTGGTCTTTGCTATCCTTTGTGCTTTTGACCTTGAGATTCTGTCAGGAAGACATAATGGCAACATCAAATAGGAGCCAATGCCCCGAAGCATTGTATAATTAAAACAATCAGCGCCGTGGCAAAGAGCTTTTGTGGCGCTTAACAACAAAGTGCTCCGTCATCAGTTGTCCCAAGCGGCTACGCGGCATCAAACGCTCAAGTTGTGCAAGTTCCCGCTGTGCGTGCTGTTATTACATACCTCAGATATCTGTGCAAACTGCGTGTTGGCCTGGCAGCACTTGTCTGCCGTCTCCACGGCAACCGTATAGTTGTCCACAAATGCCCGGTAGACTCCGAGCTGGCTGGCCTGCAGGACACGGACAGATTCCAAATGAGATTCATTGCAGAACACCAAGAGAATCCAAATTCGGTGTATTGCATTGTCCATCAAAAGTACAGTAATCCCTCGAATATCGCGGTTCATGTAGACCAGACATGGCCGCGATAATTAAAAAATCGCCAAGTAGGGTCACCCCTATTATAACTAAAATTTTTTTCTTCAGTGCTAAGTCCTAGTAGCAAGAGTGGCTTCCACTTCCAAGTTTCAGCGTGAATTTTCACTTTAAAAAAAAATAGCCGAAAAAAATCGCGAAGAAGTGAATTTGCGATAAGTGAAGTCGCAATAATCGAGGAATGACTGTAGTCAGCTGCTCATAAATTAACCGTCATTCAGGACTATGTTCTTATAAAATCTTGAATGATCATTTCATCACATAGCTGTTTAACCCATTGACTGTCACAGTGTATGTGCTGAGCAAAATAATAACGATATTGAAATATAAAATTGACAATGTGACTTTTTGAGGGTTACAATTTATTCCAATATTAAAAATGGAAGCTTTTTTCAGCGGATGAATGGAAAAGCTCTGTTAGGAAAGACTGGTTAACTCACCACGACCACATTCTATTCATATAAAACCGTTTAATCTTGGCTAAGGAGGTTCATCTGGGAATGATGGAGATTGCCAAATATACATAAAAGGGATTTTATGGGTGCTTTTATGAAGAAAAACTAAAGTTTGCGATGTTCAAACAATATAGTGTGCAGGCCTACCATAGATATACACTCAAAACACCAATTAAAGGTGACAGACGCCCAATCCATTGAGATCATTTGCTGCCAGCCCCAACCAGTCAAAATGGAAAGCACGTCTGTCACCGTCAATGGCAGCCAATCAGGTCATTTATAAGAACCTTAACATTAGGCAGGCACAATGCAATTGCTGCATTCTAAAAAGGAAGAGAAGTCAAATTCAGGGACAACAGGGATTATTAAGGATTAAATTAAAAAGCATGCCATAAATAAACTAGGTTCTGACCCTTCATAAGGGATGAGCGAATGAGAGAGTCCGCTTTAATTTCTCATTTTCTTCTTCCACCTTTCTATTTTTAACATTCGACATCCTCACTGAGGTCAAAGGCCTTATTGTCAAATAGTTTTAAAAAAAACTTAGTAGTTGGGAATTTGCTGTGCGTACGAAATTGAAAGAAAATAGAGGCAAAGCCAGAACGACCTGATTTGTTTTGTGTGTATACATAAAAATCCATCCATGAATGTCTTTTTTCATCACGTGCCAACATGAAATAAGCTCTTTTCCAGCAACCTCCTATAGAACCTTTTCTCTTTTCTTTACTGCTTGTCATGTGGTGAGGCAATGCTTTTATGGGGCTAAAAAATGACTCCAGGCAGTCTATTCACACGTGCACACTGGAAAACCAAAAAAAGTCTACGTAAAGTCAACAAGAAAGGCCATGACAAAAAATCTCATTCTTCTCATTTCGTTCAGACGAAGCACAAAATTAACTCCCAATTTTCGACTTCTATGCCCGCATGTGACATCATAGGAAAAGGGGCAAACAAGTTGTGGCTAATGAGCCTGAACATGTTTTTACCCTGACTCTTTTTCTTTGGTAATCGCCTAAATGTTCGTACTATGATTCCCTTTGTTTATATGGACAATTCAGTCATTGAAGTCAATCGGGGGGGGGGGGAAGATGGGAAAGCTTGAAATGATATCATACCAGTTTCTGGAAGAGGTCTCCCACACATTGTTGGATGCTCCAGTCGTGCACGCGAGGGAGGAGGGCGTAGTAGAAATCTTTGTGGATCTCGTGGAGCTCTGGCACTTTAAAGAAAATGGTCTCGATCTGTTGGATGCTCAGCATCGGTTGGGATGTCGTGGCTGCGGCCCGGAGGGGCTTCATGGGCTTTTGAAAACAAAAGATATGATGTTACGAAGGAAATAAGATCAGAGGTCAATCAGAACTTCAGTGTTTTTTTTTTTAAACAGTATCTTTGAATCCAAACCTGAAACTAAAAAGGGAAAAAGCGTGCATGTTCAACGTACAATTAAAAGTGCTTCAAGGTGGTTTAGGTAGGTCTCCTCGCTGGCCAGGATTCCGGAGAGGACCCACTTTCTCATCGCCACACCTTTTTCCTGTTCCAGTTCAACCTGACATAAACATGGATATGACAGTCATAATGTTGATGGATGTGTAAACTGCATACCTGTCAACCTCTGCCGATAACTGCCCTTATAAATGATTATGATTCCCCTTACAAACCCCCCAAAAAACCTTACAAACACCGTACGTTTCGTACGGTGTTTGTAAGGTTTTTTGGGGGGTTTGTAAGGGGAATCATAATCATTTATAAGGGCAGTTATCGGCAGAGGTTGACAGGTATGAAACTGTCAAATTGATTGCACACTTAATGCTCCAAATATTAGTGTTACATGAGGAAACACATTTTATTACACTTAGTAGCAGTTCTCATTCCAAGTGTTAAGTCATTGTGACATCTTAAAGAAGATACTTTTGTTTCCAGTCTAGAAATTGAACAAGCCTTAGTCATTTATTTTACTTGTGTGATTTTTTTAAATTTCATTTCTTGGGGGATCTGGAACTCTTTCATGCACGAATAATGACTTATAGGGGACTTATTTTTAAACTTTCAGTTCAAAGTGGCAATAAACGGGGTCAATGTTTATTTATTTAAAAACAAACATACAAAAAAGGGCAGAGCAGACTCCAGGGAACCAGACA
Organism: Stigmatopora argus; assembly: GCF_051989625.1. Taxonomy (NCBI): domain Eukaryota; kingdom Metazoa; phylum Chordata; class Actinopteri; order Syngnathiformes; family Syngnathidae; genus Stigmatopora; species Stigmatopora argus. The sequence goes on from NC_135391.1 coordinate 6,039,947, forward strand.
AGTGCATGTCTCGGCTGCCTCGACTTTTTGATTGGAGTTTAGGCGAGGAAGGAGGAGAGCCGCTGAGGGAGAGCGCATCCTGACTAGAATGTTCCAAGTCAGAATTAAATGATGGAGAGGCGGCTTCAGTATCTGTCAAAAATAGGAGCAGACATAATATTTAAAGTTGTTTCGCAATCAACAGTCTAGTAAAACATTAAGAAAAAACATCATATCACATATGGTAACAGTTTAGTTCAATGTAAATGTGCATATTATGTGTGTGCTTATCTGTAGTATAAAGATTAGATTAGATAACTTTATTCATCCCGTATTCGGGAAATTTCACTCTCACAGTAGCAAGAGGGTGAGACTACAGACACAGGAAAATACATTTTAAACATAGATAAATAGGTAATAAATAAGTAAATGAATAAATAAATAAGCATGTTGCATGAAATATTATATATATATATATATATATATATATACACACACGCGCACACATACACACATATACATATATATATATATATATATATATACACACATAAACATACATATATACATAAATATATATACACGTATATACATACATCTACATACATATATATACGTATAGTATACATACATATATATACACACATATACACATATATATACACACATATACATATATGCACACACATATACATATATATATATACATATATATATATATATATATATATATATATATATATATATATATATATATATATATATATATATATACACACACACATACATACATATGTATACAAGAGGAGGTATTTTAGAGGTATACAGGTTATTTTCGAGATATAAAACGAATACAAAAATTCCAAAAGTTAAAGAAAGTTATAGTAAAGTTTCGGACCCACATTTTCAGTTGCAATTTGTATTAATTAGTTTATTCATTCATTCAATTAAAAAAATCCATATTTGCCGCGGTCAGAATTGAAAGGCAAAAATGCACACAAGCAAGTCTAAAACTCTGAATAGTAGTATTTACTGCACTCCAATATTTAGAACCCTGCATCCTGTAATTATGGCCATCTGTCTATGACTCACCAAGTCGTCAGCACTTATCAGAATGATCAATTTTCTCGTCAATTTGTCTACGACTGGATCTCAAAAAGGAAAAAAAAATAGCATGCATCCTCTAGAATGACAGGCCTGCCAAGAGCAGCTCATAAAAAGCTTGCAAACAGGAAAGAGAGGATTCCGGAAAGGAAGGGAGGATAAAAAGGAGTTGCTCTCAAGAGCCATGGGAAACCAAGGCACATTTAACAAAGTGACATCCACAGTGGCTCTCTGACAATGGAGTCCAACAAATAGAGAGGGCGAGATGTGTATTGACCGTGTCTGTGTGTGTGTCTGTGTGTGTATGAGAGAGACAGAAATGAGAACCGTCCAAACAACGAGGACTGGTACACAGGGGAAGTCCTGTGTGAAAGGCCACTCTGTGTTTCAGAGAGATTATCCATCAAGTCTGCCAAAGGATGAATAACACATCCTACAGCAATCAGAAACTTCAGCGCCAACCACTATCTCCTACATACATGAGCCCATCCACCAGCATCAATTTGACATTTACAAGTCAGAAATTCCAATACAGCAATACCTTGAGATATGAGTGCCCCGACATGCGAGGAATTTGAGGTACGAGTAAAATTCCGAGCAAATATTTACCTTGAGATATGAGACAAATTTGGAAATGCGAGCATACGAGACAGCGATAGGCTGATTATGATTTCAGCGCACCGTCTTTCTCGCCACATCGCCCTCGTGTAAAGATCTCTAGGAGCACTGGGCGGAGCGTTGCATTTTTTCCGTGTTTGTTTTTGCGTTAGCCAGTGCAGAATTAAGGGAAACAATGGGTCCAAAACGAACCACTTTGTATTTAGTTCATTTCTACGGGAAACGTTGATTTGAGATAAGAGTAAATTGACATATGAGCTCAGTCACCATTAAGTTCGTATCTCAAGGTATGACTGCAGTGAATGCAGCACAAGGTGACGTCAGCTACTAGAGTTTAATCGAGTCAAGTAATGCAAGTGGCAATTTTTTTTTTAAAGTTGTTACAACGGAAGAAAACGCAAGAGAAATGTGGTTAAAAAAATAAATGACTTTTTACGAAACCATAACAGAATGTCATTTTTGGAGCTAGCAATTGTGTCAGCCGTGCACCTTGTGAGTTCTTCATCTTTAACGCTCATTTGTATTGTTTTCTATAACTGAAATAAAAATATCCAGAATCAATAATGTATTATAGTGAAATTTTTGCCACCGCTCAAAAAGTTTCAGCTTTTCGGCAACCCAAAAATATTTTTCTAGATGCGCCCCTGCTTACATACCATAATCGGTAAGACTTGCATTTTTATACAGTGTGAACTGCATACCTGTCAACCTCTGCCGATAACTGCCCTTATAAATGATTATGATTCCCCTTACAAACCCCCCAAAAAACCTTACAAACACCGTACGACTCGTACGGTGTTTGTAAGGTTTTTTGGGGGGTTTGTAAGGGGAATCATAATCATTTATAAGGGCAGTTATCGGCAGAGGTTGACAGGTATGGAACTGATTGTTTTTATTCCATTCGGGTGAGAAAAGGGATATCAAATAAATGTCAAAGTAACAAGAATAGGGACTGAGGAAGTGTCCAGGCAGTTCTATCCGGGAAATTCAGGAATTCATTTTCAGCATCAAAGCGGAAACAGACCTTCTGCATTAGGTCATTGTAATTTGTTGTACAAAATTTGACAGCAGTTTTGTTTTCCCATTATAAATCCATGTTTTCTATTTTTTATCCTTACTGTAACTTCATGGTCTTCAGTCTTTTTTTAACTTTTCTGGCCATCTGAAGGAAACCAGAACAAAAAATTTGCACCGCAACAAATTAGGACACACCTGCCTTCCATAGACAGTTATTCATCCCGCAGGAATTTAGTTCCGACATACGATTAAAATATTTTGGGTTCTTCACCAAGACGGACGGCATAAATCACTGATGTTTGATGTGCTTCAGACATCACAATGAAAAAAAATAACTCCCAGTGAGAGTATCGGAAAATCTAGTGCAGCTGGGTAGAAGGTTCCATTTCCAACCAGTGAGTGTCTTTCTAAAGCTGCAAAAAATGGTTTCAAGCGTGCAGTAAAGCTGAAACAAATACTCTCTAATGACCTTACATAAGGGCTGCACCCTCCAGCTGTGGATCGACGGGATGCCGTATTTGACTCGGACTGGAACTCAACTCTGTAATTTTATGTTTTTTAAGAATTCCATGTGACTGCAATTAGTTCAAGATTATTCCAGGTTTTTTTTTGGTGCTACACTTAGATTTAGTTGTTTTTTTTTCATTCACACTGCCATGAAAAAGACAGCGAGGTTGAACCCGTTTTGTTTTGCTTGTAAAAGACCGAAATGAAGGCTGATTTCTTGATGATGCTATTGATGACAAAGCAAAGACATCATAAATCCTTAATCCTAATCCACGGAGATAAACGACGGTATCAGGCAGTGACAGATGTACATCTGAGACTGTTACAAAATCAGTGATTCACTCGCGCAGATAATCATTCGGTTTTATTTTTTCATGCGAAAATGTCTGACATCATCATCATCATCAGCCTTTGATCAAATTTGAACATCAGTTTTGACATTGTGTACTCTGATAACAGAAACATTGCACTCACTCAACATTGTGATCACCTATTTTGGGATTCAACCGATATGAAACATGGCAAAGAGGTTTATTGATTTGAATTCGGCAGCTGGATAGTGGCATCCATAATCCCGTGTATGGCTGCTGGGCTAAAGCCAAGGCCAGTGCCCTGACAGGTCATTGATCGGTGTGTTTAGACCTCCGGGAAGGGCTTCTGCTTCTCGCACGCATTCAAAATTAAACGTCTAGCGATTTGAGAACATGGGTTTTCTCAGGGTACTCTGGTTTCCTCCCACATTCCAAAAACATGCATGCTAGCCTAGCTGGTTGAACACTAAATTGCCCCAAAGTATGCGTGAATGGTTTCCTTGTGCCATGCAATTGGCTGATCCCCAATTCAGGGTGTCTCCGTAGTTAGCCGGGATAGGCTTAAGCACCCCCCGCGACCCTTGAGGATACGCGGTTCGGAAAAGAAGGAAAAATTCTTGCGAACAAATGCATATAAATTCGTGTTATATGGTAGTTATATTGATTTTTACAGAAACTAAGTTGTAAATCCTATCTTCGCAGTCACAAACTAAAAATATTCGTTGGTCGGACGGCCTCTAGAAGCGGCGAGGGCCACCCACACGTGCCTCTGATCTGCTGTAGGCCAGCCTAAAATTAGTGCCAGCCAGTGAACAGTATGGGTTAGTAAGTGGGCTTGCCCAGCCCAACGCACCTACTCATCAGAGAGTCGAAATAGCTCAGGGTGGTGAGACTACGGCCTGAGATGCTTCGTAAAAGAAATAAAGCACAGTAGTTTCAATCTGTCAAAACATTGGCAATACATACACTTTTAAAAAAACACTTTGTTCAAGACCAATATGATTATTACATTGCAGTAGACCTACTGCAGAGGTGTCAAATTTGCGGGCTACGTTGCACTTTTGGCTTCATTCTGAGGTTGTTTATGTCTGCTAAGCAGAACTACCTGCGTTTTGACACCTGTGCCCTACAATAAGGACAGTTCTTTTGTGATATATATATTTTTAATTACCATTCTGTTTCTATCAGTCTGTACAATCGCAGCAATTTTATGACATCAGTTTAATTAAACCGACATGTATAAACTCTAAAAGACTAGAACACAGGTGCATGAAGCACTGTGTATTAAAAGGTGGGCAAACTGGGATACTTACATTTGCTTGGCTATACAAGTACTGCCATTGATAAAATGTCTCTATGCACTAAAGCACGTGTCAAAGTGGCGGCCCGGGGGCCAAATCTGGCCCGCCGCATCATTTTGTGTGGACCGGGAAAGTGAATCAAGAGTGCCGACTTTCTGTTTTAGGATCAAATTAAAATGAAGAGTATAGATGTATATTAAATTTCCTGATTTTCCCCCTTTTAAATCAATAATTGTAATTTTTTTAATCATTTTTTTCTGTGTTTTTAGTTCAAAAATCATTTTGTAAAATCTAAAAATAAAAAAAGCTAAAGTAAACATTGTTTTAGATCTATAAAAAACTGAATATTCAGGGATTTTAATCCAGTTTTTTTAATCCATTTATAAAAAATAATCTAAATATTATATCTAAAATGGTCCGGCCCACGTGAAATCAAGTTGACGTTAAAGCGGCCTGCGAACCAACCCGAGTCTGACACCCTTGCACTAAAGAGACATGACTTGAGCAAACGGTGTCAAGTTTGTCTAAAACAAACTGTGTTGACTACTAAGGCGAGGAGCTCCACAGGTCAGGTTGTTAAGAGAGAGGTGAACTTGTAAGACACTTAGCATTTCATTATTACAGTTTCCCTGCACACCCTGCAAGCAGCTGAGACATTCCTTCGCACTTGCCTGCCAGCCAGCAACAGAGGCCCCTTTGACCGTGACCAAGGAGGGGAGCTGAGACAGCAAGAGCAGAGACGCTAAAGGGAGGACCAGCGACCCGGGGGGAGGTCCATAAGTTCATAAACATGCCAAAGATTTTTTCCAATTATCTACAGCAGAGCGTCTGTGTAAACAAGCTATCAGGGAGAGCTCGTGAGCAATGTGCGGTCTAGTCTGGCTTATATCTTAAACAACTTTTCCCCCCGTTTCAAGATAAGGCAACACAAAGGAGCCCATTCATAGGTTTTACTGTGAGAGCAGCTGGCGATGCTGGACCTGCTGTCATGATGGCCTGCCAGTTTTTGAATAGAGTCCACTGTAAACTGCACAGAGGAACAGGTGTATCGCACTTCCACACTGAGGCAGAACTGCCAACACAACTTCCTCCGGTGGGCTAACGTTTACGCTAGGAAAGGGTGAGGCTGCATTCTTTAGCGTCAATAACCACTGCGCTTCAGGTGCTGCTGTTTCCGTACAATGATCGGTCTGTCTGGACTATCTTGAGGAACCTTAAATAGCAAATAGTCCGCCAACTGACTGCATATAAGGACTAGGTGTAAAACCGGTTGATGCAGTAAGCAATCACGCCAAGACAGATGCATTGACAAACAACATGACAGTCAAGAAAGGTGTCAGTGCTGGAATGCAGGATAACAGTGAATCATGTCGCAAGACTGATTTAAATTATGGCTTTTGTCAAGTTGGGCTATTACCGTTTGACTCTGACTTCATTTAAGTACAGTTTAAGCAACTTTGAAAATGCCTTGATCAATGTCTTCAAGTACAAGGACGTTGTAATCAGCTGAGAGTCAGACTAGTATTAAGGCTCAACGGTAAAACTGAATACGTAAAAGGAAAACCCCCGGTGTTCACCGTTTGATATCATTTGGAAACAACCCGCTGTAAATTCCTACAGACAGCAACTCCCTTGAGCCACATTGAGGCCAAACATGTTTTCCAATGTCCATACATCATGCTGTTTGATGTTCAAATTTACTATCTGCATGGCTATTTACAAATATTAGTACTTCTAATTGAATTTCTATCTGATCCCAGTAAAGGCAATACAACATTATTGTTTAAAATATTACATTGTAGCAGACTGCAATTAACCTGCTTTTACCAAAGCATAAAAACAGCAAATATGTGCATTTTTCAGCAAATGACAAAGAATAGGCGCCAAACAAAGTACGAAATCAGTGACCTTCTCAATTAACGCAGTGCAGGCAACTGTAATTTTATCTACTAGATATAAAAAAATGAAGAAAAAAAGGGCCAACTATTCCTTGCATTTGTTAATTTTGCACTTAAGAGTATATTGACACAATTGCATAAACCGGGACTAGTTTGAGCCTCACACTACAGTCCTAAGAGCCAGATATATCTTCAAGCCGCTTTCAATACAACTTTCCTCGTTGCCAGTTAGAATTCATAATGATGATTAATTATGGCAATATTGGCCCACCAGAGAACTGGCCTCCTTAAAGCGCGCCTAAGCCAATCAGAAACTCCCCTCTATACAGCCAGACAATTGGCCCAGATAACCACAAACCAGGGGACAACGATCCCTCTAAGTTCAGGATAAGAGAGCAACGCAGTTCATAGTGAGAAAAAAAAACATTAGTACCTGCAGACAGAAGAAACAGATAGCCCAACCCTAGCGTCTTTACAAATACAAGATCAAGGTATAGTTTTTTTCCAGAACTCTTTAAATAAAAGTTGAAAAAAAGAAGAATGCGATCGCCACTGCTCCCCGCGAGTTCCTAACCACAACAAAGGCCAGTTTATTGGTAGTGAGCAGTAATTCTTAATCCGGCAACGTGCGCATAAATGCTATTACAACATCAGTGAATCCAGACATCTGGTAATTCATTATACAAGGCTCACGTGAAACAGCTGCGCCTTTTTGTCAGCACTAATTCTTATTTGGACAAGGGAGGCCACAACCACGGAGAACAGTAGCGTGAACATTTCCAGCATTTTGTCGTGTGCATTAGCCGGGGACACTCCATTAATTTTACACATCAAGGTCAGAATCAACGTTACAAGGGCTGTACTGTTTAAATTTGAAACAGGAAAAGGTTGAAAAGCTTTCCAACCTGGAAAAAGTTTGTCCACAAATAAAACACTCAAAAGTCAAGTGGGCATGAATCCAGAAGAACACCCCAAAGCAAGAAGGTGGGCCCTTTTTAAAGCACCAATTATAAACAAAACAGTCTTGAGTGATGTAATAAGACCTGCTCTGACTTGCAGGCTGCAAATTTAGGGGAAAAAAACTTAGGGCATGACTATAAAACGTTTTTTAGGCGGTGTGGCAATTAGGCAACATGGTGCCTTAAGTAAAATGTTAGACGTAATGCTTTTTAAGTGTGGATTAGCAATTCATTTTCTTAGGGGAACTTGTGAAAAGGTGGAACGGTTGTCCAGGGGCAACTGCGTAATACTGTTGTGTTCAAAATCAATTTAAAGTACTGTGTAAAGTCTCAAATAATAGTTAGAACTATATTGTGAACAGTTTGGTAAAGCAAGGAAAGAAAAACTATTCATTTGGTTTAAAGAAAGAAAAAAAATGCTAATTATACTTAACCCAATTGTATCCAAATTATATACACTATAAAAACAGGTTTACCTTTCTGCATGATTTTTTCCACATTTTTAAAATAGCTTGACATACCAATCGATAACTAATAATAGTTAGGTTAACACTGAAATCATTTTTCAAAAGAAATCCCTAATTCATCACCAATGCAGAAAATAAGAATATTAAAAGTCGCTATTTCTATTTAAAAATAATAAAAACTAAACTGCCGCCTACTTTCTACAGTACGACATGCATTTAATGTGTAACAAATGACTATTAACTTCTTTGACTTTGATTGAAACATCACTCACTGCCATCTCTCCTAACTCAAACTGATTGGACGTCTATGACCGCCGGATTGTGCATTGCAATCGTCCCAAAGGCGTGCTAGCTTACACTTCACGCCGATTAGATCACGCATGATCTGCTTGTTTTGTCACATGCTTTGTGTCCAAGAGCTTTGGACTGGATCACTTTATATAACAACACATTCTGTGCATCTGCCTTAATCCAACCCACACTGGATGATTTTCGAGAGCCCGAGAAAAACAATTTCCTGTAGTCCAATCCCGTTTTTCCCCCAGAATTTTTGCCCCTTTACCCTTGAAACACGACAAATAAAAAAAAACACCTCCCGACTTTTCCCAATGAGATCCCCCAATTGGCCAAACCACTTTTCATATCCCACTTAACATTGTTATATTGTTACCAAGTCAATACTTTCTCATAATCCCCAATTCTGCCATTGTGTTCACGCGTAACAACAGGAAGCACCAATGGCGAGCACTTCGATTGGAAGTCGTGTGACATTTTAAGCCAGTCAATCCTCTTTTTGAACGAGTTGTCAGGGATTTTCCATTCAGGACCTCCCGCTACAAAAGAGACTCCCTAAATTTATCACGCTAGACAAACCCCTTTAAGTTAACGAATCGGCACGAAGGACAACAACACTGATGTGTGCTGACACAGAAACACTAGAGTGGACCAAGCTAAAGTGACTGGGAAGCCTGGGGGCAGATTGTGCCGATGTCATGGCCTTTCTCTGAGTGCATTCTATCACTCAATGGGACACGAGCAAAAGTGGATAGAAAAAAAAAAAATAGTATGGGTCATCTTAAAAAAAAAAATCCTAATCTGTATCAATGATCAACGAATGTGTCAATCAGTGCTTTTTTGTGAACTGTGACATAGTCAAAATCTCTTCCCACTGTTGTATTGTTTGTAGCAAAAGCTGTTTAAAGCTTAACATTCATAACCAAGCTTTGGGGAGAACGTGTCTTATTGCTCATTATGCTGCGAAGAATATGCATTTCATCAAGCATTTTGTAGGTCATCTCATTATAGTTTCGTTCTCACCAGGTTGATAATAAATAAATAACTGCATAATAATCTTAGCCTCAAAAAATTCTGAGCTATATTTAGCGTATTAGGCAGTCATTTAATTCAAAAGAATGCTGGAGTTTTAGACAGTAATGTTATCTCAAAAGCAAAGCCAGGAAGTCTGAAGTGAAACTTTAACAAGCCCATTAGTACTGTTTGATTTGATTTTATATTATATTGTATGTGTGTTTTTAAACATTCTATGTTTTAAATCTTAGTACCCAGGAATTCTGTACGTTTTTGCATCAATACAACAATTTTGCTGAACTTTGCTATTTCTGGGGCGGTGAGTGCTTATCGATCTCTTCTTTTTTTAAGCTTTCTTGGATCTGTATTTTGCATCTTCTTCCCAAAAAGCCCAATTTCTGCTAAGACAAACAACATGAGTAGGATTATTTTCACATTCTTTTGCCTATAACGAGTGAGGGGCTAGGGAAAAGCAGTCAAAGGCAATCATGCTGAACATAGCCAAAGACATCGTGCCCCTAAGGCTATGAATGCAACCTAGTACTTCCGCATTCGGAATCCGAAGCACTTCCTTCATACTCGGGTGCATGGCAATAAATAAACTGACTTGCGGATCTTAAGTCACCAAAAAGCGCCTATATTTTACATTTAGGCCTTGTCGGGTCATTTATAAACAAAACTGAAAGACCTGCATCAACTATCCTGTTTTCAAGCCATTGTGTTGCTATTCATTGCGGCTTTTACGGTAATTGTGTTGACCTATTTCTGGATTATTAGTGTGTTTATTTTTTATTTTTTGAGAAACCCCCCAAAAATGGACCTTTACAGACTTACCCAGATCGCCTTGAACACTGTTGTCATGGGATGTCCTGCTTGATGTGGTGGACTCCCCATCGCTAGCCCAAAGGAGGGCTGCTTTATGTCTGATCTGTTCGGTCATCCCCACCTGCTGCTTCAGACATTTTTGGTAAATGGGCGTAGGTGGGCTGCTGCTGTCAAACGACTGCTGCGAAGGTGAGCGACTTTTGTATATATGGCTGGACTGGCTCGAGGAGAAGTCCTCCTCGCTTGAGGTTAAGTTCTCATTGGAGCTGCAGTCTGGAGTGTATCCTCCTCCTCCGCCGTCGTCTTCAAAGCCGGTAGGTGAGCAAGAGCATCGAGGCCAAGTATGGCGAGTGTTCTCCTCTACGCTGTGGTCTCTAATGTGGATCACTCGAGTGTCCCCCTCAGTCATCATCCCCCCGACGAACACGCTGGCGTAAGGTTGACACTCAACCGACTGCAGTTCAGATTTCCCCCCAGTGGAACCATCTTTCAGGAAGTGCTGGCTAACCTCTGGTTCGTCATAGGACCCATTAAAACCGCAGTTCCCCTCGGTGGACCGGGCCCTCTGAATGCACTTGTTTATGTTCACGTCCTCCGTGGTGGCTGACAAGTTCCCGGGTACAGAATAAAGAGTCCTCTTGCGCTCCATCTGCATGGCTTGACAGCCCAGCGTGCTGATCTTCTCGGAGACGTCCTTGTCGTTAACTTTGACCAGTCCTCGATCGAAATGGTATTCCATATTCACGTAGAAAGGTTTGTCTGGCCCTCCGATCACTGACAAGCCTCTGCTATCACCAACCGTGTGGGAGTTCGCTCTCCGGATGCGCTCAAAGTTGGACCTCAAAGCCGCCACAGAACCCGGTCCCACCGGGAAATCGGACAATTCCGTCTCGCCGGCCTTCTGTTTGGCAACCTCAACCTCTCCCTCTGTATGGGGGGACCATTTCCCTGTCTTCCCAGGTGCTGACTGTGGCTGTACTGCTAATAATTCCTCTTTGTGAGACATCTGGCTGTTTGGCTCGCAGGGAAGGTCTCCATCACTTGCCTGAGGAATCCTTTTAAACCCCCAACGTTGGCCGTCATAAGACTTTCTCTCTTTTGCCAATAGAGTCTGCAGGTAGATCATCCTAAACCGCTCTTTGTTGACTTCAGTCTCCAACTCTTTGATGGATGTCTTACATTTGTCCAGCTCCTGTTCAATATCTCCCATAGAATTCAACGCCATGGATGGTGGATCCGACTCAGGAAACTGGGTTTTCCAAGCCTCCACAAACCCTACCGGTTCAACCATAGTTCTATTTCTACTGCAGACAAACACTGGTGACGAGCAGATTAAAGACAAAAAGGCCCAAAAAAAGAATAGAATGAACTTAGCTTTTCATGTCCTAATGTCTCCATGGTGCGATGGGAAGGAAGGGAAATTATGGATCCACATGCACAAGCTGCCCAGTCTTTACTCGCTGTTACTGGTCACATTCCTTTACTCCGTAATGGCGAGTTGGGGGAAAATGAAGCTTTTCTTTGGATCTTTTGTGCAATCGTTCATTCACGAGAGATCCTTCGTCGTCTGTGTTTGCTGTCAGACTGAATTGCAGAGCTGCTGTTTTGGCCACACGTCGCAAAGCAGCAGCCTAAGAGGCGGGGCATCCATGAGAATTATACACGCAAAAACACGCAACAAAGTTAAAAAAGACTATGATTCAAAGCTTACTTTATTTAACAATTGCGACTTGGAGGAAATCACGCGTTTTCCAAGCAACGTGGTGGGTGTAAAGACATTTTTTCAAGTTGCCTACCTTTGATATTGTTGGAGGCAGGGGTGTTTTAATAGCATTAATAGTTTTAACATCGAGAACTTTTATTCACCTTCTCTTTCGCCACAATAAAGTCTGTAAGCCCTCCACTCTGATTAGGGAACAACATCACGCTGTGTACGGATTTAAAACTCCCAAAATGTTTCAATTTAAAACAGGCTTTGACGTCGCCACCTTACGTTCAAAAGTTAACTCACACAACGTTTTTCGTTCACTAAAATGTGAGATAAATTGGCTGTTGTGCATCGGTTTTTATTTCATTTAATGGAAAATAAAAATATGTATATATATTTTTTTGTGAGTAGAGAGAGGGAAAGCTATACATAATTTAAAAACTGCTGCAAAGCATCGTTCCGATTGGCTACCAACCCAGAACACTTTTCTAGTATCCACGGCAACTGTACTAACGCGGAATGATATTGGTGCATTCTAGTTTCACTGGAAAGTCAGGATTTTCAGCTACATCCCAGTGAAGACAGGTGGAGAGAGATAAATGGGTGAATGGGTAGCTCTAAAAGTGAAATCAGACCCTTTTATGGTTTACCGTGTGATTTTTTACATATTCTAGAGCTATGGTATATTATGTGATACGCAGAACGTTGTATTATATCCTAACCATCTTATTGATGCGTTTGCGAGTCCTATGTCAAGCCTCGTATTTCATAAACCCTTGTTTTGGAGGTGCCAGCACTTGTATTTTAATACACGTAGTGGTACGCATGATGTTAAGCGTAAAAGACGCCTGTGAAGACAAAAATAATAGCCATACATATTGAAGTTATAGATTTTCCGACAACGTTATTTCATCTGAACGCACCATTTGCATTTCGAGTCAGGAACGTAGCAGAGTAGCTTAGCTTAGCCAACGACAGAAGCAAAAATTGCGAAAGGTTTATAACGACTTTATAAAGTCGCCTGCAATTGAAACACGATGAGCGAGCAACTCAAATTTATTGTTGAACAATTGAACAAAGACCCGTTCAGGAAAAACTTTAATCTCATCACATTTGACTCCCTGGAACCGATGCAGCTGCTCCAGATCTTAAATGACGTTTTAGCTGAAATAGACCCTAAGGTAAGCAATGTGCCTTTTAGAACCTGTTTTTAAACCATGCCAGTTTGCAATTCATAAATCAGTCTTATTTTCAGCAAGCTGTTGATATTCGCGAGGAAATGCCCGAACAAACTGCGAAGAGAATGTGTGCTCTCCTCGGGATGCTGAAATACAAACCACCTGGCAACCAGACAGACTTGTAAGTTTTTATTCATGCACAATTTAATTTGTCAGATTCAATATTTATACCATGTTTCGCTTTAGGAGCAGTTTCAGACAGGGTCTTGTGGTAGGCAGCAAACCTGCGGTCCATCCCATCCTGCACTGGCTTCTGCAGAGGGTCCCAGAACTAAAGAAGAGAGCTTACTTGGCTCGCTTTCTTGTAAAACTTGACGTTCCTGCAGAGTTCCTGGCGGATGACGTTATCACGGATACATATCACCAGGTTTTCATCACCCAAACTCACTATAAATGCGTGAAAAGTCTATGTCGAAGGAACTAACACAAATATGTACATTCCTAGTATGAAGAACTGGTGGAAGGATTTAAGACCAGTCATAAGGAATGTGAGATGCTCAGAACATCAGGCTTTTTCACTGCAGAAATCAGAAGGGTAAGTACAAACTTTGAATGAAATTGCCGTGAAATTGTGATCAATTTTAACATCACCATTACATACCTGTCAACCTCTGCCGATAACTGCCCTTATAAATGATTATGATTCCCCTTACAAACCCCAAAAAAACCGTACAAACACCGTACGAGTCGTACGGTGTTTGTAAGGCCATTATTGTTAACCTCCCATGACTTGGCGTCCACATGTGTGGACATCACATTTTTGGTAAGGAGACCCTATGCAGTATTTTTGTTGTTTCTTAACAGGACATAAGTGCAATGGAGGAGGAGAAGGGGCCATTAATTAAACGTGTGGAAAGGTTGAAGAAGAGGGTGAGTCAACTCTCGCAATGGGCTATTGGTTCTCGTAAGGCTCATAAGGCTTTAGGAATCTCGGAGGAATGAAATCCTAATCCTCGTCATATATTACTATCTTCTTTAGTAAATCTTGACAGCGATGTGACAGCGTGTAAAGTTGCTTTAACAAGCCAGCAAAGTAATGAGCTGTTGATCTTACTTACTACATCCAAGTCATTCCAAAAGGTTAAACCTGATCTATGAGAATGTTGCATGTTTATTTTTGGGAGCTGCTGTCCATCTTTAGATAGGAAGGGGTCCTTACAGATATCCCTAAAGTGGACTTGTCTCTCCTCTAGGTGGAGTCAGTGTCCAACCATCAACAAATGCTGGAGCAAGCCAGACAGTTGAGAGTTGAAAAGAAGAGAGAAGAGAATTTGGCCAACCAGAAGCAAGAACAGAAGAACCAAGTAAAACTTTAGCAGTTTTAATTTCAAATCGTTTTCACCCTTCATAACGAACCAAATGCTGTGATGTTTTGTATAGACTACTTCTGTTACTTTAACTCACTTCAGGAATCAATTATAGTGTTGGAAAAGACATTTTTGGATAAAAAAAAAGAATCATCACAGTCGAAACGTATTGACGTCCATCCTGCCCTGCCATATCCTTGTCTTTCCTTTCATTCCTCTTGATTATCTATCACCGTATATAAAGTAAAAAAGAAGGAAAAAGATAGACTCGAGCTCATCAAAATGTGTTGACTGTTATACAGAAATTATAATTGTTAATTAAATAGCTTTAGGGTTGTACAGGCGTGTACAAATATTTTTCTTAAGAACTGCTTGTGCAAAGTTTCTTAACATTCAAATTATTTTTAACATGTTCTCAAAATTGCTTAGTTACACCCATTTCACAAACATTCATATTTAATGTTACATTACTTGTGAAATGTTATGTACTATATGCCACTTCTCTAATATTAGATAATTAAATTCTGCTCACAGATTCAATATATTTTGTATATATATTTTCAGCTTCTTTTTTAAAATAACCACCAAAAGTACTGTGTAGGTGCCCTACATACACTTTATTCTTTTATAATGAATATTGTTTTGTATGCGCTCAACACAATTAACATCAATTATTCTCATAAATAGTAAAAATTGTCCACTTTTTTCAGCTCTTTCAGGCAGAGCAAAGGCTGCAGAGGTTGCAACAACAGTTAAAGGACATGAGACAGGCTGCAGCTGATGCCAGTCCAGATAGTAAGTATTTCCCTGTACTGTTGGGGGGGGTACACTGCAGTTTTATGGGATTATTAATAGAACTCCTATAAAATGTATTGAACCTTTATTTAACCAGATAAAACCCATTGAGATCAAGATCTCTTTCACAAGGGTGACCTGAGTTCGTGTTTATTTTTGCCTCGCTAACACTGGTGCCTGAGTGCAGTGCCAAAAAGAAGGAACTTTCTAATGTCTAGTATATTCCACTTAATTTTTTTTTCCCAAATCGAGAAACATTGCTTTTTCCAGGCTTAATGAAGAGACTTGAAGAGGAGATCAAGATAAATTCCTACATGGTTTCGGAGAAACTTCCTAAAGAATTGGAAGTTCTCAGGCGTACTGTTCAGTATCTTCAAAAAGTCGCATCAGAACCCGCTATGGGTCACGGTGATCTACTGGAGTTGGGGGACAAGGTCAGGCTGCCGTGAGGTTTGATTTTTTTTAATTTTTGTACCTTTGGTAGATGTTGACGCCACTCTTATTTTTGGCAGATTAAAGAAGTGGACTCTCAGATAAACCAGCTGATCGAGAAGAAGATGATGAGAAGTGACCCTATTGATGACAAGCTGACCCTCTACAGGCAGCAGGTGCCTGTTTAGGATTTTTTTTGAATTTACTATCCCAAATTTGTGAAGTTTTTGTAATGTGGACTGATCCTGGAAAGTTAGACTCTAACTGATTGCATTTTCATTGTGACACAACTCCCTCAGGCCTCTATCATCATCCGTAAGAAGGAAGCAAAAGCTGAAGAGCTTCAGGAAGCGAGGGAGGAGTTAGTAACTGGGGAGCGGGAGCTGAAACAGAAAACCAACCAAGCAATGACCTCTAATGGGGAACAGGTCATCCGGGGTGACGAGGTACCTTTTTTTTGCATTTGTTTACAACAGCCACAATTGAATAGGAAAATTTATTTTATTTATTTTTTTATAGGGCAAACACAATGTTTAGAGATGAGTTGGAAGAGATAAAAAAATACACTTCAGCAATGTTCCCTCTAAGCTGTGCGTGTACTCAATTGCGCAGTACTCTCGTCTTCTCTGCGCACAGCAAATCATATGGAGCGCACAGCAAATCATATGGAGCGCACAAAATAAAATCCCTTTTTTTTTTTTAGCTGTGAGGCCGACGCGCGAACCACTAATCTGCCGGGCCGCCCATTCATAGATATTAATCATTACATTGTATTATTACTAAATTATTTATGTGTAGTAGACATGCACCTGCTAATGGCAGGTGTGATACTGGTGTGTGCCCATAGCGAGCAATGATGATGTTGCTCACACCAGTACTCAGTGTGCTCAGGGAGGTTGTCTTTCTGCCCAGACAAACAAAAAATTGGAGGGAACATTGCACTTCAGTGTATTCCTTTTTGAATGGGATAATATTATCACTTATATTATTGTTTTGTGTGTGTATATAGTTCAACCACAGACTAGCAAAAATATCTACTTCTAGTTGTGTCCAAACTTGGACTGCTCAGTGTCTTAACAGTACTCATCCCTTTTCCCTACTCTCCCCCACATTCCCATAAAGATCTTTAAATAGAATCCAACTGAGAAAATCCAGAACGAGAAACTCTACTGGAAAAAAAAAGCCTGGAAGTCGCACTTTCCCTAAATCTTTAGTTTACTCGCTTATGTCAACGGAGTACTTTAAATAAACTTGCAGGGCTATAAAGTTTGTTCTTTATTTTATTCCATGACAGCAAATTTCCAATCTTGAGGCCGTAATGTCTTTTTTATGAATGTAGTTTTGGGTTACACTGACAGGGAAACGAAAGCATTTTGTCGATTTGTCAGCTTACAGAAAATATAAAGGTTCAGTTTGACTTGGCACGTACACAGCGTGAAGCCCAATTGGATCTCTGCATGAAACCCTCAGTCAAACCCACGTGCGCTATATTGCAGCACCCGACAAGTGAATCCCCATCGTGTTAGTCCTTTAGTACAGGGAAGTGGCTGCTAATCAACCTCAGATAATTGGGTTTTATACACTATGACAGCTTTGACAGATCTATCAACTCTATTTATAGCGTTATTTATAACCACAGTCCCTCCATGAAAATGCTACTGAAGCCAAAATGTTGCAGGCAATTTTACAGCCTGTCTTTAATGACAACACATTTTCTCTGATCTTGCCTGTGTTCTGTAAGGCCCAAAATGGTAATTTTTTTCGGGAGTCCACAAATCCTTGCCCTGAGAGGATGCTGTTATTATTTGTTGACCGTGCACATTTTTTATGCACTGTTTGCTTTGACACTTGACTCGTCTGATCTGCTACTGTGGCAGAAAAAGGCCAAAGTTTCTCCGATTAGTTCTGCATTGTAGACATTTCAATGTAGCATATGGGATCAGTTTTAAAACGCAGCAGATAGACAGCTTTTTGGGGCTCAACGTGCATTTTTGCAATTTCTTAGGCATTCCATCAATTTGGTTAAAACATCAGATTGCTTTCGTATTAGGAAGAAAACAGCTATTCTTCCTGCCTCAGACAAATATACAAATACTGTACCAGTTAACACAATGTCCCAACTCCATTTAAATTGGATTGTTCATTACCGTAATAACAAATGAATGGATAACAACAGGTTAATAGATTTCTGTTAACATGCCTTAAAATAGTTATTCAGATAACAAAAGCCTAAACAACACAACATAACTTGCAAACTCTTGATCTCTCCTCAAATCATCTTTAGGTCTGTAAAAGCGACTTTGTCAGCTTATCTTACAATCATTACCAAATCCATGTAAGTTTTCAAATGGATTTTAATTGTACACACAAATATGGAAGATATAGAATTTCACTAATTGTTCAGTGTAATTAGTTTTTCAATTGTTGACCAGTCCGTGACAACCTCTCGTTCATTTCTAAAGCGATGATGAGCAATTACTTGTCCTAACAAAGAGGGTCCTTAATCCTCAAGGTTGGTAAAGTTAATGGAAAATCTTCTTATCAGACTCCCCATAGTTGAGGCCATCAGCCACAGTGGAGATGACCACTTT
This sequence comes from Stigmatopora argus, assembly GCF_051989625.1. NCBI lineage: Eukaryota > Metazoa > Chordata > Actinopteri > Syngnathiformes > Syngnathidae > Stigmatopora > Stigmatopora argus. The sequence continues at coordinate 6,058,312 of NC_135391.1, forward strand.
ATCAGCGGTATTTTCCATCCTCTTGCTTGTGTCATCACCCTCCACCCAACAGTCGGACTGCTGAAAGAACAACCAGATCGCACTGCTTATACATCCCGCATTTATTTGAACGATTCATTCTTCTCTTCATTTCCAATTGGTCAAAAGTGCAACGGGTGAGCCGCCCGTTTGGTAACAGCATACCTTTTGGGAACACGCTGTCATGCACACACACTATGGAGTATTATTCTGCCCTGTTAAGACCTCTCTCAGCCACGACTGTCCTTGATGTCCTAAAATACACATAGAATCTACTCTCTGAACCATCACCCCCACCCACTCTCTCTCGCATGAAGCTTCTCGGGTCCCCAAAGGACATGAAGCACATTCTGTGTTTTCTGGGACTGTTCTCCTGTGTCCTTGTTCATTTATAGCTGCTCTTCATTGTGCAGGAGCTTCACCGTGTCCCGGTAGACACAGACACTCTGTGTGGGGCCCAATTGAACATCCACTTGCAGCAGTGATTCTGTCAGATGGAGTTATTTGTCGGACGGAGCCCGACAGATCGAGTGACAATTCCAGATTAGGGCATGGGCCCTAGGGCCCTCGTCTGCTGTTTTTTTTTAAACCCTTTCCTTTCATAACCTTTATCTAGGCGTTGAACAGTTATATCCAGTTGAGAGATGAATTATAAACAATGATTTTGGAGCTATTAAGGTCATTCCAGACTTGGAAGACGCACTACTTTTAGTCCCACTACTGTTGATTAACCCGGTTTACAAGGCGATGGTGTCATTTTCATGACATGATTTAATATTATGTTTACAATATTGGACAATTCTAGTAACAGGGTTTTAAATTCAAACTAAGATAAAGTTTTTATCTTGAGCAGTGCTGATCTGTTGTTGTTTTTTTACTCAGAAACTGCATGTTTTGTATTTGGATTTTATTTAAAATGTGAAGGGCGGGGCCTAAAATGTCCTCCATTTCTGTAATGACCCAATAGTGACTGTTGACTGGTATCAAATGTTTTGACTTTTTTTTTCACCTGTAGTTAAAACGTTTGGTGGCGAAACTGCGAAGCAAGGGTACCGTGTACAAGAAGAAACGGCAAGAAATCGCCGAACTGAAAGCAGAGTATGGCGTTCTCCAACGGACCGAGGAGATTCTCAAGCAAAGGAATGAGGTGGTCCAAGAGAAACTGGTAACTACAAATAAGAGGAACTTTACTCAACCATTTTTTTATCACTCCCACATTTTCTTGCATTGTATGGCAGCTAAATTGCTCTTGAGCAAGGCACTCCTGACTCACTGTACAGTGAGCGCTGCACATTGACTCCCTCGGTCTTCATTTGATCTCCCCGTTCACGCTGCCCGTGTTAACATTGGCGTGCTGGAAGCTTCCTGGAAATTGCTTCACACCTCTTTGTGGTCCCAGCGCCTGACTTGTTGATAGGCTGCCCGAAAGAAGTCATGCAGAATTGCTATTTGCGACAGCTGCATCTGCTACCTCTGCTCTTTCGGCATCCCTCATTGGGAGTTGTTAAGCTATGACACTTTTTAGTCGCATCATTTGGATGTGACGAGTTAGTAGCACACTTGTTCTGCAGGAGGAGCAGAAGACCCAAGGCCTGATTTGTGTGCCTGTGCAAAAATGGGTGGAAACCTCATTTCAAAGAGATGAAGAAGCTGTTTTAGTAACACGGTTCAACTAGATTGAGTTATTTTTTTTAATCCTCAGTTTTCATACATCTGCTGTCTAATCACATGACTAGATTAGATTAGATAACTTTATTCATCTCATAGTCGGAAAATTTCATTGTCACAGTAGCAAGAGGGTGAGAATACAGGAAGATACATTTTAGACATAAATAAATAGGTAATAAATAAATAAATAAGCGTGTTGCTGAAAATTTTAAATATATATATATATATACATACATATATATACACATACATACATACACATACATATACATATATATATATATATATATATATATATATATATATAAATATACATATACATACACATACATATATATAAATATACATATACATACATACACATAGATGTACATTTATACATACGTTTGGTCTTAAAGTAGCAGGCCACGTGAAAAATGGGAAAACGCAGAAAATGGGGGAATACACTAGTCAAAATTAAATTGCGATGTTCATCATCACTTTTATTGCTATCCAAAATTAAAACTATCGGGCCACTAAAATGCGTCATCCTGCCAACACAGAAACAATAACTCCAAAATATATACCCACAGAAGTTGACTTTATTTTATTTTTCAACAGAGAGCACTTGTGAAAGAAAAGACTGCCTTTTCTGTTCTTTTGATTAAAATCTCCAATGTTTATTAGACTCAAAAGCTGTAGTCAAAACACCATTTCTTCCATGTGGTCTTCCTACTGATCTCCGTGCTAAATTCATGAAATTGATTCTGAATAGATGCGGTGTAAAAATAGATGATGAGTCGTAGGAAAGATACTAAGTGCAATAGTAAAATTGTGCAGTATTTGCCTTTTCATGCCTTTTTTTGTTATTCCTTTGTTTACATGTTGATCTCTTTTGTTGTTTTAGCAAATTGTGGAAGCGGAGAAGGGTATCTCGGGCTACAGTAACACTCAGGAGGAACTAGAGAGAGTGTCAGCCATCAAGAGTGAACTAGATGAAAAGAAGGGACGGACATTGGATGATATGTCTGAAATGGTAAGTTATTCTAGATGGAATAAAGCACCCTGAGGAATGCAATAATGACATTGTTTGATTGCGTATACTATAATTATATACATTTACTGTTTGTCATATGAATTTGAGGATTTTTTTTAAAACATTCTGACTGGTTTGTTTTCATAGGTGAAACAATTAAATTCAATGATAGCGGAGAAGAAGTCGGCTGTTGCTCCAATTATAAAAGAGCTGAGGTCACTGAGGCAGCAGTGTCAGGTGAGCGTAACTTCTCAGAAAATATTGTACTTGGTGTCCATTGTAAAAACATTTGAATGAAGATAACTCTCACAAAATGCAAAAAAAAGTCTTGTTATGAATGAAAATGTTTCACAATTACAGACTTGTGTTTCAAATCATTTAGTATTTGTCTCTTACTGTGACGGGGCACTTTAACAATCATTTACATGATCCAGAAATAAAATGCTTGATGGGAAAGACCCACCCGCATTGCTCGGCTAAAGGCTGGGGATTAAATTTTCCTACATGTGTTCCATCTTCTGCTTCACTAGTCAACCAATCAAATACTGCAACCTGAGGACAGAAATAAACTTTGTAAGAGGACATTGTTGGTCAAGATGCTTAAAGTAATTCTGAGTTTCCAGGGGTACTATTATTGCACGGTGTTTGAATCATCTTGTTCTTTTTTTGGGTGAAATATGTGACGTCCAATTTTTTTATCATATGCACCAGGTGTTAAATCAGGAATATGAAGAAAAGAAAACCCAGTATGAAAGTTGTGCTGCTGGTCTAGAGAGTAACAGATCTAAATTGGAGCAGGTATAGTTTTGTTGTATATTGTACTAAAAATGGTCATTTGCCCTCATTTTTTTCCCTCAAAAATGTGGGATTGTCTGACAGTAACATTTATTTTTATTCCTTTTCTCAGGAAGTAAAATCATTGAGAGAGGAAACAGCACATGAAGAAAACAGATATCATTCCATCAACTGCAAGTCAGAGGCAAGAATAAGAAGCCCAAGTGACAAAATGCAGTATAAATGTGAACATATTAACATCAAATGAGAACATTTACAGCACAAACCTACTGCACTAATGAATTTCAATGAATCTTTCAAAATGCTTGCACACATGCGCTTCATATTGGGGTGTGAAAGATTGAAATATCTGAAAAGCAGAAATTGGCGGCTACGATGCCTCAAATGCACCATCCAAAAACATTTCATGATCGGTTAAAAGGAATTTAGGGAAGTGTTTCCACAGCTTTTAACCGCAAATAGGAAAGAGCTTCTGACTTTACTCTGTCTGTCTTTCATAGATTATTGAAATGCAAATACAGCGTGCGGCAGAGGAGATGAAGGCTTACGTGTCCTCTGATGTTCAGGAGAGAAAAAAAGCCATCAGGTGAGGACGCTGTGTCAAACCGACCAATGGGTTGAAAGAAGAATAACCTTTTGTCCCCTCATAGAGCTCATCTTACTTCACAATCAGTTGAGCTTCTGCCAGTTCGTTATTTTATTCCAGATAGATAGATGAGAAATTTCTTACCGCTCATGATGCTACCAAAATATGATTTACGGCAAGGGTGTCAGACTCGGGTTCGCAGGCCGCGTTAATGTCAACTCGATTTCATGTGGGCCAGACCATTTTAGATATAATATTTAGATTTTTTTTATATAAATGGATTAATAGAACTGGATTAAAATCCCTGAATATTCAGTTTTTTATAGATCTAAAACAATGTTTATTTTAGCTTTTTTTTTTCAATATATTTTTAGATTTTACAAAATGATTTTTGAACTAAAACCACTGAAAAATTGATTAAAAAATTACAATTATTGATTTAAAAGGGGAAAAATCAGTAAATTTAATATATATCTATACTCTTCATTTTAATTTAATCCTAAAACAGAAAGTCGGCACTCATGATTTACTTTCCCCGGACACATAAAATGATGCGGCGGGCCAGATTTGGCCCCCGGGCTGCCACTTTGACACCTGAATTACGGTTTATGAGAAAACACACTGAAAACACATTTAAGTGTGTTTTGATCTGAATGTGAATGTTTGTTGTTTGTAGGGAAACGTACATGAAGAACATCGCAGAGCAAGAGTTACTGGGCAAGGTGAGCTATCTAGAGACCATTTTTCGCAGTGGTTAGATAGGGAATTGATGTTTAAAATGACAAATGAACCTTTTGCCTCCATGTGGACCGCAGAAGTTACGTGAGAAGCAGAAGCTGGTGAGGGAAAACCACAGTGCTAACATGGAGCAGATGAAAATGTGGCAAGATTTGGAGCAACTGATGGAGTGCAAGAAACAGTGCTTCATAAGAGTGCAGAATGAAGCATCTGTTGGTCAGGTCATCCAAGAAGGAGGAGAAGATAGGCTCGTGCTGTGAGGGCTGACCTGACTTTTATAAGTACACATGAATCTATTTTATATGTGGAATGAGAAGGCCTTACTTGCATCTTTCATTGTAATGGGAAATCGAGACTGGAACCGTGAGCTCAGCAGTATATTTTGTAATAAGGTTTAAGAAGATTTTTTTTTTACGTGTCTCACTAGATGTATATATATTTATATACGTTCTTATCTTTAATATGCTTTAAATCCAAGTGTCCAGCGATAGCGGCACGCATACTGTTGGACACGATCAACTATTTATAGCAGGAATACATGACCTTGGACTGCATTTCTCACCAATTTTGGAGATAACTGGAGCCATGTATACAATCAGATAGAATTTATGTATTTTTGAGATATTACATAGTGTTTGTCGAAAGTTTTAGCTGGCCATGTTTATTTGGAATGATGGAAAACCTTTTTTTTAGTTCTGACTGCTCTTTATGATTATATAAGGGTGTAGAATCCAAAACGGACTTGAGTTTTTCTCTATCATGTCAAGTTTTTTTCTCTACAGCTTAAATGGTTACTAAAACTTACTAAAATAATAGTGGTAAATAAATATTGCACTAATTGACTGTTTCTTTTGTATGTTATTACCATACATGTGGATATTTTATTATTATTTTGATAAAACAGACACATAAAGTACATTAAAAAAAACTTCCCCTGATCCAGAAAAATTGAGAACTGCTTTGAAATCTGCATTTAGAAATTTGTTAAAAACAGCTGACTCAACAAAATTATGTTCCTCGGAGTTATGTAAAAGAATGTTGGACTCTTGACTTTCGTAATTAAGAAATGTAACATTTTTAATTAAAATATATTTTTTAAATCAAATATTTTGATGACTGAAAAAGTTAAACAATCCATCCAGACAAAATTGTATCTTTGGACGTACACTTTAAACCCATCATCTGTCATAGCGCAGACATATTTTGATACTGATGTTCATGCCTATTATTTTAAAACACTAGCTGGACAAAATTCAGGTGCTTGTAACTTGATTTGTTCCCATTTTTGACTCATGTTTCATATTCCAAGTATAATGGCGGTTTTGGAATATCCTTTTTCTAATCTTCTGATGACAGTCAATGTATGAGGGTCTTGTGCCAAACAGCCTTTGTACGCATGGATGTCCAACTGTGGAGTATGGCGTTATTTTTAAAGCATCTTCGTCTAAGGGCCTTACTGGGCTGTGACAACAGACGCTGCACGTCATCCCTGTCAAGTTACATGCAATGATAGCCCTTGAAGAGCACGCCTGGGGCAAAAGGTTATCTAAATGTCAATCAGCAATACTGCTTTGTTTAACCCTTTCTACGTCACTCATTGAACTGTGCTAGACGTCCAATCCATTTTGACTGGGAGAGGACCAGTGTTATAGCAGCCGTGACCTGAGTGTAATCAATTGTATTCGTGTTGTAAAAGTCATACATAAATAGATCAATTTAATAGCATGTTATGTGGGAACACCTGCAGAATTGATGAATGTATTAGCTCAACTAAGGGCTACTGAAATCACCATTTAAAAAAAAAAAAAAAAAGATTATTAAATAAAGTGGGTTTGCCCAAGATTATATAAATGTCTTCACATAATTCATCCATATTTGTGCAATTTGACGGCCTCTTTTTTTGTTGTTCTGCCAGAAAAATGTGTTCACTTGGCTATTTTTTTAAAATTTGTTTTCTGTTGACAATCTAACTCTTTCATGGCAGAATTATGTTTTATTTTTAAAAGTTACAGGTACTAATTTAACACATTCACTCACAACTATGTGCGTTCACAGACAGTCATTCCAGTTTAACCGAATTGGAAATTTATTCCCATCAATATTATGGAATGAGTTATATATCATTAACAACACACCGTAATTGATGTATATTAACTATTAATGAATATTTAGCAACATAAATGACATTTGAAAGAAATTGAATTGAATGCTTTTATTGTCAAAATACAAATACTATGAGGTTTAAATGCATGAATGATGTTACATTAAAAACAATAATATATATAAAAAATTAAACAACATTTCCGGTTATTTGAGTTTCCCTGGTTTGTGGTCAGGTGACACCATTCGTCCAATCAGACGAGTCCACATGCAGAACCCCGGAGCAGCTCTTTGATAAAGGCAGGCTGTCAGCGACGCAATGGCTCACTTTCACCCACAAAAAACTGCGCCGAGCTGAGGTGGGAACCGGCCCCAAAACACTCTGGACCAGTCTGGACGAATGCAGTTCCATACACAGGACACTAAAATCGACAGACTCCCACCATTTTTGGACGTAACAGGACTCTCAGACTAATCTTCATCCAGCCGGAGCAACGACAATTTGGCTCACTGTAACCATTTTCCTGACAGACTAGTACAACTTCAAGGGCAAAGGGGGCGAATACGGTTCTTCAGCATAAACTCTCATTTAAAAAAAACCCAACAACAACAATAACAAGACTCCTAATTTTATTATTTGCTATCTTTGAGACCACGCGGACACCTTACGGCGGCGTGAAGCGTGAAGCTGCACTGAAAGGAGCCGTCCGCCCGTCCGTCCGTCATGGAGAACGCTCACACGAAGAGTGTGGAGGAAGTTTACACTTTTTTCTGCGTCAATGAGAGCACGGGACTTTCTCTGGAAGAGGTGAAACGACAACGGGAGAAATACGGCCTCAATGGTACGCCATTTGAAACTTTAAATATCACTCCCAAGTAATGAACCACGTAATCGCTAATCACCGATGACTTGTCATGTTACCGCTCCTTAATTAGTAACAACTGCTTTGGAACTTGTCTGTTCAGTGTTACAATATCGTATACATCGTCTGCGTAATAAAATATCTAATATTGGCAAGTTTTGGCTGAGGTTTGCCATAGCAACATGCAAATACTAGATTGACCACGTGCGCGTATGTATTTGACAGTCTACATTGTGAATTACCTACTCTATTATTACTGTTAACTCCTTCATTGTCAGAGAAGGTATAATTATAAGCATTTTTTCCGAGTAAGGTAGTTAGTGAAAGTTGACAAATTTAATGAAAAAGTTCTAAAAAACTACGACGGCCAAGCTCCCTGAACGTATCATGAGCCCTGATACATGCTAATTACACCAGAAGAGCTAACTGGGAACATACAGACAGAAAAAATTGGGATCTATTAAAATCAAATTTTATTCAGATTTGACCACGAATAATGGAGTAGTATTTTTAGTTGGTGTCCCAAGCAAGAAGAACATTTTAAGCTCCACCACGTCTAAAGTATTGGATGAGTTAATGTTAATATTATGCATGTTAAGTGACATTAAGTCACTTTGACCATCCCTGGTTAGATTTTTTTTGCAGTGTTTTGAAAGATTGCTGAAACAGTAATGTGGTATTTAGAAATTGAGTTTTAATAAATGCACATGTATATACTTAAGTCAGGAAGTAGTAGAAAATACATTTTTGACAGTTGACTTGCATTAGTCATTATTACTGTGTCATATGTTAATCTGATCCTGAACCACTTCCTTTTGTTTCCGTGTTTTTTCTTGTTGAGAAAAAGCAATTTAGTCTGTCCCGCTGATATATTTCTTTATTCTTTTCTATGTCCTATCCCATCCTTGAAATGGTCCCCATGACGAATAGAATTACCAGCAGAAGAAGGTAATTTCATTCACATTCTATACTGTTCTCTTACGGCACATGAATCCCTCTCTTTAAAAAAAATGTTCATTAACGCTGTCTCTTCTCTAGGGAAATCTTTATGGGAACTTGTTCTTGAACAGTTTGAAGACCTACTTGTAAGAATTCTACTGTTGGCTGCCTGTATTTCTTTTGTAAGTATCCATTATTTCCCATTGCCTCTTATGTTTGTCATCGTAACCTTACCCCTTTGTTAACACATTTCCAGTCCGAGTACTTGGAGCAGCCAGGCATCTTGAAAATATGTGTTTCTTTTTATGTCTTGTGAAAGTTGTGGACGGTATTAGAGTTGAGCCCAGTGTGATGAATGGCTAGGTTATGGTGAAGCGACGCAACGTGCTGAAGTGTGAACGTCTTCGGTTTGTTTAGGTCGTCTGAAGTTACATGCACATGTCGAGGAGTTAATAAGGTTTCAAGAGCCTTCTGAGGAATGGTGACAACAGCAGCTGAGTTATGGCTGAGTTAACTCCGTGATTGAAAACATGAATCTCAAGATGTATACGTTTAGAATTGTTCGTATTTATAATTTAAAAAATATTATTATGCTCGAATGTCGGGTGTTGGTCTCATTGCACTGATGGTTTAAATCTAAATCGGATATAAATATATGTTTGGGTTCTTTGTGTGGGTAATTTTGGAAAGGCTTCTTTTATTTGTCTTAGGACTGTGTCATAAACGTGTGTGACCATCTCCTTTGAGTAATATTTACATTAAAAGCTCTCAGGGGCAGCTTACTTATAAAACTGGTTTTAGCTGAAAACAATGAACCTAATTTTAGCAGTCCATTTACCCCAAAACATACTTTTAGAGCCTGAAATAGGAAACCTTTGGGAAGTGGTTTAAAAGGATTGTTGTGATTGTCACTAAAGAAAAAAAATTGACGATGACATTACAAAACCTCAATTTTGGGCAATTAGACTGCTGCTTTTCCAGCAAATTATACTGCAACGTACATACACTCCACAAAGGAAAGACAGTAACGTGGTAGATTTGTTGCAACAATAATTCTTGAACCATTGTAAATTACCATTATCATTTATTAGGAACATGTGTTTGGGGAATGAGCAGCATTGCTTCGTATGTGGGTTTTAACTATGGACAAATTTGAAATGCCATACATCTTATTTTACTGTTAGAACTGAATCTTGTTTGATATTAAGATTAAACGATTGAAGAAACAAGACACAATTCAACAATATATTCACTCAACCACAAAGGCCTGGCCTGCTTTTCACCAGTTTGCTCTCACACTGCTGTGGGTTGACATCACATTCATCAAGCAGTGTTTATCAGAGTGTTAACTGAGGCTGAAGAAAGTCTGTTCTTACGACGCTCATTTCATCGCACTCCTCCCTGTTTGGAATTTGGCCTTTCATTTGGCGGTAATTCTATAGCTACTATATAGCTAAACAAGATGAAGTCAAAAGACCGGTTCTGATAACATCTGTGACAATCAGTCAGAGTGCCTGCATTAAGGTGTTTAAAATAGCATCGTAACCTAGCGCCTAGTATACCTATTAAAGGGCTTTTAATCGTTTTTTTTTAGTTACGCGTCATTGGGTATCATGTAGATGTGGTAGTCATAGTTGCATGAAATGAACAATATAATGGAATAGTGCATGCTTAGGATTGTGTCTAGTTTCAATCAAGTCCGCACGCCATTTGTGTGGTATGCAGTCTGCAGTAGCCAGTCAGGTGATAGGGAGGTGTCAGTGGTTGATGTCTGACAAGGGAACAGAACCCTATGCAAGACCAAATTTGGGAGCTTACCCATTAGAATATTTAAAATTAAAAGTAGATGAACTCTATAGAAATAATTTGCAATTACTCGACTGAAGTTGTCCAAGCTGCACTGTTATATACAATCTGGCTGTTTAACATGTGTTATTGGATATTAATTAATTTCCTGGGGATGTGGAATATTTAATTGATGTTTTGCATGGAAAACGAGAAAGTGAGAATGTCATTTTTTTAGGTATATATGAATGCAATTTGCATCAGTGATCTTGATGTAAAATTTTGTTGAAGCTGATTCATTTATACAAGGATAAAAATTCATAGTCACACTACTAGCAAATCTTTGCTTGCTGCTGTGGTTGTCACATGTCACTTTAAAAGTAATGTTTTGTGTGTGTGTGTTTGTGTTTTAGGTCCTGGCCTGGTTTGAGGAAGGCGAAGAAACTATCACTGCCTTTGTGGAACCTTTTGTCATTTTACTCATTCTCATTGCCAATGCCATCGTTGGCGTGTGGCAGGTGAGTGGTCATCATACATTCAATTTAGAAACACGTTACACAATCGCCCCATCTGTTCGTTTCGGTAATGGTGTTAAAATGAACAATGTTTTGTGCATTGAATTGACCTGATTATTATTTTAGGAGCGTAACGCTGAGGATGCTATTGAGGCACTGAAGGAGTATGAGCCGGAAATGGGGAAAGTGTACCGGCAGGACAGAAAAACAGTCCAAAGGATCAAGGCCAGAGACATTGTTCCTGGGGACATTGTTGAAGTTGCCGGTAGGAAAACCCACACTTTGTTTACATATGGCCCAATGCGGGTTGATTATTTCGACATAGTGTGGCTAATATGCCTGCTGAAATCCATTTTGCGGACTCATTTGGGGTGAATTAAATTTAAGTTTTGGCTCCTGAGACTCACGACTGTGGAGTTCATGCCATATTGACAGCAGCTTCACAGGATTTACTCCATCTGCTACGTTTGAATTTGCACTCATTCATTGTGTTGTTTAACGTGTTTGTGGAATGCAGGAGTCTTTGAACTCTTGCATGATATCTTGCAACTGTTTAACCCTTAGCCTCGAAAGTTATGCAGAATCTTTCTCGGTATAGTGCTCCGTTTTATTTATAGCTCGTCATAGGTGCTTTGGATTATGGAATGCAGTATTTATATCAGGCAATGGTGAAGATAACAGGTGCCTGGTCCCAACCGTGTACTATATGCTGTTCAGTTTGAGTTTTAGCACACATGGTGCGGTACGGGAAGCTCTAGTGACCTTGCAAAGGGCATATGTTTCGTGACTAATACGATACAGTTTATTTTTTAATCGTGTGTAGGAAAACATATGTTTGCCTCGAGTAATTACCAATTGAAACGCAGTATTAGATCAAACTATTTATTTATTCTGCTATCCTATTTAGGATTACAACTGCTCCTTAGCCGAAGCCAGAAACCTTTGGTACACTCACATAGAGATCATTGAGTGCATTGTTTGTTGCATCTGGCTGTCCCTTCGGAGAGCAACAGATCTCAGCGGGTTTGTTCTGTGCTGACCATGAGCTCGTTGGGCCAGTGTGTGGTGCAGCCGCGTGAGAAGGCTAGAAAAGGGGAGGCTTCCTTCCATCTGTTCCTATTGTGTCCAAGAGAGATGGCCTTATAGGGAAGCACTTTGTGGTTAAGCCTGGCCCACCAAGCTCAATGCACAGTGACCCTACCCATCAGCTTTGCACCCTCCCCTAGGATTCCAGACACCGTGTATAATATGTGGCATTTCATAGGGTCTGCCAAGCGTCCAGTATCACCGAGGGTCTTTTGGCCGAGGTTCATGACTTGTCAGCAAGACTGACATACAATAAATGCTCTCGTCTTGATTACAGGCTGCCTGTGTTAGATAGTTGTATTTTATATGTAGCTTTCCTTTAAAAACTATTTGCTAATGGTGGTAGCAATTACTGTATATTTGTAATGAGCTCATTATTTATGGGTTATGTGTGATACTAGCAGCAGGATTATAGATAAAGGATCTCACTATAGCCAGAAGGTTTATTTTGTGCCATAAATCTAAGTCATAAACCTCAGTCATTTGTGTTTTTATACAGTGGGAGTATTGCGGGGACTTGTTTGAAGTCCCTTAAAGTTTCAATGTCGAATTTGATTACTTATTAAATCTCAGAATTTTGGATACTTCATCCAAGCTTGTGGGATTCTAGATTTTGTTGCCATGGGAACTGCAACACAGCTTCATGTAATGTGTGAGGCTGAGCTGGTGGCTGCTTGAGATTCATAACAGCAAAAGGCAAAGTGGAGCTTTTCAAGGAGACGCTGGTAGTATTGCATAACAGAAGCCAGATCAGTCCCTTAGGTTTGGGAATCCGAGTCCACACTTAATGGAATTCAACCATATTGTCAACTGCACAGAAACAACAGGGTTTACTGAAAATGTTTTTGGGGCTTCATTCATTCTGTTTAATGTGTTAAGATGAGTTCATCAATCTTCACAACAATACAATTTTCTATATGATAACAATTGTATCATAATACTGTGTACAAAGTAGTTCAACTAAAATACCCTAACTGAACAGGGAAAACATTTTGGGAAAAGGTGGACAGTTTTTGTTCTCAGTATTTTGCTATGTCAAAGCACCCTCTAGTAACGTACAAACTAAATTTCCATGACAATTCATGCCAAAATAGCAGTTCTTAATGGAACTTTTTGGAGCAGATGTAACAAGTGCATATAAATGTAAAATAACTATTTACAATAGACAAATTCAGCACCACCAATTACTGATAAGTGCCCTTCTAGGTAACTAAATTAGGAAAAAAACGGCAACCATTTAATTAAACTTACCAAGTACTGGAACCTGCAAGTTGAGTTGACAGGATATCAGACGTCGAGGTGAAATAGCGTTTAACATGGCCTACATTTAGCTCCTTTCAATGCAGCCGGCACTCGTGAACAAACTGGAGTCTGTTGCGATCGAATGCAACTTCAAAAGAGAAAACAGACAAGTGTCCTTCCTGCTCAAGGCTTTGCAGGACACCGTACGAGGCAAATAAATGAAGGACTGTCCTGCATAAGTCAAAACTTATGGCCACTCGATGTATAAAGAAAATTGCTCATTATAACTAAATATTTGGAATGCATGTTATGCTTGGAATTCAGCATTTATAGCAGAAAAAGGTATCTGCTTTTACTACTAATTTCACTTTTCAAGATGATCCATATAGTAAACTTGACTCAAAACCAGCTACAGTATGAGTGGATGTTACAATTTTCAGGGGTTCTCTTATGCTAGCATACAGCTACGGATTTGCAGAGCTCTTGTGGTTTTTGTCCAAATCTGCGTAGATGGGAAATTAAACTGCAGGTAGTTAGCAGTTGATTTAGAGACAGTTTGTATTGAGGTGGCTGTTAAGGAAGGCTGCTTTGGAGAGCTGTCATGCTGATTCTTAGGAAATGGCCTTCTTGACTTGACAGAATGTCAACCTTTTGTGCTGCTGCCATCAGCACATGGACCCTCCTGGCCGGCTGGCTAAACCCCATGATGTACCCAAACACACGGCAAGGGCAGGTGCCAGTCAAAGCTGCCAGCTTATGCCATGCCACTGCCTTTCTTGCTGTTGAAAGGTCTATTTAAAAGGCACCTCAGTGAGTCATACTGGGCGCAATGTATCACCAAGTTTGAGCTCTGTGGACCGCATCACCTGTTGGCCAACGCAGAGATGCAAAAGTGCGGATGGCTGATGAGAGGCTTGGATCGGTACCAAGCAGGATGTTGACATAAAGTGACAGCTGATTTATGCACACACGCAGTCATAGCAGGCCTGCGGTGTCACAAAGCCCCCGGGACAATCCCAGTATTTCTTAAAAACACAAAATTCCTCTGGAGGCGACCTTGTTGCAAAGTCAGGCTAAACAGTCTTTTGACAAAAGCAATGACTTGAAGGCAGGAAGTGTTGCATAACTACAGTGGATAGGCAAAAAAAAAAAGAAACACGCAAGGAAGCGATTTAGTTCCTGTCACACCTAAAGTAAATGTGAATTGAAACTGACATTGTTTGTGACACTTTTGTGTATGGATTATTATTCACATGAGGGTTGGTCAGGAAGGAGCCTGCCCTAGCTGTAGGCCAGTATTGGTGACCTTCTCAGAAGTCAAACTTTTATTGTACCCGCGCGGGGCTCAGGTTAGGATGCTACCGTGTTAAACAAACGTCACTTCTGAGAAATGCTGTTTGTCAGGATTGGACAATAGCTGCAGCTGACAGATCAACCTTCCTGGCAGCGCCGCGAGAGCACCTAATGAGTTGCCAGTTAGCATCTACTTTCTCCAAGGATCATAACTCAAGCAACAATGCCACGCGTCCAAGTGCACGGAACTGTAAAACATCTGAAAACAGACAGTGACAACAGACAGTGAAACTGACACTGAGCGACCCCCTTAATGGAATGGATTATGACGATTTGTATTCTAAGTACAGTATCTAGTAGCAAGGCTTGCCCTTTTGTCTCTTCTTGTGTTGTCACAGTGATGTGATGTGGAGACAGCTGCCATCATAAGGCCACATTTAAACTTGATCAGAGCATTGGGGAAGATATTGGAATAGTTTTTCCATTTTTGGCGTTGTGCATTGTTGGCGACCCTTCTCTACGACAAAGGTCACTTGGGTTTTATATTACAATAGCGCTTCCCTTGTATTGCCTTATTATATACAATGCAACGAGAAGTGTTTGCCTCTGTTTTTTCAACTAATCAAGCCAATTTCAGTGTCTGACAAAAGCAAGCAAAGTACATTAAACCCTTGCTACACTGCAGCGAATAGTGAAAATCTGTCAATAATTGAGTCCTCTGACAAAAAACTTCGAAATTGTAAATAGAGACACAATATGCTAGCAAAACTCTTAAAGTGCCAGTCAGCACTTTTATCATGTGCATTGGATGGATAGAATTGAGAATAGAGTTTGGATTAAAATTATAATCAGGTACGCTGTTTTCATGGACACCCACACATTTTTTTGACATACACAGATTCACCATACGTAGTGGGAATAGTATAGTATTGTTATTTATTCTTTTTACCACAAGGGTTTGTTGTTTAAAGATGGGCCAGATTTGGTTAAGAGTGAAGATAGTTTGAACCTATAGCATTTCCCCAGTTTCATGTTATGCAGCATTAAGATGAATTAGGTCGCTGCACTCCCAAATCGGTCTATTCCTTTGAGAGAAGCCATTTATGGCTCTAAAGTCCTCCATTTCCTTCATTCTTTGGATCTCTTTCTTTTTTTCCTGCAACACTGCCCAGTGGCCTTGTGACAACCCTCTACAATTAGCTCACGCTGCTACCTCCATCACAATCACATGACCAGCATGTTAGCACACGTAGATTACGGTGAACGAGCTTTATGAAAGCAACACTTTGGTATACAAAGGTGTGCTAACTTGTGTATTTTTCAGACTATAAGTCGCACCAAAAAAAGCACAATGAAGAGTGGCAGTAGCACGAACCAAAGTGTCACTAGTGTTTTTCATGCTAATGAAAATATGTTTTGCTTACATTTTCAGTTGGAGACAAAGTGCCTGCTGATATTCGTTTATGCTCAATCAAATCCACAACTTTGAGAGTGGACCAGTCCATTCTTACCGGTAAGTTGATAAACTACTTTGATCGAGCCATTTGTCGACAGAGGACTGAAAATGTGCATGTAAGCCTTCAGCTTCTTTTTTAGTTCACTGATATGATTAAATCTTTTAAAATTTAAAGGCAGCAGATTAATTGACTTGAGGCACTAATTTCCTCTATTAAACAATGAGCATGATCTAAAATGAAAACCTGTGTCTTAATAAAAACTGTGTTTGGCTTGCAGGAGAGTCCGTCTCTGTCATTAAACATACAGACCCGGTGCCTGACCCTTGTGCTGTCAATCAAGACAAGAAGAACATGCTATTCTCTGTAAGTTATTCAGTGCCAACCGTGAAAAAAATTCTTGACTGAATGTCAGTGTTCTGGGTCTCCGGTTTGAAACTCAATTCATCTGGGGGATGCTGGAGATGTTCAGGTTGAGTACAGTCTTCCCTCGATTATCGCGACTTCATTTTTCGCAAATTCACTTCTTCGTGATTTTTTCAAGTTCATAAAAATGTGAAAAGTCCATGCGGAAACTCGCAAGCGGAAGCCACTCCCCTCTCTTCTGCTGGCTACTAGAAAATTGTTACTTCTTTAGAAGTTCATAAAAATGTGAAAATCCATGCTGAAACTCGTAAGCGGAAGCCACTCTTGCTACTAGGACTCAGCACTGGGGGAAAAAGTTATAATAGGGGTGACCCTACTTCGCAATTTTTCGATTATCGCTGCCTTGTCTGGTCTACATTAACCACGATATTCGAGGGATTACTGTAATGTTCAATTAATCCATTCTTCTCAACAATTCTTCCTCATTCTTGAGCTTTGCCATTTTCTTTTTGGATATATAGTACTGTAATACACATATTTTCTTGAAAGTGGTCATGTTAGAAAGATGTAACAGAGTGATGGGATATACTATTTTTCCTCCCTGTATTACTCTGACTTTTGCTAAATTCACTTTGGCTAACAAACATCGGAATTAAAAAAACAAACAAAAAGTGATCCCATAAAGACCTGGGATTCACATATATGGACATCACATGTTGGGTAATGTGGGTCACAATATTTGACCGAATATTTCCAACTATTTCAGGGTACCAACATTGCGTCCGGGAAGGCTGTGGGTGTGGTGGTGGCCACCGGGGTTAACACAGAGATTGGTAAAATCCGTGATGAGATGGCAGCCACAGAGCAGGAGAAGACGCCCCTGCAACAGAAACTGGATGAGTTTGGCGAACAGCTTTCCAAGGTCATTTCCCTCATCTGCATTGCCGTGTGGATCATCAACATCGGCCACTTCAACGACCCCGTACACGGCGGTTCCTGGATCCGCGGCGCCGTGTACTACTTCAAAATCGCCGTGGCGCTAGCTGTGGCCGCCATCCCCGAAGGGTTGCCTGCCGTCATCACCACCTGTTTGGCTCTCGGGACCCGCCGCATGGCCAAGAAGAACGCCATTGTCCGCAGCTTGCCGTCCGTGGAGACTCTGGGTTGCACGTCTGTCATTTGTTCTGACAAGACGGGGACGTTGACTACCAATCAAATGTCCGTCTGCAGAGTAAGTCGTTATACACTTTGTAACTTGGTTTTTGGGGCGTCAGTGTTTTGCCCTCTGGTGTTTGTATAAGCCGCTCGCAGTTGCCTCACCGCGATGGCTTGCGAAAGTAGCACTTTGCAAATACTCTTCCCTTTGTGATCAGGGTTTTAAGCCACAAGGCAACATGCTGGCACTTGTCTTGCCTACATTAAACCGTCGGGTGACTCTCTTCTCTTATATAACTGACCTTGCGTCATCAATCTTGAAAAAGAGCCAAACAAACAGTGCTTCCGTTGTTTCTATGGGAAAAGCATCCAATGTCAAGATTGATTAATTATATTGTAAAACACTTTAGTTCCCTGCTCTGTAACCTACTTGAGCTTAAATGTGTTGATTAGAACTTCTTCTACTTCTTTGATCCCCCAAAAGTTGAATTTGTTAAATATCTACAAAGGCCTCCCTTGAAGTTATTCATAACTTTTACTATAACCTAACTGAAAACGAGACAAACTTACCAAGCATTTTCCGTGAGCATCTCTATTCAATACTCCTTGTGTGTGCTAACTTGTGTGTTTCCCAGTTGCCATGGTAGATGTGAACTAGTTTATGTTCATAATCAGTTTCTTGTCACCCTGGGGGTTTGTATATAACGTCTGTGTGAGCGGGAGAATAAAACATCTCCCTGTGTGATGCAGCTTTTGGCCTGTAGTTTCTTCAGGCTATTTCTTCTTCTATGCACCCCCTGCCATAAGGCAACGTGCATGTAAGGCAGAAAGCCACGATCTAAAGAAAATGTGAAAAACACAGGCTCAAAGAAGCGACTTCTGAGGTCCGCCGGGGATTTCTGTGGCTTCTACTGACACCTGCTGTGTCTCTGAAATCTGATTTTAGCAAATGTTAACGTGTGATTTTTGCCCTGCTAATGCAATCCTTTTAATTCCTAGATGTTCATTATCAACAAGGCAGATGGCGAGAACTGCTCTCTGTCCGAGTTTACCATCACAGGTTCTACTTACGCACCAGAAGGCGACGTGTAAGTAGTTGCTTTCCATTTGTGGTAGAGGCAGACAATTGGATGCCTAACTGTAATTATCCACAGATTCCAGGACGGTAAAAAAGTGAAACCCTCGCAGTATGATGCTCTGGTGGAACTGGCCACCATCTGTGCTCTGTGTAATGACTCGTCTCTGGACTTCAATGAGGTTTGCACTGCATCCAACACACCTTTTTCAGATGGTTTATACACACTGCTATTTTTAGTCGTTGTCACTGTGATCTGAAGTGTGTAATGGAATCTCTTCTTTGCAATTGCGGCACACTCGGTGCTTACACACACACACATATTGGCGGAAGGGAGACGTGAAGCAGACAATTGCTGTCTTTAACACTGTTTTATGGACTAAGTCGCACCATCCAATGAATGCACACTAAGGAGGATCATTAAAATATGAAATCCGTTTTAGGTGAAAGGAGTGTATGAAAAGGTGGGCGAAGCGACAGAGACTGCGCTGACCTGCCTAGTGGAGAAAATGAACGTCTTTGACACAGAAGTCGACAGAGTGTCCAAGATCGACAGAGCTAACGCCTGCAACTCCGTTGAGTGACACCAATTTCCTCCCTGTTCGTCTCGCGTGTCTAAAACAGATGTGCTCACCTTTATTTTCGGTTGGACTTCAGGTTATCAAACAGCTGATGAAGAAAGAGTGCACTCTGGAGTTCTCCAGAGACAGAAAGTCCATGTCGGTCTACTGCACACCCAATAAGTCCCGTTCTTCCTTGGGAAAAATGTTTGTCAAGGTATACTCGGACATCAACACGCAAATGACCAGCCTCGTCTTCTGCCACGGGACAGATATCCCATCCTCTTTTTCGCAGGGAGCACCGGAAGGCGTTATCGAGAGGTGCACCCACGTCAGAGTGGGTAACAGCAAAGTTCCACTGACCAAAAGTATCAAGGAAAAGATCATGTCAGTGATCCGCGAATATGGGACCGGTCGCGATACTCTGAGGTGTCTGGCTCTGGCCACACGAGACAGCCCGCCCAAGATGGAGGACATGATACTATCTGACCCCGGCAAATTCGCAATTTACGAGGTGACCGCTCGCTCTAGCCTTAGATTTATTTAAGAGCCACCCAGTACGAACGTTCTGGTCCCCATTTGTCCAGTCGGACCTGACCTTCGTCGGCTGCGTGGGCATGCTGGATCCTCCCAGACAAGAGGTGGCGGCTTCCATCAAGCTATGTCGCCAGGCTGGCATCCGCGTCATCATGATCACCGGGGACAACAAGGGCACGGCCGTGGCGATCTGCCGCCGAATCGGCATCTTCTCCGAGAACGACGATGTGGACCAAATGGCTTTCACCGGGAGAGAGTTTGACGACCTGGCGCCCGACAGCCAGCGTGAGGCTGTCATCACCGCGCGCTGCTTTGCACGTGTGGAGCCCTCACACAAGTCCAAGATCGTGGAGTTCCTGCAAGGATTTGACGAGATCACAGCTATGGTAGGTCATCTCTTATCCGATATCTAATCTGTGGAGTTACGCATCGTGAACGATCTGTAAACCAGCGTTGGGAGCAACAGGCGACGTGTGACTAGATTATTTTTGTGGACTGCTGGAATAAATACGTAATATTGATGCAAAGATCTCGTGTTCTACAGACCGGGGACGGCGTGAACGACGCCCCTGCCCTAAAGAAGGCCGAGATTGGCATCGCGATGGGCTCTGGCACCGCCGTGGCCAAGTCGGCCTCGGAGATGGTCCTCGCCGATGACAACTTCTCTTCTATTGTGGCCGCCGTTGAAGAAGGCCGCGCTATTTACAACAATATGAAGCAGTTTATCCGATACCTTATATCTTCCAATGTAGGGGAAGTCGTCTGGTAAGTTAGTAACTTCGTATTCCACCTTTTTGGAGTCTGTTAGTCAACGGTATTGATGTTGCACGTCTTTCCCGCCAGTATCTTTCTTACTGCGGCGCTGGGTTTTCCCGAAGCGCTGATCCCGGTTCAGTTGTTGTGGGTCAACCTGGTGACGGACGGTCTTCCCGCGACTGCGTTGGGCTTCAACCCCCCGGACCTGGACATCATGGAGAAGCCACCCCGCAACGCCAAAGAAGCGCTCATTTCCGGATGGCTCTTCTTTCGATATCTGGCGATTGGCGGTGAGGACTCGTCGGCGGGAGCTTTCCCCGGGATATTTAGGGAGACGCCAAAGCGTGAGCTTCTGACATCTCTGCTTCCAGGTTACGTCGGCGCTGCCACGGTGGGAGCCGCGGCTTGGTGGTTCACGGTCTCGGAAGACGGACCTCAGATCACCTTGTACCAGCTGGTAGGCGGAAGCGCTAATGCCGCCGGACACCTTTTTTGTTCTCGTGTGTCAAGTGATCTCTCCAACGTTTTAAAATGCATCCATTCCTAACCGTGGCGGGGAAGTAGAAGACAGATTCTATTATTACAGGAAGAAAATCTTAATTTTACGAGATTACAGTCGTTTCGTGGCTTATTTTTACATTAAAGTTGTGACATTACTGATTTTGATGGGATGGCAACCTAAATCTCAACTTTTGGTATTTGACAACGGGTAGAAAAACCAATTCATTGCGTGCCTTTCTCCGCAGAGTCACTTCCTCCAGTGCAGCGATGACAACCCGGACTTTGACGGCCTGGACTGCGAGGTGTTTGAGTCCCCGTACCCCATGACGATGGCCCTGTCGGTGCTCGTCACCATCGAGATGTGCAACGCCCTCAACAGGTAGAAAAGCTTTCCAGTGGCAACGTTTGCGCTCAATGAGCTCGCTTCTTATCGTTTGTCTTTTCAACAAAGTCTGTCGGAGAACCAGTCCCTGCTTCGAATGCCTCCTTGGGAGAACATTTGGCTTTTGGGGGCCATTTGCCTCTCCATGTCCCTCCACTTTCTAATTCTCTACGTGGAGCCTCTTCCAGTAAGTCTGAAACCTCATTTCCGAAATCGAGGACGTTCGTGCTTTAAAAATTTAACTACCGTATTTTCTCGCGTATACGCCGTATTTATCGCTAAAAAAAATGCTGACTGAATCAATGGTACGACTTATATGCGCACAAATTACAGTGACAAGGATGAAATGCCATAAAGCAAGAGAAATTTATTTTGAAAATAAACGGTATCTTGCATAAAACGTAAAAAAACCTCACTTGTGCCTGCCATTGCTCACTCGGGGCACAAACGAGCGCTACGCACACACTTACTGGTTGTACTGCTCACCTGACTTCTTTTTTTTAATTTGTCTACATGCAGGCAACACCCTTAAGGAATGTGCAATCCAGCAATCGATTTATACAATATGTCAGAATACCACGTGCAATGATTTTTCTGAAGATTTTCCCTTCAAAGTAACACATTTGTACTCCCGATTAAAACCATTTGTGAATCAGGGGGCGTCTTTTACAAGGGAAATTGTAAAATACAACAATTTTAAGGAAATTTTAAGGGTGCGGCTTATACGCGGGGGCGGCTAATATGCGAGAAAATATGGTATATGTATGTGGGAAAGTCTGAGCTTGAATAGAATTTGGACCTGGGAATGCCAGCCAACCAGTTAACCAAAAAGAGATAATTTTGCTAGTTTGGTTTGTATTTATTAAAGATTGAGACCTTTTTAAAAGATTCTTCAATTTTTTTTTATTTATTAAATGAAGATAATATTGAGTCTTGTGTGCACTAAACCTCACACGGACGTGCGTGGCTCCCTCCCTTTCTCCCCAGGTCATCTTCCAGATCACCCCCCTGGACGCCACCCAGTGGTTGATGGTGCTGAAAATCTCCATGCCGGTCATCCTGCTGGACGAGCTGCTCAAGTTTACGGCCAGGCACAACCTGGACTTGGGTAAACGGCCGGAGAAGGCGGCGGCGGCGGCCACGGCGGCGGGCCGCAAAGGGCGCCCTCTGTCCGCATGCGCCGAGGGCATCTCCTGGCCCTTCGTGGCCGTCTGCCTGCCTCTGGTGCTGTGGATCTACAGCGCCGACACTAACGTGGCTGCCGTGTTGTGGCCCTGACTGACCCACCCCCTCTCCCCGGCGGGCACCGGACTCGTATGCGCGCACATCTAACACAAACCTTACCGTCCGGTCAAAACTCCCACCACAGATGCGTTTTTTTTAAAGACATTTTTTTTAAGTAGCGCTTCTTTTGTTAGTATGTGTGTGTGTGTGGTTGGGTGGGTGTTTGCGGGGTCTTTGTTTGAGTGCCATGTTTTTATTTTGTCGTCGTTTTTATATTATTATACATCGTGTGTCGCTCGAAGGAGAAAATTGACACCATTTTTATAAAGAGTTTTTGGGGAGATTCGGAGACGGGAAGAATGCTAATTTCCAACCTAGTTGACTATTTCCTGCACAGCTACCTCATCGCTGTTCCGTAACCATTACCACTTTTTTTTTCTTCTCCTGTCTCCATGATTTGAAGCACCCAAAGCCTTCATAGTTTTTTTTTTTGAGGACATCCGTGCGCTTCATTTGTTGATTATTTAAACAAATAATATTTATAACATAGAGTATAATTGTGCACATACTGTACTTGAATATACTGTATACTTGGCACGAACGGCTCGCTTTTCATCCGCGGGAGCTCGTGGGACTCGGGGGAGGGTGTTTGTGTACATAACGTGCGGAAAGTAGTATCTCGACATTTTATGGTTGCTGTCAAAATATGTAAGTGCTTTTTTTTCGCCACTGAGTGCCGTTGGGCTTTTCCGTCAAGGCCTTCCTAAATTTTGCCTGCAGAGTGAGTCCACTTTTGACCCGCATGACAGTAACCGCTTGCCCTTTTTTGTGCCGTGTCTTGTACAGCAATACATAGTAATGACGGTACTCCGGCTGAAGACGTTAAATTATTTTGTCGTATAGGCGGATCGCTGACACACCCTAAAAAAGGCCAGTATCCCTTTTTACATGATACTATTATGGAAAGGTGTAAAATTGTCATGTGAAAATGTGATGATGATCAACCACTCTCATGAGGTATCTCGTTTTTACATATTTTTTTCTATACATGATACTTATGAGGATTTTACATGACACAATCAAATATATAAATGAAATAATTCATCACGCTGTACGTATCACATTTTGTTATAATCACATATTTATGACTCTTGCATCATAATGAGCTCATATTTACAAGATCACATTTTTATGTGAGAATCGTCCAATTTTGACGAGATATTTAAAAATATGGGGGGCGGCCCAGTGGATAAGTGGTTAGCGCGTCGGCCCCAGTGGAAGACCTGGGTCCAAATCCAGGTCGGTCCACCTGTGTGGAGTTTGCTCCAGCACCCTCCCCACGAGGATAAAGCGGTTCAGAAAATGAGATGAGATTTAAAAATAGGATCATAATCATGTTTTCATGCTAAAATATTAGACAAATGTGGGAAAACTCATTTAAATACATGATCGTGCTTCATCACTCATTAAAACATAATTATGATCACTGATTTTTACAATATATGGCATTATTAAACTATTGCCTTTTGACGTGATGATTGTTTTTTATCACGTAAAAGTGTGATGATTGACATGTTTACGCCAAACGGTTACATTTTAGATTTTATCCATGATAATGATCATTTTCAGCTTTTTCTCTGATAATGTTCATGTACATTCAAACATGATAGTATCATGTAAAAAAAAATCATTGTTTTTACCTGATGGTCAACTTTTTGGGGGTGTGAAAGAACTACGCGTCCATAGTTTTCAGCTCCTTAACTACAAATTATAGTTCTGCACTTAACTTGCCTGTATATAAAACTCATTGTAAACGCTTATAAGAGGACACCATTACTGGCAACCTGATTTAATAGGCCACTTTTTTTTCTTCTCTTCCCAGCAAAGGCCGTATAAGCAGGGGGGAGTCGTCTCCGAATCACTTGGCTTTGTTTTTTTCCTTCTTTTTTTTCTTTTTGTCGTGCGTTTGCGGCAGCACTTCCAGTCGAAGAGCTGCATGACGGAAAAGTGAAGACAAGACTTGTTTTGACAAAACGGCCATAAACCCAAGTACTCAATCATCGCTCCTTTTACCTGAAGATCCTATTTCTCTCATGTACATTCATCCATTCATTCGGTGCATGTTTGCCACGGCTGCTGATTTGTGTCATAGACAATGTCAAGAAAGCGCTTCAAGGTTAGTCACCTGATCAAGTGTTCCATAAGCTGCAAGGGGTTGATTTGTTTTTTTTTTCCTAAGGAAATGCTTTGATGGGATGATCATGTAGGAATTTAGAGCGGATGTAGTGACGTTCTGTTCCGTGCCTAGTTTGTCGGATTGTTCGTTATGTCACATGGACGTTGAATTCAGGTGAATAAAATGACATTTACTAAGTGCTCTACTACCAGTGTCTGTGAGCCTCACGGAATCTGGACTGCATTCACAAGCGCAAGCGTTTCAAGTTTAATGATGCCTTTAAAAAATATTTACAAAATACAATATAAACAGTTTGAACGTTTAGCAATGCGATAGAAAACAGGCTTATTTTCTAGACAACATCAAAACAAAGATAGTCAAACAAACGGTGCCTCTTTTCAACATTTTACTGTCAATTTCAATGAGCTAGTGGTAAGGCGTCCAATCCATTTTAACCGGCATTCAATCGCCGACTCCCGTTCCAAATGAATTGGACACCAATGTGTTGCTCTAGTAAATCACCAATTGAAAAAAACAGGGTGACCCTAAAAAAAGATTGAACATTTTGAAGAAAAAATTCGTACAGGGAGACACCATTAAAGAAAAACATGACAATTCCATCATTCTCTTAAATGGCGTTTTTTAAGTTTTCACTCATTAGGAATAAACTACTAGTCTTTCATCATTCTGGGTTTTATTGTTAAACAGTTTTTGCTTTTCTATCACCCTGTACTCGTCCCTCAGTCTGCCATAAAGCCAATTTCCGTGCCGAACCTCCCGCTGACAATTAAACACTGATTAATAGGTTGCAACTTTTTCAGGTCAAAACAAAGAATGAGCGAGGAAAAATTGCAAACGCTGAGGTCAATTTGCCATTAAGGCTTGAGGCGATTGGGATTGGATCCCTCTGAACAAGCGTGACCAGGGCGGTCCTTAAAAGACCCCGCCTCCCCCTGGCCCCGGCTACTGCATTCCGAACCACTGTTCCTGGTCAGCCCACTGAGCGGCCTCGCTGTCGCTACCCTCCAGGTCGCCGTCTTCGCCGCTGCCCTCCATGTCGTCGCCGTCCAGCTCCACGGTGGCGTCCGTGGGACTCTCTTCCTTCTCCATCTTCTGCATGCCTTCTAAGGACTTCTGATCATTGGGGTCCAGACTGGTGGGAGAATATAAAAGCGACACGCTAGCGTTTTTAAAATGCGCTTTCAAACCGAAACCCGCGAATCTGTCCTGATTTTGCTCACCTGAGCGCAATGCTGTACTGATCCATAGCCTCTTGGTAGTCGTTAACGGCCACCAGGAAATCTCCCAGCATCCTGTGCAGCATGCAGTCGCTCTGATTGGCCAGGGCGTTCCGAAGCAGCGCGATTCCTTCCTCGTGTTTCTGCTCGCGACCTTTGCCAAATTGGACACTCGTCACAAACTAGACAACAATCCGACACGGGGAGTCCTCGTGGTCACCGTGCCTTCAAACTTACTCAGTAGCTCCGCCTTTTTGACCACCGCCTTGGTGTAGTCGGGCCTCTGTGCTAACGCTTTGTCCAGCAACGTTTTAGCTTTCTCCTGCGTCACGGGGTCCTCCAGGCACACGGTGGCCAGAATGGTCAGCGTTTGCGCATTGGCCCCCAGCGTCTTGTAGATGTTATTGGCCATCCCCATCGCCTCTCTGATCCCATTGGACGCCAGGTAGCAGTCAATCAGACCTGCGATCGGGCGCCATTTTAACCACCGAGGCGACCGAGGCGGGAAGGCCGACGATGTACCTTCGTAGCAGTCGAGGCGACAGGGCGCCAAGCGCATGGCCTCCCGAAAATGGATGATGGCTTCCTGGATGCGGCCCATGTTTCTCAACGCCGCCCCCTTCAGGAGGAGCGCCTGCACGCTGTTGCTGTTCAACTGTATGGCCTTGGCGCCCAAGTACAGAGCTCTGGAGTAACGCTTGCTGTAGAAGCTGTGACAACTGAACCGCAGGCGTTTAGGTCAGCGGAAAAATACAAGATGGCTGGTGCTTTCTCAGATCGCACGCACACTCACCCAGAAATCACCCAAGGTTCGGCGTGTTGGTCGGAGATATTGAACAGTCGTCCGCCTAGGACCTCCACGTCCTCCAGGTGTCCCTCTCGGGCCCAAAGGTAGCCGTATACATCCATTCCTAACCGTGGGTAAAAAGCACAAATGTTCCTTTTCAGACGGGACTCGGTTGGACAGCGCCCCGATTGTTGTTCTCTGTACCCTTGATGAGATACGGGTCCAACATCTGGGCTTGTTCAAATTTGAGGATGGCGTTCTTGGTGTCTCCGGCTCTGAAGTAGACATCTGCCAGGCTCACCAGGAGGTCCACGTTGTCCCGCAACAGAGACTTCTTCTCTAAAGAACTGACGGGAAATCCGGCAGCGATCGGAGGACCACCAGTGGTAAGTTTTAACGTTGGCTATGCGCAACAGCGTCTCGGCATTAGCTCTCCTTCCGAAACGTATCCAACCACAGTCACTTACCAGATGGTATTAATGGCCCTTTGATTGTCCCCCGCATGTATAAAAGCGTACGCCTTTATCCAAACAGAGAGCCAATCCAGGTTGGGGACACTCTGGATAACATCCATGGTCATGGACGCCACTTCAGCTCCTTTGACTGATAAAGAGAGAAGTCCTGCAGAGAGATTTGGACGCATGAAATTTGACGTTTGACGTTTTACGTTGCGGAATTCGTACCAATAATTGCGTCCAAAGCTAGGGGGCACTGTCGGAGGACTTCTTTGTAGCTGGTCACCGCAGAACGTTCCTGGCCAGCTTTCTTGTACAGGTTGGCAAGCATCATGTTGATCTTTGACAAAAGGAAACAGACCAGATTCTGTACTAGAACCCTGTTTGGCATCCTTCAGTTAGATAGAATTCTAGCAGAATATGATTGTGACCTAACAAAAATCAAATGCCTTATATATATAAATTAAAAGACCTACCTTAGGAGTCCTCTGACGAGAAGGAATCCCATCAAGCACTGCGATGGCATCTTTTTCCAGTTTCAAAATAGTGTAGCATTCGGCGATTTTGTACTTTACTTCAATCTCTGAAGGAAGACTCTGAAAAACAACATATAGGGTTTAAGTCAATGGTGGACTTGCAAACAAACGCAGTGCAAATTCATGCGAGAGAATTCAACGCTTTGCTGTCACACGCTTTACTTTATGCAACATTCGCGACGGGTTATACTCGTACCTGAAGGTTGGCCGCAGCTCCGCCAGCCGAAGTTCGAACCTTGGATGTTTTGCTCAGCACCTTTTTCTGTTGCAGTGCCATGCTGTATTTACAGGCAGCGTTGCGATACTCTTTATCGTGGAAGATGGCATCGGCATGGTAAACCAACAGTTGGTACTTTTGAGCAGGCGAAAATAGCTCTCTAGAAACAGAAACAATAGAGAAAAAACACAATGGTCAAAGATTGTTTCTTTACTATTTCATGAAGGTCAACAGTCTTGACAGAGAAAAAAATCGTTTTATTTGATTAAATGATTGAGTATGATAAAATTATGAGTATCCACTGGTTATACAATGTCCTTTTGAAGTACCATAGTAGTACAAAAAAGACAGATCTAAGTCACCTTGCTGCGCCATAAGACAAGTTGGTGTAAAAAAAGTAACATTTACTGTGCACATATGCACTTCGTAATTTGTAATGGTCATTATTAAATGAACGTAAAAGAAATTCAGCTATATTATGTCAAGTTATGTGGGAAAAATGTATACGCAGTGCTCGCATTGAGTCGTAATATAACACGTATAATAATATAATCATCTTGTGTCAACATGTTATATTAATACCATATAGGCAATGTGTCTAGTCAAGCAAAGATCGATGCATTAAAATTGAGGAAACGAAAATCGAAATGTGATGTTTTGCACATCAGCAATTAGACGGATCCTGTGTGGATATGATATACTTACGGATTGTTATTACTCATCGTCAACAACAAGCTGCTCATTATCCGGACGTTGGAGTGGAGACCGGCGGCGGCCATATCGCGTACATAATCTACTACGTTCATTTTTCTTGTAAAATATAAAGCTGGATTTGGACCGAGAGATTGCGTTTTAAAGTTTTAGCTTCTAACAAGCTAATGCTAACCTGCTAGCGGAGTTTTGCTGTATTAAATATGGCGCCCGATGACCACTTGGCGGAGTATGCGCAGTTTAGATAGCAAAACTACGGCAATTAGAAAGGGAAAAACGTATCAGTTGCATACACTACACAGACTTGTTTGTATTTATGGAAACATTTATTAGGGATTCATGTAAATTTTAACCGGTTGATTCACAACACGGGTCAAAAGTGATGTAGCTGAATTTTTATGTACTATATCCGTGCAATAACCAGTAAATCATCCAAGGTATTGCTCAAAAGGTTGTTTTTAAGCACAAATGATTGTCATGTATTCTCCATTTCGTTACATAAAAAGCGTGAGGATTGCAAAAAGTCACTAAAATTAGCAGCCAATAACACGGACGTGAAGGAATACAGTCAGAAGCTGTCAATCACGCGTACGCATGCGCAGTTCAGCCTCCAAACCAGCAGCTGAAGCTTGTGTCAAAACACAAGAGGGAAATCGGCAGGCAAGCAGGACGCATCGCAGCGAATCTGGGCGAGCTTTCATTTCGCTGGGAGTATTTCTAAAACCACATTTTCCAATCACGTGCACATACCATGACCGAACAATCAGCGTTGCTTCTCCGAAAACAACTTGCAGGTAAAATGAAATTCACTCTGTCCGGGGGGAAATAATCCAATGTAAAGTTTACGTAGCTAGCTGCTAACGTAGCCACTTGAAGCTAGCGCGTCAAAACAGAAACGTCCACTTAACATGGTGCTAACGCGCAGTCAGAACTTCTGACTTCTGGCGATAATACGGAATTCACAGACCGTACAACTGGGCATAAATAACACCCTAAGAACACATAACAGAAATCCAACATTCCCTTGCTAACGCGCTAGCGAGTTCGTCACTAGTTAGCTGACAGAACAAAGGAATTATCAATACAGGGACCATCAGCTTTTAATGGCGTTTACATAAGAGTATCGATGTTCAAATCAGTGTTCAATAGACACAGAACATTTCTAGATGTGATATTTTAGCTGTGTTCAATGGCTAACGAACTTGTTATTTCTTTGCGTTATTCTATTCATTGTTGCGAGTTTTGCTTTCTGTGGACAATCGCAGGTCGTTGTTGCTGACTCTAAATTGCAAACTAATTGTTGTCCAGGTGGCATTCTCTGACAACAGCTATGGACAGAAAGACAGACAGCATTCATCGCGCTGCCCCCACAAATGCGAGCCCCCCACTCATCGAGGAAGATGCAGCACAGACACACGATGCGAAATAACATCGCAAAGTCTATTGACATTTTAGAAAAGGAAAAATGGGAAGTCACTTTTTCCCACCCCCTAAATTTCACTTGGTGTTTTCCCACGAGACGTCAGAAATCAAATAAGCGCAACATTAAGCAATTCAAGCTGGAGAAAAATAGCTGTCTCGTCGTTCGTTTTTGGAGGCGAGCTTGTGCATTTAATAATTCATGGATAGAAAAAGTCATTTTTTGCTTTGAGTTATCATTTTGGTTTAGGGCTGCACCCAGCATGACCTTTGTGAGGATACTGACGATGAATGAATTGCTGAATTTATGAACGTCTATATACTGGTAGTATATAAAAAAAATCTAATCCTGGGCATGGAGGAAACTTTTTGTGTGGCTATAATCTTGGGATAGAAAAGACATTTGGTGTTTTTCCCCCTCTCGATATATTTTGTGAACTTGAATCTTCATGAAAAAACAATAATCAGCCTAAAATAATAATGCGCAAACACTCACCTGTATATTTTGGTTGGACATACGTTACCCTCACACTGTAATCTTCTCTTTTTAAGGAAGCTTTCTTTTGTCCAGTTTCAGAAATGTGTGAGTCGAGGGACATAACTTGTGTTTTTGTTGTAATTGCTCATTTAAAACATTCATGTCACTCTTATTTTTCAGAGCTCAACAAGAACCCTGTGGAGGGCTTTTCGGCAGGTCTCATAGATGATGACGATATTTATAAATGGGAAGTGGTGATCATCGGCCCCCAAGACACCCTTTTGTAAGTTAGCTCGCTTTCTTTATTTAAATGTTTCTTATGGCAGTGTCTTATAACTCCCAGCCCAATCACAGAACAAATGTAAAAGAAGGAAATTGACATTGAATGCAGCCATCAACGACGGCAATAGACGTCCAATCCATTTCAACTGGAATGGAATGAAAGCACTCGAATGCCCCTCACAGTACAAATGGATTGGACATATATATTGCTGTCAATGGCAATCAAACGGTTAAGTGTCATTCAGTAAATTATGTCGCTTGTGATGCAAACCTGACACTATTTACCAATTTCGTCATACACAGCTGGGTATGATGACAATTAGGCTTTTGTCGAGTCAATGATGATGACAAAGCCTAGGTCCGATTATTATTTAAAATGTCAGACTTTGGGATTGCGATCCTTCATGACATCTTTCCTAAATTATTGATTGACATTCATGACGCTGTCATACGGCACATTCTAATAAAGTGTTATTTTTTCCACCAGTTGTCCAACCCTTTAACTTTGACATCTTCTCTATTGCAGTGAAGGAGGGTTTTTTAAAGCATATTTAACGTTCCCATACGATTATCCTCTTCGGCCTCCAAAGATGAAGTTCATAACCGAAATCTGGCACCCGAACGGTAAATGCACCCAAATCACAAAACTGCACTAGCCTTTAATCACATGGGGCCTCTTTCCATAAACTATTGTTTAGTGATACTCAAAAAGAATGTTCACTTTCATTGTTACACTACATCAAATGACAGATCCACCATACAATCCTCATTCAGATATTTTGTTAGGCAAACTATGAATTGACTTAGTCCCCCAAGTTCAGAAAATTGTTTTATTGCGTGTACCCAGTTGCGAAAAATGGGGATGTGTGCATTTCCATCCTGCACGAGCCTGGTGAGGACAAGTTTGGTTATGAGAAGCCCGAAGAGCGCTGGCTGCCAATCCACACAGTTGAGACAATCATGATTAGTGTCATCTCCATGTTGGCGGACCCCAACAGCGATTCACCGGCTAACGTAGACGCTGCTGTGAGTTGAAATGTGGACCGAGGACTTTGTCTCGATTCGTCCTTGTGACGTCGACGAGGGCGAGGTCACTAAAAACCAAGTCTCTTTCACAGAAAGAGTGGAGGGAGGACCCCAACGGCGAATTTAAGCGGAAAGTGGCTCGTTGCGTAAGAAAAAGTCAAGAGATGGCCTTTGACTAGAGCGTATAGTGAATTCCAGGGTGAGTATTTAAGTCGTCACTTTTTAAACTTATTAAAAATATATATTATCATTGTAATTAAAGAAATAATTTGTGAGAATGCCTTCAACAATTCAAATCTATGATCATGCCACACTTCAAGTTTTGCAGAAATGCTAAGATGACTCTTGGTAGTTTTTCATAATTGGCTTTATCGGCTCAACCCTGACTCTGAAAAATAGAGGTTTTGAGGATAATAAGTCCTTTGCAGATTTTCACATTTTTATGAACTTAAAAAAAAGAACATTTTTAAAAATAATTAATAATGGAGGGAAGAGACATACGGTGTTTTTCTTTAAAAACTCCCAAATTCAGCGACTTGCATTGGAAAGTTTTGCGTTATAATGTAAAAAAATATATATATAGTTATAGTCTACCAATCAATTTTTTATGTATACAATACTTATGTTCGTTATTTCTAATCACTTGTGCAATGTTACTTCAGCATGGAATTAATCTTCTCCTTTTTAGGAAATGCCTCCAGAGGGAAACGTTCCGACTTTTGTGCCCTTCGTTTTGCAAGATAAAAGGAATTTTTTCAACTTGGCTTCTGCGAGCGGTTGTCACATGTCACGAGAAGAGCAAATTTCAGAACACTACCAGCGAAATTCACTTCCTTCCTTCCTGGAATTGTATATTTAATTTTATTTATTTTGGAAAACTAATGATGTAAAATATGTCACTACTGTAAATTAACTTGCTTTTTTATCTGCTGCTGAACAGTTTCTACTTTATACTACCAGGTTTCTTATGCAATTTAGTGGTCAAGAGTGAGTCGAACAAATGAAAGCCTTGACATCATCCCGTCTTCAATTTCATACATCACACGTCAGTCCGTCATACCTGTCAATCGATGTGATTTTCCAACGGTCATTCACTCAACGTTGCCTTTTACGGGCTTCGCTTCGTCACCGCTTATTTTTCAGAAACGGAAAGCCCGGGCGATTTTACGCCCACGAAACGGCAACCCGCATCCGCTATCTGCGCTAAGGTGTAGCAACGACTCCATCGTGCATGATCCCATCAAACTCTCGCGTCTCGTGGCTATTTGTCGTCGGCGACGGAATGGCCAAGCCACGAGCCTCTCGTGTATTGACTTGCACACACACGCATGGCTAACGTTAACAGTAGGTTTGTGCCAACTTCTCAGGATTCGATTTTAATGTTGCAATTAGCGCCCGGGTGGGAAGACTTTGTCCGCTGCCACAACCAAAAAACGGGTGTGTGAGGAGAAAAGTCTGCAAGCTGTGATCATTCTGGGTGTGGAGTGTGTACTGCTGTGGCATCTGAATTTACCTCAATGTTGTTGTTGAGTTCTCGATGTGGGGATGCTTTGGGGGGGCTTTGTTGTAGAACTGGACTAGCTGTCAGTATGTTGTTGCACATTGGGATGTCTCTGTAGGTCATAAGTTTCACTTTTTGTTTTGGGTGCAGATGCTAAGGACGATAGGTAGGTTGAAAGGTCAGTTTCATTTTTTAATTTTTTTTTAATTGTTCCTGGTACACATTTAGCCATCATGTATCACAATAACTTCCCGATCTTTTTTTTTTTAACGTAGTGTTGACACGTAAAGAATTTGAAGACACAATCCTGCATATACTTTTACATCAAAGAGAGTACACTGGTCAGAAAATACGTCATTTATCAAGATTTGACTTGGTAATGATTACGTCATGCCATCTTTCGCGATACTGACTGATCACAAAAGAAACCATTTTTTGGCGCATGCAATCAAGAGTTGAATAAGTTAAGGATACTATTTACAATGTACAATCCTGGGCAAATGTTATGTATAGTCTTTAGTAGACATGTGGAAACTTGATCACGTCAATGCTGTCAACGATTTACGTCAGAATTTTCTACCATGACCTTCTGACCGGTGTTCACTGTATTTGCACCGATTCGGTGCATTTTTCAAACTTCATTAAGCAATACACTCTGAAAATGGTGTCTGTCCGGGTAATCTTGCCTATTCTACTACAATGTTGCCACCAGTTTTGTTTTCCATTTTGTTTCAGCGCAATGTATATTGGACATGATGCTCAATAAAGTGTATAAAATAAGTAGCTTTTTGTATCTGTATGTATTTTTTTTGTTTTTTGTATCAATCCATTTTGACTGGTAGAGATCTCTGCCAGCCCTCCCAGTCAAAATCGATTGGCTGTCTTCCACTGTCAAAGTTGAGCAATGAATTAAAATGTATGGGGTAAAAAAAACACCTTGTGGTTGAGAGCCATAACTAAAGATATTCCTCTTTTTTTAATTTATATTGTTTTTAACTTTTTATTAATTCATAACATTGAAAAAAACATAGTTAGTCATTGAAACATAACCAAAGTATGTGTTTTTATTCATTATGATTCCATTCTTAGTAACATTGCAAGCATTTATTAAAAAACTAAATATATATATATATATATATTTATTTAAAATATGTAATATCTATGAACACATGAGGCACGTTTCTTTTTAAATGACACAAATACTCAATCTTTCAAAAGAAAAAAATGCTGACGAGAGTTGAACCCAGGTGTAGGCCTAAGCTAATTAATTGGACGTTCCATTCAGTGCTAGCTTGACTTCCACCGATAGTTAGCATCCCTTCATTCGCTCAAAATGAACTGTGCTCTTGAAGGAAACTGCATAAAAGGTAAACAAAAAATAACAATGCCAAGTGCATTTCAAACTACACTTGCCAAAGCCGCGTTTTCTCGCGTATTTTAATTGAAAAAGTAGCTACTCGTGTCTATAATATTGTGCTAGCTGTTGTGCTAGCGACTCACAGGTTAGCAAGGGAAAACGTTTTAATTCGAGTATCTTACTTTGCTGTTGTAGAGTTAACTAGTACGTTATACATGAAACTTCTTATTAAAATATCTGACTGCGAATATTTTCAGCTTTTGGAAAGGCTATTCATGCACTTTCGAGGATTGGAGATGAGCTGTGGTTCGATCCCACAGTCAAAGGGGTGAGCTGGTCTTCATAATAATAGCTGTTTTCCACTGTTATTTTCCTCCATGTATGTATTAACGTTTCACTTTCGAATGGTTACAGTTGGCCCTGAGGTCAGTGAATTCGTCTGAGACCGCATATGCCTGCTTCTCCTTCTCGCCAATGTTCTTCCACAACTACAGCTTGGCATCAGACCAGGCCACTAAACCCATTCGATGCAAGCTACCCATGAAGGTCGGTATCATATCTCAACTTTACGAGAAAACAAATATATATCGCTCCAAGACTTTTTCAATTTGCTTTTCAGTCTTTGCTGCCACTTTTTCGAACTTCTATTACCAACGAGCGAAATGTGGAGCGTTGTCAAATATCTGTGGACAATCCAAATGACAGAGTCATGGTTCAGTTTTTCTGTCGGCACGGTAGGATAGCGTCTCTTCTACAGCGACAGTACAAAATATAACCACGCGGTGGCGGTGTTTGTACATTGCATGATTTAACTCCGCCCACATCCTATCTAGGTATCACAAAAACCCACAACCTGTGTTACCAGGAGAGCTCTCCTCTGCAGGCTGTGTTTGATTCCCATTTCTGTCCTAATGTACTCAAAGGACCAGCCAGGCAAGTATTCCTCCCTTCTATGTACAGTCTTCAATTTAGCAACAATAGATTTTTTAAATTAAAAAAAACAAACAAAAGGGAATTAAAATAAATGTCATGTAACATTTATTTACTAATAATATATAAATGCCATGGAAAACGAAATATGTCCAATTGTTTTAAACTGGGAGGACGGGTTGAGAATGTTCCAGTGCTATAAAGGCAGCCAATGGCTTAAAGGAGTGTTACGAAATATGGTTTTGGACAATTTAATGGCATGCTCTTTAGCGTCAACAGCAATGTTAAACCCAATTTCGCTTTCTTATTAAGCCACAGAAAAAAAATAAAAAAAATATTCTGCTGTTCTGTGCAGACTTCTTGCGAATATGGTGATGCATTTTCAAAGATCTCAGGAGGAAGTCACCCTATCAATATCTCCTCTGCGAGTTAGTTTGAGGAATTTCAGTGAAGGAAGAAATGGTGAGCTTAAGTTACATTCTATCTTCAGCTCTCAATCGCTCATATTTGAAAATAATCCCTTTTTTATACGCTAATATGATGGCTCAGATGTACTTAGAAGCGTGTCGTTATCTGTCACAGAGCACGTGAAGATGTACACCGAGATGTCCTTACACCCCGACGAATTTGACTTTTTTCAGTCTGGGGGCGACTCGGCCATAACCTTCTGCCTGAGGGAGCTGAAGGTAATTAATTGTGTCTGTTTTTTGATAGCGCGTCACATAAAAGTAGGAACGTTGCTTGTCGGTGGGGTATTTCCATGTGCTAATGTGGACTCTTGCACTTTTCTTTGCACTCCTTATATGTAGCGTCACGCCTTAAATGCTATAACACAGTGTATTTCTGTCATTTGAAGGCTTTGCTGTCCTTTGCGGAGTCGCTCAGTCTAATGATCTCTCTCCAATTTGGTGCTGCAGGAAAGTGAGTCTCAAGGACACTATGCTCCCACTAAGAATCCAAATATCATTTTCAAAACGGTGGCAGTGGCAGTGATAGCAAACGGAACAGCATAGATTATGATATGTTATTTATTTTGCCATAGGAAGGACTATGAACATGACCAGCTTGTCATTTCTGTCTGTTGTAGGCCTCTGTGCTTGTCTGTAGAGGACACCGTCCTGGAGGCCACTGTGGTGCTGGCTAGTTTGAATGACTATGACAGCAGAGGACCACCCCTACCGACAAAGACCCTAGAACCAACGATGTCTCGGTACGGCGCACTCACTTTGCAACATCGGTGAAACTCCCAGAGATACCACCCTGGCCGTGGCAAAGTCCCGTACGGTCTGGGTTTGGCATGAATGCGAATTAGCTAGTTTAATTGACTCTTCCCACCTGAGCCTCTCTTCTGGCACTGAGTCATGCCGCTTGGCTTTCACTGGCTGCTTTTAGAATCTCACGTGGGTGTACTGTTACAGCCAGACTTGAATCTGTGACGGAAAAGTAGGACACTTTGGAGAGTGTAAGGTTCATAAACTGATGAGCACAGGCTGGATTTGAACTTTTATTCCTTGGTGAGGACCCTTTTGTTGTTAAGTGGCATCCGATCTTTTATGCCTCGCTTCTCTTTTGTGTTTTGCAGATGTACAGATGCTACAGCCAGAGACAACCTTTCCAGTGAAAGAGCTGACATGGAGGTGGTCCCATCCAGCCAGGGCAGCCCCACCGGCCCTCCAGAATCTCTTTTGCTGCTTTATAATAGCAAACATCTCCAAGTTAGCACCGCTGATGTGACCAGTAGTAGTCCTGCTTCCTCCATGGTAAACCTTCCAAACAGGACATTTTCAATATTCGGCATATTTTACCTCTCAATTATAATGGCACACGTATTGATTGGTAGTTTATGGTAACGTGTGCAGTGATTAGAACATAGTTGTGGAGGAAAAACAGTTAATTGTTTTTTTATAGTCCTACCATTTTGCTCCCAAAGATCTGTTCCCTCCTGTTTCGAGCTTCGTCATCAGAGCGCGATGATGAGAACTGCGCCGCCTCTGTTCTGGCTTGTGACAGTGAAGTGGAGGAGGATGAAGACCCGGGGGGAATCGCCGAATTATCAAGTCCCCAAATTTGAAAACTCTTTCATACAAGTATTTGTTACATTTAATGATTTTCTTAGTGTGTTATTAACAGCCCTGACAAATCATCCCATTGAATCCATACAAGGATTTATTCATGACCTTTACTTGGATTATCACCTCATTCAAGTGAAATGTTTAATGATAGTGTATGTATCTGGAATCACATCAATCATATGTCACAAAATAATAAATACTATCATCTTTATTTAAATAGCGTACAGCAGATCAGCATTGACGTGTACATCTAAAAATATTCCATAATTTGTTTAGAGGAGGGAAATGATGTTCTTCTGGGCGCAAAGTGTTAATGCTAGCCATTTCATCCAAAAGAGACTTGCTTGATCATGGCGAGGCTACTAAGATTGCCCCACAGACATGCTAGAATGCTTCAAAGTAGTATAGTTGGAATTGCTTTACTTTAATCTCCCTTTGTCTTTTTAGTGCAATCTTGTAAAGTGTCATTTTAGCTGATGGCTTCATAACTGCTGGATGAAAAGAACATTTGACCATGTAGAACATGGCTATTTGCAATTTGAGGCTTGGATTTGCCAGTATCGTCATTTGATACAAGGCACGTCATTAACACACTACACAAAAAATGGACTTAAAAGTGCAGTAAATTCATAATGCGAAATAAGTAACAATGTAAAATGGAAAGGTAGCCGATTACGATGTTTTACGTTCAATTAAAGTCAACAAACTGCTCCGACAACATAGAAAAATATACTTGCGCTTTCCCATTTGCTTTTTCAGCTTTGTGCGTTTAGTTTTTGTCCGTATGGCGCCTTCAGCTTTTCCTTCCATTGCATACACATTGATCACAATTCCTCATGAAACCACATGTCACGATCACGCAGAAGTAAGATTAAAGGGAGGCCATCTGTTTGATGGAATAGACTTGCATGAGCCTTGTGGTATTTAAAATGATGCCTTCATGAAATCAGATTGTTTTGAGGGTTTTTCTTAAAAAATACAACACATTATAAAACATCTCCCTGCATCCATATACAAAATTTACCAATAACCACTGTTAAAAAACAACCTACTAACTTTTTTTTATCCAGCCACAAGGGCGACCCATCCTGCGTGAGCGCCTTTCCCTACACAAGAGGTAAAGAGATGTTGGCTGCTCCAAGAATTCATCTGAGGGGACACATCTTGTTTGCCCCAAACCCTCCAAAAAAAGCTTCATCCTGCAACCTCTTCCATGCCAGGTATGTTCGTTACCCAGGGATCTCTGCAAATTGCTGCTTTTTAGAGCCTCCTGCAGCTTTTACATCCACCTGATTATTTGAGGTTTGGGGTCAAGTACAAGTGTGGCATGCAGGCAGGAGAAAAAAAATAAAATACAACAATTGATGTGATCCTCAGCCATTCATCCTGTCCAGCAGGAGTCAGAGCAGTCCATCCGGCCACAGTCCAGACCTTAGTCAGTATATTCTGCTACTATGGACAACAGCACTGTGATGTCATCAGGCTTCCCTCCTGGAAATAAAATAAATATATTTTAAGTTTGTCCTATGGGTCAGCAGAAACAGCTAGCTAAACAGCTACTAACTTCTATTTTAGTATCTAACATTAGTACACCAACGTGAGCATTCATGCCTTTTTTTCCATTTACCTATTGTTGAAATTAACATGCCTAAATGCCAACCCTAATTAACTATAAAACCGGTCCATTTTTATTCCTCTAACACTTTACTAAGTTATTATCACGTCATGCACGGATATTAAAAGCAAACTGCATTTTAGCATGTCTGAATTTGGCCAAATCTTGTCTTCTTTTCTTATTTAGTTGGGGATGCAGTCACCTCGAACATTGAGTCCGTTGTCACAAGCAAACTGAGCGAAAGGTGACATGTAGTTGGGGTCATAGGCCAGATCGTGGGCCTGCTCGGCAATGCTGCGGGCAGTCTTCTGAATGCTCTCGTAGTTGGCACTCTGTACAGAAAGACAAACAAGGTACGTGACAGCGTCTGGTTCTTATTGTAACATGACACTGCGTCTTCTGGCTTCTCACCTTGAGTTTCTTCAGTTCCTGGAGGATCATGTAGTCTGGCATGTTGTCAAACAAGCCATCAGTGGCGGTGAGGATGATATCACCCAGCTGGACGTCAAAAGAAGAGCTGTCGGCGGCGTCTGGACTGAAAAATCGAACGGAGACGGTGTCAGAGAGGTGAGCAAATCTTCATGCGCTTTAGACAAGCAGCGTTTCCATCTATGATTTATAACCGGGCGTGCCTACAAATCTTCCTGTGTGCCATTAGAAAAATATTGGACGCAAGATCAGAAACAAAACTAGTTTTTTAAGATCAGGACGCTCTGTATCTTATTTTAATTGCACTATTCAACTTGTCTCTGGGGAATTCAATCACAGTGACATTAAAGTCTCAAAGCGACGTTATTTTAAGATGTGCTGGCCTTTGTGTTTAGATTCTAAGTTGACGTAAAGGAAAAGGAACATTCTCAATCAAGGGCACTTGGCCCTTTCATGCAACATATTATATATATATATATTTTAAATCACAGGGCACTGTCAATTCCACATTCCACCATTGGATGAATTTAAAACTCGATTGGTAAAAACACAACCGTAATTGTGGCAGTCTCTTTAACAGTGAGCCCGATTGATGGCAGGGCTGCTTGTGGACTTTGCACATCAGCCTGCAGTGGCACAGACTTTGCTAGGGTGAGAGGGGAATGCTTGGCCAGCATCCACAGGCCGCTCTGGCAGTACAATATGTCGGTACGCTAATGCTGCTGCTTGGCACGGTAACGCAGCGAGACAGAGCAGCACGTGGACCTGACAGTGCGTTCCTGGACACTCTCTACATTGACAAAACACTAGGAGAGGAACAAACTTGTTACTCTCACCACCCTCAGTGGAATGTTTTTCTTGGAACCCGCTCTCTTGCGTGGGCACGATAATCTGCTTATTGCCAGGACAGACCAATTCGGTACGTTTGGTAACAATACGTTCGAGGGGAATCGGAAAGGCGTACAGATAATCGACCTGGAGTTGCAAGTACGTACGCGATGGCACCGCTACGTTCGGTGACTCACCTGTCGCTGAGGACGGCCCCCTCGGCCTCGGGGGGAGCTATGGAGAGTTGGAAGGGCGTGTTGAAGTAATGCTGCTGCTCATCGGAACGGTGAACCACCTCGCCCCCGCGGACCAACAGGAAGCCAGAGTCCCCCAAATTGGCCGTGTGCAGCTGGTGACTCTGCCGGTCTAATACCACAATGCAGGCTGTGCTACTGCCTGTATGTAGGAACAGAAAGAAATCATAACTAGTACTTGCCCTGCAAAGTTTCCTGCCCGAGTTAAATCGTTTTACAGTGCTTTCCCCTTATTTAATGAAACATAATTTGCTGGAATGTACTTTCCAAAGGCCAAACAGCCCCGAGAATGCGGTGCTCCATTATTGTCAAAGTCCAATAAAAGGAGTCAGCGGTAGAGACAGACGCCAGGCAGTTAGCCACACCCTTCTGGTGACTCACTTGATGAACTAAAATGTTTTCTGTGAGACCGAGCGACCTTCCGAAAGCCCCGCTTATGACTCATTCACTCCCTGCCTGCCGCATTCCCTATCCAACCACAATACAACGCTCAATGCCGCCCAGATGAACATTCATTTTGATGTGAAGGTCGAGTACAATACCGCACATTGTTGTTTGCGCGACTACACGTGATTACGGGGTGGAAAAGTACTGCTACTCAGCATCTCATGTTTGTCTGGAAG
The DNA here is from genome assembly GCF_051989625.1 of Stigmatopora argus. Taxonomy (NCBI): domain Eukaryota; kingdom Metazoa; phylum Chordata; class Actinopteri; order Syngnathiformes; family Syngnathidae; genus Stigmatopora; species Stigmatopora argus. The sequence continues at coordinate 6,099,899 of NC_135391.1, forward strand.
CAATTCATCAAGCAAGGCTTTAACAGTAACTCTGGCATATTTGGGTTTTTCATGGCCGTTTCAGATGAAATCTGAATTTGGCGAGAATGACCAAACTCTAGGTCAGATCATGCAAGCTAAAAAGTAAATGCCAATGTTTTCATCAACAAATTTGAGGCAACTTTACGTACCCAGCAGCGGCACTTTGTTCTGCAGTAGCTCGTAATAGCTAGCGGTGAGGATGCCAACGGGGTTGCTGGGAACAAAGCGCCCCTCCTTCACCAGGCGCTCGCAAGTCTTCATCAGTGTGCTGGAAAATTGGGAAGGGTCCACGCCGTAATCCCGCCATCCTCCTACTCCGTCTGCCACACCTGCAAAACAAAAAAAGCCAAAGGTTACGCCGCCATATTATACTTACAGACTAATGACCAATTCCCAGAGTTTATGAAATGAAACTCGACCAGGGACAGCAAAGTCTGCTTCTTCTTAAAAGTGACTTTGCTGACCATAAATGGTGAGCCCCAAGGTCTCCCCAGCCTTGGCCAGAAACAGCCAATGTTTTGCCGGCCGGCTTTACACTAAGCGTCCAAAAATAACACGTCTTGCTGAGAGGATCTCCTGATTCTCAAATTGACTTGTTTAGTGAACAACTCCTATTGTTTGAGCACACAAGAGATTTGCAGGCCAGAGAATTTTCAGGTTAAAATAACAGTTTAAAAAGGTGGTTACTATTCATTTACTTGGCAAAACATACTCTTATGAATGCAAACAATCTGAAGGAACAAATTAGACTCCCATTGTTTAGTTTGATGGGCCAACATTGTCTGCTTTTATACAATCAAGAGAAAAAAGCTCTTGGTGTTCAAAGCCCAAACGTCTTTAATGTGAGGCTTCTGACATATACTATTCACTTTTATGCAGCTTATGTAAGACTCCAAAATTTGACATCTGCTGCCATTAATGGAAGTCTTCCCAGTTTACTGGGAATGGACATGTATTGTTTAATTAATGGCTGGGAAATAGGTTAAATACTATAGAATTAATCATAAATGCAGTTATAATATGGAGGCCAGAGCAATATTTAGATTTTAATTCAAGTGTTATTAATTCATAAATGTATTTATTCAAACATGATACATATATTATAAATATTTTTTCAAATATACATAGTTATTATAATTATTACTTATGCCTAAACGCTTTAACCTGAAGTAATTTATATCAAACAAGTGTGGCATTAGATCACAACAATGTCAAATTTGGCTTTATCACTTCAACCTTTCATGTATTATGAAACAATAATCTGCAAACATGTAGATCTACATTTTAGCCAACTCAATCATCATGAAAACCAGGACTAGGATTAAATGAGGAATTACAATCCTTTTATTAACCTACATAGAATAGAAAACAAGTGTTGAGTTGACCACTTTACCTCAAAAGCTGTTAGTTACACCGTAACATAACCCGTATTACCTCGAATATGCAAATGTTTTGTCTAAACCAATTGCAAGCTAAATCGGACTTTTTGCGGCCGATTTAGGCTATCGTGCCGCTGGTTGCACCGCGATCTCCGGCCGGCTCGTCGAAAGAACAAAGCGGCGCTCACCCAAAACATCGGCACATTTGTGCCGGGCGATGAAGCACGCGTCGTCCCCATAGCACATTCCTTTCTTCAGGATGCCTTTCCGAAAATCCTTGCCAAAGCCGCAGCTCGCTGTCACCAGGCTGTAGTCTCGACCGTCCGTCTGAGAGAGGCCGCCGATGACAGCTCTGGCGACCAGTCGACCGTACGACAGCACGGACAGCATTGCCCCCTCCGCTCCCCGTAGCCGAGCGGCCGATGGCCGACGCCTCCCGGTCAGGGGCGACCGAGCTAGCTCCGCTGCGACGTCGGTTCGCAAATGTCGGACGGACGGGAGACGGCGGATGAGTAGAAAAGCGTGCGCGGGGAAGGAGTTGAGCTTTGGGGGCGCTCTCCTTTGGCACCACGATCAATGCGAGGAGAAGGACGGGGAATCGCCGCCCAAGTGCCGCCGTGTCCCGGTCGCCTTCGCCGCATTGGTCGCATTCGTCGCCGCCACCATGGTGTTTGCTAGCCGGAGCCTTTGAAGACGTTTAGCGTGTGCTTGTGAGCAGCTGCTTTGTAGCCTTCGCCGAGCCGTTCGCTAACAGATCAACTCGCGAGGTCTTGTGACCGCTTTGACGTCATCGTCCTTACGCAAGCTTCCATGCCATATAAGGAGTCATTACAACCGCCTTACTTTTGTAGCTTGGCACCCCCGGGTCGGGCAAGTGCCAGGTTCATTTTATTCAGGCGTCAAATATTGTTGCTTTGCAACACAAAAACAAGTTGACGTATTAATATTGGTATTTCTTTGAAAAGGTGTTCAGATGAGGAGAGTTATCTTAACTCATTCACTGACACTTCCAAGTAGTACTATGTGTAGTTGAAATTAGTTAACAGAGGAAAATTGATATTGAAAGCACTTTACATGCAATGATTGCTTCCAATTTTTTCAGTTAAAACGGATTGGACGTTTAGAGTTGTCTTTGGTAGACAGCATTAAATTATCAAGTCACAAAATCAAAATAAATTCAATTTCACAGGCCACACTTATTTGATTGAACATACAATAACAATTCTTTTTTGTATTTTTAAATTAATGTTTAGAATTTTTGTCACTCATGACTTTTTGTTGCTTGTTTATATTACAATTTTTTTCCACAAAAATGATTCATTTTATTGAAAAAGAAATCTTGTTTATATTACTTTTTTCCCCACAAAAAATGATTCATTTTATTGAAAAAGAAATCTATATAGAATCAGAAAAGCTGCTAGTAAATGGCAAATGCATGCTGATGTAGTGAAGCTTTTTCCAAAACAAAATAATCAACTCTGTATCCCCTTAAATACACTCAAAGTTTATTAGAAAGATTTAGACATTAAAAGAGAGCTTGTTAGATCATTTCCTAAAGCACAAGACATGAATAAAAATGTGAAGGAGCGATACAATGATTGAATGTTGGTTGACTTTGAATAGACTGAATAGCTTTACAGTAAAGTGGTATTTCATGACCTCATTTGTTTATGTTCATTAATAGCCATTATTGGCAAAGAATGATGAAACATGATGTGGGGGGAGAAAAACTGCTAAAATTGTGCACAGCTATATAAACAAGGCATTCCTGTGCATAAAAAGCATTATTGTAACATTTGTTAATGATAGAACAGTCGTATGTGGCAAAGTGTAGCTGCAAAATGGAGTGCAAAAAACCTGAGGTTTTCATGGCAATGTATCAATTGACCCTGGTGGATAAAACAACATATTTTGCTTTCTTTAGGTGGATGTAGACATCTTTTCAGTACTGGCAACATTAAGGTTAACCAATCCCTCAGACGTGAAACAAACTAAAGAGTAGTGGCCGCCACAACCTTTATTTCTTTGCTTGCTTGGTGACCATATTGCGAGGAGGAGTGACGGGACGGCTTCCGTTGGGCTTCTTCTTCTCGGCCGGTTTCAAAATCTACACAAAGATGGAGGAGATGAGTTAGTTAATCACTGGATTGAGATAAAAAAAAGTTATGTTTGCCTATAAAATGCAAAACTAATTACAAAAGCTTACCTGAAAAGAACACATGAGGGTCTCATCTACACTCATCATGGCACCAGCGTTGTCAAACTCCCCACAATAATTCGGTGCGGAGAACAGAGTGACCAGCTGCCTTTTTGCGAAAAACTCGTAGCCGTCCTCGACAACCTGCGAGAAAGAAAGAAAATGTCAAACGCTGAACTCCTTCAAAACACACAGTCCCGATCATGTAGTATTTCCATAGCTTTAAAATGACCTGATGTGCGCGGCAGATCAGATCCAGATCGTGCTTATGCAGAAACTTGGCCACCACCTCCGAGCCAAAGGTAAATGAGACGCCTCGGTCGTTCTCCCCCCAGCCCAACACGTCTTTGTCGGGATCGGACCATAGCAAATCACAGAGCAGGCCCTGGTCGGGGACGTCCGTGGGGCGCATGATGCGCCTGATTTGCTCCATGGACTGCAGGTCAGGAGAAAGGCCTGTACAAAACATCCTTATTGTTATCACAGCTTTCTTGGTAACACTTTTTCAATTCAACTTAAAAACTTGTAGAGAAGAAAGACACAAAAAAATAAAATAAAAATCACCTCCGTGACAGCAAAAGATCTTTTCATCAACAATGGCGGCAATTGGGAGGCAGTTAAAACAGTCTGTGAAAGTCTTCCAGAGCTTGATGTTGTACCTCCGTTTACCTAGAAGATAAAAAAAAATAATTTATTAATAGAGTTAAAACAAATACAAAAAAATTGAGCATTCACTCATAAAATAAGAAGTTTGGGTGTCCAAACTAGGGCCAGTGGGCCTTCTCATGAAATTGTCATTGAATATGGCCCACAAAAGAATCTTAAATCCAGCCTACATTCTGTTGCATTCCTCAACTTTAACAGTAGGCGGAGGTAGTCACTCAAACAGGTATTTTTAATTAATGTGGAAAAGTTTTTAACTGTTCACTTTCTCTTTTCTCAAATCAAATGAAGAATTTCAAGATGGCCACTGGGAGACAAAAGTTTGGACACCCCCAAACTACACGATGACTTACACTCGTCGTAAAATCCATATATTCTGTTGATAGAAGCACACTCGTGGTTGCCCCTCAAGAGAAAGAAGTTTTCGGGGTATTTGATTTTGTAAGCCAGCAGAAGACAGATGGTTTCCAGAGATTGCTTCCCCCGGTCCACATAGTCTCCCAAAAATAGGTAGTTGCTCTCTGGAGGGAAGCCCCCGTACTCAAACAGCCTCAGCAGATCGTAGTATTGCCCGTGGATATCGCCTGACAGAAAAACAGAGAGACCATCGTGAAAATTAACTGAAACTTAACAAGCAAGCTGTTCTCACTTGACGTGGTAACACCACGGCTGTTTCTAGTAATTAATTATTGGAGTTTCTCACCACAGATCTTGAGAGGTGCCTCCAGTTCTAGAAGAATGGGTTGACTCAGGAAAATTTCCCTGGATTTCAAGCACAAGCCACGAATCTCATTTTCTTGGAGTTGGACATTCTTGCCCGGTTTCGCTCCTCTCACTAGTAAGTTAAGAATACATCACAAACGTTATTCGAAGCGCTCGCGTTTAAATATTCACAAATCAAACACAATCGGATGGCTGTGGTAGCTATAGTCGAGAAGAGTAAACTACATTTACCTTCTAGGAGACGTTGAATTATGCTGTCAATGTTAAGTTTGTCGACATCGGCCATCGCGGTATTGCTGTAAAAATATCAACGTCGTCGAAATCTAGGTCTCGGCTGCTAGCTCTTGTAGCATTAGCACCCAATGTTACGCCGCTTTTCCGGTGGTGGACAAATGTTTTGATGGAAAGCCTCTTAAAAAACCGAAAACATTATCGATGTACTTAGTCGTAAAATGGTCTACATTTAAGTATTGAATTCGACTCGTAAAAGTAGATCACCGTGAGCGGTCATACGGAACACAAAGATCCCCTTTTGCTTTTTTTCTGCCGCACCTTGTCCAAAGTAGAGGGCGGAGCCGTTACGCTACTGCCCTCTACTGGCATGGAGGTTCACAGCAGCCTCAAGTATTTGTATTATAATTTTTTTTTTTTTACCTGAAATGAAATAATTATAATACGGAATTATGTTCAGCCCAATTCATTTAGATTAATCCAAGTATATATAGACTATTTGGAATGTTTTCTCACATTTTTCTCTCTAAAGAAAGCGTTCAACAAATGTTAATATATTTACCAAATAGTTTTATCACACAAATAGTTACCTTTTTTGAAAATCAAATTACATGGCTGAATTGGATAACGTCATAATTTGGTATATTTATTTTTAGCAGTTTAAAACACCTGAATTTAGGAATAACAATTTCCAGTTCATTTATAAGACACTTACAACCACATGTATTTGTCTATAGTGTCCACTAGATAGCACTAGACAACAAAATTCAGAACAAGCTGATCAAGAGTTTCCAACTATATACATTTCCAACACAATTTCCTTATTAAAGCTTGAAAAAAAGCATACATTCATTCACATCAAATGATATTTGCTATGCAAATGCTTGGCAACCAATTCAAAGTGTACCTTAGTTACTCTCCCTAGTTAATTGGCTCCAGCACCCTCATAAGGATGGATGACACAGATGATGAAATCATGAATAAATTAATCATGTGAAGTTGTTGGTATTACCAAGACAATCACTTGTCACAAATATTAACAAATTCTGTAGGGGGCTCAGTCTATTGTGTATATTGTAATGTACAAACAATCATCTTGCATGTATAGCCACGCAGATATTAATGATTCAAACCAAACCCGGCACCCCATTACAGCAGGAAACTTCATCACTTTGCAGAATACAATACAATAATAGAGTAATAATGCATTGTTGCATTGCTTTGTGTCAATGGTGCTCAGTCAATGGCCTCCTTCTAAAGCAGATTCTTCTTATGAGGTATGAATAAATGTTAACAACAACAGCCTCTTAGCTCAAGAGGATGTTTTGGTGTGTACTAAGAAGAGACAAGGTGAGGAGTCAGAACAGAATGTCCTAGACTCTTTATCCCTGATGAATTGATGTTTTGCAGAACCTCCACATATAGAATATTCATAAAGAAACGCTGTAAACATCATTACCTGAAATGACAATTGATATAAATGCTTAATTCTGAATGACAGCTGTTTCCAGAAAAAAAACATACAAAAATATACTACAGAGAGCATGAATAATTCACTAATCCTCTTTGCCAAATTGCTGACAGTCATTTACTACATCACTAATATAAGCTTCATCGGCGCATCAATGACTTATTTGTTTAAAATTTTGTTCTCTAGCCTCACTCGAGTCATAAAAAATAAGGATAAAACGTCATCATTTACCCTGACTTTTGCCCGACGTGTTGTATGTAGCAGAATATTTGATCCCACGTCCCTTGAGGTGTTAAACTATGACTCGCAAAGACATTATTTTCAAATGTAAAATCAAGCAAAAGCTGAGGGTTAACTGTGAGGCTGGTGATCAGAACAGGCAGGAAGTGTAAATCAATACCACCGACTTCAGCGGGAATATTCTCTTGAAGTTTTAATGAATAGGCTGACCCTGAACCTCATGAGCCATTACCTTGCCTTTAACCTTGCGGTATCAACAGGGAGAGCACCTCGCACCCGTACTGGAGGAACAATCTGGGAGTCTCTCGAGTAGTTTGTCAAAGTGTCCCGCTTTGGTCATCAGAAATGTTGTTGCAGAAATGCAAGAGCTGTTTTCCATATATTTTCCCTGGCCTGTTATGAGAAACTCACCGGCTGCTCGCTAGATGTCCAATTCATTTTGACTGGGAGAGGGATTATTTGCAGCCAGCCCTCCCAGTCCAAATAAAGTGGACGTCTGGTGTCGTTAATGGCGCTGAGAGATGCTCATTCAATGCTGGCTATTCTATTTAAAAGGGATGCTTATCGTTGTTAATGGGAGTTGATGAATGAAATATTATGGAATAAATTAATAAATAACTTCACTTTTATGGGGGGCAATAACTAGTGTTTTTATTTTTGCTATTATTTTTTAATTATATATTTATATTCACACACATGTATGTATATGTTCTATAAAAAATGAACTTTAACAAACTTTAAAATCAACTTTAGTGTCATCGGGGGACATAACCAGTGTATTTAAGTTGTTTTTTTCTTTTTAATAGTTATCTTTAGCAACCTTTGACATTAGTTTTATATACTAATATAAAAATGATCTACTAATACAATAATAAATAATAATTGATGATATATCAGTAAAGTTTTTTTAATTAACAGAAATAGTCACTTGCTTAAGAAGAGATTTTTTTTTGCAAGATACTATTAACAAATCGATATACGAGGCAACATTTCCATCAACATTTTTGTCCTATTAGTAACCTGAAATTGTGTTCATGGAGGAGGAAAATTGATGTATAACATGGCATAGGGAAAACTATTTTATGATTATTATTGGTTCAAACCGAATAAGGAGTCTATAGTGTCTTTTATTGGTGGAAAGTGGGTTCCTCGAGAAAGGAGTAAGTGGGCTTGGCTAAATTCCCTAAACTGCACTGATCTACTCACCTCCTTCTCTCTCTTTTTTTTCAGACGCCATCGATTAGCCACGGGCTTGACGTCAGTATTGATAACTTTGCCGACGCCAAATCAAGTGCGATTGCCCACTTTGAGGTTCGGACCCAGTCAGTCCGCGACCCACACCTCCCCCCACAAACCCCTCTTTTGGCTACTTCTCCACCCCCCCCCCCCCACCCCCCCCCCCCCCCCCCCCCCAAAAAAAAAAAAATTCCAACGAGGAGCGATGTCAACAAAACGCTTTTTTGTCCAAGTGGCGCCCGTGACCAGGAAGGCTCTTTAACTGGGGGGTGAATCCAGCCCACATATTTATTGCAGCCACGGGAAGAAAAAAAAATCTCCTCAATATCCCCCAAGATGGCCGCCGATGTAGGATCGATGTTTCAATATTGGAAGAAATTTGATCTACGGCGGCTTCAGGTTGGTGCTATTCTCTCTTCTCTTGCTGGATTTCGAACAGGCTGGATTTCGTCTCGCCTTCCGGGGAGGGGGTCTCGGTTCTTTTCGGCTGCGCGTGAGAGTGAAGGCGGCGTGCTTTGCATGGCTACTTATTAGAAATTGATCCGTGTTCTGCCTTTGTTCGGTTCAATCATCGATCAGCGAGCGCGGAACAGCGCAGGCTCCGCTAGCTACACCGATCTGGGATCAGCACCGCGGACAGCACCGCTTCTTTTTTTTTTTTACTGGGAGGGGGGGCTTTTTCACCGGCTCCAATCTCCTTAGTTCGCCCGCACGGAAACTTTTAATACGCCGTCGGCTCTCGCTTCTCCAACGGTAACTTTTCACTTTTTTTGGACCGTTTGCCATCGACGGTAGCCTTAAATGCTCATTTCATGCCTTTTTTTTCCGGAGCGACAGCATTTCAAGGCAAGTTTTTGGGGGGTTGGTTGGGTTTGTTTGTGCAAGTGTTGTGGGTGAATTCCACGTTTGAGCGTTGATAAAAGGGTCGTCCGTTTTCCACCACGTTTGTTTGTCGCTTGTCTTCGGGGGAGCCCTGCGAATATCGCCTGGACTTTTGTGGCTCGGAGGCTAGCGAGAGGAAGGAAAGAAGGAAGGAAGGAAGGAAGGAAGGAAGGAATGTGGCAGGTGAGCGAGCACTTTGCTTTTCATCCACTAACGGCGACGGCACATTGTGTCTGTTCGACCAGCCCCCCTCCCGGCTTGACCGCACCGTTTTCCGCAAAGTTGAACGGGCGAACCACCAAATCGAAGATCGTTTTTTTTGTATTGTTCTTTTCTTTTGTATTTGGAGGAAGAAAAGCAGCGGCGATGTCGTTTCGGCTCCCCACCCCTCTCTCATCGAAGCCGCATAGGGCGACTCGACCAGGGGGGCGGCGGCGGCGGCGAGGGGCAGCGAGGGGCTGTGTAATTGTATTCCCCGCTAATGTTTGTAAATCAGACTCGGCCGGTGCAAGGGCACCATCTCCGCCGTCTGACTGATGTCGTGCATCATGACAAATGACAGGAGCATGGCAGCCCAAGCGCCCCCCACAGCCCCCAGCCCTCCCTAACCGAGCAGGGACAATCACATCTGCTGTGTCGAGTGTTATTGCGGCTCCTGGCCGCTGGACCGCCCCGTCTTGCTGGCGTCCGTCCGGGACCAGCATCGCACAAGGGGAACATTTGAAGCAAATTCAACCGAGGCGACTCGTAGAGACCTTCTCAATTGCCTTATTCGTCAGTGCACAGTCTTGCTTAAATGTGCGACTCTAAATGTTATTCCCACAGTATCTTACAGTAGTAGTAGTACATTGTGTTGGGATTGAATAGGAAGGCACCCATCGTTTGCACTTGGTCATCTAATTTAAGACAATATATTAGATGATGGACTGTAATTAGCAATACAGGACAGTGGAAAGCATTAGATTTTTTTTCATCCAATGCTCTTCTTGACATCATTACATTGTGGATCGTTGTACTGATATAGAAAACATGTTTGACTTTACGCCTGTCATTTTTTAGAAAACTGATATAGAAAACATGTTTGACTTTACGCCTGTCATTTTTTTAGAAAATCAGAACGCCATTGACAACTTAAAAATAGAGTTGATTCCGCGGATAACAATGTTTTGTTTGACACGGCAAATTGAGGTGATTCACAAAATTTGGAAACAAAAGAGCAATCAGGAACTTACTGAGACCCAGTTGAAATCTTTGTTATAGTTTTTCATGTTTTCCCCTTGTATTAAAAAAGGCACATATTAGAATTGTAAGAATGATTCTATGAAATTATTTGCAATAGCAAAAACACTGATTTTTTTTTTCCTGGATATGAATTCGTAAACATCCATTTCCTTTGGGACTGGGAGGGCTAGCCGCGTCCATTCGGATTGGACGTCTGTCACTGTCGATGGCAGCCGATTAGTCAGAGACGGGTTGAAATGGCACTTTGTTGACTATTCTCATTTCAATGTATATTGAAAACAGCTTTACGGATCTGTACAATTTTTTTTACAATAATTAGTACCATGTTTAAGTGTCACATTTGTAACTAGAAACAAAATTGTGGAGGCACCATCTTTAGAACAAACAAGTATACATAGTAATCAAGTGTCTGGTAACTTCATAGTGCAAAAGGATTGTAGCGGTGCACCCTCATAAAGCAATTTAAAATTTTAACCAGATTTGCAAATTATTGATGAATTTGCAGTTGTTGTGGTTGGAAAGTTGATCATTAATCACTGATGTAGTCCATTTGATACTCCAATTGACTAGTCACCATTTTTACTCCACTTGAATTCAACCTCGCTAATGAAAGTACGCATCACCCTTTTCATTATAAGTTTCATCGGGGAAATTTCACTTTTGCTACTCTTGCGTTTGTGTGACAGAAACAGAAAATGCAATTTATACGAGCAGTTGACGTAACTACAATCAAAATACAAAGTGTTGGCGCAGTAGAGTTGCATGTCGGACTTGTCTAGGATAAATAATTCACCTGCAGGCTGATGAACAGAGGGCACAAAGAGTGTGAGGTGCTGAGGTGGGGTGACCTTGCTTCCTGCTGGCTGCAGGTCACACGGCCGTTGCTGTGGTAATCATTCACACCGGCCAGATGGCATTTCTGTGGGCGGGCGTGAAAAGGACGGGTCAGGGTCTCGCCTGCCAGACGTCACCAAGAACCCCGGGCCAGCATGGCACCTGGGGACCGCCTCTTTTTTTAATTTAATTTTTTACCGATAGATCACGCTTCGCTTTTGTCTCCTCTCCGTCCAATTGCTTAGCATTCCCTTCCATGTCCAAGCATTTGCCAGATTTAGTCAAAACGCAAGGTATATCTGCCCGGACCTGGAAAAAAAAAAGGCGCCGCCTGAAATCCGAACGCCGCTTGTTTCCTGCGATGTTGCAACGCTGTGCTCATTTGGTGAAATAATGCCTGGATGATTTATCATTTCCTTGACCCCGTTCCCGCTCTTCTCTTCCACGGACGTAAGAGGTGGTGGGGCTTTTTTTCGATGGCGAACAAAAGCGGCGCTGCGTTCGCCATGACTCAGTTGCTCTGGTGTCATCTCTAATCCACACACAGAGACAACAGTATTGCCAAACAGTGAAATTGCTTTGCAGGCCGGATGCCTCGGCTGGCAGCGCGCTAAGTGCGCAGTTTGCCAGTAGCTTCCGCGCACCCACACAAACACACACACACACATTTCCACGCGCTTGAACCATCCAATCTCAAATTGGCTGTGAAAATTGCTCTGTATCTCATTCATTCATGCTTTTTATATTTGTTTGCTGGTACTGTTAATGTCACATGTCTCGGTCTAATCTCATTGTAGCGGAGACTAAAGCCGTCTGAGCGCCCCCGATCCTGTAGTATTTATCCTAATGACTACATGCTTTCAGTCCAAAGCCCAGTTGGCAGCAAGACTTTAAAGTTGCCCTTCACTCTGGCTTCTGTACTGCGGGTTCATGATTGATTCCATTTTTTTTTTTTTTTTGCAACTTGTTTCACGGGGTCGGCAGCTCTTTCCCAAACGGAGCAGATTAAATGTAAAAGGACGTATAATACCGCTACTTGACTCGTAGGGACGGACGTGTCTTCTACAATCTGGCATCCTTTGGACTGCCCTCTCTTGATTTGACATTAGCAACAAAGAACAAAAAAAAAGAGGAAAAGGAGTTTTACACAACCATCTGGGGCAAATTGAGACGTGAAATCCTGGAGCAATAACCCCGGTATATAAACGGAAGAAAAAAAACATTAGAGCGTGAGAGGAGTGAAAAAGACTTTAGCGTTAAGCTGTTTAACCTCAGTGTGTAGCATTAGTGGTAGAGACTTCAAAGCAGATGCTTGAGCGGCGGAAGACGAATGACAAATGGGTTTAGAGAGCGCTACGTTCAGCATTCACACTTGAAGACTAGGCCTGTCATTAATGTCAGCTTAATCACTCTGACCTTCCTTCAAGTAGATTTCCATACCTATCCAATCATTTTTGCCGCGCTTGTGCTCCTGTCTTCACGCCGCCGAATGCGCCGCGTTTTGATAAGCTCCGTTGTGATGGGCTTCACTCACTAACGCCGCCAACGCACACGTATGTGCTCAAAGTCACGCGTACAAATCTGTTACGATTCATTAGTATGTTTGTACTCCAGTGCAGTTTCTGTCGACTCAAATAACGATCAGTTTTTTGGGGAAAAGTCAAACGCATGTCTTTTTAACCGTGACGCACATTTTTCGAAGTACAAAATCACTGAGCGGATGGATGTGCACGAAAATGCTTTGATATGTTTATATTTCGTAGTTTTGCTGTCGTGACCCCTGTGGGGATAATTATATGATAATTAGTGTGGCTTTATATTAATGTTTCAAACTGGAAGATGACGCTCGGCGCAGATTTTGTAAAACATTTTAACATTATTTTTCCTGGTCTAAAATTATAGGATAGGAATCAGATTGGTCTCAGCAAGTCAAAAAATGAGCATCGGAACATCCCTAATAACAATACCTGACGTGTACTTTTAAGGATGACATGATTGGACACGGGTGGCCCGGTGGAAAAGTGTGTCGGCTTCACAGCTCTGGGGTCTTGGGTTCGAATCCAGGTTACGTCCACCTGTGTGGAGTTTGCATTTTCTCTCCTGGCCTGTGTGGGTTTCCTCCGGGTACTCCGGTTTCCTCCCACATTCCAAAAAACATGCATGGTAGGCTGATTGGACACTCTAAATTGCCCCTAGTGGTGAGTGTGAGCGCGAATGGTTGTTTGTCTCCTTGCGCCCTGCGATTGGCTGGCCACCAATTCAGGGTGTCCTCCACCTCTGGCCCAAAGTCAGCTGGGATAGGCTCCAGCACCCCCCGCGACCCAAGTGAGGATAAAGCGGCTCCGAAAATGAGATGAGATGAGATATCTCAAAGCAGTAGCCATTTTTTAGACATCTTTCCTTTTTGGGCCAAGCGCACCCTTGGTAGATGAAGATGCTTCACGGAGATGCCTAATTTTTATTTTTATGATATTTTTTTTCCAGCAGTCTTCTGCTGCCCCGAGGCTGAAGCAATTGCTCGGCAGGAGTAAATAACCAGCTTTAACAAAACTTAAGGGACACATTAGTCTGTGGGAGGACTGCTTGCTAGTTGTAGGGCAGCCTCTTCTTCCTTCACGCTCAGGAAGCATCGGCAGCCAGGCAATGGCTCATCGGCATGAGTATAAAGCTGTGGCCTCTCTCCCTGTTGACAGCCCCCCCACACACACACCCCACCCTCTACCCTCTGCCCAGCCAGTTCATATCGAGCTGTGTTTCCCCACCGCGGCCTTGGCTTTATTTGTTTTTACCAGCTGACGCCACTGCACACATATTGAGCAGCGGTCCTTTCTTGTTCATATCATAGCGTTTCCGGTGAAAGGCCACCCCGACACATATTGTACGAGCCGACTTCTCGACTTACCGTGCCCCACCCGGCTGTAGGCACGTTGCGCTTTATATTTTCTTTTCGACTATACCTGGGGGTCTTGGGTTCCTATGTTGTTGGTCATGTAACATGTGATGAGGTGGTCGCCGGTCTTTTGGTCACCGGTCTTTTGGTCGCCGGTCTTTTGGTCACCGGTCTTTTGGTCGCCGGACTTTTGGTCGCGGTCTTTTGGTCGCGGTCTTTTGGTCGCGGTCTTTTGGTCGCCCGGACCCAAACAACGGGCGACCAAAAGACCGGCGACAAAACAAGGTAAAACAACACGGTCTACGCATCAATAAAAGCCAACAATGGCCCTGAGCAGTTTCACTGAGCGGATGTGTGTGTATGAGTTGGTATGTACATGAGTTGTCCCCTTAGGAAGGTACGTCAGTCAGGGTCTTAACAAGTTCTCCAACAAAAAAACAATAAAAGTCCGGGAAATTTGGAGCCTTTCTTTAGCCTAATAATTACTAGGGCATTAAGTATGACTAAATAGTAATTTGCAGTTTTTATTTAGGGAATTTGAGCAACGATTTAAATGGTAATTATCAATAACCTTCCGGGCGACCAAAAGACCGGCGACCAATCGACCGTGTACTGTGATGAGGTACCCCTGAGATCAATGCTTCTCCAGGTCGTCTTTGGGGAGCTCAGCTGTTCTCATTACACGTTGGGGCTTGGCGAGTGTTTCCCAGACAGCTGTTGGCTTGCTTCACGGTGGTCTTTGGAGTGTGGTCGACTTGTTATTATTTTTACAAAGCGCTACTGTATTATACAGAAAGTATATAGTGGCGTAAAGCTGATAGATTGGTCTGCTTGTCAGTTTTTTTTATTTTTTGTTCTCTCCACCAGAACATAGCTAATTACTGCCTTATTCATCCCCAACAACGTGAGGGCGCGGAATAAATCCGAGTCACGCACTCGTGCTGCTTCACCAGAAAGGTGCAGACTGGGGCCCTAAAGCGAGCGAGTGGCTTCAAGAGGTATAGTTTATCATTTTTAATGGAGAGGAAGAGGAAGTAAAGATGTGAAGCTGGCCTATGTGATTTATGTCGACTCATTCTGGGGGAAGAAAAGAGCAAGTCCACACTATCGCACTTTCTTACAGTCTGTTATGAGACACTCCTACTCCAATCCTTGTCCTTTTACATTCTTGACTCTACACCTTTAATTTTGTCTTGAAACATCTACCTTTTTGTTACAAGTTATTTTCATTTTTATGTAGCATACTTAAGTGCCACGTATATACTTTTTTCCGCCCCTCCGTTATGTTATGTTATTTAGTTTAGCCTGTCAGAAAAACATTTATTTTAGCCTGTTTAGCTTGTTGTTCTCCATTTTACTATTGTTACTTTTATTATGGTTTTTCTTGTTTCTTGATAAAGTAAAAAAATGCCCGTTTTGAAAATGCGAATTATTTATGTATATTTTCATATCCTTTTTATATTTTTTGGCTTGCGCGGCTTATACTCGGGTGCGATTTATAGTCCGAAAAATGTGGTATAATAAACTTAAAAAAATTAATTTAATTTTTCCTAATGTGCAATAATAGGGAAAATAAAATAAAATATGGCATTTCCAGGGCGTTGCCAACTCACATGGGGTCAGACATTTTACCATTGAACTATTTCAGCGAAACCCATGATCACTATCGGCATTTAAGTACGTGGGTGACTAGTATCACAAAATGGCTGCTCTCTTAAACCTTGTAATTCCGTTCATTTTGGCTTGTAGAAATTCATGATTTGCAAACTTATTATTCACAGTAGGTGTTGTCTTTCCCTCCCCTGTTTCTTTGCAAATATTTACCCACTATGTCAAGGTATGACCTTGAATATGTTACTCTTTCATTATATTTTTTGTCTGAACTCTAAGTGAGATGTTAATGTTCAAACTGTGGCTCATGAAAATAACTAAAAGCAGTTCTTTTCTAGAACATTTTGGAAGAGCTGCCAGCTATTATTTCACTGCTATCCTCTCCCAGTCAAATGGGATTGGACGTCTGATGCCGACAGAGACGGCAAATGAGTTCATGGTGGCCCTGGGGATAGTACTTTTATGTACTCCAAAATATACCGCAACGTTGGTATTGTGAATACTGGTAGATGCTTAGCCGCCATGCTAAAGTGCTCTTCTGAGTTTCTGGAAACGACGATGTAACGTCCTTTGTCACATATTGGTTTAGTTTGGTAGTGAAGGAATGAAATCTTTACTTCAGACGTGAAAAATAACATGTAGTAGTGGAAAGCAATGGGGTATCGACTACAGTTTGAAACGGTTAGCTTTGCTAGCGTGTAATATAGTCCTCGAGGCTATTCTGCATTTCTTCCCAGTCTCTCGAGTGCTTTCAAGACCTTGTAAGCTTAATTATATGCAGCTGAAGACTGTAAGCAGGTCACTATTTTTATCTTTTAAATGTGGTAGTTGAGGTTACCATCAACACTGGCGATAATACACATAAACATTATGTCATGTGGTATATTTGAACGTCAATAGGTGAAAAGGGAACGGAGACGTGAATGGAAGTAGCCTCCTTTTTTTTCAATTTCCCTTGTTAGCCTCTGATTGCAATCCTCCTGTAGTGTCTTTTCCAGATGATTTTTACAGTATATTTTCCTCCTGTCTCCCGCTCTCCCATTTCTTGCGCTCACTCCTCAGCAGTTTTCCCCTGACAGGTTCCACAGTGTTTTAGAGGGGATGGATTTAATTGCTCTGTGGGGATTGGTTGGATGTGCCGGGCTCGGCTGTTTAATTAGTGTACCCTGCCGGGATTGGTTTAATGCTTCATGATCTTGAAATTGTCTGATTGTTCAGCCCTCTGGGGACTCTCGCTGCCTACATAGACCAGCAGGTTTAGCTAAACATTGCTCCAGGCTTGCGGCAGAGCGCCTTGAGGAACTGAAATTTGGAGGGTGGAGTGGGGGGTCAACTGAAAAGATAAACCAAGGGCCATGTATTTGTAGTCCAGAATCCAGAATTGGAGAGAAATGAGCCAAACGTGATTGGGAAATTGCAAATTCACAGACCGGTCATATTTAAACTATAGCAAAATACAGTAATCCCTCGATTATCATGGTTAATGTAGACCAGACATGGCCGCGATAAATGAAAAAACGCAAAGTAGGATCACCCCTAATTAAAAAAGCAATATATATATATACAGACGCTCCCCTACTTACGAAGTGCGTGAACATATCTCCAGTGCGCAAAGAACCTTTTTCATTTGTGTCATGAAATATCTCGTGCAGCCATTATTCAATATGGTTGGTAAAAAGCGAAAGGCTTCTAGTGAGGGAGGTCCAAGGAAGAGGCAAGCCATTTCATTTGAAACGAGTGGCAATAATTAAGAAGCTTGATGCGCGTGAGAAAGTGTTGCACGGGAATACAACTTGAATCGTTCGACTGTCAGTACTATTTATAAACATAAAGATCGAGCAGCAGGACCCAAATATTGAACGTTGCACAAAGTTTGCAAATCAATTGAATGATGCCATACAGTGCTACCGCATCATTTATGATGAAAGAAAGAAGAAAACTGTGCCATCGTCGTTAGATCGCTTCTTTCGGCCAGTTTCTAATACATAAATCTCTCTCTCTCTCTCTATACAGTACATATTCTCTCCATTTTATTAAATGTTTTTTTAGTACAAACCAATGCGTGTTACTTATACAAGCCTTAAACATACAAATGCACTTATATAAACCTTCAATATACTTATATAGGCCTTAAACATAAATTATAATACAAAATATAAATTATAATACAAAATATAGCACTGAATCAACTTACAAACAAATTCAACTTATGAACAATCGCTCGGAACCTAACTCGTTCCTAAGTAGGGGAGCGTCTGTATATATATATAGATATAGATATATATAGATATAGACGTATATATACGTATATATATGTATATATACGTATATGTATATATATATGTATATGTGTATATATATGTGTGTATATATATACGTATATATTCCTGCATCCTCACCCTCTTGCTACTGTGACAACGAAATTTCCCGAATACGGGATGAATAAAGTTATCCAATCCAATCCAATATATATGTATATATATATATATATATATATATATATATATATATATATATATATATATATATATATTTTTTCTTCTGTGCTGAGTCCTAGTAGCAAACGGAGGAAAGGGGAGTGGCTTCCGCTTGCGAGTTTCAGTGTGGATTTTCATATTTTTATGAACTTACACCAAAAAACATGCAATTAAAAAAAAAATTCCCGGAGAAAAAAAAATCTGTGATGTAGTGAAGGTTGAAGCTGCGATATTCGAGGGATTACTGTATTTCTTTCTGATACACCAGCAAAAATCACACAAGTTTTTAATGTGGAGTTTTACTCCCTCGCAGGTTTTTGGGCCCCGGACAGTTTAGTGGACCACCTTTTGAAACACGGTAAACGTTGTCTTATTATGACGATCTGTGAATTATGCTCGTGGTCACCTTGAGTTACCGGAGCTGCACAGATTACATTTGTGTGAAAGGTTTGGGGCGTGTCTGCGTCCCCTCGGCGGCCTTCTACGGGATGTCCTTGATTTAGTTCAATCACGCCAGTGTTTTTTTGACCTCAAGAGTAAATGTACTTGGCATCAGATCACGGATAAGGAGGAGCGTGCTAGCCCAGTCCGGCACAGATAGTATTTATCGAAGGCTAAACTCAATCCGCTTCTTCAAACTTATCGAGCCTTTGCGTCGAAACAAGTCAACCTTGGAAGTGCGGAAATCTCCGTTGGCTGGTCACGATAATCTGGTCCTCTTGGACTGTCTCTTCAGGTAGATGCTTTTGTCGACTAAATGCTGCTAACTCCTGGGGCTCATATTCCCTCCTCTGTTTGTTTCCTGTGGCGTTTACATCGTTACACGGAGACCTTGCGCGGATGCGCATCATCACCACGGCGATTGAACACATGGTAACTGAGCTGCTCCCAAATGAGTTCCATCCCTGATTCGCATCCCCCCGATCTCGTTGGCTCTCTGGGGGAGATGCCCTGATTATTGAGTGACTTTGTGCTGGGGTTGAGGGCCCTCCCCAGCTGTTTGGGTTGCTGTTGTGATGATGACGAATTGACGAATATTTCAATCTTCTGGAATAATAATTTGTAGAATATTATTTTGTTGCAAATGGGTGATATTTTACATCCTACCCTTCAGATTTTAAATAGTACATATAAAAGGTCCTAAAATAGCAGTTTGTGAGCAAATTTAGAGGCCAAATCTATCAGTTAACCTTGATTAAATATCTCACTATGCCTCATGTAATACATCAGAATAAGAGGACTCTTTATTTTCCTTTTGTCATTTTAGTCTGCAGTTATGTAGGTAAACTGCTACTCCAAAGTAAATGCTAACATCAGTTTGAATTTGCAACTCTGCTACTGTCATGATGCTAAATATTTTACATACATTAAAAAAAATCATGGAATAAGACAAAAATCAGTGATCTGTAGCACAAAATAATCAATGCTTTCATACTTTATCACCTATTTTTGAAGTGGCCAACAAATGGCCAATTTTTTTGAGAATTTTAAAGCAAAAATGCCATGCAATTCTGAAATTGACCCTGAATTACGCTTAGATGAAGATAATCCTTTAATTTTGACAGTGCTGTTATATACCTTTTAAGGAAAAAAAGGTCTAGTCATTCAAAAGCAATAGTGTTTGTTTGGTTTAATTCATGATTAAACTAACTACGTTTACTAACATTTAGGAGAGGCATTGGCTTTTTTGGAGAGGTCCCTATCACTGGCATGGTAAAAAAAAGCAAAAAAACAGCATCCATACGATAAGTGCTTAAACACAATAACGACAACCGTCTTTGATAACTCCCCCAAACATAATAATCGAGAGCCGCTTCTCACTCCGAATTGATATTGCTATCCCCCAATGGCCTCACGGCCACGGCTGTGCGTCCAGCGTCCGTCTAGACGTGCGCTATCATTAACCTGCCGCGACCTCTACCTCCGTCCAATTGGCCCAGGCATCCCCTGCAGTCTAGCCACAGAAGCTCCGCCTGTCCGCAGGGAGCCGGGGCTCCTCTGGACCGTCCATTAGAGCCACTAGCCTCCGCCGCGGGCTTTAATAGGCCAAGTGGCCGGAGCATCTTTCAGACTGCTGAATAATTCACAACGTCTGGGCACTGTCTCGTCCCGGGGCACAGGGGGAGGTGAACTGGGGTGCAGGGGTTAATAACAGGTCTGTCAGTAGCTGCTCAACCCCCCCACACCACCCACCACCTCCGACGACGTGCCCGCCCGGCCCCTCCTCGCGTCCGAAACAATCCTATTCGGTTGATTAGATTTTTCAAAATGGATCAATTTTTAATCAGCGGAGCATCTGACTATGGTCAATACTATCGTAGATGGGAAGACAGTTGCTGGACAGCTGTCTTTATTTGGAGGAATGTTTGCCTTTTTTTTAATGAAACAAGCGTAAGGATGCTTAGACTAATGAAGTCTTACATTTGTTGTTGTGTTAGGCGCCTTTTCTTACTTCGTGTAACGTTACATTCAACAATGCTAGTGCTTTCTTAATGTGACTTTTGAATAGTTAGGGTATTTTCTTTCAGGGCTAATGAGATAAATCAATGTACGGGGGATTTTTTTATTTTTAATTTAGGCTTTTCGCAATTTTTGAGGTTGATCGCTGATCAGGGAGTTCTTCTTTGACGCTACATTTCTTGAACTCGTTATGCTCTTACCCAGAACATTCGCCAAGTCAACAAGATAGTGTCAATCGTAATGTTTTTATTCGTCTATCCGTAAATGGCAAACCCTATCGGAAACTCTCAGAAACATTCTGGATATTTTATCTCAAACATTCTGATTTGGTCAACATTTGTCTCAGTGTAAACAAACAGGTGCCATCGATCAACAGTTTTCTGTTGCTAAATAGTTGTAACTTATATTCTGATTTATTCAACATGTATCATGATGTTGTGGCAATTCTATTTACTACAGACATGACACATTACAAGAAATTTCAGATTTGGGCCTATGGGCTCTAATACAATGTATTTTTTTTCCAACATCATATAAAAAAAACAAGTAGGTCCTCATCCAAATGATTAAATACTAATTATATATTTTATTTCCACACCGATATGATTTTCCCATTGAAAGTTGATTTCTTGATGGTGTAATCAAGACATGATTTGAAATTACACTGTAGCCCCGAACACTTTGAATTTAGTTTTAGGACCACCTGCATGTCACTATAGCAAGCAATAAGAAAGGCGAAGCCTAATTAACCTAGTCATCCATATGCCACCTTTACATTATATGTAAATAAAACGGTGTCCTTTTAAGTAATAATATCTTTTAGTAAGCAAGGTCAAATAATGCAACGTGCTGTAAAATCAATACTGTTCTGTCCTGATGGGAGTAAATCATTTATCAAAGTCAAAAGAATAGATCGATAATATCACAACACATAACAACAACAACACATTGCGTCAAAAGAAAAAGCCATGCTATTTAAAATGATTTTTTTGTCAGACACATGTCGAAAACTACCTCAAAAGTATTATTGGGGAGACTGAAATGGTAAACTAAGTTGGGCTTTTGTGGATTGCTGTTCATCAGAATTGTGTGCTAAGAAAAAAAACTAGACTAGCATTAAAAGCTGAATAGACTTTGTTGGGAGGTCAACACAAAAGAAACTCAGTGTGACTTCAATAAATCAAGGAGTGTAAATAGAGTCAACCTGATTTACATTTGAGGTAACTTTTGACTTAACCTTCCGTGTCTGATTGATGATCAGGATTTGAATGCCCAACTGCCAATTTCTCTCAAAACAAACCACAATTTTGTCAAAACGTACTCCTTTGTTACCACAAGACGCTATAATTTGATACCTTTTGAACGTGAAGTATTAAAACAGGGGTGTCAAACCTATTTTTGTCGTTCTCGTTTCCTTCGGGGAAGTCAATCATCACTACGAACTGATCCGATTGCCTCATAATATTCAAGAAACTGAATGATAACTTTTGAGATACGAAGTCAATAAAATGATTTAATTCCATTTATTTTAAAACAGGGACTGATAACAAAAACTCTAGCAATGTCTTAATGTTTTTTTAATTGTGATAATCACTAAAATTGGTATTTTAACAAGAAACATGAAGTCGATGCGCATAATTAGGTTAGGTTAGAACTTTATTTCATCCTGTATTCGGGAAATTTCTTGGTTGCAGCAGCAAGACAAACACAAGACACACAAGACATTGTAGACCTAGGTAAAAAATTAAATACCAAAATGCAATAAAAAAAGACAGAAAAGCAGCAAAATCACAAAATGAGATACTTTATTTTATTTTATTATTATAAATTTTTTAAATTAATTATTTAATTATTAATTATAATTAATTAATATAATTAATAATAATTCATTTAAAATTAAAATCAACTTTTATTTGGGACATCGTTGACATATGTCAAGCAGATATATCACATTTTTAAATGAACAATTGGCTACTAGCTGGATTTTCGTTTGTACCTTTAGCCATTTTTAGCAATAGCTAGTGTCACTGCCGGCGTGTCGTGGCTCTCTTGCCCTCTAACCGATTGTGCCCTGGCTGTCTGTTTAATATGCAAAGGCGGTCATTCAGGGAGTAATCCGGACCAGTGTAAACCAAACGGCTGCAATCATTAGCTGGGCTGCCGAGCAACGCTCCATCATTTTGTTAGTACATTTGGAGAAGATTCGCCCCTCCGAGCCCCCGACGGGCCGAATCTCCCCGTTGCTGGCTTTGAGTCGAGCAGAGGACTGCTTCTAAAAAGCAACCCAAACAACAACCGGAGTAAATACACTGTAAGTGGAGTTACTTAATGGGACGTTTTGCATGCTTCATTTGCAACTATGGATTGAAGGTCCATTAAAAGACATCAATGTTGTCTTGGAGTACAGCGTAGAGTTTGAAGTTACGTAAGATGGATGGATTTAGTCACGTCTTCTCTTTCTTGTCGGAAAGATGTGATTGGAAACAGGAGTTTTGGAGAGAAAAAAAATTGGATCTACAAAATATTTGGACTCTAACACTGCTATTATTCTGCAGCATTTTCTTTGATCGGCTGATGCAAGCATGACTCCGCGTGGCACCATACACGCCCTGAGGGAAATATTAGTGTTATTTATGAGAACCTTTTTAGCCCAAGTTCAATAGCGGCAGTCTGATGGTCAGTGTACAGAGGGACTATCTGGCAGGGGAGGGGTAGCGGGGGCAGACCTGGCGTCAGCCACACTGACAAGCTCTTATTTACCGTCTAGATCTATGACTCATTTTATGTACCCAATCGTAAAGCGCCGAGATTTATCGAAGGTAACGGGACGGTGGGGAATACCCCACGAGACTGGCACATTCGCTCCAGATTCTCCTAGAAGTTCACGTCAAGGGGCCCGGGAAGACTCGGGGGGGCTTGATGAGGTAGTCTATATCTCAGTCAGATGAAGACACTTGATTCGTTTGTCCCGTTAAAAAAAACAAGGGCTAATAGATGACCGCGGGAGGATTAATAGCAGCTTATTGGTCAGCTCTCGTGACCTTCCGTCTGAGGGATCTGCTGCGAGACCACCGTCGATAAAGGCAAGCTTCATGAACATACTGTCGAGCATTGGAGGCTTTGTATTACATTGTTGACATCCTCCGTGAGCATGTACTATGCCATGCTCCATTAATATCAATGGGAAGAGCAAAAACAAAAAGGAATTGTAAACTGCCTTTGTTCTGACAGGATTGCTATCAGCCACAGCTGAAAATGAAATCAAACTTCCATTGTTGTGGAAACAGTTTAATCCAATCGTGATCTGATGTAACAAAGTGCCACAATATCTCTGTCTGCATACATAATTGTAGCCGACTTAGCCCCGTCACTTTACATTAACCTCCGCCGCAACATGAGACGGGCTTCGCTAATCTGCCATTGTTAGGATTGGCAGTGTGGAGCAAGTGCAAAACAGATTTGGCACTTAATTGTCAAGTAAATGCTTTAGAACGACACGGGGCCTCATCTCCTGTTTGAGCCAATATTCTTGAAATGGAATAATCAGATTGCGGCGGAGGCCAATGAGTGGTAGGCCGACTTTCCTCATTGACTCGCTTACTTTTTGCCAGCTAGTTTAATCACCAAAGACCTTTAAATTCACCGCACGCGAGCGGGCCCATATGCGCACGCCATGGCTCGACGTTTGGTCTCCCGTCGCCGTTTGTTCAAATGTTCAGCGGCCGACGCGAGACCGTACGATCCCGTGGCGTTAGCCAGCGGCAGCCAAGTGACCTCACGCACCTCAATATGGCAGCATGTGCAGTCCCATCAAAGCGCTTTGACTCCCACGTCTCCCGCCGAACGCGGTTTTGCAACTTAAAACAAAAAGCTGATTGGTCCCTCTGTCAAGCTCCCCCCCTCGGATGAGGTCTCAGCCCGGGAGGTAAAATAGCTCAAATTTCTCATGTGCTATGCCATTTTGTCACTTTGCCTGTTCCACTTATTCAGTGTTTTTTTCTCTTTTTTTTGACTTGCTGAGCTTGAGGGGATGCGAGTGCCATTTCGCACCCAGATCTGAGTTGTGTTGATTGAATTAGACAAAGTCGGGAGATAATTAAGAACCGCAAGGCGCTGCAAAACTGTCTGCTTGGTGAAAATGAGACGCTGCCACATCAATGAGCTAGCTGGCTCTGCTTGATGTCAGTGGCGGGTTATATCAGTTGACACTCTTACCTCCTTTCCCTTTAATGTTTCTCCAAATATGATTAATCATACACTGTACAAGCATTGCTTCTGACAAGAGTAGTGCATTTTCACAGCTTTGTGTGTTCCAATCAGGATTCAAAGCTGCCAAGTGCAGTTTTTGGTAAAAGCAACGTCTTAAAGAGGTGTGTCTGAGTTCACGTTAAAAAGAATCAAATTGAATATCTTAGCGCTTTGGTTTATTTAACTTTTTTTTATTTGCACACGCACAGTAGTAACAGTATCCGCACTCTGAGTTGCGTAAATAGAAAAAGTTGTTCATTACATACAGCCAGTAAGGCAAAATATGATAATAATTTTCAGTTTAGCAGAAAATTCATGGTTGAGTCTGCTTCATAAAAGTGTTACTGTGGCATTCCTTGCCTTTCTCTTTCTTTTTTGTCCAATTATTAACCCCTGACTTTATGCATGTGTACCACGCGGTGGTGATTCTTCTCTTGGATTGGATAGCTACCGTATTTTCTCGCATAGAAGCCGTGTTTGTAACACAAAAAAATGATGACTGACTCAATGGTACGGCTTATATGTCCACAAATTAGACTTGACATGCACGAAACTGCAAGGGGCGAAACGCCGTGACACAAAATAATGCGGTCATTTATTTAAAAATAGAGGGCGCCGCCATTTTACCGTAGTTAAACGTGCTCGGACTGGCCAGACACGAGTAGCCTTTATAGATGTGTTCGTAATGTTTACCATGTTCACAACATCCCAATAGTTGTTAAAGCTGATTGAAGGGCTTGAGGTCGATCATCAAAATATCAGCCTTGATACCTGCGTAATGTGTATCTCATGCTATCATTGCACCCAGAGACTTGGTGAAAAGTAGACCGCTATGGACAAACTTCCTGGTTGTACTGCTCATGTGACTTCCTTTTTGAATTTGTCCATGTGCAGGCACCCTTTCAGACGATCGTTTCGATTCGTACATTATCTCAGAAATACCACGTGCGACAATTTTTCTTAAGATTTTCCTTTTAAAGTAACACATTTGTACTCCCTATTAAACCCATGAATATGGAGGTGAAAATTGTGGGCGTCTTACACGGGAGGAATCGTAAAAATCAATGATTTAAAGGCCATTTTAAGGGCGCGGCTTATATAGACGAGAAAATACGGTAACCGGGTGACTTTAATGCTGAAAATGGTCTCGCTGAGCTCCAATATTCAGGCATGGCAGAAAGTTCTGTTTATGCAAGCGTCTGTCTGTGTGGCTTTTGTGTTTGTGTTGGCCAGAATGCGAAAGAAGGCAGCGAATGTTCCGAGGGCCCCCGAAGGGGCTGCGCCGTAGGCACGGAGGGCGGAAGAGCAGAGGAACACTGTGTCAAAGGCTAATTTTCAAAGCCACTCACGGGCGCTCATCTCTCACTGTGAAGTGGCAAGCGTGGCAAGTGGCTTGCGCGTTGTCATGGATACCAAAGCACGGGACCCCGGAGATGGGGAGCGGGGGACCAATGGCTGCCCCGTCTATAGGATTCCTGTCAGCTCGGACCTGATAGATGGCGGTGACGGATCATTTGTCATATTGTAATTGTTCCCAGCAAACACACAATGCCGGCTAGGAGAAACGCTAATGTGGCGCTAGGCTAATAAAGTGGCGAAAAGCCAGGAATTGCGCGATCCAACGTCCGTCTCTTCCGCTTAAGGAGACAATGGCTCTGTTGTCGTAGCTGGGTCGACTCGTTAGAGCAGAAAGGAGAAAAAGCGCGGCTAACGGAATAAAACGAGACAATCGTAAAGCAAACGGCAGTCACTTCTCCGTATCGACGTGGCTAGGTGGGGGGAACGTCTGGGAGGAGAGTTGGCGGCAGAAGCAAGAACAACGAGAGTTGTTTTAACACTACCCTCATCTCTCTCTCTGGCCTATGAAAAGGGGGAAGGAGAATGTTTGTCAGTGAGAAGAAATACGGGAGATGCGTAGCTGGGGATGAGGAGGGGGGGGGGGGGGGGGGGGGGTCAGGACTTTTATCTGCTGGCTTCTGGAATTGCCTGAGCTGAGTACAAATGACTCTGGATACACAAAGGTGGCATTTGTTCTCACTTGTTTTGGCTCAGGCTCTGTATCCTTTCCTCTTGCAACTGGGAATTTCCGGACGAAAAGGCTAAGATTATTGTGATAATCGATCAACGAATCTGATTTAAAACGAGAACATTCTTCGGGATATTATTTCGAATTGGTAGTGGAAGTTTTTGCATTAATGGAACAGGGCTTTCATTATGTTTGATTCAACAAGTGACAGAAGAGCAACTAAAATGGAAAGAATAGGTCAAACAAACATATATGTATTCAACTCGTACCAGATTTAAGCATTGTTACTGTCTTGGTTGGAGAGGTTCATTCTTTACGTTACAAGTTATAAGAAGTGACGGTTGTACGGTTTGAATATTGCTTGTGTCCCGTCTTTTCACATCCGTTTGGATAGAAATGGAGACTAACGGCAAAGAACTGGGCTTGAAATAGACATTTTTGCTTTACTTTGCTTGTTGTACGTCAGCCTTCTCTGAAGCCATATCTGTAAGCCAGTCAGAATTAAGTCTGATGGCTGCGTAGAGGACGGTGACAGGTAGTTGAAGTGATCTGTATGTGGTCTGCTCGGCTGTCTTGTGGATTATGTAAAACGCAGTGAGGTGGCGTTGTATCGCTTTGCCCTCACAGCGGCCCGTCTCCGAACACCAGGTTACGTTACGTGAATATGCCGCAAAGAAAAATAGAAGCTTCTCATTTGTACCCATAAGAAATCCCCCCTCGGCTCCTCTCGGGAAAGTGGTCGATAGCATCAACTCAGCTTGAGGCTCCAACGGCTGATGGAGTTTTGACGTTTGTACATCAACGCCGACGTTTAATGTGTGATCTGTTTTTCTCGTAACCTGGCCCTCTTGTGCCCTGCTCCTCATTTGGCCAATTACCACACCCGTGGTGAGAACAAACAGTTTCCCTACTTAATAATTCACATCACATTCATCTGATACTCGCTTACCACGGGCAATTTAGTAGTTGAATAATTCTCTGAAAAATGATTTTATTATGGCCACGTGTTATGAATGTGGCTGGAGCCGTGGAGAGTGGAGTGGAGGATTTCAAATTGCGTCCGCGGAGCGAGGGAACCCAGGCTAGGTAATGTCTTCTAATGTTCTCAGCCATATGCATTGTTTTCAGGGCTCATCGGTTTTACATCGATTCCCACTGAAGTGTTTAATTGCATCATGAATATGATCTAATTCCGTCCTTTTCTCTGAAAGTGGAGCATGCTCTGCAAATGATGTACAGCCTTGACAGCTCCACATCAGGATGTATTTTATATGGAATGTAAATTATAGTGTTAAATTAGCCCGGAAAGATAACTAGCTGGCGCTGGGGAATGGACTCAACAGTTTAATTTAGCGGCAAAAGGCCGTGAAGGGATAAATCACCTTTCTTCTCGCTTGCTATACTGTTTCATTTTAGGCTTTATTTTTACATTTTTGCTTGTGATATCACTTTCTTTTGCCCAACGACTTGCTCGGAAGTGCGCCGCGTTGCTTGTGGTGTCAGTTCACTGGTTAGGAATGTTTCAATTTGAGAAGACAGTCTGGCAGACGTTCTTCGCTCGCATGTATTTTTAAAGCCGGTTATGGTGAAACGCTCGTAGCGCGGTTGCCAAAATTCTGCCGTCAAAACAACTGGAAAACTGTGAAATACACGTAAAAAAACGGATTGTAAAAATGCGTTTCATGGTTGATTTTGGAAGATTTGGTGACGACACTGTGGTTTTCTCCCTCTCAACTTGGACTGGAATCCACGTGGTCATCATTATCTTGTCCAGTTCTCGCAAAGGTGCAATTCTAAAAACCAGTGGATTTTTAGAGTACTACTAAATGTGACTTGGATTTGTTAAGCTGTTTTAGCACAGTGCTTGCTTGTAGCACCTAAGACGTTGTTACGATCGGGGATGGAGGACCCCAAAGCAGGCAAGCGCTGCAAATCTGGTTTTCGAATCCTTTATTTAGAATCGTCCACGCGAAGGGCAAGGCACAAGAGGGGATAGCGTAGACGAGTTGTTGGTCGTACAAGGATGGTCAGTCGCCGTGAAGTACGTTGGGAAGTCCAGAGTGGGGTGTACGAGGGCGAAGTCGTAGTCCGTGGTCGTGGGGCTGAGCGTGGTCGGAATCCTGGGTACAAACATGAGGTCGTAGATCAAACAAGGTAGGCAAGGAGGAATTACGAGAGGGTACCTAACAGTAGGACTGATAAGACGATCCAGCGGCATGGTCATGTTCTTGGTGGCCTTAAATACTCCTCACTGGCTAATGACTCCCACCTGGAAGCGCTTGAGTCATCAGGGGCTGGCCCAGTGATTGGATAGCAGGCACACCCCGCCACCAGTCTGGCCCTGGGCCTGCCAGACGTCATTATTTGTCCACTGGGGTCAGGGTAGGGCGACCACAACATCCTGACCTCCCACTTTTCTTGTTCACGGCTAAAGCTCGTCTTAACTGACCTTCGCTACTCGTCGGTTTATCCCAGGGGAAGTGACCACACTATTATTGGGAATTAACCTCCTTCACCCTAAAAAGGCAAGATGACCCCAGATGTAGCCTTCTTCCATGCCTAGTTCTATCCTGAAGACCAAATAGCCTTGGAATGAATTGACATTCAATGCAATTGGACGCCTGAAAAGCGCCCAGGGCCAAATGTCATACACTAGTTTTGCTCATGTCATACCTGCGTAGTGATATTTGGACTGAAAAGCACCACTTAGCACCAAACAAACTCCTTGTTCTTTGAATTCCTCTCACTGTACGCTGCTGGTTTTGACACCTCTCCGGAGGAAAAGGGCCCTTAAATCATCAAGTGGGGCTGTAGTTGTTTTCCTTGTTGTTTTCATCTCCCGGGGTAAGCTTTTGGGGAGGAATTGGGATGTTAAATGAGCTAGGAAAGGCCTGCTGAGGCTTTTTTTTTCTCTCAAAGGGTTGAGTCAGTCAGTCGAGAATCGCAGCGCAGCGTTTGAGGCGGCTGTGTGAAGTCATTTTCCGGGAGCGCGAGCGGGAGAGGGCTGCGGATTAGGCAGCGCCTCTGAGCCGGAACAAGTCTGTCTGGGAAGGGATGAAGGCTGCAAACCACAGATCTAATTCCCGCTCACACTGCTCGACAGCAGAGACGCTCGCAACGCAGCCTGTGTGAATTAGGCCCATTTGCTCCCCTCCGTCTGAAACGCACCAACAGAAGGGGAGATGTTGACAACTCCTCACATCCTTTCCAATCTCCTGACACCTCCATTTTTTTTTATTTGTTTGTTTGTTTTAGCTCATCTCTCAAGCTGTCTTAAAACTTGGATTCATTTTTTTTTTCATTGTTTTTGCGCCACTGTGTGTTGACATTTAACATGGCTGTATTGAAACATAAGTTGTAAGAAAAAACGTCAACTTTTGACCTTCCAAAATCAGTTCTGCATCATGACTGATTTCACTTTTTGGTAGAATTGAAGATGCCTCTTAGGATTATTAGTTCTATCAATGTCTATCAATATTTCAGCCAATGATTTGAAATGTGAAACCATGCTATATTCACAAAAAGGGTTGTTACAAGTCAATTTGAGAGAAAATGGATAAATACTGTCCTCAAGTTTTAGTTTCTAATCTTGTTTTTTCAAAAACATGACCAAATGAGGGTCAATTCTTTGTGTTACCAGCAAAAGTTCGCCCAAAGTTAAACCTTTGTCAACACCCGTGGCCTTCTGATGGCGTGCTTAAAAGCGCCAACCCTTTTAAAGTTCCTGCCTTTTTAATGTGTGAATCGCTTTGCCTTTTGTGATGCGATTGCCCCGAAGTTGGGAAACGTTCACAAGGTCACTTGCTCGTTAGCTCTTTTTTTCCCCTGGCTTATTTCTTCCCCCTAGCAGACATCCATTCATAGACCCCCTACCCTCTGCTTCCTCCAGAACCAAATCGAAGTCGTTGGTCACTTCAAATCTGTACCGAGTGGGGTCGGGCGCCGAGATCAATTCGGTTGACCCAGATACATCGGCCGCGCTCGTCTCAGCGATTAGCCACAATTTGCTCGTAAGCTAACGACTCCAGAAGACATTGTGGAGAGAACCATTTGCCATGAAATGGCGGCGTCCGTTTTGTTTTGTTTTGTTTTCTCTTTCATTCTAAAAGGATTTATAAGCCGAGCCTCCGAAATCAATTGCTTTGCTTTAGTGGTAAGGCTGGTTTTTAAAGCGGTGCCGTCTGGTAGGAATGATTGAGATGTTTGTGTAGCCCCCCCCTCATGCTCTGTCTGTTGTACTTGTCACTCCTATCAGAGCCCTCTGCAACCTCCAAGCCCAGTAATGAGTTGTATTACACGCTCTGTGGTGGGAATGTCTGGTTTTAGGAAGCAGTGTTCAATCTTGGCGCTATGAATAGATGGGAAAGGGGAATGCACTTTGTCGGCCTTGAAAGTCACCCAACCGAAACGGGCAGGACGGAGTGACGGAACTCGTTGATGGGTCTGCAGTGCGGACCTGGATCTGATTGTACGCCAACCCTTGCTCATTGGCTACAAATGAAAGAAATGTTTGGCGGAGATCGGACATTTTGGCTTGTTTTTCGGCCGTCTTTTACTTTTACAAATGGCCACCAAATGGAAATAGTTTTTTGCTCGGCTCATTCGTCACTCAAGCCTTTTATTGTGACCTTTCCGTAATAACCAGGAAGCTACATAGCTAAGGGCTAAGTGATTTCAGGAAACTCAGCTCTCATTGTCTTTTGGAGGAAAGTATTTTATACTTAGATGGCAACAAACTCCATCGGCTTTAAAAACATAGCCTGTAATCTTCTGTTATTTTACATACAAATTGCATTCTGGGCGATGCATTCATCATTGCTCATATTCGGCCCACACTTAAATGAAAAATGTTTCTGAGATGAATAATGGATCCCCACTGTAGTATAATTGTGTGTGTCTTGAATATGGTTGATTCCCGCCTCTGCTTTTCTACACATTCGCTTTACTGGCTCGGATGGAGTTTGAGAGCAGATTATTCCCTTGTTACATTACCTGCACTTCAAGTATTGTTGAATACTAGCAAAACTATCATTTTTGTGTGCCTTCATTTCCTAGCGGCTTGCTAACATGCAGCAATTCATCGATAAATAATCGATTATCAGTTCAAGAGTACCCTCTAAGCGATGTTTATTCCATGACCGGCCAGTGTTAACTATCATTTCGGACAATACCGTATAATATTTGATTAATATAAATTGCAAGGCCAGCCACACCATGTGAAAAAGTGCCATTTATAATTCGTAAAATACGGAATGCCAGTTTTTACGCAGTTTCCGACATTTTTCTAGCTGTAATTGAGCAAGGCTTTTTGGTTTTGACGCAGACACAGGTTTGTAATCCCAGCAGAAATGTTCTCCTTAGGAAACGTTTCCTTTTCGTTTTGGACTGCCACACTCCAACCTTCTGCCACGTTAAAAGCAGGCAAAAGCTCTGGCAGCACACTCTGTCGTGCTCTACTTGCTCCTGACGCTTTCCGCCGTCCCCGTAGTCTCCAAGCTCGTCCTGGGAGACACCCTGACACCGGAGTTACAGATGGGAAGCATCGGACCGAGAAAGCCGGTGTCACAACGCGGATTGGAATTCACAATTGGGACGAAATACCAAACAAATACGCCGGCACATGTATGCTTTTCACAGTTTGTTCACCCAGCTGTTTCCCGGCTTTGTCCCGCTTGTCTCATCACCAAAACCTGGCTGCGGGTGGCTCGTAATAGTCTGCGATTTGTTCCGCGTGACTCCCTTTTTTCTTAGACTGGGTGCTCTTTTTTTAGATGTGTAGTCGCTACTTCTCATCGTGCTTGTTCAGTCAAAGACGTATCTAGGAACCAAGTGCTTATGTACTGTATTTGCTTTTGCTGATATGAGCTTGACGATCAAAGGAGAGCACGGGACATTCCTTTTTGCAAATGAAGAAGGCACAATTATTCCCTCTCAGTTAAGTGTCCTTTGATTCCCACGTGAGTTTAATCTGTGGAAATTGATAAAAGGATGCTTGTTGGTCCCGGACGTCACACAATCCCCGTTTGATGGATAAAACGGTCACCCGAATGAATCTTTCTTGCGGCAAACCGGGCCTCTAGGTCTGGACTAATTGATTGATCATACGACTTGCTGATACAATCAAACCCTGACCTGATTTATGGCTATAAATCGATTGATTGATATGTTTTTTTCCCTCGCCGCTGGCTGGGTGGGGGTGATTTTGGCGATAGGCGGGGGGTAGGACACCTCCCGGTCGCCCATTCATCTCGGCGCCGTCAGCTTCGCTGGTTTAGCGCGGTATATTAAGAAAGGCCTGCATATCTCTGCTGACATTTCCAATGTGCAGAACGGCAATGACCTGCTCCAGATTAACCCCAACTTGTTCTCGTAAGCACCACTGATTGTAAAAGATAGGGAGCGGCCAGAGTCGGCGACAAAAATATGAAGTGTGACTTTTCTGCTCTGCCGTTCGCATAGATCATTCGGAGGAACAGCGAAAAATCAATGGCACGTTCCAAAGCCAATCAAAACAAATATCTTGAGACTTTCTGCTCGTCCACGGCTTTGGAAAGGCCCAGTGTTTAAAAGCTGATTTACAGTGAAATGGAGTCCAATGGCTCCAGCCGCTTGTCTGTCCACCCGCCTGTTCAGAATATGAAATGAAAGTTAAACACTGGATCTCCTGCATGGGGAGGAGGGGAGTCAACGCGTGGGCAGTGTAGCATCAAATAGATTTTGTTTCCTCTCGTGTAAACGCCTAATGTGCGCCGAGTGCCCTGACACAGATGAATGTAAGGAATTTGCCGT
Organism: Stigmatopora argus; assembly: GCF_051989625.1. Taxonomy (NCBI): domain Eukaryota; kingdom Metazoa; phylum Chordata; class Actinopteri; order Syngnathiformes; family Syngnathidae; genus Stigmatopora; species Stigmatopora argus. The sequence goes on from NC_135391.1 coordinate 6,133,519, forward strand.
TAAGACTTAACGGCCCTTTTGAGAGACAACGCGAGTAACCGCTAGCGTGGAACGTGTACCAGTAACACCCCCCAACTCATACGTGTGTGCATCCTCTGTATTTACAGTATCTCGCACTCAACATTTACGCACACGGTCCATTTGCACATGTACACACACACACGTGTGCACAAAATAGAGGAAAATATTTTCACAAGCCCTGCTGTGTTGACATGTTGCAGATATACAGTATATTTATATTTGGTTGGATAGAGAAAAATAGTTTTCAGTGAAAAATCAAAACTACTTCGAGTCAATTTATACATTCATTTTCTGAGAACATGCCAACTCCCTACAGTAAGGAACGATCTGGGATCGAACCCTCGACCGCAGAACTGTTAGGCCGACGTGTTAACCACTCGGTCACCGGTCCGTAAATGATCAGTGTTAAACCACATGATTTATACGTGAAAAGATTAGTTGACTAAACGGAAGAATAACCGTTGATTGGTCGATTATGAATTGCTTGTATGGCTCCAGTTTTTTTTAGCTAGGTCTACAATGTCCTGTGTGTCCTGTGTCTGTCTTGCTACTGCAACCAAGACATTTCCCGAATACAGGATGAAATAAAGTTCTAATCTAATCTAATCTTGCCAGCAAACAGGTTCTGCCAAGCGACCTAAATCTTTTAGGTTGGCTAATCACTAGTTAAAACAAGCGCCTGATTAAAAGTGTGCAGCAGAGACCACATTCAAAGCGTAAAAATTGCCAACGATCGGGCTCATTTGCTCATTTTATTATGGCAGCCCAATCATCATTGTAATTAAATTCATTAGCTCTTAACTGTATATATTTCAACTGACTATGACCACACACTGCGTGAAAAAAAACAATGGACGTATAACATACTTCTCTCCCCGCCCAGGCTAATTTTTAATATATACAGTGTTACCCTTTGCCACAGAAGATGGCACATTCCAAAATGATTCATGTATAAACTGCCCTTTTAAGTGTCTGCTCCCATTCTGCTGCACGAGTACAGATCTCGGCGCCTTTGTGTCAGAACTCAAAAGCGGCGAGCTGCTTGTTGTCAGCACTAGTTTTATTCCCACTCTCACCGCTCTATTTAGATTCATTTTATTTTTGGTTCAAATGCTGTAAAATGAAAGCACCGCAGAGAGAAGGAGGGTAAAGTAGCATTCCCTCTCCCTCTCTCTCTCTCTCTCTCAGACAGGTGGCCTCGGTTTTATGTCGCCGGGCCCCCAGGGTCCCGCAACGGAGCCTGAGCGAGAGGAGGGACCTCTCTCGGCGCTTCGCAGGTGGTGCGAAACGTGGCCGCCTCTCCGTACCTGAAATATTCAGATTCTTCCAGCAGCCGAGCTTTGATCTCCCCGCAATCGACGGGGGAACGGTGAAAGAGTACGGGGGAGAAAACAACAAAAACAAGAGGAAGAGCAGCACACCTGAGAGCCAACAGATTGACATCTCTTAAGAGAGAATAAACAATTGCAGGTTCGCTGCCATGCGTTGCATTGCGTTGCGTTGCTCCGGCTCACCGTTTCTGGTGAAAGTGGGCCATCGCGGCGACAACCGCATTTCGTAGAGCCTCTCCTACCAACTGACCTGAATGGTGGAGCTTTAGAGAGAAACCGAGACCAATTTACCGTCCCCTGCTTTTAAAGGAAATGGGAAAACTAACATTGTCTTTTATTTATTTGCGCAAGTGGAGAACTTTCTATCCAAAGCCAGCGGTTCTGTTGTCGTTTCTTTGGATCTTCTCCAACTTCCTTTCTCCATGTGTTAGGCCCCTACACTATGTCCGGACCGGCCGTGTTTCTTTTTCTCCTCGCGCGATGGCTTCCTGTACAAAATCAACGTAATCGCGCGTGAGGAAGCAGCCAATCAAGTAGGCGTTCTCATTTGTGTGACTTCAATTGCCAAAGCCGGAACCTTCCTCAAGGTCTTGTCGACAAAAGTCCAAAGAAAGATAGAAAGAAAATGATCAGACTAAGAGAATTGTCAAAATATTAGAACAGCGGTCCCAAAACAATTCCACAAAGGGTTCCAAAAATTTAATCATATACATGTATATAGCAATATATTCTTATTACGAGATGAATGCCATTTTATTGCTTATGTTCCTTTTATTGGGCTGAGACTTTTTTTGGTACCTCATCAAAAATCTTTTGGCGTGATGTTAAGAGATTGAAGTAATATTAGGAAAAAAAAGTTGTAAAATAGTGAGGTATTAGTCTGATATAACATATTTTTACATGAATCTGGTTCACAAAAAAGTTGTAAAATAGTGAGGTATTAGTCTGATATAACATATTTTTACATGAATCTGGTTCATGTAAAAATATGTTATATCAGACTAATACCTCACTATTTTACAACTTTTTTTCCTAATATTACTTCAATCTCTCAACATCACGCCAAAAGATTTTTGATGAGGTACCAAAAAAAGTCTCAGCCCAATAAAAGTTGTAAAATAGTGAGATATTAGTCTGATATAACATATTTTTACATGAACCAGAAGTTGTGTTTTGCACCAAGCAGACTACAAGTTTTTTGACGACAGGCGTAGTGTGAGCGCCGCACAAAACAAGACCCGCCTGAATGCAACATTTAAGGTTAGTTAAGGATCTTAACAACCATTTATTTAGGTCTTCAGCTTTCTAGAAAAATACCAATAGTGCCTATCTACGCTATAAATCAAACAAGCAAAATATATCGATTCAATTCTCGGACTTATTTATTTCTCGACTATTTAAGATATGTAGTTTTGTTCTATTTTTAACCCGGTACAACATTATAAACAATTATATCAAAGACAGCTTGGACAGCACCCACCACATGAGTTAATCATCTCTTCTTCTGGCGTCACCCTACTTGCGTGCTAATGAATCACACAACTGTGTCATTAGTCCGAGAGAATGTGCGGCACAATGAGAATAGCCATGCTGATTGTAACTACACTGTTGTAAAAAAGGAGCAGAACAATGGCCGCCCTTAATGATGATAAATAAGGTGTTCTCTAAGATCTCCATTTGGAGTATTCACCTGATAAATTGTATCGAACCCACACCATTTCTAATCGGAGGACATTTCCATGTACAATATTTATTTTAACAATATTTGCCTCATCTAAGATAAGCGGAAAATTCGCGAGTGTTTTGACTGCAGACAATATTGAGTTGGAAGAGATAAGTATAATTATGTTTTCTTATATATATGAAAATAGGAGACACGTTGACAAGTAGGCCGTCCTCTTCCACATCGAGTGCCAAAAACTGTAAATAATATGACGAATAATGGCTGACTGGTCACACCTTTGCTGGTTTTCACAACATTCGTACTCATTTCTTTCTTTCTTTTTTTCGGTGAGATTTAGCTTCCTGTTTGAAGACAGTCTGACATACTGGGGATTAATTATTTTGGATATTTTATCAGCCGTAGCAGTCCCGAGTTTAAAGAGGTGTCAGAATGAAATGGAATTTAACTCTGGGTAAGTCCTTTGCATCTCTGTGTATCACAATGTTTTTGACACTTGCCATAACTTCTAGGTCTTGTGAAAAGCAGGATATTTTATTGAATTTGAGCTTTAAAAAAATGGAGTTCAGGTATTCTTTGTGTTTTTGATTAAAAAATATACAGACGCTCCCCTACTTACGAACGAGTTAGGTTCCGAGCGATTGTTCATAAGTTGAATTTGTTTGTAAGTTGATTCAGTGCTATATTTTGTATTATAATTTATGTTTAAGGCCTATATAAGTATATTGAAGGTTTATATAAGTGCATTTGTATGTTTAAGGCTTGTATAAGTAACACGCATTGGTTTGTACTGAAAAAAAACATTTAATAAAATGGAGAGAATATGTACAGTACTGTATAGAGAGAGAGAGAGATTTATGTATTAGAAACTGGCCGAAAGAAGCGCTCTAACGACGATTGCACAGTTTTCTTCTTTTTTTCATCATAAATGATGCGGTAGCACTGTATGGCATCATTCAATTGAGCATTCAGTTCACGCACTTCCACATTGCAACAAACTGGGCAGAGGAAGGTGGATGCTGGGTGAGCTGAGCTCTCACAGCGCCAGGCGTCGGTATTAGCGGCGGAAAGAAAGAAGCACTACTCTGGAAAAGGCACGCAATACAAAATCGAACTTACGAACATTTTTCGACAAACGCAATTTGCAGACACATTCGTATGTACCGTTGTTCGTAACTCGAATGTTCGTAAGTAGGGGAGCGTCTGTATAAGGCATACCCTTGATTCAGTCATCATTTTTGTAGTTGCAAATACGGCTTATATGCGAGAAAATACGGTATATATACGCAAATTAGTTCACAGTCAGTATCACATAGCAATTACTTAATTGTTGCAATAATAGTGACCATAAGAGGGAATTCTAAACATTTTTCTCGATATATATCACCCATGGCAAGAAGGTGCAAGACTTGATAAATGTGGGGTGTGGTCCCTGATTATATTGAGTAGACTATAAACAAAGGTCCCTCTCTCTATTGTTTGGGGCCCCGCCTTATATGAGAAAGATCAAGTCCGATAGATTATGACATCAGACGATGGTATCGACTGTAATAAATTTCCCCGGCATGATGGATAAAGGTGTTATTTGAGATATTTTCGTTCATAAATGTGCAGGGAAGACAGGAGAGTTTTCTGCAAGAGGAAGTTTTTAGCTAAGGTGCTAATGAATTGCATAGAGAGGGTTTGACAGTGATTCATTAAAAAAGGTTCGCCTTGATTACATCTGTAGTAGTAAGCTTTCTTGGGGCCGCTGGCAAAGATAAAGCAGGGTGGAAAATGTTGACAAGTGAAGAGGGGGAAAAAAAAAATCTGCCAAAAGTACCGCACTAAGGTGGCTTGAGTTAAAATCACTATTGTACGCATGGCTTGGACGGCATAAATTAAATGCGAAAAAGGGGAGGAGGAGAAGAGAGGAAAAGGCAGATGGGGTATTATTTTTTCTTTTTGTATCCCAACTAATTGCAATCATAGGCAGATGTTGGAAAGTGTGACAGCATCAGCAGAATTGCTGCTGAGAGCACAGAATCTTTGTCTAAAAATAATCAGACATTCTGTGTGCTGCTGTTTGTTATAATGGTAATCGATGCTGGAGGCTTTGAATTCCATCAATTTATAGATCCACTCTGTTCTGCCTGGCGACCGTACGGTTTCACCACCCCCACCGCGTCGACACTGAACACAGAAGCGCGCGCAGCCCCGAATCGGGTTTTTATTTTGTATTCTTTTGCACAAAATAGCGGCCGGCCGCTCCGTCTCCGCCTGAGCCGGCACGGCCTGGCGTTTAGATAAGTGGCGTTCCCTTTCATAAGAGCCTTATCGCCACCTGTCCTCTGTCAGACGCAGCATTGTCCATAGCTCCCCCAGATTAGCTGTGCATCTCAGATGCCAATTTTAGGAGGACGAATGATCAATAAATCAAACGGCCGCGATCGATGGCCCCAATCATTGCAGTCTAGTCCGTCCTTAACGTTATTACCGCCTCCCGCCGCGGGCATCGGGTCGGGTGGTGGGAGTGGGGGGTCGAATTTTGCGAGCTTTGTGGAAAAGCACATACATTTGCAGCCGTGTGACGGCCGTAATTTACTCTTATCAGTCCTCCTTGGCAGGAATAACTGCTCAAATGTGTACGCGTGGGTCTGTAAACAAGGAAGGGGAGGCTGTGACCTGCTTGACCCGGTGGTCGAATTGCGAGCCGAGGATCGGGGGGTATCTCTCTTGGTCTGTTTAAGCCACAGCGACCATTCTTTCAATCCCAGTCTGTCAATTTGTTCCAAAACTTACATTAACACAAGTTTTTTTTATTTCTGTTGTTGGTGGAAGTTAAGCAGAGGAACCAACATAAATCTATAGATGTCCAGACAGAATAAAAAGACCCCAGGGGAGGGTTGACTAAAGACCATGCCACTGTGATGCACCACACTACCTACTGTAGGTCAAAGACTATTGACTTACTGTATATTTCCAACACCAATAAAATTCTGCAATTAACAGGCAATGACTTTGTGGTATCTTACTGGCTTTGACGGAGTTAAAGTCAATTTTTCAGAGCCCGGGTACGTACCTAAAGAAAATTGGGCTGGTTTAGTCCGGTTTATCACCTTCGGATAAGACAGAATGTTCTCCAGCTAAATTCGGGGAAAGATGGAGGTGATTATCTTTGGGTCTAAAAAAGGGGAAGATCAGAGATCGGCACTGACGTATACAAATCAAGCCAGAAATCTTGGCATAATTTTTGAATCAGACCTAAACTTTGACAGCCATCAATTGTTCATCACTAAATCTGACCACCTAAGAGACTTAGCCACTACCAATAGGAAAATATATATACAGACGCTACCCTACTTACGAACATACGACTTACGAATAACGGTACATACGAACATGTCTGCAAATTGCGTAAGTTGCGTAAGTGTGTGACGTGTCTCCAGTGCGCAAAGAACCTTATTCATTTTTATCATTAAATATCTCGTGCATCCATTATTCAATATGGTTGGTGAAAAGCGAAAGGCTTTTAGTGAGGGAGGTGCAAGGAAGAGGCAAGCCATTTCATTTGAAACGAGTGGCAATAATTAAAAAGCTTGATGCGCGTGAGAAAGTGTTGCACGGGAATACAACTTGAATCGTTCGACCGTCAGTACCATTTATAAACATAAAGATCGAGCAGCAGGACGCAAATATTGAACGTTGCACAAAGTTTGCAAATCAATTGAATGATGCCATACAGTGCTACCGCAACATTATGATGAAAAAAAGAAGAAAACTGTGCAATCGTTATTAGATAGCTTCTTTCGGCCAGTTTCTAGTAAATATCTCTCTCTCTAATGTATGTATACAGTACTGTATGTATTCTCTCCATTTTATTAAATGTTTTTTTCAGTACAAACCAATGCTGGTTACTTATACAAGCCTTAAACATACAAATGCACTCATATAAACCTTCAATATACTTCTATAGGCCTTAAACATAAATTATAATACAAAATATAGCACTGAATCAACTTACAAACAAATTCAACTTATGAACAATCGCTCGGAACGTAACTCGTTCGTAAGTAGGGGAGCGTCTGTATATGCACAAATTAGACTTGACATGCACGAAACTGCAAGGTGACAAAGACAAAACACTATAATGCAAGACAATGCGGCCGATACGGTCGTTTATTTCAAAATGGCGAAAGGATAAACAAACGCGAAACAAAATTTATTTTGACATCTATGAATGAAATTCTAGAAAAGAAATAAAACTTTAAAAAAACCCTCACTTGTGCCTGCCATTGCTCAGTCAGGGCGCCGCCATTTTACCGTAGTTAAACGTGCTCTGATTGGCCAGACGCGAGAAGCCTTGATACATGTGTTCGTAGTGTTTACCATGTCAGCAGCACATCCCAATAGTTGTTAAGACTGATCAAAGGTATTGTGGTCAATCATTAAAATATCAGCCTTGATACCTGCGTAATGTGTATCTCATGCTATTATTGCACCCAGAGACTCGTTTGAAAACTAGACCGCTACGGACACACTTCCTGGTTGTACTGCTCACGTGACTTCTTGAACTTCTTGACTTCTTGACTTTTTGAATTCGTCCACGTGCAGGCAACACCCTTTCAGACGATCGTTTCAATTCGTACATTATCTCAGAAATACCTCGTGCCATGATTTTCCCTTCAAAGTAACACATTTGCACTCGTAAAATTCAACGTTTTAAGGCAATTTTAAGGGTACGGCTGTATGGCTTATACGCGGAGGTGGTCAATATGCGAGAAAATACGGTATGTATGTTAGTTATTGAAACCTAATAAATTATGAGGTGGGTTAACACACGCAATGGGACTACTACTACTACAGTGAGAAAGAATTAGCCAACAAGAGGGAATAAAATACATAGATAATTATGAATAATGTTTTACAAAATGCCACGCAAGGCATGCTGGGCATCGTTTTCAGCAGAAACACTAATTCTCATACACTCACTATTTGGGATTCAATAAGTGATGCATGGAAAGGAATTGTAAACAGGAGTGTTCAACAAATTAGGGCAAACCATATACTCCATAGAGAATATACAGAAAAAAATCCATTTATTAAATATCATGCTCTCTTCATGTAGTCTTAAATTTTAAAAGCACTCACAAGTATGAACTCAACTTTATTCACCATATATGTAAGTAGTTATTTTGATCACTGAGTATACCCGTATGTGAGCATTCTAAACCCTTATGGTTCATAACAACAGTATTTTTGGTCTCCCATGCACTTAATGAAAACTTCCCCAAATAGATTGGCTATGTAAGTGATGTACCCTTGCAAAAACTAAATCTGACTTGCTGTCAAGTATGTCAATCGAAATCCCAGACACCAGATAGGATGGACGATAGGCTAAAGGGGCTCTGACATTGTTTTCTTTTCTTAATCATAACTAATTTACCCATAGCAAGGAAGGACAACCAGATATATGTACATATATATTGGATTGGATAACTTTATTCATCCCGTATTCGGGAAATTTCGTTGTCACAGTAGCAAGAGGGTGACGATGCAGAAATAGGCATGTTGCTGAAATATATATATATATATATATACACACACACACACAAATATATATATATATATATATATATATATATATATATATATATATATATATATATATACATACACATACATATACACATACGTGTGCATACACATATATATACATAAATATATATATATATACATACACATACGTGTGCATACACATATATATATAAGCACATATATATACATACACAGATGTACTTGCATGATTACGGTAGGTCTTAACACTCAGCCATTTGTTTTGTTAAAGAGCCTGACAGCTGATATATATATATAAATAAATATATATATATATATATATATATATATATATATATATATATATATATATATATATATATATATATATATATTCCAAAAGAAAATGTGGTTGTCCGACAACCATAACGAGCCAGGTAATAGACACTTGCATTGTAGTTAATATATTTACATTTGCGCAAATAGACGTATGCTACTCTGCCTCTCTGTTTCAATTGGATAAATTCATTTTGGATTTCACATTTGAGGAAAGTATTTTTAATCTCATTTCCAAGTGAAGGGAAGGGGAAATGATGTTGTAGCCTTTGTATAAATAATTAAGAACATACTAAATAATGGCAGACTGTTATTGGGATTTTGAAATAGCTCATATTGCGATAGATGATTTTCCTTTCCATGGTGCCCAGCACCACTGTCTGATTATGTCCATGTTGATGTTGTGCAGTTTGGGTGCATACTTAGAAGAGCGTCCGCAAGAAACATCCATCCCACCTACCTTTTTAAGACAAAGTAGACACGGGTAAACAAACATATTGCTTTCCAGCGACACATTGCTCTCGCAGCCATCTCTGGACTTCCAATGCGCTACAGGTCTATCTTACTAAAGCCAATAAGCTTCTGGCTTCTTGGTCTTTGTTTCAGAGTCACAAGTCAGTGAGCTATCCCAACTCTGATTGACTTGAGGACACGAGCGGCGAATCCGTGCACAAATTCCCTTTGGCTTCGGCCCCGATGACAGCTTTTCTCTCCCAAGGGGACATTCATCAATTATAGCGGGATGTTTGACTGGCACAAGCTTAATGACAGGATCTCTGTATTGACCCGACTGCCACACACTCCAAATGTGCTCCCTCATGCCCTTTTTAAAAACCTGTCAAATGATCAAAGACCAAGTCTATATTTTCATTTTATTTTTTACAGCGTGTTCAATTCATTTTTCATCAACACTTTAGAGAGGAATGTACTTTATTTAAGGTAAATGTAGTGTTATTTCTCAACAGCATAGATCAATACATATCCAAATGTGTAGTGACAAAAAGAAACTACTCTCCTTCATAGTGTCAACTTAACACCTTCACATGTTTTTTTACAGTTTATCACCTGTGCTACAACTACTCATTGTATATTTACGATGTAATTCTTAAAATAGACCGTTCTCTTGAACAGAAAGAGACAAACACCGTTGTAACAGAGGTTTCATTTGATGGATTGTTGTGATTTTACTGACTTTAATCCCTTTTAATGATCCACAACACTAAAGACGCCTTCCCAAACAACCGTAGTATTATCATTATGTATGGAGTTTCTTTGCCCTTACAGTCTAGCCATTCACTAGGGATGGAATGTAATGACTCACCGAATATATCGATGTATGGATTCATATTCTTAGGCTGCAACATCATCGATCTGCACTCGGCAAGCTTGCCTTTCTGGACGACGTATTGATCCAAAATCATTTTGAAAGGCGATCGATTGATTGCTTCAATACGAGGCAGACTTTATATGTTCTATATTTTCCACAGTTTTTTTTGCTCAATTAGCATCCATAACATTTAAGTTTGAATTCACGTGGCAGACTATTAAACACAACCACTGCGGCGTTGACGTCGTTTTCCCCATCTGAGGCGGTTTAACCGTGTGCGGTCGATTGGTCGCCGGTCTTTTGGTCGCGGTCTTTTGGTCGCCCTGATCGCGACAACGGGCGACCAAAAGACCGACGACCAATAGACCGGCGACAAAACAAGGTAAAACAACACGGTCTAGCATCAATAAAAGCCAACAATGGCCATGAGCAGTTTCACTGAGCCGACGTATAAGAGTTTGTATGTACATGCGTTGTCCCTTTAAGAAGCTACGTCAGTCAGGGTCTTAACAAGTTCTCCAACAAAAAACAATAAAAGTACGGGAAATTCTGAGCTTTTCTTTAGCCTAATAATTACTAGGGCATTAAATATGACTAAATAGTAATTCGCAGTTTGTATTTAGGGAATTTGAGCAACGATTTAAATGGTAATTATCACTTACCTTCCGGGCGACCAAAAGACCGGCGACCAATCGACTGTGTACCGGTTTAACGCCGTAAAATCTACAAAATGGCATTGTATGTACACCGCCATGGCTCGAGGCCTGAAAAACCCATTTGACAACTTGTAAAAGTGACAACTTGAGTAAAATACAGTGGTGTGATACATAGTATTGCAGATTTTATTCCTTCAATTTGCTCAGTGACTTGTCAGTCCAGGGACTTGAACCTGTAGCCCTTCAATTAACGGGTCCGACCGAAAGCCCGCCACTATCCCACGACGCCGCTAAGGTTGAATTCTCATCCTGTCCACGTGTGTGAGGATTTATCAAATTGCCTTTAAGTAAGCCTGCCAATGTATTTTAATTAAAACACAGTCCATTTATTTCCCACCTTCATAAATACACTCCCTTTTAATATAATCCCTGGCACTTTTTTTTCTCCATTTGTACTTTCAAAATAACAAAAAAAGCTCCTTCGTTATAATGACTCACAGTTTAAAATGAAAAAGGTGAGCATACAGCTGTCTGGTCACTCAATACTCAGTGTAGGTGAGTAGATTCTAGAATTGCCTTTCGTTTTTTTCTTAGGTTTTTTTTTGTACTTAGCTGAAAGAGCCGGGAATTGGATGACGGATCGATAATATTGGATTTTTCGGATGGCGTGCGGGCAGCCGAGTCCGGCATGAATGCCAGGTTCTGATAAAGGACCCCGTTGCATGGACAGCTCTGAATAGTGCTTCAGACGTGTCGTCTGGGTGGAGCTCTCATTTCCTATCGCGCTGACATGTAAGCAAATGCTACGCAGCCAACAGGCAAGGGCAATCGTAGCTGAAGGGCTAACGCAAGGGGAGTGGCTACTCACTATTGAAAACCTCTTCCCAATCAATATAACGATGGATGAAAATAAATGTGACTTCTACTTGAGGCATTGTGTTTTGTTTTATTGGGCTATGGGCGTATTGTTTAAATTATTAGGTCTGGTTTAGACTTTGAAACAGTCCTTCAATTAAGAGGAGGCTTTATTACTTACTACGATTATTTTGTCGGGTTATTGGGTTTTCCACACGTGACTGGCCAGCCTCTCACTGGCGCTTGCTCTATAGCGGTTGAAAGTATATTGATTATTTCAAATACTGATTATCTAAAAGGCCTTGTGCTACTGTAGGCATCGGATTTATTTGAGTTAATTATTTATAGGCAAACACTGCCTGTAAGTATCAGTACTGCTAGACCATCATTATGGCAATAATAATATTCACTCTCGATTCAAATCGCAAGGTGGATTTACGCTTGCTTTTGGGTTGGCAGGGTAAATTGCGTCTTGTCTTTTTTCACTTGGGTCCGCTCACCACGGCGTTTGTCTTTTTTGTCTGTTTGCAGAGGGAGCTCAACTCTGTAGCATCTGAGCTGGCGGGTCGACAAGAGGAAAGTGAACATTCTCATAAGCATCTGCTAGAACTGAGCAGGGAGTTCAGGAGAAATGTACCAGAGGTGAGATACACATACTCATTTACAAAAGTAGGTGCCATTCACACCATTTAGTGCAGTGTTCCTTTGTGCAGGGTGCATTAGTACAGTAGATTTTGGCAGTTAGCGATACTTTTGGAGCTGTGGGTCAAAATGACTCTCATCAGGCCTTTTTTCATGACTTGAATGTTATTATTAAGACAAAAATTATGGATTTTTGCTTTTAAGTAAAGCTATTAGAAGAGTAGGAAAGGTGTTATGTTTCCTTAGATTCTGTGTTGAAGTGGTATGATGGAAAGGTTAGTTTTTATAATATAAAATAGTTCAATTTGAGATCAACTATGGTTTGTCTTTCACAGTCGTGATAGCGGATGAGGTAAGATTTTGGGAAAAAAACTCGGATATGAGTCAGATTTGAGGTGACTGTTAGTCACGCATTAAAAAAATGAAGTGGAACAAAAAATATTATATGGAATAGAGTCTATGTGAGTAAAGATGATTTGAACAGTGACCAAAAACAAACTATACGTTGTAGGGATAACAATAAAATGGAGGAAATCAGGCTAAAATGGTGTCTGGTAATGTAACATATTTAAAAAAAATACTATAACCAAACAGCGCAACAAATTCGGAAGAAAAAAAATACACCCGAGTACTGTATTTTGCTAACTATAAGTCGCACCTTTTTCATAGTACGACTTTTATTTTTATTGTCTCTCTGACCACCGACAGCCTGTCGTGTTTGTTTAAGGTCAAATTTATCTAAAAAACTGTTTTGTTAACAGATGCCATTTTTCTACTATGACTTTAACGTATGTTAGTTGTTGGTTCATGAAAAATGAATGACAATTTCCTATCGTTGATGCGACATCTATTTATCTTCATTGTGCATTCTTAGCTCGTGCGACTTATAGTCAACAATGAAAGAAATGAATCTTAATGATAAAATGAATATGTTTACAATGGTTATTGCTTTCTTCTTTAAATAAACGAACCTTGCCATGGTTCATTCGCCTTTTCCATCCCAAATACGCAGGCAGTGTCGCGTCGTAATCTTGTCAGTAAAATACAGGCATTTAAGACGGGATCAGGCTGTCATCAGTGGCAGCCCAATCCCCTTACCTGGGTCTGTGGGAGCTCACAGTCTGGATCCTGAGCTTTAACGCAGGCTACTGGAAAGCCCCACTTTTCAAACACGCCTGCAGAAAACCCTGTCGGTTTAGCCCCAAATGCCCATGCCGTGTTTGCGCATGTAGCCAGGTGAAATATCGAGAACAACAACATACACGTTTATTTACGATCGTTTATTTGTTCCCTCGCACGTAGGAAGTCCGGGAGATGGTGGCACCAGTTCTCAAGAGTTTCCAAGCCCAGGTGAGTCCTTGACTTGTTTTTTTTTTGTTACAAAACAAATGTCCAAGTTAGAAATAGCAATTAAAGTAGACGATTTCCAGTTTTCATCTGACGAGACGAAAATGCCAAAGGAAAACATTCGGACATAGTTTGATAACCCAAATATGGATTGTTTAAAACGTGTACTTGTCAGTCAGTGTTCGTTTGAAATTGTTGGAAATCCTTATTGATTTTTTGCAGAAGAAAACCTTTGATTTTTTTAAAAGACAAAAACGTTTAGAAGATTTTGAAAGGAGTAAAATAGGAGTAGGACTAACAGGATTTTTTTGTTCCACAACTTTGATCAGATCATTGGGAGCATTTTGTTTCGAGACAAAAAAATGGGATTTTCAAGGGCCACTTTGGACTTATTTCAAGGTTTTTCCAGTCTCGGTAAAAGTAAATTGACCTAAAAACGTCATGTTTTAGTACAAGGGTGTCAGATTCGGGTTGGTTCGCGGGCCGCGTTAACGGCAACTCGATTTCATGTGGGCCGGACTATTTTAGATATAATATTTAGATTTTTTATAAATGGATTAAAAGAACTTGATTAAAAGTCCTGAATATTCAGTTTTTTATAGATCTAAAATAATGGTGATTTTAGCTTTTTTTTTATTGATTTTTAGATTTTACAAAATGAATTTTGAACTAAAAACACAGGAAAAATTTATTAAAAAATTACAATTATTGATTTAAAAGGGGGAAAATCAGGAAATTTAATATACATCTAAACTCTTCATTTTAATTTGATCCTAAAACAGAAAGTCAGCACTCGTGATTTACTATCCCGGGCCACACAAAATGATGCGGCGGGCCAGATTTGGCCCCCGGGCCGCCACTTTGACACCTGTGTTTTAGTATTTGTAATTGTATTTGAAAATGCGGATTCTTGAAAAATTTCAAGGGAGGACCTAAAACGTTCTCCAATTCTGGGACGACGCATTTGTTTGATGTCTTTCTGGAAACACGGATTGATTCTGACTGTCATCAGCCGAGACCGCTGCGCTTCTTTCGACCAATGATATCATACGTGCTACAATGAAGGAATCCATTGCATATTTTTCATCGGGAACTTATTGACTGATGCCTTTCGCGTCAAAGTGAAGTAGCATCTATCTGCCATTAGATGATCAGATATCTGGCTTCTCATATTTTCTTGCCGAGACAAGCCCTCATTTCCTGTTGTGATGGCGCATTGGCTGAGCCCCCCGTTTGACGGCGCCATATTGAAAAAGTCATCTGATACCTACCACGTCTCTGCCTCCAGCCATTAAACCAAGGTCATAAATCACATTTGCGTGCTGCGTTCGGGTCCGCAACGCAGACACTTCTGGAAACGATAAGGCAAATATGTTTGCAGCCTGTTTCCCGGCCCTCCCTTCCAAAACCCCAGCCGGTCGCGACGCACCAGAACATTCCGCATGGATCGTTGGCCTCTCTCGGAAGTGATTATTGGCAGCTTCTTTTTAATTCTTTATAATTGACTACGTCCAAGCGAGCACGTTCCCTGGCAACGGCGACGGGGTTCAATACGCTACTCTGCCATGTCGGCTGATTTGTGTGCTAATTCAATTACTCCGACTGTAAAGTTGCACAAATATCAGAAGCGGCCTTCCGTATCTTTATTGTGCAAACAGGAACCCACAGGATTAATTTAAGCCCCATTGATGTCTGACAACTGGGAGCCCAGAGATGTTCCACAGTAGATAAAATAGATGGCTGATAATGAGCCATGATTTCCTCCTCCTTCCTCCTTTTTTTTTTGCTCTTTCGCTGGAGGCCTCCTCGGGTACCTTTTCTGCCTCTCTTGTGTAACTTCCACTGGTTTGTTGACAGAGGCACTTTCAGCGATTATTTTCATGATGATTTCCCACCAGCTTCTTTTCTAATCCTCTGCTGTTTGTCGGCTCCACTTTGACCTTATTGCTCATGTGGAACGGCTCGCAGAGGCCGCTGAACTTTAACCGGTGGTAGTTTGCCGGGTACACGGTCGATTGGTCGCCGGTCTTTTGGTCGCCCAGAAAGTAAGTGATAATTACCATTTAAATCGTTGCTCATATTCCCTAAATACAAACTGTGAATTACTATTTAGTCATACTTAATGCCCTAGTAATTATTAGGCTAAAGAAAAGCTCCAAATTTCCCAGACTTTTATTGTTTTTTGTTGGAGAACTTGTTAAGACACTGACTGACGTCGCTTCTTAAAGGGACAACGCATGTACATACAAACTCTTATACACTCACATGTCGGCTCAGTGAAACTGCTCAGGGCCATTGTTGGCTTTTATTGATGCATAGACCGTGTTGACTTACCTTGTTTTGTCGCCGGTCTTTTGGTTGTTGGTCTTTCGGTCGCCAGTCTTTTGGTCGCCCGGACCCAAACAACGGGCGACCAAAAGACCAGCGACAAATCAAGGTAAAACAACACGGTCTACGCATCAATAAAACCCAACAATGGCCCTGAGCAGTTTCACTGAGCCAACGTGTGAGTGTATAAGACTTTGTATGTACATAAGTTGTCCCCTTAGGAAGGTACGTCAGTCAGGGTCTTAACAAGTTCTCCAACAAAACACAATAAAAGTACGGGAAATTTGGAGCTTTTCTTTAGCCTAATAATTAATAGGGCATTAAGTATGACAAAATAGTAATTTGCAGTTTGTATTTAGGGAATTTGAGCAACGATTTAAATGGTAATTATCAATAACCTTCCGGGCGACCAAAAGACCGGCGACCAAAAGACCGCCAGACCAATCGACCGTGTACCTCTGGAACGGCTCGCAGAGGCCACTGAACTTTAACCGGCGCTAGTTTGCCGCCTCGGCCTACTGCAGATGAAGACTGGCGACGGGGTGGAGCTTTGGGATGGACCGACGCTTGCCGCCAGATGCGCCGTACAGGTGGCATAGGACATAAAAGTCCGGGAGTGTTTGCGTGGGAGAATGGAGAAGCGAATCCTGGCTTCCACCGCCCTTCAACCCATCCCAGTCGGGAGACCCGAAGGAACGCCCCGTGGTGTTTGGACCCTCATCACGCCACTTCTGAAGGAAAAGCCAAGTCCTTTGAAGTGTTTGCGACATGACAGGTTTCTCTCTCTTTTCTTATTCATTTCATTTCAGCTTCAGCGCCCCCCCTCCACTCCACCCACTTTCTCTTTGCGCTCTGGTCCAATCGCGCCGTCTAATTATCGCTAACCAGGCGACTGATTAGAAACCCGACCTAGTTTTTTTTGCCTGCGAAGGAGGAGAAAGGGTTAATCCCAGAGCTGGTGACTGTCATTGGTCGCTTCCCTCCTTTTTCTCCTCTTTTCGGTCGGCGCTTCTTTCTTTCCCTGGAAGTTTGCTAATGAGGTCCCGTCAGAGCTGAGGAGAGGTGTTAATTTGGCCTTGTGAAGTAGGAAGGAGATTAAGGACAGTGAGGAACTGAGTTTACGGCTTAAAATACATCGCTGTCCTTATTAATCCACCGGGCCCTCGGAGACCGGCGTTTCTGGATTTATAATGAACACTGTTTTTGAATTAAGGTAAGTTGAATCAAAATCGACGGAGAAGAAGAGTACGCCGGTCTGGTCTCTCTGGTCTTGGGGGTGCCTTTGGGGCCGCCTTTGGGGGCTCTGGGATATGACGGTTATTTCTCAAATAACCCATGGTTGGAGAATCGAACCCGCTGGAACGCGGGAGGTTGGTTCACACAACTTTCACGCGACTCCATGCAATTTGCACTCTCCTCACACTTTCAAGTGTAAACTCCCTTTGGGTAAAACCTTTGTAAGGTGTAGAAAACGGAACAATGTCACTTTTTTCGCTTGTTGCTTCCTTTTGTCGCCAACACTATTATATCTGCTTCATATTAACTCATTGTTTTTAGTTTTTCTCCGGCCCTGTCGATGAATGGAATGCTGCGCTCAGACCGGCCACGTTTTGACGTGCGACAATGCATCGCCAAAGGCCATTTTGTGTTCGCACCTACTTTTTAGGCGGTAATATGTCGCTGACAGTCTCAGCCAATGGAAACAAACAATTTCTGGTTTACGGAACTTAACAAAACGACTTAATTCTCATGATATTATGACTTTAATCTCATAATATCAGGACTTTGATCTCATAATAGAAAGACCTTTTTGTTGACTTGATTCTCATAATAGTGCGGCTTGCGTGTCCTAATATTTTAGCTTTTCTCCCAGTCCTATTTTTTTTCTTCTTTTTGTTCTTGTCTGAATGCTGAGGAAGGTTTGGTTACTGAAGATATCTGAATGATAAAAGATATTCATCATATTAATCTCATTGACTGCGATAGACGTCCAATCCGTTTAAACTAGGAGTTCCAAAGAGCCACGCGATTGGAGGTCAATGGCACTGAAAGATTTGATGACAAAAAAGCCGCTTTTCCACGATAATTTCGAATTGAGCAGATGGAGAGCCTGACAAATAGTTTGCAGCATGTAATTAGCAACACTATTGGTTACATTACATTAACCCCTCAAGCTCAGGAATCATTATTGTCCCTCATTATCTCCTCGCAAGGTACACTGGAGCTGAGTACACATCAAAAGCATCAAAGCGCTATTAAAACTCGGCGACTGGCGGTGGGGGCCGGTGGACACCTGTTGATGAATCTAACTGTGCCATTGCTTCCCCTGGGGTTGGGGAGTTATTGGGAGGGGGGGTTCGTACTTTGTTGTTGTTAGTTTGTCGCCGAGCAACTTCCTAAAATGACTTGTGTGCCTAATTTCGGATCGTTATGGTTTTTGCACTATTCCAAGGATTTAAATTGTCCTCCCATGAGTGAATCCTTGCATGTAAGAGAGATGTCGAATGTTAAAGTCCTCGTTGAAATGTATTTGTTTTATGTTGTAATCAGTTGCAACGAATGATTCAATTGGAGCAAAACTATTGTACCAAGAATTGGGATTGCAGGGGTTTAGCCCCAGTAAATGGATAGGGAAAGTTTTTTTGATTTTAGTTCAAAATGTGAAAATGGGCGGAAATCGACTACATTTTAAAGCTAACTTTTTTAAAACTTGATTCTGGTCGTTTGAAAACTGAACGGAGTCAATTTCTGATCATGGGTTCGGATCGAGGAAAGTTTTAGTTGCAAATATCTGTCTTTTTGCAGAAACTTGTTTGTCATTTGAAACTGAGAAAACCTTCCCATTGGCAGGTTTGTTTGGATTGAGTTGCAAATGTTCCCGACAAAATATGCCGAATGTTCCTGCGAGGCGCTGAAATCTCTGAATTTCAAAACCTTGACATACTTTTTGCCTCCCACTTTCTTTCTCGGCATGCACATTTGTCAATACAAACAGCATTGCTCTCGTTTTCAAAAACCTCTTTTCAAACGCTTGCGTTTTCAGGCCCCAAATGCCATTACCTCGTTGCTAAAAAAAAAAAAATCACTTCACCGAAAAGCTATTGTGTAATCATCCTCTACGTGTCAGGCCCGCAATTGCCCGGCGATCAGTCTTGGGACGCCCAATCGGGAACGGCTGCAGTTTTCCCCATGACCCAAAACCTTGATAAGCCGCCTAGAAAATGGACGGCTGATGGATGATTCCCGTTATGGAGAGTGCAGGTTATTGACCTGACCCGAGTCTGGATGTCGGAAAGTGTTTTCGAAGAGCCGCGTGGCGTTGCGTTGGTTCGTGGGGCGAGGTAGACAAACTTCTTCTTTGATCATCCATTGCGAGATGAAGACTCCGTCCTTCTTTTTGATGAATTCCTGAAGGAAATGAAGATTTCTCTTGAATGTATGAATACCTTATGAGTGGTGGAATGAATCCAAGTGTAGAGGAATGATAATTAATTACAGCCCTGTGATAAAAGGCTGTGGGTGTTATGACGCAAGCTTCCTCTGTGTCATTATGAGAGGCTCCGTAATTACCTTTCTGCACAAGCCAACGCTCACGGCGACGCTGGCGGTGAGAGCGGCGCTCGCTCACTGAGTCCAACGGTCATAAAGCTTTTCCACGCCTAATTGTCTGAGGGGCTCTATGGCACTTTCATAGATGAGGGACTGCGCCGGTGGGTAAAACGCTTGGCCGTGCACCAGCTTTTCCAGCTCAATGAAGACAGATCTTCATTACGGGCTAAACATTGCGGTTATTAGCTACAGATTGCTCAAGTGGATGGCTAACTTGGGAAGACGGGAAGGCGGGAAGGCTCGGGTCCAACGAGCGTCAACAGCCATTTCAAAGCGGTAGTTTCACTGGATTTCTTCAATGCCATATTTTGGTGCCACTAAACCACATCCTTTTGGAATTTTGGTCATGCCATTGCATCCTTTAAGAGCGCCATTTAATGTACTATTTTATCTTCTTCCACTAGCAAGTTGATCAAGTCTCCCATTTTGGCCGGGAGTATTTTACCTTCCAATAACTCTCCCGAATTAAACATTCATTTCCAACAAGGGTTTAGCATGGGGCGCTGGAGCCTAAGCCCAGCAAATGAGTGGTTAGCGTGTCGGCTTCACAGTTCTGGGGTCCTGGGTTCTAACTCAGGTCGGTCCACCTGTGTGGAGCTTCCCTGGGCCTGCGTGGGTTTCCTCTGGGTACTCCGGTTTCCTCCCACATTCCAAAGACATGGATGGTAGGCTGGTTGGACACTCTAAATTGCCCCAAGGTACTTTTGTGAGAATGTATGGTTGTCTGTCTCCTCGTGCCCTGCGATTGGCTGGACACCGATTCAGGGTGTCCCCCACCTTGTGCCAATTCAGCTGGGATAGGCCCCAGGATTCTTGTGAGGATGAAGCGGTTCAGAAAACGAATGAATGACTGCTGGAGCCTATCATCAGCTCACTAGGGGCACGAGGCAGGGGACACCTTGAATCGGTGGCCAACCAATGGCAGGGCCCAATGAGACTGACAACCAATGACACTCCTAATTTAGAGAGTTCAACTAGGGTAGGAGTCTTGCTAACGCTTGCGTCTTGGCCGTTCGTGCTCAACCATCCGCAGCAGAAGCAGCCACTCACTTCCAGGTCCTTTAGCTCATTACGTAATCAAAGCACGTCGCGCCTCCAGCCCATTGTGGGCAACATAATGGGATCCCGGGCCATGTAAACCGAGGTCTCTCCGCACCAGCTTTATCACTAGCGCCCTCTTCATAGAAAGGACTGCGGAGAGAGAGAGAGTGTAAGAGAGAGAGAAAGAGAGAGAGAGACAGGGCAAAGGAGGGTAATTGGACTTTAGATAATACCTTCCTTGAGCCGTTTACATCTTCTCCAGAGGGTCCATGTCTTCATCTGTTATTAACTTGCACTGAAAGCTACTTTCCCCCCCAAATTCAATGTCTTTTCAGTTATATTTATTCGAAAGATTCTGATGAAACAAATTCACTTGGCTGAAACGTATCACGCCCCACGACTTCAAGCTGTGTAAAATTCAGGTGAGGCCACATTTTTTGTGCAATGCCTCTGAAAGGCCCGGAGTAGGTCATTAATTTCCCCGAGGGGCCTTTTGAGAAAATGGAACGGTTGTCGAGGGTCACAGCACCTCAACTGTGTACTAACCTGACATATATTATATTTTACTGAGACTTTCTAAACAAGGTGAGAGTAGCGGTCACATATTTTCTGGAATATAAGCAGAACTTTTTTATAGTTTGGCAGGGCCTGTGACTAATACTCAAGTGCGACTTATATATGTATTTTTTTTATATGTTTTTTTGGGGGGTAAATCTATAGTTATCTGAAAAACACATCTTACAGATGCCTATTTAGCCTGTTTTTATCCTTTCACTATTGTTTCTTTGACGTGTGGTTGTTCTTAGTTTCTGATCAAATTAAAAATCCCTCCCCAAAATGCAACATATACATATTTTTCCCCTTTATTATGAATTGTTTGGCTTCAGCGACTTATACTCAGGTGCGAGTTATAGTCTGAAAAATGTTTCCGATTGGCATGAAACTTTTTTGCATGTTTTGACCAGGGGCGGTCCGTGCATTTTCTTGTAGCGCCTTCAACGGGTAAAATCCACTTCCTAGCAGCATTTAATGATTAATTACAAACACTGGAGCTTTTCAGATATCAGAACTGGGCCCACAATTGAAATATTATTTGGGAATATAGCCATATTTTACTCACCAAAAATAATTTTTAACTGTACACAATATCCATCCTCCTTTCTTTCTCCCTTCTTTTCTATCGGCATCGAAGCTAATGCCGAAAGTCGAGCCTGACCTGTCGTATTTCTGGCATAGTCCATCTTGAAAATGGCTTTAAATCAACACAACAATATATTTGCTTGTGCAGCTCGCTCCAGATACAGTTTGGTAGCTCTGCCTAATCACTAGCCAATCATAGTTGGTAAAAGCGATGACGTATCCCTACCCCTGCTTCAAGGCATTGTGGTGTTGCCAACTCGAAATCTGATTGGTTAAAGGAATAGTCTTATGGACGCTTGTTTAATGCAGCAGAGCCTGCAGAACTGATTGTGAAGGCCTTGAGGCAGATTTCTGACCCTGGCAACAAATAATGGCTGAAATGTGATTGGTTAAATGCTTCAATATGAAAACACACATCTGGAAACAGTGCAACCAGGAGGAAAAGCAATGAAAGGAAGCTAACAGACAATTTGGAATTATTTAATAAGTATTGATGGACAAAATATAACATATGATTCAGATATTTCTTAGGCCAGCAGAGACAGCCTTGACGGCCCTGACGGCCTGCCACTGGTTTGACTGATGTTTGTCATATGGCTGGAAGTGGGCGGGGATTATGCTAAGATTCCTCAACATTTACACCCGCTTTCCTAGTATGGATTTTCTCCTTCTCTGCTTGGCTGTGATCTGATGGTGTATTTGCGTATGTCTATATTGTTCTATTTTTCCGTCCTGAGCGGTGCCCCGTTGGTGTGTTGATCATTATGGATGCGTGTTTAGACTTGGGGTTGCGCGCCAGGTAAAGAAAGCGGGGAGGGGGGTGATATAAATAGGCATTTGGCTCTCAAGCCATGCGGAATTGATGAGTTTCAGCACATTGTGCTCCACGGTGCCAGGTTTAATTTCTAGCGACCTGACAGCACAAACCTCAGAGCCCGGAGACGTCACGCCTGACTGCCGCCGCTGTGCAAATGTTAGCCGTGTTTAAGGACGAACGCACGCATGGCGCCGGCTGCCCCGCCTCTATTGGCTATCGGCTTTGTTTTACATCTGTTTCCCTAAACTCTGGTCACCTGGAGAGACAGGCGATCGCCCCCGTCTCCCGACCTCTCACCAAAACACCCGCAGACATCAGACGGTAACGAATCTTCTCGCCACTTCCTCACCTATGCCTAGTGGAGAAGCTCCGTCCACCGAAGGTGCTTGTCACGTCGGTCGTGCTTTGCCGCTGGTGAAAGCGCAGTCGAATTAGCCATTGAAAAATGTGTGAAATTGCTGGCCTGGTGATGCCAGAAGAAGTCAAATCACCGTTTCGGAAATCAGGGAAAATGCACGCGAGGAGGAACGGATAGAATAGGCACGGTTACACCAATTTTTAAGCAGAATTCCAAGCAAATGGGTGCATCTTTGGTGTTTCAGTGGGGATGGACACTAAGATCTATGTGTGAAAGCCATTCCGGAATTGGGCGACATTTTGCTTTGTAAAATAACCCCCAATTTCTCTTTTGATCAAAGAAGTCAACAAATTTAGACACTATTTTCCTTTATCTACCAATGAAACGCCATTCAAGAGCAACCTAGGATTCAGAATCTCAAAATTTAAGAGCACCTACACAAGGTCACTAGGGTAGGGAATCAAACCCACAACTTCTGCATTAAGGAAAAACTACTTTTCCACTGAGCCAGAACCGCTAATAATTAATATTTGAAATATAATGCTTATTCAAACAAATGTTCCCACAAGAAATCTAAAAAAAAATCAAATATCAATTTTATCGGAAGTTTTAAATCAAATTTGGTCATTGGGGCTGACCAATGGAAACATGGCGTTTCAAACCAGATTGATTTGGTCTTTTTGAAAATAATGAAGCGCTTTTATCTCATTTTTGCATAGATTTTTTTAGAAAATAGTTTTTTTTTGTATTTACATTATTTCAAATGTTAACATTATGGGATGTAAAATGTCCTCCATTTCTGGAATGACTCAAATGATTTGGAAAGTAATTCTGTCTGCGATTCAAATTGGAATTACCTGTTTTTTTGGTCCTTTTTCTTGGAGTCTTGCCTATGAAGTTTCATTCAGGTAAAATCTCCACATGCTAATTAAATCACCTAACTTTCTGAAGAAAAGTATTGCTAAAATTACCTGGCATTTTAATTTAGACTTCAATAGAACGAGTTTAAAGACAATCTATTGTCTTTCATTCAGACTTGCAGTTTTTTTTTCCCTTTGCTGAGCTGCAGTATGTAGTTATGATTGATCTGGTAATTAAAAATATGCAGCGAGCGAAATTAACTGCTCCCTTTCTCTTTCTTTTTGTTTTAGAAAACAGTCTGCATTTTTTTCCTCCCTCTTCTCGGATAGATAATTTAATTGTGCACATCTGTGTTTTTGCAGCGCAATTCATCGGCCTCATTATTTTTACATTTTCATCTTTCTGGAGGGTGATCGATGAATTGATAAAAATAATGGAGCTATCTTAAATAATGCAAGGAAGAAAAGTTAGCTGCGGGCGCAGTCTTTGAACTTTTGTTCTTTTTTTCAAATTGTATTCACGGGGCGTGAAGGTGGGTCCCGCTGCGTTTGGCGTCGTATTTTTTTTGCTGTTCCCTTGCAAAAGCGAGACGCCGCTTTCCTCCTCGGTGAGCTCTCGCTCCTTGGGAATAATGCTTGTCCAGGCAAATATCCTAAATAATGAAGAAACTGGGAAGTCAAAGAATAACAGCACAAAGTAGGCCAATTACTACCAAGGGAACATTTTGCTTGAAGAAATAGCGCCTTCCAAATGTCACAAGCACCCCAACATTAGGACCGATTGTTTATAATATGACTTGACACGTTGCGAACGCTTCGAATATGGGATTAAGCACTATTTTAATTAACACGTGGCTCCGTTGGAACGAGATGCTGCAAGAGGGAGAAATGTTTTTTTTTCCCCTCAGAAGAAGAAACTTTAGCGACATATTGCTTTATTGAAGTTTTTAACATTTTGAAGACATCATCTTGTTATTTTGGCATTTTATCTTGGACTAATCACATCTGCTCGCCTTTAAGATGTGAAGCCAACGATCAGAGCCGGCTCTGCTTTGGTCACAAACATGTGTGTTATAAGTCCCAGCGCTGAGCTCTCTGTTTTATCACGGCCGTAAAGTGACCACAGTGGCCTGAGGAGAGTGTTAAACACATCCTCAATTAAAGCCATAACTTTACATCTGTGTTCGCCCAGATCCTTGTAATTGGGTCTCGCTGGATTTGGCGGGAGGGTCGCAGCTCTTCATCTGAAGAGGGGCGGAGAGGATCTTTTTTTTGGTGGCTCTTCTCCACTGTCCCGATGCTAGCAGTTAGCGTGGAAGAGCGACCATATCCAAACAAGACAACGGGGGGAATGGCGATATTCTATCGTGTTACTTCTTCAATGGAATCTAATTGGCATTGAAACTTTACCGTTAACATTGGAAAACTGGGGTTTCCGAACTTTTTCTTCTGGGGGCCGCTAGTAGAAGTTGGCGGTAGGAAAAATGGCAATTGGAAATGAATTTTGGTGTTTACTGAGCAGGAAGGGGTTTGAAATATGTATATCCAGTGACATAAATAATGGTCTATAGTGGAGTAAAGTGTGGACTATTTGCCTCGGAGGTACAGACAAAAATCCAGAAATTTCAAACCCACGTTTTTAGGATATTTGTGCGTTGTCTTCTCATTCCAAAATCTTTTCCCCGGGGTCCCACATTTCTTAAATCTGCCCCCCTTGTGATCTCTCTCCGTCCCTCATGTCTCGTGTCGCAAATCATACCGTGACTGCCAACTACGAAAAATTCAGTTTTTATTACACTCCAACTGCCGCTTTGAACGGCTTCAACATGAATTAAATTCAAGAAAGGGATTTTTCAATTTAAATATGAAAAAAAAATTCCAGGCTCAACCTAAAATACTTTTTACAGATGTCCTAAAATATTGAAAACCAGCGATGTTCAAATCAGCAAACATTACAGTGCATTTTATGCCTGCCTGAAATTCCTAACATTTGCGACTAGCGTACTAAGCAGCAAATCTATACACAGTGTATACTTAATAGCTAATCACCACTCAATGTATTTAACTACGTGAGATTTAGTTTTTGTTAAAGAATACCCGACAGGCCTCCTTGAGTTCTTTTGTGTGTGTATTTGTGAGCATGCAAGTGCTTCTTCCTGGTTGACACATGAAGGACAAATGAAGGTTCAATGAGATCCAGGCTTGTTTTATTACATCTAATATTGCGACCAATCTCAGCCCATTCATCTGAAGGACAAGCATCTATCCCCTAACTAAATCAGCCCGATAGTGTAGTGTAGGAAGGCTCTCTGCACAAAATTGCACAATCCGCACTACAAAGGTAGCCACGGAATAATGTGTACTTGCTTCACCCCCCTAAAATTGCTATTGCATTGGATTTAGGTCAACAATGGAATGTCCCCGATTGAACGTTCTTTTTACGCTTGGTCAACGAAATGTCATTTGTTATTTTTTTTCTTTTACCCACTTCCTCGCAACGGATGTTCTAACGAGGTAGAGCCTTTAAATAGCACGGGCGATAGCGCTGCAGAACCATGACATCCCAAGTGAGACGTTGCCCGAACCTGAGTGGCTGCAGCAGTGCGTCAGGTTTCTTTATTTATAACCCGCATGGAATTGTCCTACACTCCGTGCATATGGTGGGTTACGTAACTGTCAGTCGACATTGAAGTCGGGTCCTATATACGTGTATATAAAGCTCGCTTAAAAGTTGTTTTGTTACGAAAACGTAAGATTTGAGATGATGACAGGATGGATTTTGGAGAAATAATATCTCATTTGCATTTGACTATTTAAGTAACTCTTTCAAGAGAAGTAGTGGTGGTCCCTAGATTTGTAAAAGCTTCTGACATTGGAAGAAGAGTCCTGCGTATTGTCCCAACAGAATCTATTAACCCCTTACTGCAATTGAAATGACCCCCCCACATCTGTCATATTTTAGAGTGATCACAAAGACTTGTCATCATGTCAGCTAATGCCTGGCAGCGGGGGTCAATCAGTGGACATTAACCAAACAGAGCTCGTTTGTTTTACAGCTCTTGTGGTGTGTTGGCACCAGTGTACATGAGCTTTAGGCTGGCATCCAGCGGGCATGGAGGGCCTCCCATCAGACTGGATATCAACATGGGCCTTGGCTAGCCCTCTAAGAGAGGAATAAGGCCTTCCAGTATGGGATGTCCCCAATTCATTTGAACTGAAATGTTAATCGTAAATATATAATGCAGTGCTTTTCAACCTAAAAAATGGATGGAGTCACTAAGTTAACCTCCTCGTTCAAATTTTGAGGCAGTTGCAGTGAGAGGGTTAAAGGCTTATGGACAACATCAAGATTGCTACCTTCCAACTACCGTATTTTGCCGTTTAATATACCGGGTATATTAAATGAATTTTGCTTTTTTGAGCCTCCCGTTTGTGCGCCATTTAATATACCCCTACCATTTCATATACACGGGTATATTAAACGGCAACTCTGCTTTTTTGGCAAGATTTGTATGGTGTTCATGGGGGCATCATTATAGATACTTAAGTTCATTAATATTCCAAGTCAGACTTTATTCAGCAGTAAGTAGTTTTAACCTGATCAGGTAAGTAGTTGAAGTCTGCAAAACGTTGATGCACCCCGTCACAGCATAAAGAGTGCGTAGTGGATCGTACCTTCCCGTTTGTGCGCCATTTAATATACTCCTGCCTTTTAATATACCCCTGCCTTTTAATATACCCGGGTATATTAAATGGGGGGTATATTAAACAGCAAAATACGGTCAGAACTATTTCATTCGTTCATTTTCGACACCACTTTTCCTATAGGGACAATTTAAAAAGTTGAACCAGCCTAGCATAGATATTTTTGGGATGTGGGAGGACCCCAGAGTACCTGGAGAAAACCCACGCAGACACAGGGAGAACATGCAAACTCTAGAAACGGTCCCTTTCTCTCACCTGTTTCTCAACTAATGGATAATTTTACTAGCATCCGAGACCTGTCATTGACAATTCTGCTCTGAGTTTGACTGGGAGCGATATCGTTCTGTAAAATATACATGACATCAAAAAGCCTTAAAGGTTATTACAAATTAATAATGAGTAGTGGGCTAAGAGCAGTAAAAAATAGCCTTCCCTTGCTGCTCTGTTTAAATGTTTAATTTAACACGCTCTAGTATAAATATGGACTGCCTCCCAGCAATACTCTCGGCCCCAAAGTCTAACTAGACTGTCAGCTCTCCCGAACATTCCAAACTAGCCCACCGAGTTCACTCATTAAAATCGACATCTTGATTCATTCAGATGAGAATATTCATACGGAGCCGTCAGCTTTTATTTTGAAAGCACGTAGACCAATGGTTCTTCTGCATTTTACAGCAAGCGCCACCTGAAATATTTAGCTGTCCAGCGAATAATTATTACTAGACCACCAAGTCAAAATGAACAAGACGTTTTCTGCCATCAATGGCAGGCAATGAGTTAAAATTTTAGTGGAGTGCGACATATACCGTACTTTCCTGCTGTATTTGTAACAAAAAAATGATAATTTAATCAAGAATACGGCTTATATGCGCACAAATTAGACTTGACTTGCATGAAACTGCAAGGTGACAAAGACGGAACGCCATAACGCAACACAATCCGGCCGATACGGTAATTTATTTCAAAATAGAGAAAAGATAAACAGATAAAACGCTCAACAAAATGTATTTTGACATCTACGAATGAAATTCAAGAAAAAATAAACCGTATCTTGCATAAAATATGAAAAAACTCACTTACTTGTGTCTGCCATTGCTCACTCAGGGCACCGCCATCTTACCGTGGTAAAACGTGCTCTGACTGGCAAGACGCGAGTAGCCTTGATACATTTGTTCGTAGCGTTTACCATGTCAGAACATCCCAATAGTTTTAAGGCTGATCGAAGGTCTTGCGGTCGATCATTAAAATATCAGCCTTGATACCTGCAAAATCTGTATCTCATGCTATTATTGCATCCAGACACTTGGTGATTAGGGATGGTATAACAAAACTAGACCGCTATGGACCAACTTCATGGTTCTACTGTTCACAAGACTTCCTTTTTTAATTTGTCTCAGGCAACACCCTTTCGGAATCTGCATTTCAGCAGACGATCCTTTTGATTCATACAGTATCTCAGAGATACCATGTACGATGATTTTTCTTAACACATTTGCACTCCCTATTAAAACCATGAATATGGAGGTGAAAATTGTCAATCAGGGAGCGTCTTATAAAAGAGAAATCATAAAATTCAACGATTTTTAGGCAATTTTAAGGGTGCGGCTTAAACTTAAAGGGGGCTTATATGCGAGAAAATACAATGTTTGCCTGGTGGTTTAATTTACAATAGCTAAAAAGCACGTTGGTCAGAAAACACACGTGATTACCGGATGGTCTTGTGACCGAACCCGGTTCTGTCCAATAGGCCAAAAATAGCCATACCGATCACAATACCATTACTGAGTATCGGATTGGAACATAACTATTTCTGTTGCTACTCATAGCGCACTTTGAGCGCCACTGACAAAAACCCTTGATTCCGTTTCGAAGAACACACTTAACATTCAAGAATCTGTTATAACACTTATCAAGAGCATAGTCTCTGTAGACTCGGAGACACTAAAAAGCTCTTTCTGAGCATTTTTCCAACGCGTGTGAAATCATCGGCCCTGAATCCCCTCTCATAGTAGCGTCTCAGGACACTACAAAATTGCTTTATTCATGTTTTTAATGTAAGATGTCTGTTCCTGCGTCGCTCATTCTCCGCTGAGGCCTCGACGGTGGCAGCCGAGTCTGTAGTAAATTTGCCGGGCGACTACCTGGGAAACATCAACAGTCATTAATTATGTAAAACACTCCTCGCAGTCGGAGCAGGCAGAGCTGCACACGACTTTGGCGCCCGTTCTTATTAGACTCAATGTACTCTACAACAGGCCCCCACTGCCCGGAGGCGCCGAGGGATTATCAGCCTACCGCCATGACCCCCGCCCCCACCTCGGCACTCGACACACTGAATAGTACACACGTACACTCCTAATATAATGTTGTACTGGGTACTCCACAATGCATGCTTGTCTTTTCCTGAGTGGGAGAATAACAGAAATATCTGCTGTCTCTCCTCCCCGGTTAGGCCATCATTCACTCGCCTCCTTTGCAGTTTCTTTTAAAAAAAACAACCTTTTTCCTTGGCAATTGTTCCCGACTCCCCTGCTTCACGACGAATGAAAATCGGCAAATCTGACAGGACGAATGATATCCCGCTTTTGTCAGAAAGGCAACGTAAACGAAAGTAGTTGATGCTCCTGCCAAGACGCTTGACACAAAAGGAGGCTTAACTCCAAGTACGGCATTTGACAAGAACGCGTTTATCAAGCAAATTATTGACCTGGTTATGACGTAAAATGCCGATGGTTTGGCAGACGCTACGTTCCATTTACGGTTAAAGAATCGTTCGTCGGCGCTGTTCCGTTTCACGTGCGCGTCTTCAGAGTGATGTTCTTCCTCCGTGGAACAAAGGCAGTCCTGACACCTGTAATTAATTAGGCTATTATGCATTCCACAATGATAATTGCTTCACTGGAAAGTCACCAGCCTCGTGCAAGTGAGCTCAAGGAAAGGAGGATGGAGAGCGTTATCCATCATTGTGCTGCCCCCTTTTTCTCCCTTTCTTGTATCACGCTGTCTCACCTTGACTAGTACGGGGAAGAACTCGAGAAGCCATGTCAACACATGTCTGTAGGTCAGATATGGATCTACGCTTGCCAGGGTTCAATCTTTCTGGAGGGTTTGGAGTCGCACTGGCACGGTTATCTGTGACACCCCATCTGCTGTAGGTTGAGTTAAGAGTTATTAGCAACGTCATTCCAAGCGGAACAACGAAGCTTTTGCCAGCGTTGTTGGCCCGGCATCGCCAAAAGGACACCGGTAAAAAATAGCGGTTGTCATATTTTCTGAGGAGAAATGAATCGTTTTCCACTAGCTATGCTTGCTTGGAGAGTTGAAAGGTGGAATTGTGAGATATTTACCATTCTGTAGGCACCTATGACCCAAAGTTAATGGAGGCACATGTAGAAGTACACCCTAAAGTGGTTATGAATCAGTATTATGACACCAGTGTGAACTTGTATAGTAAAATCTTCCCGGAATCACGTTGTTCGGAATGTACTCCCTCCTCTGACCGACTTTCAATTTCGTGTTCCGACTCATCACATGATAAAGTCATTGAGTCTCAACTACCGATTTCAATTGAGTCCTTGAATCCTTGTCTTTGATGACATCATAATTTTCAAAGATGCAGAGGCTAAGTTACAAAAATGTTTTTTATTGCATTATTTCAATAGTTGTGGATCCGTGTAAATCTTGAATGAATTTTGAATACTCTTTGAAAAGATTAATTTATTCAACTAGTATGGAAAAAATTACAACTCTGTACCACCAATTCTAATGAATGACATATTCCTAGTACTAACATCTAGTGCTGAGGTTCTCACTTCTGTACTTGTCAGTCAGTATGCTCTGTTTCGGCTCATCAGCTTCTGTGTTTACCTCAGTTTCAGCTAGCCTTATTCCTTTACACACTGCCTGGAGGGATATGTATGAAAGACACACTTTCCTCAAGGTATAGGTCATTTGCTGCATCAAGCAAGCACTTGAAAGCCTGCACTAAAAAAATCACAACTTTTGACTCAAAAGACAGTCAGAAAAGACTGCAAAGATTTTGACTCCCGTTTGTCTTGTCTCAGCTAGTGACTTTGCTGTGACTTTGGTGGGCGTATCACACCACATCAGCAGTCTTTCCATTTGAAAAATTGTTACCCAGAAACCTCCCTTGCTTGATGAGATAGAAATAGAGACAAGAGTCCTGAAAAAAAGCATATTAAGTTCCATATCATTTTTACTAAATTCCCCGATGCTAATTGGAATGATAGTAAAATCTCACTAGTCAGGGCTTTGACTAAAACCTGGAAATTGTTCTCAAGCTACTCTATTGCGGGGCATTCAGATCATAGGTGCCAAAGTTTAGACCTGCCTACTGCGATATCATCTTTAATTGCCGTCTCCGCGAAAAGATGACCTTTTCGGTTCTCTGGCATTCCTCACGACTCCTCGACAATATTCCGCTGAAATCAACAGAGGAGCGTCGGGGTCATTAAGAAAGAAGCCGTGGTTTTGCCTTGTGCATTTGCGCTGGAGTGGATGACTATCGTTCAATCTACGAGTAGCAACCATTGGTTTGAGGGGCCGTTCTCACGTGAGTGAGTGGAAGTGGCATCCGGCATTTGTGAGAGCAGAGCTTTGATTGACAGGCAGCGCTGATCCGAATTGACGCGGTGACGAGATGTATGTCAGTGTGCTGACTGCTCATCTCACTTTGCACCCCGAGACGGGCACAGCTAGCGCCACGTTGCTACTGCTGCTCTGAGATGCACGTCACCGTGATTAAATCTCAGTTTGTGGATTGTGTATTCGACCAGGTTCAAGTATGTGCGCTTAGTCCCTCCCCGTCTAGACGACTGTATGTTGCAGTAGCGTTTACCACTAGCTTTCTTCTCCATTCACACCAACACATCCATCACTTCTAAACCCACCGTCAAAAAGAAGCGCCCGATTGAACCGCAAACACCAGAATGCGCGATACATCGTCTACAAGAAGCAATTCCATTCGAAAGCCTCTCCGCTTATACAAACTAAAGCATACATTGCGCAAGTGCAATGATCCAGTTGACTCTCGCTAAGATGTTTTGACAAGGGCTCGTAGTACACTTCATCCAGTTTTTGCCTAATAAGCACAGAGTGCGACAGGGCTTGTTGTGACATCCTGTCAGCCTGCGGGTTGGTCCGGCACTCTTTAAGCTCCACAGTAGGATGGACTCCCCATGATTGTGCACTGACCTTTGCATCATGGGGAAGATGACAGGTAATTTCAAGACCTCAGGGAATAGGGAACTGTACAATTGCGGTCCCCCTTCGTCCATAACACCAGGCGCTTTCACCTTGAGGCGTGTAGTGTGTTCGCGTGCCAGTGTACACACACATGCAGCGAAATGGACAGCCAGAGCCAAAGCCCTATTCTTTTCACTGTGGCTAAATATGTTCCAAGCTTGCGTTCTGCACGACAGGAAAAGTTTGGTCCTGACAAGGCTCCGGTCGTAGTCGCGGAATAATTGCCTTCAGCCTCGCGCAAGCAAATCACCGGGGTGGCAAAGTGGTAAGGCAGAGGGAGATGATTTAAAATGATAATTGCATAATCATCATTTGGGATGATTGTAATTGATGACTGTATGATTGCGTTGTGGTTTTCTCAGATCTTTACAAAGCAGATGTTCAAATTGTATTTTTCGGACTCTAGGTTGCACCTGATTTCAGGGTGACCCACATGAAACAGGCCCTGGATTTGGATCCACATCATTTTCCCCCCCCCTCAGAATATAAGGAGACTGTAGCTAAAACTAGTTTATTTTTAATAAGATGTATGATGAAAAAAATACAGCACAGTCTCTTTTTGTTCCGAGAAGAAAAATCAAGATATGATGCCTATCCAAATTTGGGGGCTGTTTTTTTGGGTCACCCTGTGTAAATCGCACCAGCCAAAAAACAAGAAGAAAAAACAAAATCTGAGTCCCAATTTTGAGGGGGGTTTATTTCATAACAGAACAAAAACAAACAAATTCAGTCATACATTCGCTAGAAGTCAGTCTCACCGTTTTGATATAGAGTTCCATCCCCGCTCGGTTTCTCAACGGGCCTGCGTGGGTTTTCTCCGAGTGCTCTGACTTCCGTCAGTCTTCATCTTAAGTAGCAATTTTGAACAACTCCAACCGATTCTGGAAGTCAAGTAGGTTTCTCGTTGCTATCTGTGTGGGGGAAAAGTATAAATCGCAGTTCCACCCAAACTATGAAAAAGTGCAATTTATAGTCCAGAAAATCTAGTAATTCTCACCTTCTTTTCGCTGAGGTGCACACAATGACAAAGATGGACGCACGGAAACTCAATTTAAGGGTGATATTCTCAAAGGTCGCTACTATTTCCTAGCAGTTGTCTCCCAGAGGCAGCAACGTGGTCCACTTGGTAGCCGTGTGAAGAGTTATGGGGGCGTGCTAACAGGTTTCCTTTGGCTCTGTCGCTCTCTCTCTTTCTCATTCTGCTACCCCAGGCTTCACTCTCGCTTGTAAACCCGCAATGTAGCCAAGCCCATTCCCGCGGTGGCCCTATCCTTTATCACAAAACAGGTGGAAAAACAAAGAATGTGCTCTGAGCCTCTACCGGCATCTGAGCGGCGTATCACATCGCCAAAATAGCAGACGAGCTTTGCCAACATTGGAGGTCCTGAAGCTTCGCCTCTGCTCACAACAAACATATGTGCTTTTAGTAATCTGCCAGTAGGAGACTTCTGGTTTTGGGAGCACCACACGTTTGGCAGGCGGAGGATTATCGGAGAAACGGCCAGGACTCCCCGATCAACCCGTATTTTACGCACCGCCTCCCGGGGCGCTTTGATGATGGCAAGGGTGGGGTATCCATACGCTTAGCGGGTGCTTATGTGTGTGTGTGCGTGTGATTGATGTGCCTGCTTGCTTCTCTAGGCAGGTTAATGGTGTGATTGCTGGGGTAATCTCTGTGTTCTCTTGTTAAAGGATGATGGAGGGCCTGGGGTCTAGTTGTTGCCTTCACATGTTCTTGTGCTTTTTTTTTTTAAATGCATTCGGGAATGTCGCTGTCATGATGTTTATTCTTCAAGCAAGCATGTCCCTGACGTGGGGAGGATCGGCGATGAGTTTAGAGACAGCTACATGTTGGGAACTTTTACCTAACATCCCCAAAAGAAAGTAATTCTTTGAGAAACCATGAGGATCTGGTTCTTCTTTCAGTCAGTCAATGAGTTAAGATGCTTAAAAAAGAGAATATATGGACAATTCTGACATAGACGACGAATCAATCACAAGCAAATTTTTGACAAAGCGAATAGTTGTCAAGTAGTTGATTACTAATGGCAGGCGTAATCGGATTTGAACACCTTTTGTGGGCTCTAGACACAAGAAAAACACCAACATCTTTTTTTCTGGAAGGGAGCGGTAGGTGGGGGAGTTTTAATTTGAAGTAAAGCAGAATGAAACAACAACACAATGTAGCAGGGAGCTGCCTGAGACCTAGACTATTGCATCTGTATTGATTGGGCGCTGGCCTTTTACATTTTCCATCAACTCCTCAGAGCGGCTTCTAGTGGCCGTGATGAAGAACAGTCGGTTGGATGATATTTCTTTAAACATCGTTTTGTTGTCATGCTTCCCCGGGGAAATGGCTAGAGCCGTCATTTCCAGTAAATCAAAGACGCCGTATTTACCCTGACACATCTTATTTGTGACCTCGCCAAACTTGACCCTAATGATTTTCAGACGGGCTGTAATCAGTAGTCAAATGGCAAATACTTTATGGACGATCATCATTTAAATTGACGGTGTTGAGAAGCACGTTTCGCCCTTCACTCACGGGTTGAGGTCCACGCGGGTGGTAGGACGAATGTAACCCAGATATCCACTGGGGCAGGTGCTCTGTCCGAAGAGCCAGGTGGCAGCTAATTCACTTTCTTTGTCCCTCCTAATGAATTGTTAATTGCTTGGCGTCACCCACTGAGGATAGCAGGTGCTGCCGGGGACCGTGTCACTCCCGAGCGAGGCCTCGGTCGACAGTCGGTGGGCCAAATGGCACCTTCGCTCAAGTCGTTCGCTGCGCTAGACGGACATTGAAAGGGACAGACACCTAGCATCAATGACCTTCATGTGGAAAATGGTCGCTCAAACCATTTAAATATGCCAATCGCATTTATCTTAGACCTCCGTTCATGGAGAAAATCATGTTTAACCCGTTCAAGTCCGCTTGCTACCGCTGCCATTTTGTGACATCAGTTATACCCACGTACATATATTATTTTAGGCTCGAACTCGGTGCACGGCACAATGGGTAGAACGGACATCACATGGAAAGGCGGGCAATCTGAGATACTACTAATAATAATAATAATAATAATCGGACATTGGACATTGTCATTATCATTGACTCGACAAAAGCCTAATTGTCATCATACCCAGCTGCGTATGACGAAAATCTCGTGTGATTGGTAAAAACGATAGCAGCATTGATCACATTTATGCCCCATTTAGGTCAGACACTGGAAATCCTGGATTTATTTTATTAGATACTTTCTGCAGGGTTGTTTACATAAATGTTTTTTTCTGTGCCTTTAACACATTAGCATTTTAACATTAATCATTCATTACCAGCCTCCCCAGTTCTATTGAATTGGTCATCTATTGGCGCCAATAGCATTGAACAGGTACTTGCATTAAACCAAACTGATTAAACCAATCACACACATTCGAGTGTTCCTGAGCTGATATTTTTTTCATTTTTTGGAGTATAATTCTTTTTGCAGTGAATCCGTTAAAGGTGACTTGAAAAGTCATGTATGTGCATCCCGTAACTTTGCCTTTCATTTCTTTGCAAAGTGTTTCAAGACCTCAAATGCCGATTAATGATGCTTTGTGAATGTAGTACTCGAGTACTTACCTTAATGGCATTTTTTTTTGTCCCTGCAGGTGGTCGCTCTGAACAAGCGGAGTAAAGAGGCTGAGTCTGCATTCCTAGGAATCTACAAACAGCTTATTGAAGCCCCAGGTGTGTTTCCCTCTAAAACTGGAGATGTTTATCTTCTCCAACAATACCAGCACAAAAAGTAGCCGCGCACGCACGTCTTTCCATTCTGCAAATAAGTTCTTCTTCTGTGTACATCAATTAATTTCTCATCTGTTATTCCAAATGTGGCCGGCACTCCACTAGGAATGTGACAATATATCCAAATTATCCCACCAAAAATCAATATATTCTTTTAAACAGGTGTGACTGTTTAAAATAAAATAAAATTAACAGGTTGCTAGCAAAATTTTCCAGTGTTTATGAGAGGATTCAAAGTCAGTCTTTCCAGGTTTGAGGGCATATACAGTTGATTTTGAGTCTATTTACATACATAACACAACATAAATAAGAAGTGACCTGTACATACCCTAAAAATCAACAGAAAGTGACCAAAAAATAAACAGAAAATGGCCTGAATGGCGCTAAATTTAACTTGGCGGCTAAGACCTTCCAATCCGTTTAAAATGGGTTCATTCGCTGCCACCTTCCCTTTTCAAATGGATTGGACATCTATTACTTCAGTCCACAGCAGAATGCTGAAAATAGCATATTTTCGGGTTATTATTATTAGTTAATTGAATGCCATGTAATGATTTCCAGACTAATTTATCGATAAATATCGTCTTGTATTGCAAATCGTATGACGAGTCCCATTCCTACTGTCCATTACGTTTACAAGGAGACACATCATCTCATGGACACATCCAAAAATATTGCTTTTCCGCATTGAAATTCATAAAGCCTCGCGCCCCGTGGTTTGTATCTATTTTTTAAAAGTGCGTGATCGGAGTGGTATCCAGAACTCCGCGTGAGGCCACTTCAAAACCCGGGCTCGGTCCTCGAGACTGCTCAACGTGGCTCCTCCAGGAGCTTCTGGCTGTTGATTGTAAAGAGCCAATTAAAATCCCCGTTGAAGTCGGTTTTCACGTGGGAAACCAGCCTGATTTTCGCTACAGAGCGAGAGAAGTGTTTTTCCTCTTGTCGCTTTTCCTCGCCTGACACTATTGCAGGAGATTGTAATAAAGTTTGACCCGATCCGATTTTAGATCAGAGAAATGCTTTTGGGAGGAGTAGAAAAAGCCGTTGACTAATGCAACGAATGCAGAATACATAAAAGTCTGCAGCTGACTTTTTTAAAGGTCTCCTTTTTGCCTTGAAGTTTCCTACAAGCTCTTTCTCTCCATCCAAAGACACTTTACAAATGTCCTTCCTAAGCCATTTGCTTAACTTAATGTTTAGTTTTTTTCCCCTCAAAATGCCTTCATCCATTGAACGCTATAGAATTATGCCTGTCAAAGTACCTGAATTTAGAATATTTTACCAAAAATAGGCGTAAACTTGGTTAACCTTGAGATTAGAAGTAACAATAATAACATGAAAGGTGAGGCCAACGGTACCGTATTTTTTAAAGTCGGCGTCATGATCTAAAAAAACTTGTATTTTGGTAATTTTAGCACTTTTTTTAAGTGTTTGTCAAAAATCGGTGGTTTATTACTAAACAGGAGGAACAATTTTAAGGGTAAAAACAAAACATGATGCTAAATGTTGTGACATCCCACTAGCTACCATATTTTGCTGTTTAATATACCTGGGTATATTAAATGATTTTTGCTTTTTGGAGCCTCTCGTTTGTCCGCCATTTAATATACCCGGGTATATTAAACGGCAACTCAGCTTTTTTGGCAAGATTTGTATGGTGTTCTTAGGGGCATAATTATAGATACTTAAGTTCATTAAAATTCCAAGTCAGACTTTATTCAGCAGTAAGTAGTTTTAACCTGAGCAGTAAGTAGTTTTAGTCTGCAAAACGTTGATGCACCCCGTCACGGCATAAAGAGTGCGTAGTGCATCGTAGCTTCCCGTTTGTGCGCCATTTAATATACCCCTGCCGTTTAATATCCCGGGTATATTAAATGGGGGTGTATATTAAACAGCAAAATACGGTAGCCAACCAGAAGCCAGATGGGCTGGTTTGTCCAAAGATTTCCTGTTTTCAAAGTGCGCAGTTTACTCTGTGCCAGGTTGTCATTGTATATCTTGCGGCAGGTACCCAAGGTCACGACTCCCTTCCGATTTGAGAACGGATGGCTGCGGGTGGAATGCGGGGGCGGTCATTTGGCTACGGCCCCACTTCGCTCCCCTCTGCTTTTCGAAAACAACGCAAGCCGACCCCCTTTTCTTACGTCCGCGTGTTTGGGATCCTTTGACAGCCCCAATCATTCTTTTCTGCACCCGCTCGTTAATCTTAATGCAGTTATTACTATTCATCGCTGGATGTTTTCCCCCCTTTTCTTGTTATTTTATTTGACAGTGTCTCTCCCCTAGAGTGTTTTTTTGCTCCAGTTAATGAACAACGTGGAGGTGGGGCACAACATCCGTTCGATATGTGACCTGTTGCATGCGGCTATCATTAACATCTGGTCACATCAGTTATTCGCTTTGTTTGCTTTCATTACCCATCTCATGCCCTTATTTGGTACAAGCGGGAAAATGATAGGCTTCAACTATACGTTGAATATAGTCAGGTGGTCCCGATCACATTCTTTTTTAACAACAGAGTTCGATTTACCTGATTTTGAGGCTACAGGATGCCCATCTTGTGCCAGTAGTTATTTATTTATTGTGAAAAAGTCTTTTTTGTGGCACGTTGGACAAGTACTTGGCACATTCTGAGATCCTGGGCCAATTCCCGTTGGGTTCCGACCTTCCCATGTGGAGTTTGCATGTTTTCGGGAAATTCTGGTTGTGACATCACAACCAGAATGGAAGATTGTGTTTCAATTGAATGACGGAACGCTAACAACTGAATAGCAGAAAGCCGATAAATAGCATGCTAGTTCAGTGCAAAAATCCCCTGCTCATTCTAGGTTTGATCTTATCTTTGGTTTGGAGATTTTTTTTAGCCGGCGAGGTGGAGGTAGCAAAGAAGACTAATTAGGTCCTAGTTTTTTTATTAACAATTTTCCGTCACCTTTTTTTAATGGATTTGTGTCCAAAACATGGCCTGCTAACATTTCAAGGCAATGGCATTCAACTTTTGAAGTCAAAACTTATTGGCAAAAAAAGTTATTAAACGGTGTTTTTTTGTTGTCTCTTTCAAAAAGGCCCACAAAGCGGAGCCGTCAATCCACCGGAGCGTTTCATTAGCGTGCTCTATTTTGATATACCCGTGACATCTTGTCATGTTGCGCACGCTAACCCGGCGCGAGGCTTGAAAGCCGCCTGTTAACAGTGTTTCCCAAACAATGTTTATATCACCTCCGCAGCGTTTTGATCAGCCCCGATAAACACGGCATGATCACCCGGCGTCGGATAAAAAGTGATGGCAGCTTCAGCCGGAGTTCACGGCTTCCCAGAGAGGCGTCTCAACTTTTCCCACGTCTTTTTCGAGCTCGGCTTCTCACCGTCTCATTCTGCGCTTCCCTCCTGGAATGTGCGCGAGTTGTTTGAACGTCAGCGTTTGTTGCCGCCTCTGTGAGATCAGCGAGGCCCTGTCGCCAGGGGCGTAGCCCAGAGACCGACGCTCCAGGTGTTTGCTCTTCCTCGCCGCCTCTCACCACACACATACGCATAAACACGCATAGACGCACCGCCGCCGCCTCCTCCCTGAGGGTCTAGCCCACTCCCTCTCTCTTTTAGAACAGAGATGCTTTCATCTGAGCGGGGAGCTCATCAGACTTTGTGAAGATTCTGTTCTGAATACTCCCCAATAAGTGTGTAAATGCGTGTATGTGTGTTCGCACAGACGCCGCTTGAAAATGTAATGGCAACAGTGCTTGCTAGTGGCGACTGGTGGAACTACTGAGCGGAGGAAGAGTAGAATTTCACTTTACGGGCCTTCATGGACCCTCAGGAGGATTAGGATGTTAATGGGGGCTTCGAATTAGGGATGGACAAGATTGGAAAAAAACTACTGCAAATTTTGTTGGAGTTGCGATATGAAAAAGGGGAAAGTTTTTTCGCCATATGACTTGAATAGCTCGGTTGACTCACCATCTTCACAAGGGTCACGAGGGTGCTGGAGCCTATCCTGACCAAGGAGACAGACAACCAATCGTGCTCATACCGAGCAGCTATTTAGTGTTCAACCAGTCTCCCATACATTTTTCTGGGATGTTGGAGGAAACTGGTGCTACTGTAGAAAACCCACATGGGCAGAAAGGTTGGAACCCACAGGGGATTGAACCCTCGATCTCAGAACTGTGAGGCGGATGCGCTTGGTACATGATAAGGACGGTTCATTTGTGAATAATAAATATTACTGTCAATAAAAAGGATCCAGGTGAGCTTTTCTATACACAAAACAGTTTGCCCATTGTTGGCTGGGATAGACTCCAACACCCTCGTGAGCCTTGTGAAGATAAGCGGAAAAGAATATGAATTAATGAATTTTCAAGGATTACTTATCATTATTGTTTTTCCAGTTACTCAGAAGCATGATAATATTTTGTATTTGGATTATTTGAAATATGAAGGCTGAAAATTATGGAATAACCCAAATATATTATTTTTTTAAAATGGGGGGTAGTAGCGTCCGCTTAGTATACCCTGAGTCATCTCTGCTCTGTTGTGTGCTGTTTTATTCCGCAAAATCTCTTCCCCATTCACAGCCAACGCCCCCTAAAGCGACAAAATCCTCAAATCAGAAAGCACTGACCTCAGTGTTTCCGTGCCATTCAAATACATCGTGAACGACGGTAGGAGGACCGTGGTTCAACCCCCACCCACGCGAACAGGCTGGGAGGCACGGCCAGCCGCCTTTATTGTAATTGTGCAGCTGAGTAGCGAGAGAAAGAGGAAACGCCGTAAATGTTTGTGGCACTCTCTTGGAAAATAAGGCCATATAAAAGCTGATGGGGAATGAAAGCTCGATGGGTGGGACCTGATTATGCACAAGTGATTAATAAGAGCAGTAATAAACAAAGGCCCAGGAGATGTTTGAGGTGCTTAATAATGCATTATGTTCATAAAAGAGCCGGGCCTTCCTCAACCGCTCCCTGTGGAGTTGGACACCTCCGAGGGACCGGAGGGGGAGAACCGGCGCGTGTCGGAATGCCGCTTCGCGCTTTCGAAACGTGCAGACAAAAGGATTAGATGACGCTAATTCCTGGTGACTTCACGCCGCACCGCGCCGATACCAATCAAAGGCCGTGTTTGTCTCCATTTCCGTCAAGTTGGCTTTGCGTTGTAACTTTATTTCTCGTTTAAAATTAGCGCACATACAAGACAAAAGGCGTCGTACTGCATGTTTTTTTTTAAATTCCCGGTGGCCATTATTGTAAATGCTTAACATTTGCATTCACCAAGGTTAAAAAGCCATCTTACAAATGGCGTCAACCTACTTTTGGTCCTTGACGGCACGATTACGGCACGATTGCTGTTTGTTGCAGCGGCGGCGGCGGCGGAACGTGTTTGCGGACCTTGAAGTCCACTCTGAGAAGAAAAAAAACAAGGCTGTTTTGAATGAAAAGAGAAAACCCTCGAGCTTGTAAATTAATTTGTTCGTGTCGTGTGATGAGAACACAGCTGGCCTCATTAACATGTGCACAACAAATAATTATAGCTTTTTTTTTCTCCTTCTCACTCCAGCCAGCTACTGCTTGGCTAATGGGCTTGGTGGGTTAATTATGTCAGAGCGTAATTACACAGTGCCCAGAGAGACTTAATGGTGCACCCCACTGTGCCCACGCCACCTAATGATGGCGTATCGCTGACATGGCAAAGACGGACCAGCCCCACGCACCTGCTTGTCTTGCAATACCAGACCGTAGCCCACAGGTGTCAAAGCGGCAGCCCGAGGGCCAGGTCCGGCCCGACGTGTCCTTTTTTTTGCGGCCCGAGAAAGCGTTGATAGGGTGGTCCGGTAGAGCAAGTGGTTAGCGCGTCGGTGTCACAGCTCTGGGGTCCTGGGTTCAAATCCAGGTCACGTCCACCTGTGTGGCGTTTGCATGTTCCGCCCGGGCCTGCGTGGGTTTCCTCCGGGTACTCCGGTTTCCTCCCACATTCCAAAAACATGCAGGGTAGGCTGATTGGACACTCTAAATTGCCCCTAGATTTTGGTGTGAGTGTGCATGGTTGTCCTTTGTGTCCACCGTAGTCAGCTGAGGTGCTCCAGCACCCCCGCGACCCTAAATGAGGATGAAGTGGTTCAGAAAATGAGATGAGAGAAAGTGTCGACTTCCTGTTTTATGCAAAAATGTATATGAAGGTAATAGATATATAAATAATGGTTATGTTTTTGCCTGTTTTGGGGAAAAAATATTTAAAAGGAAATAAACCTTTTTAGGTAAAAAAAATCACATCTAATTTAAAATTTTCAGGTTTTTTTTTAAATACAAAAGCATTTTTAAATATAAAAATATACATAGAAAATGAAACAGAATATTTCCTGATTTCTACAGTGTTTGGATGTAAGTAAAATATATTTATTAAATTATGTATTATTATTTATAAATGAACATTTTAGAGATAAAATAGGAAATGTTTAATGTTTTCATTTAGCAGTTTGTCTTTCTTAGAAAAAAAAGTTGAAATAAACATTTAAAATGAGGGTTTCCCCCACATTTTAATGGAAAAATATTTTTAAATAAAATTGGAAATAAAACTGAGAAAGTTTTAAATGTAAATAATAATATTTACAACAATTCCTTTTTAGTCAAAAGAAAAGATCGACAGAATTTGAAGAGCTGGCCAGCCAATTGCAGGACAAGAAATATATATATTTTTTGAATTAATTAAAAAAAATAATGATACAAGAGATCAGTATTTCCTATTAAGCGGCTCCAAAAGAGGAATTATGTAGAAATGATCCATTCCGATGACTATTATTTTTGGTAGCCTAGTT
Organism: Stigmatopora argus; assembly: GCF_051989625.1. Classification (NCBI taxonomy): domain Eukaryota; kingdom Metazoa; phylum Chordata; class Actinopteri; order Syngnathiformes; family Syngnathidae; genus Stigmatopora; species Stigmatopora argus. The sequence goes on from NC_135391.1 coordinate 6,176,965, forward strand.
AGCTGACATACGAATGAAACTCTAACAGCGACGTGGCCCGCGACAAAAATAAGTTTGAAACCCCTGCGGGGCAGCCCTTCCATTTGCCCATCTAAACACGCACATTTTGCCAAATTTCCCAGCACCTGACTGACTTGGGCTTCTCCTTCGTAAAAGTCGCAATGCGTTTTTCTTCTGACGCATCCATCGGCCAGTAAAAGCAACTGGGTGACCACGGGGAAGCAACCACTACACCGAGGCATCCTCATTATTGCACAGCCAAAATGATGAAACTCTGCATCACTGCAGTTGTGCAAAAACATCATTAAAAAAGTCAGTACCTACACAGGCTTGAAGCTCTGTGGAAATAATACAAATACAGACACAGTTGACTTGAAGGTCCCTTGCAATAATTTACATTGCTATGTTTTAGAGTTTAGACACAAACAAAGCCAACGTTTGGGCTTTGATATCAATTTGTCAAGATCAAAACACTTTTTAGTCTAGTGGACCTTGGGCTTATCCACTCAGGTACATCTCATGAAATTAGAATTTTGTGAAAGGTTCATTGTTAATGACTAATGAATGCAATTTAACGAATGTTTTCATGCTGTAGATTTAGGGTTTTTTTGTAGAATTATTTGGGGGGCATTTCAGGTCACTTTCTGTTGATATTTTTGCATTTCTCACTTGGCTTTCTGTTTATTTTTGGACGCTTACAGGCAACTTTCTGTCGATTTTGGGGCAATTCTGAGTAGGTTTCGGTTCATTTTTGGTTCCTTCCTCTTCATTTCTTGGCAGTTGGCAGTCTCTTGTTTTATATTTGTCATCTCCTCTCATTTATTGATGCTTTTTTATTGATAAATGTGCACATTCTGTATATTTTGGGCCACTTTCTGAGGTTTTTGGCTCATTCACCTGTTCACTTTCATTGAAAAAATAGAAATAATACAGAATAATTACACTTACATTGAAATATTTCAAGATCGTTTCATTTAATTCCCCAAACCCCAAATCCAGTATAAAAAATAATAATAATATATTGGCAAAATTGTTTAACATTACAATCTAATAAGATAAATAACTCAAGACAAGTATTCCGTGCTAGTTATTTCCCTTTGATAAGCTTGTTTAGTGTAAATTTATACAAACTAAGCTAAGGTAAGGGTGGAGTTAAAAAGACTGTTTATCCTCCTTTAAAGAGTATATCACACTTTAAAGGGCTTGGTGGGGTTCATTAATGGAAATGCAAGCTGTGAGGTAGTTTTAATGTGAAGGTTTTTACCTTCAGAGCCATATTGTTACTCATAAATACCACCAATTAGTAGGCTCATTTTGCAAAATTATCTGCTGACTTTCTGGACTCTCCCTCAATATGTGTAGTGCTCTCTGTCCTTCGAGAGAATCCACTTGTCGCTACTTTCACCGATTTATGTACGAGTCGTGATTTGTAAAAATTGTTTTTACCCGTACAGGGAACTCAATTACCTCACTGGCTGCCATTGACAACGCTAGATGGCTGTTTTCAGGTGTAAAGGGGCACACATACTATTTGTCGTAATTAAACTGGATTCTAAAATAAAATTGTCTTTTTGGATGCTGTCAATGCAGTACCAAATGAAATATTTATTATTATTAGTGTACTTACATTAGATTAGATTAGATAACTGTATTCGGGAAATTTCACTGTCACAGTAGCAAGAGGGTGAGAATACAGACACAGGAAAAGACATTGTAGACATAAAAAGGAATAAACAAATAAATAAATAAATAAATAAAATAATAATAATAAAATAAATAAATGAATAAATATATAAATAAATAAAATAATAATAACAAAATAAATAAATGAATAAATATATAAATAAATAAATAACAAAAATACATAAGTAAATAAATAACAAAAACTATAAAGAAATAAATAACAAAATATATAAACAAATAAATAAGTGTGTTGCTGAAATATATATATATATATATATATATATATATATATATATATATATATATATATATATACAATGTTGTAACTTGTACTTGTGTAGCTTCTATTTTTTGACCTCACTTAAAAAAAATATTATAAATATTTGTGCACTCACCTAAAACTGGTGGAAATTGCAAGCCTTTATTTTCCACTTTTGCTGAAAAGGTTAACTTTTATGCACAACTTTGATTGGACTGACTCTCCTGCCACTGATTGCTAATCCCCGGGTGAGTTTCATCTCTGTCCTTTGAACGCCAAAAGTTGAAAGGATGAATGGGAAAAGAGCTAAAAAAGTGTTTCTGTGACAGCGCTTGCTTGGATGGAATAACAATTCTTCCTGTTTGTCTTAGAAGAGCCTTTCCTTTAATAGTGACGTCCCTCGTGACTGATGCAACATCTCTACAGTCGGCGCAACAATGAACGCAGACAATGTTAGACTGTAAACGGTCCTGGGAAAAAAAAAGAGCCCAATCAATTAAACGGGGCAAAATGTTTGTCTGATGAAAAGACCCGGGCAGGATTTCAACGAATTGCGCGGCATAGAAATTCAAATTCAGGCTGTTTATTTTCGCCGGGAGTCAGCGGCAAAGTGGCGAAATTGTCCATACGTAGACGCGCATGAAAGCTTGGCGGGGGGAGAAAAAGTTTGTGTAGAGCAAAGAAGCCATTTTCCTCTTTTAGAGTTTTTCAAGTGCTTGTCGTCTCCCCCTTCTTGTCAAGGCGTTCCCATGAGCTTCCCTCTTCGCGCTTTGGCACTAGAAGTCACCTCCTTTGGTGTTCGGCAGGCAGGTACACAACAAGAGCGGCTCACTCTCTCTCAGCCGTTGAACTTTTCGGGACGGGAAGAAAGGGAAGGCGAAGATTAAAAACAGCTCTGTGATGTGGAGTGCCGAGCTGCCTCCTGAGAATTCCTGGCATAATAATTTAAATGATCAAATGATACAGAGGAGACTTGTTAGCTGAGAAGCAGCCTCCTAGTTGGCCCCATGGGCCCAGTGCTGCCGCGCATGCATTGCAAAATAGCTCCTCTGTTGTGCTAAGAATCCACTTTTTTTACCCCCCTTTCTTTCTTTTTACACCCTTTGCACTTTGTTTAGGTGTATGTATATATTTGGCACTAAAGACTGTCACCGTTTTCACCATAATCTTTTCTTTTTTTTCGTATCGTTCATAAGTGGTTGAGAATACGCATTAGAAAGAGGTGGACAGCCGTTACAGAGCCGCCAACTACTCCGGAATTTTAGGAGTTTACCCGTAAATGCAAGGCAAACTCCGGGACTCTGGAAAATCCCCAAAAATTGTCATTTTATTTTTTGGGGAAGCAACTATTTCGGAAAAGTACCAAATTTCCAATTGAAATGCCTCGAAATTCACACCATGGCTACAACTTCCGCCATCTGGTAGAATTCGGTAACACGAGTGCATTGTGAATCATCCGAGTTACAAGTTCGGATGAATGATTTATCTTGTGCGACTTCGGCGCTTTTGCATGAATAGGGCATTCGCTCCGGATAAACTCCGGAAATGGGACAAGGTTACTCCTGAAATGTGGTTGACGGAGGTTAGCGGCTCTGCCGTTACATCCCACGTGGACGTTTTTCCGTGTGCGGTCGTTTGGTTGCCCGGACCGCGACAACGGGCGACCAAAAGACCAGCGACAAAACAAGGTAAAACAACACGGTCTACGCATCAATAAAAGCCAACAATGGCACTGAGCAGTTTCACTGAGCCGACGTGTGAGTGTATAAAAGTTTGTATGTACATGCGTTGTCCCTTTAAGAAGCTACATCAGTCAGGGTCTTAACAAGTTCTCCAACAAAACACAATAAAAGTCCGGGAAATTTGGAACTTTTCTTTAGCCTAATGATTAATAGGGCATTAAGTATGACTAAATAATAATTCACAGTTTGTATTTAGGGAATTTGAGCAACGATTTAAATGGTAATTATCAATAACCTTCCGGGCGACCAAAAGACCGGCGACCAATCAACCGCGTACCGTTACATCCGGCGTGGACGTTTTTCAAAGAGTGCGGAAAGTTCAACGTTCGATCCTTGCTGGAAAAAACTATTTTTTGTGAAGGGAGAAAGAAAGTTTGTGATTTTTTTTTTTTTTAGATCCGGCGCCTGTACTGGAGGCTTCACGCACACTGGAGGAGAGGCTGCAGGAGCTTCAGACCGAAGTTCCAAACAGCGGGCACCGGAAGAAACACTTGGAGCGCATCGAAAAGACAGGTCGGACCTCCTGCATGCACATTTTGACATGTACTTAAGGATTTTAGAATCTAATTGCGATGTTTCCGGCCAAGCATTTTTCCTTTACAATAATACCTCGCCGCTTTGCGGTTGAACTACTAACCGCGATAAACGAGGTATTACTGTATTTTTGTACAAAGACAAAATTGAGTTAAAACATTCAATGCACCAAGTGGAAATGCTCGAAAAGCGCCGTGAAAAAAAAATGACCGCAGCAGAACTTTTAAAGCCACGTCAACAATATTTTTGATGTCTATTACGGGTGAATAATTCCCATTTTCTTCATATCTGTACTTGCTTCGGAAGGAGCCACAGACAACGGCTTCACAGACACAGCAGAAGCTGGAGACCCCCGCGAGCGGAGCTCTCCAGCCCCCGATATGACCCCCAACAGCACGCCAACTCCCGGAGCCCCGGGCTCTCCGCAGGAGATCTACCAGGACCAAAATGAGCGACAAGGGTGCGGGTTAACTTGTACATCAATAATCCACCCCGCCACCAAAATGTCATCAGGGATTTTATAAAGATGGCACGTTGTATTTCTGATGCCCTAGGAAATCTTATATTAGTATTAATGCTGGTATTCCCAGGGAGGAGGAGGAGAGGAGGCCCTTTTAGCAGAGACATCAAAGTGCATCGCATGTTAAATCCAATCGCAAATAAATTGGCCGAGATGGTTCTTCAAAGATTCTCGTAAAAAGCTCGAACAGCACTTAAACTCTATTTGTCTGCGAACGCTTTGGGGCCGGCTACACTGAGACGAGCATTTTACCTGTCAAGGCATAAAGTTGTGTACATGAGCAAAAGTGATAGGGTGTAAAACTGAAATGGTTTCTTCCTAGGGAGGAAGAAAATGTTGGGCTTAGTTTGGCTGACAAACTGTCAGAGGCTGAGGAGAAAATCAAGATTTTGCATTCATGTGAGTATCTGAAACATTGATATCTACTCCTAACTTGATAACATCTTATGAAATACTAATGGTGCACAAGTTGAATTATTTAAAGGTGTGCAAGGACTCATTAAAACTAGTCATTCAAATAGAAAGTAGAGTCATTATGCTTAACAGGCACAACAGAAATGACACACAAAATTCTTTGTCAATGTCTTGACATGGATAATGATCATTTTATTTTCAGCTCTCTGAGAGGTCATCATTTAGCTATGTTTAATATTTGGCTCGTTGCAATGTGAACTGATTAAGTCTGTTTTGTGAATAATGAGAAACTTGCTAGGGCGGACTGTCCTGCATGGTGAATATAACAACCTAAACTGGGAGTTGTATCGATATAAAAAATGTTTGATTGGGTATGTTACAGATTCTTCTGGTTTAGTTCTGGTTTACTTTTCTTAGTAAAAATCTTTTCTTGCTAGAAACAATGACTTCAACCTATGCCTTCTTATCTGAACATTTTGGCCTACTACACTAACATATTAGAACTTTTTAATGACTCCCATTGACAGCAATAGACATTTTACAATTTAATGTATTTTTTTATATTTTCTCCAAACAGCTTTGGATACTTCACAGAGAGAACTACTTGACCTGCGGTGTAAATATAGCCAAGAAATGACAAACAAGTAAGAATCCATTTCTCATTTTGCCATTTATACATCTGCAACACGTGTCAAAGTGGCGGCCCGGGGGCCAAATCTGGCCCACCGCATCATTTTGTGTGGCCGGGGAAAGTAAATCATGAGTGCCGACTTTCTGTTTAAGGATCAAATTAAAATGAAGAGTATAGATGTATATTAAATTTCCTGATTTCCCCCTTTTAAATCAATAATTGTAATTTTTTAATCAATTGTTTTCTGTGTTTTTAGTTCAAAAATCATTTTGTAAAATCTAAAAATATATTAAAAAAGCTAAAATAAACATTGTTTTAGATCTATAAAAAACCTGAATATTCAGGGCTTTTAATCCAGTTCTTTTAATCCATTTATTAAAAAAAAAATCTAAATATTATATCTAAAATGGTCCGCCCCACGTGAACTCAAGTTGACGTTAAAGCGGCCCGCGAACCAACCCGAGTCTGACACCCTTGATCTAGAACAAGTGTGTCAAATGTGCGGCTCGCGGGCTGGAAGTGGCCCACTAGGGCGTCCAATCCGGTTGTTCTTTCTGATATCACATGAGACCTAGTTGGCATTACAGTAATCCCTCGATTATTGCGGTTAATGTAGACCGCAAAGTAGGGTCACCCCTATTTTAAAAATAATAATAGTTTTTGGGAGTCCCAGTAGCAAGTGAAAGACGGGAGTGGCTTCCACTTGCAAGTTTCAGCGTGGATTTACACATTTTTCTGAACTTACAACAACAAAAAATAATTACTGAAAAAAAATTCCCCCGGAAAAAAAATGCGATGTAGTGAAGCCGCAATATTTGAGGGATTACTGTAATGTGGCCCGTGAACCAAACGGAGTTTGACTCCCCTGATCTAGAAACTCCTTTGACATGGGCACCAAACTGCCATTCTTGGCCTTGGTGACCCCTCGTCGTTGAGCCAACGTGGGCGCTGAAACGGTTTCACTTCATTTTGTCTACATCAATTCATGTTTTGTGTAAAGCCGAGGAATGCCATTGTAACGGCGGGGCAAGAGAGTGACTCAGCCATTAAGCCAGGTCGATGAAAGAGCTCGTTGTTTGCCTTCACTGGCAGTTTGAGCCTTGACAGCCATCAAGAAGAATTGCTCCATTTAAAGATTGCTTCAGAAAAGCGCTCCAATGTCCTGATTTTTGAATGCTACGTATACACCGCGTGCCTGAAAAACATCGGAGCCCGTATGAAAGATGTCGATAGACATTCAAAGTAAACACTCTTTTGTTCAGGTTGTGCTCCAGAGCGTAGCCAGCCACTGCTAATGGATTTTCTCCAAGGCTTAATCCATGCTACAATTGTACTGATGTTTCCAGATCCGCTGCCATGTATTTTGCTGGATGGGATGCTTTTTCATCGCGGGGCTAGTTGCTAGTATTTTATGTGCGCGGTCATAGTGCGGCTGTTATCCCGCTCGACATTCTTTTAGATGACTGCCGCTCCACTGACCCACGCCGCCAGTTCACCTTCGTGACCCAGAGCCTCTGAACTCTGGCCCCGCCGCCATTATTCTCACGGCCAGTATCCTTCCTTAATGTACGTACAAAGACTATCTGTCCGCGCCGACTTGAGTAACTGAGGGGCTAATCGATACAAAACATTTTCTGCACTGCGTAAGTGCATTAAATGTGTAGCTGACACCTGTTAGTGTGTTCTATCAGCTGAGCACTATCTATTTTTGCCTTTTTCTTAGACTAATTGATGCCCGGCATGACTCATTTTTAAAGCCGAAAAGTTTCAATAATAGTGAATTTTGTATTTTAAAAAAATGGAGATTTCATTAGGTAACGGGAGAAAAATTCATGGTGCATAAATAAAACACAGGTGAGAATTTAGCATTTATGAGGGGGTTGAACACACAGAGCGACTTTTAACAATTATAGTCACGGAATAGTTGATAACATTTTGCAAAGCTTGCTGGGAAATACTGTGTGAGTTCTATCTAGCTCGCTACGCCTTCCAACGCCTGCAGTGAGTGATGCATTCAAAGGATTCGGAAAAACAACTGATCCATATAAAAGAGCAAGCCATGTAACCCATGGAACACAGGCAAACTAATTCATAGCAGTTATTAATGAATTACTAATGTCTGCACTGCAATGTTCATCGTATATGTATGTGCATATATATGGGGGAAAAATGACAATTTTTATGTCCTGATAACCTGAATATATAGTATTTTTTTAAATTACTTGTTGATATATTATAAACAGGTTTGACATA